>NC_044263.1:97500-697500 GCF_003957555.1 Calypte anna | reverse complement strand
CACGTTGGGCCTGAGGCTGTCTACCCCTTCGACTTTGCCTACACAGAGGAGAACAGTTCGGTCATGCAGGTTGGGAGAAACATCACCCGGATCAAAGAGCTCGTCAGGCAGTTCCTGCAGAGCCAGGATGAAAGGTGAGAAAGACCCTGAACCCCCGGAACAGGCTGTGAGGGGGCACAGAAAGGAGAGGGGGCTTCAGGAAGACATGTTTCCTTGTTCCATTTGGTCAAAAATAGGAAGGGACCCCTTGTCTCTGGGCCTCCAGAAGCCCAGATTAGGTAGGAGTCCTCCTGCTGACCTCAGCTCACACCTGCACAGCCCAGGAAAGGTCTCAGGGGACATGAGTAATCCTTTGCTACACCACCTCCACCTTCTCCATCTCTAGGCCTTTCTTCCTCTATGTCGCTTTCCACGACCCCCACCGCTGCGGACACTCCCAGCCCCAATATGGGACTTTTTGTGAGAAATTTGGCAATGGAGAGAGTGGCATGGGCTGGATCCCTGACTGGAAGCCACAGCTCTACCACCCAGAGGAAGTGCAGGTGGGGGACTGTGGGGGGCTATATGGGCTGTGCAGGGCCATAGGGAGGCTGCAGGTGACAGCATCCTCCACTGGAGCCCACCTTGGTCACTGCCATCAGCATTATGGGTGAGAGCTGATGAAGGCCATCCCTGGTGTACCCACAGTTTCCTTCCTGTGGCTGCCACATGCCACTTTCCTGTTCTCTCTGTAGGTCCCCCCCTTTGTTCCAGACACACCAGCTGCCCGGGCAGACCTGGCAGCCCAGTACACAACCATCGGGCGCATGGACCAAGGTAGGAGCTGTGGGGGCCAGGCTGGTGCCAGTGAGCCCTGCAGTCCCTCCTGCCCCCCCTCAGCTCTGCCCCTCCATCTGCAGGGATCGGGCTGGTCCTGGAGGAGCTGCATCAGGCTGGCTTCCACAACAGCACCCTGGTGATCTACACCTCTGACAATGGCATCCCCTTCCCCAGCGGCAGGACCAACCTCTACCGCTCGGGCACCGCTGAGCCACTGCTGATCTCCTCCCCCGAGCACACTGCACGCTGGGGACAGGCCACCCAGGCCTTCACCACCCTGCTGGGTAGGAGCTTGTGTCTCCAAGTGGGAGAAGAGGCGTGCAGAATTCCCCCCATCCTCCCCATGCTAAAACCCAGGGTCCTGTCCTGGAGGACGGGCTGCAGCCCTCAGCATTGCCACTGCCAGCCCTGGGAATGGAGAGGAGGGACAATGGAGCAGCAGGGTCCCCTGCAGGGACATCATCTTGGGGCTCAGCTCTGCAGCTCACCCCAGGATGACCTGCTGCAGCAGACCCTAGGGACCTTTCTGCCCCGCTTGGTTGTGTTTCCTCCTATGGACACCAGCCCTTCTTCTCCCTCTTCTCTTCCACTCCAGATCTGACACCAACCATTTTGGACTGGTTCTCCATCCCCTACCCTCATTACAGCATCTTTGGCAAAAAGCAGGTTCAGCTCACTGGGAAGTCTCTCCTGCCAGCACTGGAGTCAGAGCAGCCCTGGGCCACTGCCTTCAGCAGCCAGAGCCACCACGAGGTGACCATGTACTACCCCATGCGAGCCATCCAGCACCAGCAGTTCCGCCTCATTCACAACCTCAACTACAAGATGCCCTTTCCCATCGACCAGGACTTCTACATCTCACCCACGTTCCAAGACCTGCTCAACCGCACCAGGGCCGGGCAGCCAACCCACTGGAACAAGACCCTGCACCAGTACTACTACAGGGACCGCTGGGAGCTCTTTGACTGCAGCCATGACCCCACTGAGAGCCAGAACCTGGCCCACGACCCCCGCTACGCCACCGTTTTCCAGCTGCTTCGCTCGCAGCTCTTGAAGTGGCAGTGGGACACGGGTGACCCCTGGGTCTGTGCCCCCGATGCTGTCCTGGAGGAGAAACTGAGCCCCCAGTGCCAGCCACTGTACAATGAGTTGTGAGCCCCAGCTCTGCCTGGTGTCCCCCACTGCCATGGGACGTGCCCCTGAGGCTCCGACATTGGAGTAGGATGCCAGCTGGGCCAGTCCCGTATCCCTGGGTGACACTGGGAACCCAGGACAGAGGGGACAAGAGGCTCCACAGCACAACAGGGGCTGGGGAAGGGGGTGGGGGAAATGGAGTGAATCCTGAAGGGGTGCAGGTGGTCCTGGGGAGGAAAGGCTGAGGCAGGGCCCAGCAGCATGTTTCAGGGCAGGGAGCTGCAGAGAGCGGCACAGACACAACCTGCTCCCAGCAAGCACAGACTGTATTCACAGCACTGCTCCCCTCTCCCCCAAAACCACAGCCAGGGACTCCCCACAGTCCCTCCAGAGGTCACTGGTCTGTCACATTAACAGGTTTGCTGTCTCTCAAGGCACTTTGGATCCTTTTTATCCTGGAGGAGATGAAGGTTTCCCCATCCCTGGGGGTTGTGCAGCCACCCCCTGATGCAAGTCCAGTGCTCTGATCTCCAGCTAACTCACACTGGCATGAAGGGAAGCCAAAGCCCGGGAGCTGCAGGGGGTGGGATGAGCAGCAGCAGCTCCTGTTCTATGGGGGCTGGGATGGATTCAGCCCCAGAGCTGGAGGGAGCAGCACTGCCTCCCCCCACCAAGCAGCACAGGCTCAAGACCAAGAGATCACAAACTGCTCCCACATTGGCAGTGACACAGGGACTTGCAGCACCTGAGGGCGAGATGGAAGGGTCAGCACAGCAAGAAGCAGCCAGGATGGGGTGTCCTGCCCCCCTGGGGTGCACAGAGCCACAGCCCAGCACAGCCACACTCCCACAGACCCCCCCAGGAAGGGAACCCACAGTAGACAGCCCCAGGAGAAGAGCCATGCCACTGCTTCTTGACCTACACACATCACCACACATCCTTTCCATCCTCCAGCTCCCCATTCTCACCCCCTTGCACAACCTAATCCTGCCCCAGCCTCAGTGCAGTGATTCAGCCCATGCTGAGCAGCCCTCTACACTCCTTGGTGCCAGTAAAGCAGGTGCCATGCCATTGCTGGGGCCAGCCCCTGCCAGCGCCTTGGCTGAGCCCCAAATTCTTCCCGGCAACTTCCAATACTACTGCCCCCTCCCACAGGGGGCCAAGCACTTACCTGGGTGTCACTGCGGTAGGAGAAGTCACCCACGATGGCACCGTTGGCCAGGACTTGCCGGGGAGGGCTGGTGACACCCAGCACGGTCACAGCCTCCAGCAGGATCCCATCCAGGTGGGTGCTTGCCCGCAGGAGCTGGCTGAGCACGGTGCCCTGTGGAGACAGGGGGGCTGTCACCCTGTGCTTCTGGGTCCCAGACACTCCACGCACACACGGGGACTCCTGATGTGACCATCCATCCCACAGCCATGCATGCCCCAGGACCACCAGGACCTGCACATGGCTGCAAACCCCCATGTCCAGATACCCCCCACCAGCACCATTCCCTGCTCACTCACCTGGCTGGCCAGGAAGAGGACCTCGGTGTAGTCCCCATTCTCAAAGGTCTGCCAGCTCTCCCCATCATCCCAGAACAGTTCCCCCCTGGCGAAGCCATCCGGTGTCAGTGCCACCACCAGGGCCATGCCCCTCTGGCGGGACTCAGCAGTGCTGAACGCAGGCTCCTGAGGTGAGGGATTGGGTACAGCTCTGGTGCTGCTGGAGCCCCTTCTCCCAGCCCAGCTGGGTGCTCAGGCTCATGGCTGGTTGGGTGATGTCCAGCTTGCCCATGTTGCCCTGCTTGTCCCCGACCCATGCGTGGGCAGGGGCTGGCCAGGCAGGTCACCACGGCATGGAGGGGACTCACCTGCAGGGGCAGGATGTGCCCAGCACGGACATGGACGTTAATGGTGTCCAGGGGGGCTGACAGGAGGATCCACTGCCCTTTGCTGTGGATGGTGGAGTCCTAAAGTACAACAAAAAGAGAAAAGAGCAGATGTAGGGGGCCATGTGCCCAAGGGGGTCCCAGGCCAGTGCCGTGACCCTCAAACAGCCAAGAGCAAGGGCAGGGGAGGCACAAGGGCTGAGCACAGCCCTGACAGGCTGGTCCCTGTGGTGGAGCACAGGGACACATGCAGGGTCCCACCATGAAGACCCCACGCAGCCCCCCAGGAGCTCTGCAGCACGGCAGGGGTGCACCCACCCCCATGAGGCTGTACCACGTCCCTGCTGGGAAGTAGCCGCTGACTTTGGTGACTCCTGGCTCCAGCACAGGTGTGATGAGCAGCCCCCCACCCCACAGGAGCTGCCGGTCCACAGTCCAGGTGTTGGGGTCCTTGGGGAACCTGTGGAGGGAAGTGGGGAGCAGTGATAGCAAGGGTAAGCTCAGAGTGCACTTGTGTGGGACTGAGCATCCCCCTAGCTCCACCTGGGGCCCCTCGCAGCTTGCAGGAGGCCCCACGCCCACCTCCCACCGGGGACGAGCACACGGCAGGCCCAGTTTGCCCAGCACTCACTCGAGGAAGAGGGGCCGGGCCACCGTCTCTCCAGCAGAGTGAGCCCGGTGGAAGAGGGTGTAGAGGAAAGGCAGGAGGGAGTAGCGGAGGCGGAGGGCATCCCTCATGGCAACCTGGGCAGCCGGGCTGAAGGCATACGGCTCCTGTGGCTGCAGGGGAGAGCCCGGAGGGGGATGCTCAGGCAGCGCGGGGGGGAGAGGTGGTGCCTCTGAGGAGTACTGCGTGACTTCTGCCACCAGCCTGGCACCCGTGGCACAGGTAGGCAGGGCACCCCCGCACAGACCCTTGCGCCCACCCAGCCACCCCCCTGCCCAGCGGGGCGAGGGCTCTGGGTGCTCACCCGTGCCCCGTGGTCGTTGTGGTTCCTCATGAAGGGGTAGAAGGCACCCAGCTGGGTCCAGCGCACGCACAGCTCCTCGGTTGTGTCGCCGGCGAAGCCGCAGATGTCAGCGCCCACCAGCGGCACCCCGAAGAGGTTAAAGAGAAGGATCTCTGCGGAGGGGACACAGAGGGCACCGGGCGCTGTGGTGCTGTGGACACGGAGCTCACAGAGAAGCCCCTGGCTGTTGGGCAGGCACTGAGGGCCAAGCGGGGATGGATGCAGCCCCAGCACCCTGCAGCCTACCTGGTACAGAGTAATAGAGCTGCTCCCAGTCACTGCCGACGTCCCCAGTCCAGTGCCCTGCGTAGCGCCCCAGCCCCGCAAACGTGGAGCGTGAGATGACAAAGGGACGCTTGCCCCGGACCCTCAGCAGTGCACTGCGGGCAGGATGGGGTCAGCTCAGCACCAAGTGGCTGGGGAGGGGGGTCAGACCCCCACCAGCAGCTCCTGACGAAGCACAGAGCTGGTGACATGGGACAGTGGGATGTCCCCTGGGATGTGCCCCAGGCTTACTTGTGGGAGGCGATGGCCTCGGTCAGCCCATACAGGCTGTGCAGGTTGTAGTGGGAGGACAGGAACTGCTGGCTGGAGGCACAGATAGTCCCCGCTTGGAGGCGTCCCCCAAAAACACCTGCATGGGAGAGAGGGTGACAAGGGCGAGCTCGGAGCATGCTTGGAAGGGACTGGAACATTCCCTCAACTCCTCCCAGAGCTCCCTACACCCCCGGGCAGAAGCTGGTACACACTCTGTACCTGGCACGTAGGGAGGCTGCTCCAAGCTGTTGGTAGGGCAGCCGTGCTGGGAGCCCTCCACAAAGTTTGATGGCTCATTCATGTCCTGGGGAGGGAAGGGAATGGGAGGGAATGGATGCACTCACTGCAGGTGCAGGGCAGGAGATGGGGAGCTGCATCTGACAGCTCTGCTGGGGCCACTCACAATCCACATGCCGTCGAAGGGCACTTGGTCATGGAAATCCTTCACCATGTCGTGCCACCACTCATGAGTCTCTGGGTTGGTGAAGTCAGGGAATGCAGTGGGACCTGGCCACACCTTCAGGAAGGAGGCAGCAATGGGAAAACTCCTGCTGTCCCTGACCCACTGCTCCTTAGCTACCACCTGGGGGTGTCCCTGTGGTACTCAGGGTCCCCTTCAATCCCCCTCTCATGGGGACTGGAGCTGCTCCCTGCACACACCTTCCCAATCAGGGGCTGCCCCGTGGCGTTTCGGATGAACACTCCTCGTTTCAGTCCCTCGTCATAGGGTTTGTAGGTGCCAGGAGGCCCTGAGCTGCTGATCCCAGGATCCTGGCAGGGCACAAAGCCAGAGCTTCACCAGCAAGAACAGCCTCCCTTGCCATCCCTGTGGAAGTTCCATCGCAGCTCATGGGGACAGCTGGTAACCCCAGTGCCAGCCCACCCATGCAGAAGCGCTGGCAGGGCCAGGGGTGTCACTCACCACAATCATGATGTACCTCAGCCCATGGCGGTGAAAATCCTGCACCATCTCTGGGTAGTCCTTAAAGGTTTTCTTGTTGAAGGTGAAATCCCTCTTGGCATCTGTGTAATCCAGGTCATTCCACTGCACGTCCTGCAGATGGTGGCACCGGTGCTCAGGAAGGAGCAGGGACCCCTGCACACTGCCACCAGACCCCACCCCATGGGGGCTCCCTGCCAGACCCCATGGGTCCTGTCAGGCAGAGGCTCTGGGGAGCAGCTGAGACCTACCAGGGGGAAGCGGGCTGCTGTCATGTTGGCTACGACCTGCCGGGTGATGTCGGTGGAGGAGTAGCCCCAGCGGCAAAGGTGGAAGCCCAGGCCCCAGTATGGAGGCATGAAGGGGAACCCTGGAAGCCAGGAGGGTGGGTGCTGGCCAGGTGGGTGCAGGGATGGCCAAGTATCACAGTCTCCCACAGCCCTACTGCACAACACCAGCCCTACCAAGGCACTTAGAGGATAGCCTCCCATCCCAGGAGCCCCTGTGCCCCCCACAGGCTCGTACCAACGACATCCAGGTACTGCCGGACCACGCTCTTGGGGTCAGGACCCAGGAAGACGTAGAAGTCCAGGATCCCACCTGTTGTACGCCAGGTCAGGGCCGGGCTGGGCTGCAGGAGCACGTCTGGGGATGTACAACACCAGAGGAACACATTGAGGACAGGGACAGTGGCCAAGCCCATGCCCTGCACCTCCATGGGACTCACCCATTGCATTGCTGTTCAGCAAGAAGACACCATGAGCCAACCCACTGTCCTCCATCACCAGGTAGAAAGGGTGGGACCCATAGAGGTTGACCTGGGGCTGGAGCAGGGCACAGTGCAGTGCTGGTGATGGTCTGCCAGAGACCTTGGCACAGCACCCACCTGCCTGCCCCTTGCCGCTGGCCAGGGGCACCATCATTGTCACCTCAACCCAGCCCCAGACAAGACACAAGAGGCTGTGGGGCCACCCTTGCAAGCAGAGATGAGCCTTCTCCCTTCCCCTCTGCCCTGCCACATACCGCGGGCGCCATGTCCCGATTCCACAGGGTCACCCTGGTCCATGCTGTGTCGAGGACCAGGGGGGTCAGGTGCTCCCCCAGCCCAGAAATGAACCGGGAGGGCAAGGAGGTGGAGATCTGCAGGAACTGGTCTGCGAAGAAGAGGGGCGCGACGGTGGTGTTCAGCCTGCCGGAGAGAAAGGGAGGCTCGGGCAAACTGCCCCGGCGGGGAGGAGGTACCGGGCTGGGGACCGCCACCACTGCGGAGGGACAGGGATGCTCGTCACCACGGCAAACGAAACCAGGTCTCGACTGAGCTCTGGGATTCCTGTTTCCCTTTTCAGCCACCGAACAGCAGAGGGGGCGGAAGCAGAGCCACCTTCTGCCGCCACCAGTGTCCCTGCCACCTCCCTGCTCCCATCCCGCGCATCGCTGGGGCCGGTGTCAGGTCCCGCTTCCAGACCGAACCCCTTCGCACAGGCGAGGGGAGGACGGGCACTCACAGGACCTGCCCGTCGCTCTGCCGGTAGACGACGAGGCCGAAGGGGTCGGAGTTGAGCTTCAGCCCGTAGAGCTCGGCGGCGGCCCGGCCGCTCCCCCGCGGCGTGGCCAGGGGCACCTCGTAGCGCTGCCGGGCCGGGTCCCGCAGCTGCGGGGCACAGAGAGGGAGGGGAGGTCGGCAGGGAGCGGACCGGGAGCCGGACCGGGAGCGGGACCGGGGCTGGGGACGGTCCGCACCGTGAAGCGCAGGCGGGTGGGGGTCTCCAGCGCCAGGTCCAGCCGCAGGCAGCCCACGTCCTCTGGCAGGAAGCTGGCGACGACGCGGCGGAGCCGGGCGGTGTAGCCGCTGGCCGTGGCAGTCAGGTTCTCCGCCCGGTAGCTGCGGTAGCCGCGGGGGAAGAAGCACCAGGGTGGGCCGGGGCCGGAGCCGGGGCCGGGGCGGTAGCAGCAGCCCCGCTCCTCGCAGTCCGCCCGCGACAGCAGCCGCTCGGGGCCGCAGTCGAAGCGGTCTCCCGGGGACACCTCGCAGGCGGTCCCGGTGCTGCCCGCCGCGGCGGGGACCAGCAGCGCCAGCAGCGCGGCCACGGCCACCCGCGGGCCCGGCATGGCCCGGCCTCCGGAGCACGGCAGGCCGAGGGGCGGGCCCGGCACCGCTGCCTTCCCTTTCCCTTCCCCTTCCCGGACCCGGCCCGGCCCCGCCGCCGCTCGGGTGTTGCGGCTTGGACGGAGCTCAAGGAAAAGGAAGAGCGAGGCCCGAACGGCCCCTTGGGTGCTGCAGCTGTGCTGGGGGGCTGGGAGCTTCCAAAACACCCTATGGTTGGTGAGAAGCACGGAGAGGAGAAGCTGCCCTCTGCAGCAGGGGTGAAAGGTAACGTGAAACGAAATTCACAACGTTCTAGCGTTAATAAAATGTTCCTCTCTACACCTCCCTGAAAGGAGGCTGGAGCCCGGGGACAGTTGGTTTCTTCTCCCAAGGAACAAGCAATAGGACAAGAAGAAATGGCCTGAAGTTGTGACAGGAGAGGTTTAGATTGGATATTAGGAACAATTTCTCCCTGGAAAGGGTTGTCAGGCCCTGGCCCAGGCTGCTCAGGGCAGAGGTGGAGTACCTCATCCCTGGAGGGATTTACAAACCATGCCAATGTGGACATGGTTTAGTGGGGACTGGGTAGTCCTGGGTTAACAGTTGGACTTGATGACCTTAAAGTTCTTTTCCAGCCCAACCTATGTGGTGGTTCTACATATTCCCCCTTACACACATTTATTTTATTTATATTTATTCATTTACAAAGCCTGCAGCCTCTAGAAGAACAAGGACTGTTGGGTTTATGTGTTTTGTCCACATCTCTGTCAGGCTTCCTGCGAGCCAAGCCTGGATTCCAAGCACTGGCTGAGCCACTGGAGAATCCTTTGGTGCTGAGGATGTTCCTGCTGGATCTGGTGGACAACGGTGTTAACAGCACGGAGCCGGTCCTGCAGCTTCTGCAGCTCGGCTCTCCAGGCCTGCTCTGTGCGGCAGAGGGAAGTGTACTTCCCCTCCTTCAGTGCCTGCAGGTGCTTCTGGCGTGTCTGGTGGGCCACAATCTCCAAAAGGTTCTGAGAAAAGCAACAATGGAAACTGCTTTGATGGCAGACAGCACACAGAAGAGGAATAAGAAATGAATAGGATTCGTGTTGCAGGTTCTGTAACCTTCATGTTGTGGAACGGAAGGACATGGAGGTGAAGTCCCTGTTATAACAGTCAAACAGCATCACCGGGTGTCACAGAGGTACAGTCACATCACAGAATTCCATGAATCGGAGAAACTCCCCCATATATAAGGCAACCCTTGCCAGAACAGAGATTCACCAACTTAAAAACTTGGCAGAAGGGCATTCAAGACCTTGAGCTGGCTCTCCAGTCTGTAACACAAGTAGCCATCTAGCACTCACAAAGGACAAATGTTACTAGATAATTTCCAGACACAAACACTGTCCTTCAGGCTGTTTCCAGGTGAACACTGTGTGCTTACCCATCGCTTCTTGTTCTGAAGACATTCCATGTCAGAATCGAGGCCATCATTCTCAACCTGCAGCTCATGCAGTTCTCGCTGCTTCTCCAAGACAGAGGCACTAAGGGAGGCCTGGGTGCTCTCCAGCTCCAAGATGGTTTTGTTGCAGTCTTGAGCATTCTATTAAACAGAAGAGAAGGAAATGGCAGACTCTGGTTCTTCTGTCCAGCTGCACTCCCACCCATCTTTCCAGAACTAATGTTTTGTGCTGTGCTGGGGCAGGGTCTGTGTCCTGACACCCCGTGTCTCTGCGCTGAGTGCTGGGGCAAATCCCAGCCTAGGTGACCTCTGGCAGCTCCTGCTTCCCTTGCTCACCTGCTGGGTTTCACTGATCTTCTTTCTCAGCTCCTCTATCTTGCGGTGGCAGTCACTCTTGGTGACACGTTTCTTATCTGTTTTGTTCTGACCCTCTCCACGAATTGTTATTGTCTCCCTACGAGCAACAGATGCCTCCATATCACGAATCATCTTCTCCTGCTGCTTCATCAGCTGCCCATAGCGAATCTGCCATTGATTGAGATAAAAAAAGGCTGAAAGTAATGAATGTTTGCAAATGGCACCTAACTGAAGCTTCCTGTGTGGCACATCCCATCAACATGAACCAGACACGTGACACGTGAGCCTTGGCAACCCACACTTGCTCTAAATCCCAACCTGTTCTGCCCTGTGTGGATCTGGAAGGCAGAGAGCTGGATTATCAGCTCATTTAAAGTAATCTTCAAAATGTTTCACTGAAACTTACTAGCAATAGCAAAAGCAGAAGAGCAAAAGTATCCTGAGAACTAAAGGAAAGAGTTGTTTTGCCAGAAGACTTCCCTAGCCAGTGAGTAAGATGAAGCAACACTAGTAATTTTGCTGCTAATAAATTGGGGTCACAGAACAAGGTGGCAGACACAGTACACTGTAAATACATTTCTCTGGCACACCTTGATTTGGCTGCAGCACGAGGAAGGTGTCTGTACACTGGATGGATTCAACTCTGCATGGTGCTAAGATTTCCAGTGCTGTCCTGGCCTTGAAGAAGCTACTTCTCCAGCCTGTTTCTCGACCCCTGCTTTACATTTCAGCAACTCCAAAGCTGAATACGTTGTGTGCCACTTCCCCTCCTCAGTCCTCTTCTCCAGTGCCTTACTTGCATCCTATGAATCTCCATCCTCATGGCTCGGATTTCACCTTGTCCTGTCTCAAAGTCCACTGCCGCACGCATCTCCTTTGTCAGCTGGATCTTCTTCTCCCAGAGCATGATCTGGTGCCTTCAGTGACAGAAAGGGAAAGTGGTGCCTCTGAGCACAGCGAGGATGCTGTTGTGCACACTCCGTGTGGCAGTGGCAACACTCTCCCAAGGTGACTCTGAACCCAGAGCTGGTTTGGCAGAAACAAAGAATTTGCACACAGGACGTGTAAAAGGGCAGTGAGAAAGCAGCTTGAAATCAGACAGAAAGCTCTGCAACATAGGGAGTGGCACAATAACTGTAAAAACAAGTGACCTCAGACTGACAGGGGGCTGATGGACCCCCATTAATTGCCCAGAGCAGCACACTCCCTCTGAGCTCTGGACAGAGGAGACACCATGCAGAGCCTTCCTTATACATCTTGACAACATCCAGCACAAGCTGGAATCGTTAAAGCCAACACCCTCTCAGTTCTTGCTTGTTCCAGAGATGGGTAAAGCACCTTTCAGTTTCTGCATTTCAGCAATTGGTTAAACTCCCTTTCACCTTCTCCAAGGACACAAGCACATTTGCTGGTGCTGGTTCAGTTTGATGAGAAGAAAGGTAACATGGACACACCTATGAAAGCTCAAAGACTGTGGCAAAAAGCAAGAATCTCTCTGGTACCTACTCTGCTTCCAGCAGGCTGTTCAGGAGTCTTTCTTTCTCCTCAGTCAATTGACTGTGCTTCTCCTGCATCTCAATTGATTCTTTTTCTGCTGCCTAGGTTTGGGAAGGATAAAACAATACAACATTGTCAGGCTCAGAAAGTTTTACAGAATCACTGATTGCCTCTGATCTGCATAGGAGGTTGAGACCTGGAAATGAGATGTCAAGTACCTTGAGGGAGCGTAAAAACTCATTTTCTGTGATAATGTTGCCACACTGCAGCTCCTCGAAGCTGCTGTTATTCTTGTTGATCAACACATTCAGCCTTATCAAGTCATTTGACATGTTCCTCATGTGACGTTCAGTCTCTTTCTGTTCTTTTGTTTCCTGCTGAATTTCATCTACAGGTGGACAGAAGGAAGTTTTGTAATTCCCAGGAGCAGTGGGCTGAACACAGGCAAGGTGTGACAAACTGCTATTAGACCAGACAACACTGCATGCATGAGGAGCCACCCATGTCCCACAGGCCCAGCCAGGACATTTTTCCACAAGCCCCCAGATGCCTTACTCTCCGTTCGCACTTTCTTCTGCTGCATTATTGTGAGTTGTTTCTTCAACATGTCCAAGGAGGAGATCTGTTCCTCCCGCTCGTGTGTTAGCTTCACCAGCTCTTTCTGCAGACTGAGCCAGTACTTCTGCAGCGTCATCACCTCGGAATTACATTCTTCTATCTGCTTGGTCAGCCTCTTGATCTCAATTTCCAGTGGTCCCAGTTCTTGCCCCTGTAAAAGGGCAAAGTTTGGGATCAGTCAGGCAGGTAGAAGCTGTTCACTCATAGCATCACTGCAGAAGGCTGGGCCAGCTCCTAAATACTTCAACCATACTGCTATTTTGTAAGTTACTTTCTGCATCCATTTCCCATGTGCTCAATGGGACCAGTAATTACTGACCTCACAGGAATAACTGTAACAGAAGCCCAGAAGGTTCTCTGTGTGGTGAGGGCCTCCTAAGCTCTTACAACAGCTACATCTGGACATTCAAAAGCCACAGTACTCATTTTCACATTGGTTTCCACAAAACTCTTGCTGGCAGTGGTAGGCACAGATCTGGCCATAATCTGAATGGGGACAGCCAGCAAGCCACTGAAGCCACTCTGCCTTTTCCTCTCTCCCCTTATCAGTCTTTGCAGATCCTGTTTACTCCCAGAGTATTGGTGTCATCTAACACTTCCATCAGGTGAAGACAACTCCCTGCAGGAATCTGTGCTAGGCACACCCTTGTTTCACAATTCCCTAGCACCAGCTCCTCTACACATGGATCAACAACTGCCTGGCAAATGTAAACATTGACATTAACTATTGCAGCTTTTCAAACACAATACTGATGCCTGAGAGGTTTAACAGTCCAGGCAGTTACATTTATCAAGGGCATCTGTGGTCACCACAAAGAATAAAACCAAGTTTGGGACTGAAATGTAAAGGTACATACCCCCTGCTGGGAAAGAAGAGTCTCCAACCTCTTGTTGTACTGGCTGATGACCACTTGCTTGTTCTCAATCTGGACATTGTACTTTGCAATTTCACTCTCACTGTGCTTGATCAGATCATGGACATCCTTTACTTCCTTGTCCAGCTCACAAAGTGTTTTTTGGAGAACTGTCAGCCTGCAGGTGGTATGAGTTGCATTCAGAATAACCTGAGCAGTATCATTCTCAACTTTGGAGAAATGCAGCTCCTAGGAATATCAACAGACAGAAAACAAACAACAATCACCACCAGCAACTCGTCACTTATCAAAGCACAGGAGTCAGGGGGCTGAGAAAGAACTGCATGTTCTGTGTCAGGTCTTTTTGGCCCAGCTCTCTCACACACACCAGAATCCTGCAGTAAGATCACTGGAGGAACCAAACTGAAGCTGCAAACTCAGCAGTTTCCACTGCAGACCTGAAAAGCAGACTGAGGATACTGACACCACATGCTTGTGAAACTGCATTAGGCAGTTTCCTTCCCCTGCCCACAGGCAGAAGCAGTTCCATACCAGATCTGTTATTCTCCTTCGAAGCTTTGCAGCCAGCTGTGAGAAGTGTTTTATGGCTTTGCTGGACATCATCTGGTCCTGAAGCTTTGCCATGATTTCATTCTCCATCTGCTCTTTGGCATCAGTCTCTTTCTCAATGTCCTTGCTGATGGACAGCAACTCATTCAGATGAGCAGCTTGGTCCTAAAAGGGAAGACAGAGGCAAGATCACTACAACTGCTTGGGGAAGGGTATTAAATACCCGTGGTCCAATTTAAAAAGAGTTGTGCTTCCATGGGCTCTTCTCACCATCTTGGTCCTGTTTAGGGCCTGCTCTGTCTCCTGGAGAACACGAACATAGGTGACACATTCAACCTTCAAGGCCTCCTGCTTTGAAAGGCACTGGGCAATCAGCTTCTTGGTGGTGTTGGCATCATTCTGTGAACGGTTCAGAGTGGAGACAAGCAACTCATTCTTCTCCTCCTCCTTCCTGATTGACTTCCTACAGCCATGGATGTCCATTTCTAGGGACTTGAGGTCATCTCTGTACTTGCTGAAGAGGCAAAAGGATGGAAAATCATCACAGGGATTGATTCATGTGCAGAACAGAGGTCTACAGGTTCCTCTTTCGACCATGCTGTTGCAGCCACAGCTGAACAAGAAGGACTTGCACAAAGGCTTGTGTGCAGAGTCATCAGAAGATGGAGGAAGGCATTAAGATTTAAAAGGAAATGTTTGCTGCAAAGGTGAAGGAACTCTTTTAAAGAAATTAAATATGAATAGAAAAACTCCAAACAGCTTTTTTAAAAACACACATTCTGAGGGAGAGTTGTGTTTTGGATAAAGAAAACAGTAACAAAGAACTCTTGCTCTTGTCCTTTAACCTTATTATGTGCTTTACAGCAGCAAACATATTCTGCCTGACATATCCTGCCCATACAGTAATAAACTTGACAGAAGACATCCTGCCCATTTAAAAATCCTTCCTGTCTGCATTATTTGAGGTCACTCCTGGGGCTGTGTTCAGATACCAAACCTCAGCAACTCCTGTGCAGCAATATAGGCCTCATCTCTTTGCTTCATTCCAGCCAAGCTGCTATTCCAGTGGCCCATCAATCGTTTCTTCTCCATGTTAATAGCCTGGATCTCCATACAAGCCTAGAGAAGAGAGAGTTGGTGGACAGGATTAACCTACACTGGGCTGAAAGAACAAATTCATGTTACAATGCAATATGTTTCTTCATCATATGTTGGGCAGGAACATTAATGTGTTTGGTTTGTCTACACTCCAGATGACAGAGAATAGGTCTCCAAGAAAAAAACTGTTGAGAAGGTGGGGAAGGAAGTGATTTACAGGCAATTTTTAAAGGCAAAGGGACAGAAAAAAGAAAAACTAAGAACATCTTCATTCCTGCAGACAGAAATGAGCCATACAGCTCATAAACTGTACACACCACGTGAGCATGAGCCAACATGGTCAGTCCTTCTGGAGGGAAATATTAACTAGAAGTGAAAAAAGTACCTTCCTACCTCATTTACTGCTTGCCGAGTTGCTTTTGTGTCCTCTGCTTGGGCCACAAGCTGAGCTTCAAACAGTGCAATCTGCTCTTGCAGTTCATAGGATTTCCTTGTTAAACGCTCTACAAGAAGATCCTAAAGAGTCAGAGCCCAGCAGTTCAGGGTGAGTAACAGAAGCTCAGTCTTAACCAACTACATTCTACACAAGTAAGAGAGGCTAGAAAGGGGACTAAATTGGCAACTGGATTAGACTTGATTCCTACAGAAACTTTTCCATCCATATACAAATGACCCATCAGTGCAGCAGTGACAACTTGCAAAAGAATGAGACCTTCTCTGCTGATTTTTAAAAGAATAATTCCATTTGCAGCAGTAAATCAATCTTCAGCTCTGAACAACACTTACTCCTGGCAGCACGATTTATGCAGTGCCACCTCTCCAGCAGTCGGGATCCTTAATGATTTCTGTTTTAAGACCCTTTGTTAAAAACCACCTAAAATCCACTCGACTTCAGCAGTTTGTGTGTAATTCTGCAGTGTCCTGCGCAGGCAGAGGGCAGCAGAGGGAGCTCCAGCACACCAACCTGCTCAGCTCCTCTCCGAAGTTCTCAGTGCATTGTGAAACTCGCTGTGACTCAGAATAATTCTCGGGACTGCAATATACAACAGTTCTTTTCTGAATATCTTGGTCTCCACACCCCGTCTGCTGGAGTGAGCCTACTATTAGAAGGCTTGCCAACAACTCCTGGGCAGTACGTGCCCCTGTCCTGCTGGTGGGGATTCTTCTCATTCTTACAAAAGCCTATGGGGTTGGGGTTTTTTTCAATTATTTGGGAATAATATCCCCATACATTGTGATATGTAGATACAACCTTCCTTCTGACAAGGCAGACCTCCTCTAAGACTCACCACTAACTGTCACCTGTATTTATTTACTTTAAAGCAGCTATACTTGATACCTGTTTTTTCTTTTCCATCTCAGCCTGGAACTTCTCTGCCTCAGCCTTCTTTGTTGACCGTTTCATCAGTAAAATATTATGCTGCATATCCTGGTCCATATTCTGCATGTAGAAGAGATGCAAGGCCAAGTTTTCAATCTGGGTTTGCATTGCAGAAACTACGGAGGCAGAAGGAAAAAAAAAACATTTATCAAGGAGTTGATGTTTTAGTCCTGAAGACCTTTTTAGAATTACTATGCAGTAACGTGGTCTGTATTTAAGATTATTTACATATTCCTGATGTATTTTTCAACCCAGTGCTTGACTTACATTCAAATTCATTTCTCTACATTTCCTAGAATTAGGAACTATTACCAGGACTGCCTCAGTCACCTTTCTTGCGTTCATCATCTGTGTTCTGACACATTTTCTTGTGAGTGAGCCTGAGGCCCTTCAGTTCCTCCTCCAGCTGCTGACGTGCTGTGGCCATCTGAGCATGGAGGTCATGGCTTTTCTCCAGCTCCACCTGCAGCCTGGCCAGCTGCTGCTGTGCTCCATACAGGATCACCCCGAGCTCTTCCCTCTCTGCTTTGCCCTTCTTTGTTGCTGTCCTCTGCAAACACAAGAGGAATCAGCTATCTCCCTTCAGGAAAAGGAAGACTGTCTTCCCTCCTTGGACATGGGGGGCAGCTGTAGGAAGGCAAAAAGGATGCCACATACCAGCTCCCGAAGATCTAGGGTCACTTTTTCCATCTGCTTAGTAAGGTAATTCTTCAGGGCAGCCTGAAATCTTCTCATCAGAGGCTGCAAAGGAGAACAGCGTTGATAAACTTTAACACACATTTGTAAATAAATGTCAGAGAAACCTTACTGCCACTCCCCTCTATTAAATAAACCATCCTATTTTCTGCCATAGGCACTTGTGTTCTTATTTTAGCTACACTCAGTGTAACAAGTGAGAAGAGTTACAGCCCGGGTATGTGCTGACATCAGCAAGTGACTGCTGAGAGTATTTGAAAGTCAGAAACATCTTGGCAGAGCCACAGCTGAGATCCCATCCATTCACTCTACTGCTCTTTCAGGACACCACCAGACTCACCCCAGTGCTCTGCTCACCCCCGAACCTGCAGTGTTTGGGTTACACTGAGGGAGCAGACACATGCTGCAGTTACTATTCCTGCAAAGCTATTTTTAAGCAAGCAGTTTTAGCATCCAGCTGAGCCTCTGCTCATGTTCACCTCACACGTTTTATGTGGATAAAAATAGCAAGTCTGCAAAGAAGAGAGAGAAGATTTGAGGACTCCTCACATGCTCTGGATCCAAGACAACCAGTTCTCTCTCTTCTGTGGTTTCTTCTCTTCTGCTTTTTTCATCTTCCTCAGCTCCACGCTGCTGCCATTTCTTTTTCCATCTTTGCTCACCAGCAGTAAGGTGACTGAATTGCTCAAAGGCAGACCCTGAACAGAGAGAAATGGGCTCTCCAATGCTACCCCAGCCCTCCCAAAAAAAGATAAAGGCTCAGATTTCATAGCATTGTGCCTCCAGGTGGGCTAACAATGATCAGAAAGAGAGAAAACTAGAAACTGCACTTGACAGACAGTATTAAGTGCTGTACTTTTAATAAGAACCCAAATGATACCTGACTCTGTGCAGCTGCTCAACTCCTGTGACCACCCAGATTCCTGTGGAGGAGCCCCTGAAGGAGGGGAAGGGTTTCCTCTGCCCCTTACTGGCTGCTCCATGTCACCCAGTTCAGGAGTGCAACTGTCTAATGCCATTTTGTCTGAGAAAGTCCCTGGAGATTCTTCCTGAAACATAAAATCCATCACCTGAAACAACTTTCAATCTATTTGCCCCTAAAAATCTGCTTACTGCTGTTCTGATGAGACATGAACAATGCAGACAAAGAATCAAGAGGGCCTTGCTCTGAAACAGGCTCAAAGCTGTGCTGGCAAAGTTGTGTCACTCCTTACAAAAGAAGCTCCACACATATGCAGCACAACAAAGGAGCCTCCGGTTTTGTCAGAGCTTTTTGATACTTTCTGCTTGACCAATTAGTTTCTCCCTGTTCCAGTTCTGATTGGTTTTGTGTTATGCAGCAGTAAAACTGCCCCAGGAGAATTTGAAGTACAATTTTACACACAGGGGAAGACGGCAAGAACTGCTTGTTTTACTTCTTCCTACTGAAACTGCTTCCATGGGCAGGTAGGGAATGCACGGAACGGGCTGTCCTGGGAACGTTTCAAAGGAAATCACCTCCATAGCAAGATGTGAGGGAACTCGGATCGCATCCCGTTCAGCGGAGCCTTCCGCTGCGGCCTCGGGGGGCTCCTCCATGGTGCTGCGGCTGTCCTGTGCCTGCAACCAGAGCATCCCGCAGGACAGAGAGAAAGAGAGTGAGAACCAGCCCAGAGCCTCGGAGCCCTCCACTGCAGGCCGCCCCTCCGCCGCGGGGCTGGGCAGAGGCACCCGGAGGCCGAGGGGAGTCCGAGGGGAGTCCGGGGGTCAGCCAGGCCCAGCCCGGGCCCAGCCCCGCACTCACCGGCTCCGCCATGTCCCCGTTGCCAGGCGACGCGGCAACACCCGGTCACGTGGGGGGCGGGCGGCACCACCTCAGCCCGCGGGGGGGGAGTGAGGGGTGTCTGGGGGGGGATCGGGCGGCACCACCTCACGCCGTGAGGGGAAGGCGGGGGGGGCCCCATCCGCACAGCTCCCTCAGCCCGCCGGGACCGGGACAGCACCGGGACAGCACCGGGACAGCCCCGCGGAGCCCCGGCAGCCATGGCCGCGCCAGCCCCGGGGCGGGGCAGCAGGTAACGGCGCTGAGGGCCGGGGCGTGCTGGAGCGGGGGTGTCCCTGCCCGCCCTCCCCGGGCGCAGGCGGCTGCCGGGCACCCCCGGGTCACGCCGGCAGCGGGCGGGGCGGGGCCGGGGGCGGGCGCACCCCGTGGGGCCGGGCCGGGCCGGGCCGGGCCGGGCGAGGCGGAGCGGGGCCCGGTGGGACGAGGGGGGCAGCTGTTCGGAGCCCGCCCAGGGCCGTCCAGCCGCGGCAGCCGGCAGAAGTTTCCCCGCGTTCGTCTGTACCGGTGAAAGCGCCGGGGCCGCGGGGGGCGTCGGTCGCAAGGGGCGCGTTGAGCGGTGGGGCCGGGGCCGGGGGAGGGGCGGGCGGCAGCGGGGGATCGGCTGTCCCGGCACACGCGGGCCCGCGGGGCAGCTGCTCCTCACGCGTGTCACTGTCACGCGGGTTCGTGCCCGCTGTCCTGCCCCGGGGATGCATCCCCTGCTTTATCCCCCTCTTTGTCTGCCCTTCCTGCCCACCCCCGCTCCGCTCCGCAGAGCCCCACGCCGGGGTGGTGGGGATGGTGCCCGGAGCCCCCGGGGGGGTCGGTGTGGTGCCGGTAGGGAGCGGAACCCAAAACAGTCCCCGAACTTCATCTGCGGCCATTCCGGAGTGGGTCGGGACAGTGACGGTGTTGTCACGATGTCCTGGCTTCGGGGGAAGCGGGTTTGCTCGGGTTACCCCAGCATCTCTCCCCCTCTTCCTTTGCTGAGTTCAGTTACCGGCAGAGACGTGAAGATGGATGGTCGGGATCCTTGGCTATAATTTGCTGGCTGGCCCCGGGGCAGGGTTAGGTGTGATATATCGCTCACTGTGCTGCTGACACTCCGTAAAATAACTCTGCTCCTTCCTTCCTCCCTCAGCTCTGCCTGTCTTCTCTGCTCTCGGACGGGTAGCGTCTGTTGCAAAGGTATTGTGTTCTTAGTTGCCACTCTGAATAGGAAGGAAGAAAAATTAAAGATCTTTTAAGATAAAATAGTAGAAATGTGAAGATCCGGATAGCTCAGGATAGAGATCTCTGGCTCACTGCTGCTTTTGTGGAAAGCTTTAGGTTTGTAAGCTTTGAAGAGCTCATTCTTGTTCTGGTTATCACTTAGTTAAAAACAGAGGAGTCTCTGAAAGCTGCTTTTTTGACCCACTGTTGGATTTGCTGCATATCCAAGTTTATTCTGTATGTTTTACTGTGTGGTTGGTGTAAAGCTGAGAGTGGGATGGGGCAAAGCATGGCTTTCCCTGTCAGGCCAGCAAGAAGGAAAGGAGGCATGGCGCAGCTTGTGGCAGGGGAAGAGGAGACTTCTTCAAAGCATCAGTCAAAAGGTTTTGCAGCTGGTTCATCAGTTCAGCTGTGGAACCTGGCTCCTGGGATATTTTAGCTGCTGATAGTTAGGGATCTGGTACTGTGAGTGTTATCAGGCCATGGCTACAGGATGCTGGAAATAAAAAGCCATAAAAGTGTTGCCTGCTGCACAAGCACTGCAGTTAAGTAATATGAAATGGTGTTTAGTCCTGGGATGGAAGGACACATGGCACAAGTAATTTCTCAGCACTAAAGCGTGTGTTGCAGTTTGACTTTTATTGCTGGAGGGGTGTATAGTTTTTTGTTTGCTTTTCCTCTGCCTGGGCAGGTGTGGCAGGGAGCAGCAGGCAGCCTGATAATAGCGTTCCCTTTCGCTTTTTATCTGACTCACAAACCTGCAGCATTCAGTCTGCTGTCCCTTTTTTACCTTCTCATCTGAGATGAGCAAAATCCATCCCACTGAAGTGCCTGGGATTGGAGTTGTGTGAGTGGTGGGGTCTCAGCCCTGGCTCTGCCTTTGCTCTCTGCTCTCTGTGCCACCGCTGCACTGGCAGCACTTTCATCAAAGACTTTTTGGTGACCTACATAATGCTCTCCTGAAATGGAATGACTTTAGAATGGCTCCCTATGGAAGACTTTTTTCCCTGGTTTGGCTTGGTAATCCGAAATAGCTCCAGCTAATAGCTAGTAGTTTTAAAAGCCTTTTTTGTTGTTTCCCCCCCCCCCCCCAATGTAGAGGTATTGAAATACAAAGGGAAGGTCATTACAAGGGCTCTCACATACACAGAGAGAGGTACAGATCAAGTGAGTGACTAGCTGAGAATTGCACAGAAAATCCAGTTAGAAGACTGGAAAGAAGCTCTAAGTCCTGACTCCTGGGCTCCTGTAACCCTCTCTGGTCTCTGCCTTCCAGCAAATGCTTCCAGAGATGCACACCCAGCATTTGCTCCCAGGGGAGGAGGAAGCAGGGACTCAGGGACTTATGCAGTGTGTGAGAATTTCCCACTGCAGTGACTTTGTACTCCTTAAGTATGTAAAATTAATTTTAAGTTACTAAAGGGAAAAAAAAAAAAAAAAAGAAAAAGCCTGTTGCATTTTTCTTGCTTCAGGCATCTCATACTTAAATTTGGTGCTGATGTTTGACAGCTCTTGTTTCTCCTCTGTGCCTAGGCATGCTGTAGGTCTAGTGTTTCTCTTCAAGAGCCCTGTAGCCTGGCTTATTTTCCTTGTAAAGCTATCAAACTGGTGCATACCAATTTGCCTTTGGAGCCACAGGACCTCAGTGGTGTGACTTGTCAGCTGCAGACAACCCCGCAGCTCAGGCTGTCGTGTGCTTCCATGGGCAAAAGAGGTTTGTGAGAGAAGCCTTGTCGTGTGCTGGTGAGCTGCTCTGGTGTCAGCGTGCACTGCACACACCAGGAATAATGCTTTTTGGAGCCTGTGTCAGCCCAGGCAGGAGCCCTGCTTTGCCCTCCTTTGCTGGAATACAGGAATCTTGTGCAACCGGAGGCAGCAACATTTGGTCCAGCAGTGTCTGCCAAGGTGAGGGTGTGATCTGCCAAGGCAAACAGGATTTTGTTGTTCATCAGTTTGTGAGGAGGGGAAGGGCATTGCCACGGGAGGCGAGCAGCTGGCGTTATTTGAGATGCTGCTGGCTGGAACTGGTCAGGCTCCTGGGAAGAGGCTCCTGGGGTGATTTCAGGAGTTGGCTCCCCAGCCTGTTTCTGAGCTCTCGTGTAGCATTGCCTGGGAGAGCAGCCAGGGGCTGTGTGAACAGACCTAGTAGCTGGAGCAAAGATTTTCAGTGGTGGCAGTTGATGTGTGGGAGAAGAAAATGTGTGTGTGCTTAATAAATATTGGCACTCAGCAAGAGCTTATCAGCTAATTCAGTGCTTCAGCTTCTGGAGAGGTGGGTTGTCTCTGCCTCATTGAAAGGAATCCCTTCAGATCAGGAGTTAAATAGAAGATTAATATGAAAAATACTCTTTTTTTGAGGGGAATGGTGCTAATTTTATGCTGATTTAGCTGTAGGGATAGTTCTTGCTTGCCTCCCAAGACTGCACAAGAGGCAGCAGCAATACCTGCTTTTCCCCATTCCCTGTGGACTGGGTGTGCAGTCTTGTCTCACACAGAAAAGGGCTGAGAATGGAGCAAACCCTGCAGATTTGGTCTTTTTATTACTTGTAGCAATAAAGAAGGGATTCATTTGAGTCTTGCTAATACTTCCCAGTGTTCTTGGCTATTTGTAGTATTGTAGTGGGCTCTCTGATTCCTGGTGCTGTAGCTCTCCTGCAAGACAAATGCACGACTGAATTTCTGCACACTTGAGGCAGTGGGGAAGCAGCAGGTGTTCTGCAGGATCAGAGTGATATTTCCCTTCAAATTCCTCCTGCTGTCCAGGGAGCAGCTTTTCATCATTTACCTGTTGCTTTGTTCTTTCTCTGCTAGGTAAAAGCTAGTTAAATGCTTTCTCTGTTAGCAGAGAAATCCTGCACCTCTTCCTGCATTCCTGAGAGCCTCTGGAGAGCTGCTGTAGGACACCACACAAGCTCTTGTTTTGTACTTGCATCTACATCTGCTGTCCTTAGAAGGCAAAGCTCACTGGTGTTTTCTGAGGAAGCAGCAGCAGCCACCTGGTCCCACCTTCCTCCTCTGCATACTCAGGTTTTGCTCCTTTCCAGTTCTGACAGGGATGAGGATCTGGTTTCAGTCCTGATGGGAGCAGGGAGTAGCCGAGCAGAGCTGGAGGCTGAGGGCCTCTGGTGCTCTGCAGGCTGCTCCACCTCACTGCTCCGGAGTCCCCTGTGCTCTGTTGAAATGCTGTGTTGTAACTTGGTGGTGGGAAGGAGGAATTGCAGCAGATTTACTGTCTGTGTTCTTGCAGGATACAGTAAGAGGAAAGGTGACTTGCTCTTTAAAGACAACTGAGGCAAATTACTTTCTCAAAGATGTAACCCAGAGCCTTGAACCATACGCTGTTTTCTGATGATCTGGACAAGAGGGAGCACATGGCTCTGTTGGTGTGGGGTTTTGGGGCCTGAGACATGAATATATGTGTTGTGTTTGGTGCTAGGAGACATGGGTGCCAAGGACTTGCAGAGTAATTCTTGTGTCCTAAACACTTGCTGGGCACAGTACAGTGCAGGGTGGAGGCTTCTCCATCAAGTTCCAGCACAGGCTGAAATGCAGAAACTGCTTAAGCTCTGATTCATGCTGACAGACCCACCAACTGGTAGTTAAACCAGTAGTCTGACCATTAATGAAGTCTCTGTCAGCTACTGGGCAGTCTTCTTGCAAGGTTCTGTACATACAAATCTGTCAGAACCAGGAGAGCTGTGCTCCTTCCCTGTAGGAATCTCTCTCTCTGGAAGCACTGGTTGCTCGTTTGTCTGAGATACCATTAAAACCGGGCTTAAATCAGAGCTACTCAGTGTTTGACCATGTTTGCTTTAGGCCCTTAAATGCTTCCTGCTTACAAAGCCCCTGACAGTAGAAGCTGGAGCTGCCTTCTTTTCTTTCTGCCCACCCTGCTGGGTGCTCTGCAGACCCTGGTGTGGGACTTCTCACTGGGAACACACGGAGCTGATCTCACCACGTGCTGCCCCTGGGCCTGGCACCGTGGCAATGTGTGGTGCCTGCTGGGTCAGACCAGCCTGTTCACGGGCACATAAATGTGTGAATTCAAAGCAACAGAAGTCAGTGTTTGCTCTCCTGGTGTACTTTTGGCAGAACAGAAGCTCCTGTGCTTCTGAAGGTCTGCTGCCCAGCTGGGGACAGCAGTGGCAAGTAGAACCTGCTCTGCCTGGAGTTGTGTTGGGCTTTCTGTGGGATTGCTTTGACCAAGACCCACCTGCTGTTTCAATACATGAAGTCATCTTCCTGATCCATTTGCTGAATAGTTTGTAGCTGGGATGACCCTGCTGGAGTCACTGCAGAGCTCCTCATCAACACCCCTGATGAGGAGCATGTTTCATTTGAGTACAACACTTACTCAGTGATCACCTGGGGATCATACTCCACAGTTAGGTAAAGCTACCTCTTGACAGAGGAGATACTTGTTTTGGGTTGGCATGCCATACTCTGCCATTAGTATCAGCCCACTCTGTTGAAATGGGTCTCTTGCCACTCATCTCTGAAAAAGCTCTGTTTAACCCTCACTGCTCAAAAACCAAGATAAAACAAAACTGTAACCCTAAACCCCCAGATGGACAGCAGGATTATGCAAAAAATTGGTAAGTAGAAGATGAACTTGTTTTGACTCATTTTTTTTGGAGATCAGTGCTTAGTATGGAAAAAGCAGCTGCCCCTTATTTAGTATTTTAGTCTCAGCAGTTTTTCTGTGCTGAAGGAATCCTCCAGGGTCTACTCTGACTTTCTCTGACATCTCCAGGACAGTGATACATCAGGCAGCTCTGTGCTGCTGAGCTGTTCCCTTAATGGGCAGTTTTCAGTGACAAGCATTACTTTTCTGTTTCACACACACAGTAACTGTTAAAGTGTGTTTTTTTCTTGCCTTCGTATTTCTTTGTTGCAGAGAAAAAATCATCCTGGAATTCTGTAATTCAGTGTCTTTAAAACGTAGAGGTGATGTTACAGATCCGGAGCATGTGAAGGCTTTGCCTTGAGTTGTAGGATTGATGCAGCAGCCCATGAGAGACCTCTTCCTTCTCAGACAGCAGTAGGCATGTGCTGTGCTGTTGTTATATTTGTTCTAACACTATTATTTCCTCTTTCTTGGCAGATCTTCTGAATTTGGCTTCTGATTAAAGCTGACAGATAATGGAAGCATTTCCTTGGCGATGTCTCTGGGGCGACTCCTCCGACGTGCCTCTTCGAAAGCTTCTGACCTCCTGACCTTGAATCCTGCTGGTGGCAGTGCTTCACCTTCCATACTTGATGGGGAGATTATCTACTCCAAGAACAATGTCTGTGTCCACCCTCCTGAGCTGCTGCAGGGCATCGGGGAGCACCACCCAGGTGATACGGTGTTGCAGACACTGCTCATTCACTGTGTGTTTGGATCAAGTTCTACAGTTTGGGCTCTAGAGAATGAAGAGTGGTGGACAGGGCAAAGCAAACTCATGGGGGACTAAGCAAAGCCTTCCACACACTGATCCAACAGCTCTTTGAATAGGAAAATTGATGATATTTCTCCTTTCTCTCCTGCTGTAGTGTTGATTTATCTGTTTTAATAAGTCCTTTTGTATTGCCAGAAGATGGACAGCTGTCACTTGAGGACAGCAAGTTCTGTTGCTCTGTCAACTGGCTGTGTTGTTCAGGAAAGCCAAGTACCATCTTGTGACTCTCATTGCTAGAGAGGCCTCAACAGCCACTGGTAAAGGGGAAAGAAAGAAAACCTGATTGTGGCTGCATGCACTGGAGTCAATGAAGATAAATACTGCTCTGTCCCTTTATTCTCATCTGTTATTGCTCTCTTTCATGTTTTCATCAAAGAGAGCTGTGGCTACTGGCTTAGCTTCACAAAAGTAATTATTCTGTGAACATTGACCCCCACTTCCCTTCTTGTGTGTGTGACACTTTTTTTTTTTATATTTGCTTTCCATGAAAGCTGTAGCCCTCTAGCTACACTAAGGTAAATATTTTTGAGAAAGAATTGTTTGTCTGGCACTTGAAGTTGTTTAACTAACAAACAGTAGAAGTTTCTCATGTGGTAGTATATTTCAGAATTTACTCTTGTTTAGTAATCCATAGAGGAAGTTGAAGTATTAGCATGTCATTCCTATCTCCACTTTAAGCCAGTGGGAATTTAGACTATTCTAAAGTGTGCATGCTCCGTATGCAGACTTGAAATTAATTGCAAATACTGGTTAATGCCAAACACTCTGCAGCTGATGTGGCAGAATTGCCTCCTGGCAAATTACAGGGTTTGCTTTGCCCATGTGTAACGGTGGTGACGTGGGGGTCAGGTCTCAGGCTTAGGCAGTTCCCTAAGAGTAAAGCTGTTCCGTGACTGATCCCACCTTTGCTCTCCCCAAGGCTACCTGTGCGTGTACATGGAGAAGGATGAGCTCCTGGGGACCACGCTCATCCTCGCCTGGGTGCCCAACTCCCGCATCCAGCGTCAGGACGAGGAAGCCCTGCGCTACGTCACCCCCGAGAGCTCCCCTGTCCGCAGAGCTCCCCGCAAGCGCAGCCGCCACGCTCAGGGATTCGGCGTCCTCGGCTCAGCTTCCCCCGCCGAGCAGGGGGGGGCAGCGATCCTGAAAGGAGAGGACATCCTGAGCGTGTCACAGCTTGTGAAAGATGTGGCTTACATCAGCTGCCCCCCTTCGGAAGGGGAGAAGCTGTCCCTGGGCTGCCCTGCGACCGAGGGCCCCAAGCAGTCCCCCCCGCCTGCCCGCAGTGACTCAGGAATCCTCTCGACAATCAGCTCCCAGGAGGAGCAGAACAGGGCGGAGCTGTCGGTGGAGGGGTCGGAGGAAGGTCTGGACTGCAGGCCAGAGCCGGGGGAGGACGAGGGCTCCCTGGAGCTGTCTGCGGATGACGTGAGCAGGGACAGTACTTTTGACTCTGATTCTGATGCCTTCTCTTCCCCCTTCTGCCTCTCTCCCATTAGTGAAGCCCTTGGGAAAAGCACTAGTTCCGTGTTTCTGGATAATGAGAGCAGGTGAGTGTATCCTTTTCTCTGTTTTCTGTGTGAATAGCTGGGGTGGTGGTGGCAAAGTATGGAGAAGCTCAAGGAAATTCAGAAGCATCACTGCAGCACTGGGCTGGATATCCTGTCTTGCTTCAGACTTGCTGCAGACACCTGTATTATTCACAGGAAATCATTTTCCAGCCAGTCCTGCTTCTGCCTGGTGAGCCCTAGCCCCAAACATTCAAGGCTTTATGTGCACAGTTGTTCAGGTGAACTGTCTTGAGCCATGGAAACTCCGTTACTAAATTAAAAAGGTCCTTTGTTGATCTGATAGGCTCTGCTGAGGAGATGTGCTCATTAACAGCTCTTGGAGAGCCACATCAAAGTGTCTGGCTGGCTTCCTCTGAGCCGTGGGTGCCTCTGCAAGGCACCGTGTTGACATGAAGTCTGCACGCATGAGCTTTGTTCTGCTGGTGTTCAGAACATGGTCCCCCTTTAGGCATAAATATTAATTCTTACATGTCACCCCTGGATGATTTTGTCAACACTGGTCTATCTAAATATCAGCACTTGGTGGCACCTGCAGTAAACCATGCAGGGGGCAGGGGGCACCTTGGCCCAGGAATAAGGAGCAGTGGGAGGCCTGTGTCACCCACTGCTCTGCACAGTGTCACTCATGTCCATTCTGAGGAGGGTGGGTGTGCTGCCTTCAGAATATCCCCACCAGTGCAAACCAAAGTTTGAGCTCATCTAGAGGCAATCCCAGACCTGGGTCACCAGCCCACGAGCTGCCCAAGGCGTGCAGCAGCCTGGGAGAGCTCCTGCACCCGGCAGCGTGTGCCGGAGAGGAGCTGGTGCAGAAGGCTGCTGGCGTGGCAAGTGGGCAAGCAGCCTTGTGGTTTAACTGTTTTGCAACTGAGCTGCTAACAGTGTCAGGGGAGGAAGGAAATGCAGTTTATTGCCTCTTCACTACCTCGCCTGTGAGCTCATGTGGTGTTTCCCTGGCTCGGGCGAGCCCTCTGCCGGCATTCCTCGCCTGAGTCCTGACAGTTCCAGCAGCCCACAGCCTGGCTTTGCACACACACTGCTCCTGGTAGACTTTTTCTTCTTCTTTTAACTCCTCTGGCATCAGACTGGAAGCCTCTTACAGTGTATGTGGCTGCTCATAATTTGCAGCAGATCAATAAAGGAGACCTTTCGTTGTTTGGGACTTGAAACTTGAAAGGCTTTTGTCCACTGTGTCCATTTTTTATGCCAATTTGTTCTTCCTCATAGAGCTCCCTTGCATGGTATCTGCAGGATCTGACAAACTGTTTGAGTCAGAGATTTTGCATAGAATGCTTTGTAAAAGTCTTGTCAAACAAGCGTGCTCTGATTTCCTGTGTTCATCCCAGCATTACAGGAGGTGGGGGATGCTGTCTCAGAAGTCACTATGAGCATGAGAACAGCTTCCTTGTCTCTTAATGTTTGTTATTTTTTGGGTTGTTTTTTTTTTCTCCTGGCTGCTTCCCATCTGAGCCTGAATTGGAGTGTGAACAAAGTTTGTGCTGCTGGCAGATTGTTTCAACTCTTTTTCCCTCCCTACCCCCGGGTCACCTCCTCCTCCCTGCAAAGAGGAACGAATGTTTCTGGTTATTTCCCTCAGCTTTGGGGAGCTGTCGTAAAGAGAGCTCTGCTTCTCTCCGTGATTGTTTCAGAAGCTGAAGGAATGCTTTGCATGGGTATTTCAGTCCAGCTGTCTTACTGTGCAGTTTGATATCATTAGAAATTTTTAAAAAGTGACACTGTGGAAGAATTAGGACATCCATGTAGACTTAGATCAGGGGCTCAGCAAGCTGCATGCCAAAATATCTGTATGAACAGGACCACAAGTCCTGTATGCCTTTTGGAGCATCCTCTGGAAAGGTGACCTGGCCTCCTGGGCTAAAGAGAGCCAAAAACCACCTACCAGTGCATGTGGAACAGGGGCAGGAGGGGAGGGTGGTAGGCTTGGAAGCATTTGAGTTGCACAACAAGTCAGGCATTATAAGTCAGCAATTCGCCTTGTAGAACATAAGGAAATAAAAAGTACCCATTGTTTTTGGTTTGGTTTGGTTTGGTTTTCCCCATTGCTTCTTGGTTTGAAAGGCTGCCAGGGATCCCATGCAGCGATCGATGCTTTCCTCCCATTTGCACAGTTCCTCAGGCTAGGAGCTAGGGGAGTGTCCCATCACCAGCATACACATTCCTGCTTCTCTTTTTAGACAAGCCTGGCACTTCTGCATAGTGCTCTCCTCTCTGGTGGGAAGGTGCCTTTGTTCTCGTGGGTTTCGTGTCCTTGTTAACTCTAGGAGCCCCTTTCTGCTCATCATTTGGGGTTCCTGCAGGGAGGTAGCTAATGTGAGAAATGCCTGTATTGATGGTGGCTTTGTCACTGGCTGCATTTCTGTAGTAAAGGAGGGATACTGGAGATAAAATCATTCCATTCTGTTCCTTTCTCCCAGCCCCGTTGTTTGCTGTCTGTCAGGAAACATTTGCCTTGTGGTCTGAAGGGCATTAATTCAGGACAACTGTACTCCATGCCCAGCTTTGGCTTGCTGCTGCCCTGTGAAATTACTCAGCTTCCATTTTCCCCATCAGTAAAGTGAAACTAAAAGCCTTTTGTTACAGCCTGGCGATCAAATACCATCTGACACCTATATAATGTCTTTCAGCTGAGGCTTCTGGGGTTGTTTTAACTGACCATGACATCAAATCTATACCAATCTGTTGCAGAAGAACTTAGTGCTCTGTAAGTGGGGTTTGGTTTGGATGGGGTTTTTTTCCATACCAGAGGGATCCCTGGTTAAGAGGATCTCTCCCCAGCAAAACGTGGTGGGGCTGCAAGAGCTCGCTAAATTCAGGTTGGAATATTGGTCTGTTGGTCCAAAATTTGGACCAAGAAGCCTGGGTGGTGGAATTGTACAAGTAGAGCTTGGGGCAGCATCTGGCCAGAGGCCATAGCTCTGGGAACAGTCCTGCAAGTGATGGGACATAATCCAGCTTGGGCTTCCTCAGTGTTTGCCTTGAAGGGCAAGCAGCAGTGATGTGACCAATGTTGTTTTGGATATCAATGCAAGAAGGAAACATCTTTCATTAGAAGGTGATAATTTTGGCAGCCAGTAATAAAAATAATGAAACATTTTCCTAATGGAGCAAAACAGTGGTAGAGTTCTGTGTTCTTCAGCAATGAATTCGTGCAACACAACTCTTGCAGGCAGCCTGAGCAAAGCACACAAGGCAAGGAAGAGCTCTGGTGTCGCTGTTGATGCAATTTTTACAGATGTGTTGCACATCCTGTTGTTAAGCCTCTTCCCAGGGAGCTAATCAGTAAATTACCTTCTCACGAGGGAGCGGAGGCGCGGTGTTACGGAGGGTGGCAGCAGCTGCGGGAGCGGGTGGTAACAGAGTACGGTGTTGCATCATGTTGTTTTGGCAGCTCACCTGAAAGGCTCAGTGCTGTTCAGTCCTCTGCAGAATAAACAGGAGGCAAAATTATAGGGGAAATGAGCTGAAATTAGTGTGAACTGGCAGGAGCTTTGGAGTCAGCAAGAGACTGGGAATTCATTGCTGTTGTAGCAGAAGTGATTATATTCTTGGAACCAGGGGAACTGGTCACAGGCTTCCAAATCTCCTGTAAATTCTTGCAGCATCTTATGTCATGCTATCTTACTTTTGATTATTTCAGCCCTGGGGATGGGTGCATGGGGTGCCTCACTGCTCTGGCTCAGGCTCCAGTTCCCCAGGACCTTGCCTGAACTAGCGCGATTTATGATGCAAGACACCAAAGCACCGAATTCATTTGTACCCAAACCAATGCCCAGGAAAAAAAATATCCTCAAATCCTTCTCCCATCAGAAGGTTTTTTCCTGCTCTTTGAGCCCTGGGGAAGGTGTACACTTCACCTAGGGCAGAGCTTTAAGGTGTTCTGCATGGAGCTGGGAGCAGGGAAGAGGAGGTGGCCTCAGCCGCTCACTGCTGGCAATGCTGTGCAATCAATTAAAGTTGTTACCGGCTGCAAAGCTTGAGAAGCTTGGACAGATCCAAGAGACTGCAGAGGCATACGGCTCTATCTTGCTTTATATAAATATTTGAACAGCAAGAACATTAATTATAGCAGGTTTGTTTTTTCCCTCCGTTGGTTCGCTGCCAGATTTCTGTGGAAGAAAATAGTGACAGCGAACTCGAGATGGGGAATCACAGCCTTGTGGGATTGCGAAGCTGTTTGCTGGGGATTTCAGGGGAGGAACAGTGAGGAGAGCAGGTGATGCCTGAGGGGGAGATCCAGGAGAGGAACAGAGAGGAGCGGCTTTGCCCCATCCATCCATCCATCCCCTGGGTTTCTGGGGTGCCAGGCATTCTTGGGGGGTCGCTTAGGAGGACAGAGAAGGGCCTGCGGGGCTGAGCCAGGCTGTGACCGAGGGCTCGGGCCGTCGTGCCGGGCTGTGGGTCTGTGGGTCCGGGCTGGGGTACCGAGCTGTGGGTCTGTGGGTCCGGGCTGTGGGTCCGTGGTTCCGCCAGGGGGCGGGCTCTGCCCAGCGGCACTCCCGGGTTCCACCGCCCGCCCGGGCCCCCTCAGCACCTCCGGCTGAGGGGCGGTGGGTTGGCACCGGCGTTCTTCGCTTGTTTAATTGCTGTGAAACTGAATTGCTTATAGAAATTGACAGCGTGGGCTTGTGACACAGAGAATGTCCAAGGGAGAGCAGGGGCTGCTCAGCCGGTCTGGGGAGGCTGAGTGGAGCACAGGGGCTGAGGGGAGACCTGTGCGGTCTGCAACTGCGAGAGGAGGCTGGAGTCAGGGGGGTCGGTCTGTTCTTCCAAGGAACAAATGATAGGATGAGAGGAAAGCACCAAAGGTTGTGCCCGGGGAGGTTTAGAGTGGATATTAGGAACAATTTCTTCCCGCACAGGGTTGTCAGGGCTTGGCCCAGGCTGCCCAGGACAGGGCTGGAGTCCCCATATCTGGAGGGTTTCCAAGCCCTGGAGATGTGGTGCTGAGGGACACGGGGCAGTGGTGGCCTTGGCACTGCTGGGGGAATGATTGGGCTCAATGATCTTAAAGGTATTCTCCGGACACAGCGATTCGATGGTAAGATGAGTGTTACTGACTGGCCCAGCTGCCCAAGCAAGAGTGCAGATAGCAGCGGCTGTGTTCTCTGGGAGGCATTGCAATAAAGTGCCTTTTCCCAGGATATTCGTGCATTTCTTCTGTTCCTTATTTATACCATCGTAATGCCCAGAAATCCTAATTGAGAGTGGAGATAAACAGTGCTGGCAGGTATCCACAGCTTTGTGGGGGAAGAATTGCGTTAACTGGATCAAAATAAAGAGCATGTCCCCTCTAAAAGTACATCAGTATATGCAAATAAATCTGCATGGTCTCTGTCATCTTGGCTCTGCCCTGGCGATTATAACAGCATTAAGCATTTACAATAACTCTGAAACATGCTTTTAGTCATCTCTCCTTTTTCCTCTCCCTTTTCTGCTACTTGCAGAAAGCTCTCCCCTTGGGAAATCCACATTGTATTGTGGAAACAGTGAAATTCTCTCTGGGTGGTGTTGGCTCTGCTAATACCGGGTCAGCAGCACTGCAGAGTCCAGGGAGTTGGTTAACTTTGTCTGTCAGTAAAAAGTCCCCCTGAAATTCCCAATTCATTGCTTAGAGCCAATAATATAAGAACAAAGGTAATCTTCAGGGCTTTCAAGGGACCAGGGGTTTGAAGGCTTGATTGTAATTAGCATAATTAGTGTAGAATTTTATTTTTGCATGGATAGAACTGAAAGAAAAAAGCAAAATAATCCCTTGATTTTAAATTTAAAATAAACACTGGTAAGAAAGGTCCCCTTTTCCAGTCTGGAATAGGCTGAAAAGCAAACATTCTTTTTCAAGCTTTGCTGAGAAATCATTTTTTCCATCTAAGGATTTTTTTTTTTTTAGGTGTTGCCTTTCGATTGATTTATTAATGAGCTTAAGCCTCGGCATGAGGTGCCCCTTCTCTGTATGGATTGTAAAAATCTGCCATTCAGCTTTTGGAGTATTTGTCTTCCTTAAAATGAAAGTAACATTTGCATCATTGAGCAGCATAAACTCGGCTCTAAATGATTTGTTGTGTTTGGCTTCTCAGGAGCTATGTGTATTTTATTCATAAGCATTGAACTGCTAATACTGCCCCAGCTACCTCGCTGCAACAAGAAATCACAGAGAAAAACCTTGCTTGGGTTTGACCTAAGCAGCCTACACCTGTCTGGCAGTCTGATCTGTGACAAACAGATTGCTTGTCTTTGAACTGAAGGTATACGTGGATCACATTCCAGACTTAGATTGGGTAACAGAGGTTAAAAAACACATTAATTCACTACAAACTTATGGGGTTTTTTTCCTTTACATTTACATTCAAAATAATTAACTCAAGAATTCTCGGTTTATTTTGTTTTCCTTTCGGTTTCACTCAGGGCAGTTGGGGGAACCCTTTGGAGGTGAGCAGGGCTGTTTTCCTAATGCCCTCTCTTGCTGGCTAAAATTGCCTGGCTTCCCTTCGGGCCACCGGGACTTGGAGGAATGAATTAGGAACAACAAAGCCCCCAGTGTAGTGTGAGGCTTCTGACTCAGCTGCTGCCCTTCTCGGCTGAGCGGGGCAGGAAGGCAGCACCCAGCACCACGGTAGGAGCAGATCAGCCCTTTGTCAACCAAGGCTTGGGACCAGAGGCAGAGGTTTGGGATGATGGAGCAGTGGAGGTTGTGCATGCCCTGGGAAGGCACTCAGGGTGCTGGAAATCGGATTGCAGTAGCCCCGGAAAGCATAACAAATTGTTTTGATCTTTATTTCTCAAGGACAAACCAATTACGCCTATCAGAAGGCAAAGCTGCATAATCGGGTTTCCTGGAGTCCCTTGTTTCGTTGTGTTAAGATGTTTTATTTGCTGGGCTGGTATTCACAGAGTTGATGTGAATTCAGAGCCCTGTCCCTGATGGTGAACTTGCTGTTACAGCCCAAGGTCAGAGGGTGGATGCAGAAGTTGCTGTCCTCCCCACAGCGTGTGCCAGCGAGGTGGCTTCTGTGTAGAGGGCTGGTAGCCACAAACCACCTTGTGCTCTTTTCCTCTACAGGGCAAGGGAGGGATTCCAGTGTTTTTAAAATGTAAACAGCTTGTTCTTCAGATATTGTTAATAACATCAACAGCACAAAGAGTGACTAACAGTAACAGACTGACTTTCAGAAGTGCTGTTGAATGAATATGCTTCCTGGTGCTGAACATGAAAGGATACAATTATTTTTCATAACCTTTTATTTTCCCTTTATGGCAAGCTAAGCAAAGCAAGTTTGTCAGTGGCAGAGTGCTCCTAATTTGGTCTCTGGTGACCTCTGCAGCCGTGATTGGCAGCCCAGTGTCAGGAAGGAACTTGTGTCTGTGAGATAGAAATGAGCAGAACAAATGCCGTAGGACAGCTTCGGTTCCCTGGAGGACGCAGGCTAAAAAAGGTGAAAGAAGTGCAATTACAGGAGGTTTTCAGCACAGAAAGTTAATTAGCTACTAAATAGCATTTAGTGCAGTTCAACGTAGGAAAATTTATGTTTTGAAAGCAAACAGATCAATGGAAAGGCTGTGGAACAAGCTTTTGGAAAGTCCACGTTGACATTCATGTACTTTGTACCATAACGTCCTGGGCAGTTTTTGACAGGCTTCCCTCACAAATAGGAGGAATTGTTGGACTGTTTCCCTGTGTGGTTGCAGGTGTATAGATATGCTTCCATGTGAGGGTGTTTTGGCATTTAAGTTCAGAAATTCTGGTTAAGCTTTCACTTAGACTAACACCTTTTTCCCTCTTCACCAAGGTCAGTGTAAATCGATTGTGTTTGGGCTCTCTGAGGCAAAGGAGCTTCGGGTTCCAAATGTTTTTAGCCAGAGGGTGAATTTAACATAATTCTTAACCTAGCTACTCTTCTGTGCTGATCAGATGCAGGTAGCTGGTGCAACTGCAGCCTTTCACTGTCAGTGTCTGGCTCTGCATGGTCACACTTCTCTGCTATGTCCCATGATGTCCTGCCAGTCCTTCTCTCCAGTGCAACTCAGAAATATTTCAACCAATTTTTTTGAATCCCAAATTACCAATCTGTTTTCTTTTGCACGTCTCTTACATGTCACTGAAGGCTGGATGTTTCACAATGCATAATAGATGTGTATTGCCAAGGACACTTTTTTTAATCGGAACAATAGGTTAGGATTCCAGCTGCCTGATATTACCTCACTCTGTACAGTCACTGCACTAAATGTTTAGGTGTTACAGGGCAGCTTTGAACTTTTATTGATGGATTATGTATTTGTAGCTACCTGTCTTAGATGTTTTAGGCAGCTGATGCTGCCATGAGCTAAATCACCTTGATGGAAAGAAGAGGAACCTGGACAGTCAGTGCCTGTGGGGAACAGTGGGGAAAGAGAGAAATGCTAACCCCTGGGGAGGAAAAGGGGCATGTAATTCCCATTACATGGATGCTCATACATTATGATGATACTTATTGTCTGTAAATGATGCTTCACAAGCCAGCATGCAGGAATAACTCAGGCTGGAAGGAGAGCTGGTACTGGGGAAGGCAGGCTTTACCACAATGCTGATGGATGGGGAGCCAGTGCAGGAGGGTTTGGCCCTTGCAGGAGACTCTTTGGGAATCAGGTGGTGCGTGCTGGAAGCTTAGGCAACTGACACATCATGCCTATAATCTTTAGCCCCTTTCCCTCTTATAATTACATTTGTCACATCAGGTCGTAAAGTGAGTTATTAGATCTTTGCTGCTGAAGTAATCTTCCCATGTAATTGGTGCAGGTTTTTACCGTCTCTATAACAGAAATAATAACTGGTTTTATCACTCTTTACGCTGTAGGTGTGTACAAGCACTTTGACCAAACACTCAGGTCCCATTACTGCATTGCTGCACGTCACAGCCTCACTCACCGAGAGTGGCCGAGCTCCTCGAATCGGGTGTGAGAGTGTTCCTGGGTGGTGGGAGGGGGTGGTGGCTACCCCACACCAGCACTTGTCTTCTTAGGGGCTACAAAACCCCCAGGAATGCAGATATGGTTGATTGCTGGAGCTGATTTTTGAGTGGAGAAAATACAGCACCACCTGGTCTGCCTCACGAGCAAGGATAGGATGTATTTTGAGACAAAAGAGTAATGGGACTTCAGCGAGGGGAAAAGGCTCAAGTGGAATCATGAGTATGTCCATGGGTTTCCTGCCTCAGGTTTTGCTAATCCTCCTTATTTTTTTTCCCCTGTTCCTTTTATTCCTGTAGACCATTGCACTTGTTCTCTTGTTTTGCTGAGCAGTGCTGTATACTAGCTGGCTCTTTGTTTTTCCTGGATCCCACAACTCAAAGTCTCTCTGGAATGTTCCTCCAGCTATTTGCCTTGCAGTGCTTCAGCTCCCTGCTTTTTCAGGGCACTCTGGCATAAATTCCTCATAGAACAGATATATTGTCTGATAAATAGTAAGTTGGAAAATTCTTCCCTTGAAACTGTGTATCTTGTGTGTGTATTTAGAGGACTGCCCAAAATCCACAAATCCTACTACTTGTTGTTACCGAAGTACAGAATTATCTCAATATTAAAACTAATTTTAAAAGCAGTCCAACAGGTTAGAATCTTTCCAATTTTTTTCAACCAGTATATACAGGAAAAAGTAGTTTTAAACACAGTGAGGGTTTTTTTCTACTTTCCACGGTGACTAAGTATGCACCAGCACATGAAGTGGTGCTCTCACTGCATCTGTGCTGTGTATGAATGTGTGCGTTGATCAACCTCTCCAAAGGGCATGGGGTGCACAGATGTCTCTTTCAGATTTCATCTTCTGCATCAATGAGAACATTGGAATTTCCCTGGGCTGCACACTCAGAGGTACTGTGCTTACCCTCACTGCTTTCCTGCTGCCCAGGAAGGGCACATCCACTGACAGGCATTGCTTCAGATCCCTGCTGTCTGCTGGGGGCGGCTGCAAGCTCGTGGCTAATGGGAACTGTAAACATTTGTCTTGAAGAAGCATTTCCAGAAAATATAATGTTTGTGACTGGGCTCTTCAGCCTCTGAGGTTTTTGGGTAATTACTTGCCTGTATGAAGCAGACTTTGGTTCTGGAGCAGGAGCTGCAGCTGGCAATAGCGTTCTGTACCGAGGAGCCACACGATTCCTGGGATCCAAGTGAGCCTGCCCAGCTCTGCTGGTAACTCCCATGTCTTGGCAGCTGTGTCTTTGCTACTGGTCATTTGAGATGATGCTCTTGAAGAGTGGGCAGGATGGTCTCAGGGATGATGCTCCTCACATCCAACCCATCTTCCAGCCCTTTGTCATATGGACCAGTTCATCTTTGCAAGAGTGTTAGAAAATTGGTTGTCTCTGCTTAGTCTCTGAGTCATCTCTTCCAGGAAAATCCTGTGTAACCAGCTGTGGCTGTTATGAAGTGTTGCTCCATAAATACCAGGTGCTTCTAGCAAGCAGTCCAGCACAAGTGTCTGGTAGCAGGACTCCTATTCCTTCTTCATTAACATGTAGAAGAGATACTGAATGGTGTAGGAAAGTGTTGTGTTGCAGCTTTATCCGAAGGGAACACTTGACTTTTCACAAAGGCCAGTACAATTTTCATAGAAAAATTGCCCAGGCTCAGGTGCTGGTGTATAGCTGTGGGACTGGAAGAATCCTGGTGTATAGCCCAGCAGAATTGCTGTTGTTCTTCTTTGGGTGAGTTTGGGTATGTTGTGTGATCCCTGCTTATGTGGTGATACTGCCATGTCACTTCTGAGACCTCACCCTCCAAAGAGTTTGGGTATAAGTTTTGTTTTGATGCTTTCTTTCCGAAAAATGGAGCAGCAGAACTTGGTGAACAGCTCTTTTAGCTGACAGTGAACCAGCCTTGGTCTCATCTACATAATGCTGCAGGACTCGAGGAGGAGGATCAGGGATTTATTTCCCATGTGTGTGGGCAGGAAGGTTTTGAGTTGTACATTTGAACTCCCAGGGGCTCGGTTAGAAATTTAACCCACAGCTACCGGGGATGTCCGGAGAGCTGTCCATTGGAATGCAAGGACCTGAACCATGGGTAGATGCTGCAAATAAGGCTCCTCCCTGTGGAAGAGGCACTGTAGCCAGGCTTGGAAAGCATACTGATGTGGTGTGCTGCAGATGCATGCTGAGTGTGTGATTTTCAGCGTTCAGTGCCTACATTGTTAGATAAGCGGATTAGAAAACATTGCATAAAGTGGCATTGCAGGGGGCTGTCTTTATACCTGCTCCTTGCCTTGTTTCGCAAGCCCTGATTTCACAGCAGAACCCATTCAGAGCCTGCACTGAGATTGTTCACATGTATTGGCCTTTTTAAGAATCAAGGGGTCACAGTTTCAGATTCACTTAATTCTCAAAGCAGTGATATTTTTCTTTTGGGATCAGGACTGGTGGCAGGCATGATTTTGGTTTTGGGGCTTTTTTAAACCTAAACTCAGTTTACTCTTAAAGATAAATATCTGGTGCAGAGTGAGCTCCTGGTGGATTGGGAAATGGTTGGGTTCACTTTGCAGAGGATTAAAGAGCTGGTCTGTAATTCCCCACTCCTTAACTCTCCAAAGTTTCAAGTTTGCAAGTGGAAACCATTTAAGTTTATACACATGGGTCCAGGCTTGTCTGGTCCACTCACAAAGGCATAGTGGGAAGCTTAAGTTCATGGGAGATGTCTTTGGATGTTAGTGGTCACAGAGGGAGTTTGCCAGAGGAGATCCCTGCTCCATAGTGCTGTCTGAATGCACACACTCCTCCTGTCCTGGCTGGGCATGGAGCAGCTGGGCTGGCTGCTTGAGGGGGTTGCTTGAGCCTTGGGACAACAAGTCTCTTCCTTTGAAACAGACCCAAAATAGGGTCATTTGTTGGGACAGCCGGGAGTTAATTTAAATAAAATAGTTTATCCTCATAATAGCATGTGTGATTGGCTCCTCAGGGCTGCACTGAATTCCAATTGCAGAGCTCTGTCAAAGGATATTTGACTTGGAGCATCTGTGGTTACTTCCCATCTCTGCACTCTTCTTCAGCTGATGTCCTGTGGGGCTTTCTTCCTCCACACTCTCCTCTGCAGGGACACGTGTGACAATCGCATGACCTGTTCCACCAGCTCAGCCTCCAGCCTGGACACCAGTGCCCAGTTCCAGGAGAGCAATGGGCAAACACAGAGCACCAGATGGGATGAACATCAGAAAGTATTTGCCCTCGAGCAGGTCTGTGGTGTCTTTCGAGTGGACCTGGGACAAATGAGATCCCTTCGCCTCTTCTTTAGGTAATGTGTTACTGTGGGGGATGTCTGTGTGTGCTCTGGAGGCAGATGGCTTCTGCAGTCCTCCTTGGAAAGAAGGCTTTCCCTGATGGATGTGTCCAGGAAAGACAGTGTCAGCCTTCCCCAGGAGAGCCTCTAAATTACACTTATGGGGCCTAAAAGGATTTTTTTTTCCTTAGTGAGGTAAAAGTTCTTCTTAGCTGTCTCACTACAAATTTTTAAAATAAGCTGGAGGTGTGGAAAACATTTCTTTATCTATAATACGTTCTCCCTCCTCTGCCCCTCAGTGGGACTGCTCTAGGGTCTTGCTTCTTGTTTCAAATTTATGCACAAGGTATTAAAAAAATTTTACTCCCTCTTTTGGCTCTCACTCCCTGCTTCTTTAGTCAATGCTGCATGCAACCAAGTCTGCTCATCCCTAGGAGCTGACTTTTTGTACTGCCTGAGTATTGTCGGGGCAAACTTCTTGAGGTTTTGTTCTTCAGGGAAGACATGTCCTTCGTGTGATGGAAAGATAAAAACGTGCATTCCCAGGTACAAGTGGAGCTTCTTGGGGACTATGGTCACTATGGCCCTGGCCATGCCATAGTCACAAAATCTCTCAAGTTGGAAGGGACCCATTAGGACTGAGTCCCAGAGCTGTAGAATTACCTGTGTGCTCTGTTTGAAGGGACAACTTGATGCTACACATCTTTGTAATTTGCTGTCCACTTTCCTTCATCTGTTGCTCCTCCCCCTGGGTCTCTGGTTATCAGGGTCAGTGATAGCTCCCTGCTGTTTTGTCCCGCAGTGATGAGGCATGTACCTGTGGCCAGCTGGTTGTTGCGAGCAGGGAGAGCCAGTACAAGATCTTCCACTTTCACCATGGTGGCCTGGATAAGCTGTCTGAGGTGTTTCAGCAATGGAAGTACTGTACAGAGACCCATCTCAAGGACCAGGTACCTGAGTATGGTTCTTGGGGCAAAGAGGGTTTTTCCAGCAGTTTCACACTGAGGTTGTTAACCAGGGGAGTGTGTTGGAGAAATGAAGCTGAGTTCTCATCACCAAGTCAGGCAGAAAAGCTGTGATGAGCAGGACGTTGGCTGCTCAGGTTGCAACTCTGAGTTGGATGTGAGGTTGCTGTTGAACTTGCTTATCCTCCTCCATGCCTGTTGTGTCTGAGGAATATGGAGGAAGAGAATCCAGAAGACTCGCTTAAGTAGTTATTTTGCTAGATGTGGTAGCCCAACAGGTCAGCACTTTGCTTCAGGCATGTAAGATGGTCAGGAAATCTGCAGTGGTAGGGCTGAAATTCTGTCAGAGTCTTTCATCCATTTTGTGAAGTGTAGCACACTGCAATGGAAAATGTTTTGACAAGGCATCTTGCCATATTTTGTTCAATCTACATACAAATGTGATAAGAGCTCTTTAATTATCTGTTTAAGATACTGTATGTGCTTATTAGAAACAGTGATTTTTAAATTTCCATCCTTCCCACAGAGCCCCCTGCTGCTTTTCTTATTATGGTCGCATGGGCTCACTTTTTGCATTGAACAACCTTTGATTTTTAAATTAAATGTCAGCTGCAGTCTTGCACTGGGATCATGAGTGCCCTTAGAGAGGCTGGCAGTGCAGTTCCCTGCTTGCCTAACAGCAATCCCTTTGTATATGGCCAATCATATGTAATTTATTGCAGGCATTCCTGGCAGGGTGAAGTTTTGCTGTAAGCAGCATTAATTCAGTTTCAGGTCAGGGATAAGATTGGGGGAGGAATGGAAACAATTTTTTTTAAGATGAAGCTGTTTTGTGGCACTCAGATTTTTAATTAATCACTCTTGCTATTGTAATGGTTGGAATTTAAAAAAAAAAGCAAAACAAAACAACACACACCCCAAGTACAGTGCTTCAGTGCTTAATCTTGCACAAGCCATGCAAAAAGGTTTTCTTGTTCTGAAGGTTGCTGGGTTTCACACTCTGCTGCTATCTCTGTCTCCAGTCTTTTGTTGTTTTTTCCCCCCATTTAGCACCTTACTGATGAGAAAACATGTATGCAGTTCTCCATCCGCCGTCCCAAGCTGCCCTCCTCAGAAACCCACCCAGAGGAGAACACCTACAAGCGTCTGGATGTGTCTGCCTGGCTCCATCACCTGAACGAGTCTGGGCAGGTGGAAGAGGAGTACAAGCTGCAGAAGGTGAGGGGAACAGAGGGGTTCAAGATGCAAGGTGAGTCCCCAGGTGGAAGCTACTTTTGCTTTCATGCCAGTGGCAAGAAGTGGAGATTTGGGAGCACAAAGCCTGGCGTGGCTGGAGGTCTGGCTGGGGCTGCAGAAGGCTCTGCTGCCATCAAGGTGGTGGAGCATCTCCCTAACCTAGCAGGGCAAGCTGTCTGGCTTTTGCTGCCTCTAAGAATGAGTAAACCAGTGTCCAGTGCTGGATGTGTTTGCACAATGCAGTGTGAGCAAATCAAAGAAAGAAAACTTGAGCTGCCTGTATGAACTAGTGCAGGGCTTGCAAGGGAGCACCGGGTCCGGGTCCTGAGAGAGAAGTTTGCAGTGAAATGCAGTGTCTCCAAGATTGGGGATTAAGCCGTGACATGAGAACGACACGTTAATCATAGAGCCTCTCCAGGGGGGGTTATTGACATTGAAATGAGCCCGATTTGTGTCTCGTCTGGGAATAGAAGGCCAGCACTTTCCCTCTAAACATGTGCAAATTGCAGGAGCTTGAATCAAGGCGTCACTTGTCAGGAGAGAACTGCAAAGCCACCGTGGCCGGCAGTTTCTTGTTGCAGGTTTGGAGAATGTTACAACTCTACCAGTAGTAACTTTTGCTCCTTCTTCCAGGCCATTTTCTTTGGTGGGATTGATATTTCCATCCGCGGGGAGGTGTGGCCCTTTCTGCTGCACTACTACAGCTATGAGTCCACCTCTGAGGAGAGGGAGGCCCTGAGACTGCAGAAGAGGAAAGAATACTTTGAAATCCAGGAGAAAAGGTAACAGACCAGCTTTTTCCTCTCCTGCTCATCTCTCCTCAGGCCTGATGTCACAGAAATACCACTGGAGACTTGCTGAGCCTCTGCCTCCTTCCCTTCAGGAAAAGCTGATTGTAATGGAGGTGCAAGAGGGGATGGTAAAGGAGGTGGACCTGGCACAGCTGAACTCTTGAGGGGCTGCAGCTAATACCATGCAGCTTGGATGCTGTCTTACTCGGGTTCTTGAAACAGCCTTGTCAGTATCACCTAGGGAAGCTTGTCTCACAGGCAAGACTACAAGCTTGGCATTCTTGGTTTAGAACACTGAGGGTGAATATTGGATCTTATATTTCTTTATAAATATATCTGGATTTAAAAATAAGGAAAAGAAGGAGTCTCTAAGTCAAGGAAGTTATTGCTGCAAGAACTGTAGCTGTAAACTGGTTGTGGATGCATTTAAGTTGGAAGGGGACAGCAGTGTTATTAATTAGGAGAGAATCAAACCAGAGTGGTGAGTCCTGGTGTGCCACCCACAAGAAGCAGTGGAGAGCAGAGTCCAACTGCTTCTGAAGTGGAGTTTATGGCAGAAAACACATCATGTCATCTTGTTTATAGCCCTGGAGGCTCCCTCTAGTAATCCATTTGTGCAGAAAATCTGCTGTTCTGGGCAGACATGCTTGACTGTTTTTCAGGTGTTGAGAACACCGTGCAGGAATAGTTTGTCTTGGAAAAATAAAGCTGAAATAAGGATTTTTGTTCCTTGTGGCAATCATATTTCTCTCTTGGCAGTGTACTCCTCTTGCTCCTTTTCCAGGCTTTCGATGACTCCAGATGAGCAGAAGGATTTCTGGCGCCAGGTGCAGTTCACGGTGGATAAAGATGTTGTGAGGACTGACCGCAGCAACCAGTTCTTCCGAGGGGACAACAACCCAAATGTGGAAACTATGAGGTGAAATGACTGCTTCTGATGTCCCAAGAAACATCTAAAGGAAACGTGGGGAGCCCCCCTGGCCCAGCCTTCCTGGATATCTGCCTAGGGAATGCTGACCAAACACCATTGCATGTGGTGACGGGTACCAAGTGATGCAGAAAAAAGGACTTAATTCCCCAGTGCTGTTGCTGCTGCTTTAGCCCTCAGCTTCTTGATATAATAACCCTGCTCCCATCACCTTGCTTCCCTGCCTATGTAGGTATAGTGTTGGTGTATCTTTGATATGCTTCTAGGTGTAGTTCTTTTAGGGAAGGTTTAGTGGGATGCAACGTGCTGCACAGGTGCTCAGAAGTTTAGGTGCCTCCGTTTGCTGTTGGGAGTTGATGGTTTAGATGGCAGGAGTGATCTGCAGCTCTTCTGCATGGTGCCTGGCTCAGCCTGGATGATGGTGACATGCCCTCTCTCTGTCTTACCTCTCCTTTTGCATCTCTTCTGCAGAAGAATCTTGCTGAACTATGCAGTATTTAACCCAACAATTGGATACTCCCAGGGGATGTCCGACCTGGTTGCTCCGCTCCTGGCAGAGGTCTTGGATGAGTCAGATACTTTCTGGTGCTTTGTAGGATTGATGCAGAACACAATCTTCATCAGCTCACCCCGGGATGAGGACATGGAGAAGCAGCTGGTGAGGCTGAGTGCTGCTGCTGGCTCTGCTGTAATAAACAGGGTGTAAAGCTGGAGCTTTTTGTGAAAGCAGAGGATCACAGCCAGCTCTGTGGGACCCCCAGCCCATGGTGGGGGGCTCCCAGGGGTGGGGGTAAGAGCAGAGCGAGTCCTCCCTCATCAAGGCAGGAGCTCAGCTCAGAGCATCTTTTCCAGATGTACCTTCGGGAGCTGCTGCGGCTCATGCACCCACGCTTCTACCAGCACCTTTCTTCCCTGGGAGAGGATGGCCTGCAGATGCTTTTCTGTCATCGTTGGATCCTCCTGTGTTTCAAACGAGAATTTCCAGAGGCTGAGGCTTTGCGTATATGGGAAGCCTGCTGGGCTCACTATCAGGTTAGAGCTGGTGATGGGCACAGCGTGTGCTGGGCAGCCCTCTGGCCTCTGCTGAATCCTCCCCCTCTCCCTGCTGCCTCCTCTGCTTGAGGAAGTTCAGGCTTCAAAATGAGGTTTTTCAAGAAAGCGTTGAACATCCACTTCTGAGGTTCAGGCTTCTCTTACACAGCTGGAAAATGTCTTCCAAAAAATCACTAGTCTGCTTTGAAAGCTGCAGTGCAAACCTTGCTCCTGCGCTCTGAAGGCAGGAGACTTTGATTCAGAATTGACCAAAACCTCCTTTCCTGAGCATTGCAGGAAGGAGTGAAGAATCTCTGCTAAGGCCAGGCTTGTGGAGGGTGGGAAGGTTAAGTCAGCCCTCTGCCTCCACCTGCTGTGCTCCAGCCCCTGTTTTCTCATTGCAGACAGACTATTTCCACCTCTTTATCTGTGTGGCCATCGTGGTGATTTATGGGGATGATGTCATTGAGCAACAGCTGGCCACCGACCAGATGCTGCTGCATTTTGCCAACCTGGCCATGCACATGAACGGAGAGCTTGTGCTCAGGAAGGTAAATGCCCGTGTGCTGATGGGGGCTGAGTCTCAGTGCTGAGAGATGAGTCAGATCATGGAGAAAATTAGGGAGTGATGCTTCATCTTCTTTATCTCTGACATTCCTCTGCTTGCCTGCAGCCTGGGGGGTCGGATGCTGCTCTTTGCCCAGGAACAAGTTTTGCAGAATTAAGAGGTAGCTGTAGAGTGCTTGGGAGGTAAGGGTGTGGTTGGGATAACCCTTGCACATGCTCAGGGAAACAGCAGACAGAGCTGCTAATCTTTGTGCCACAGTGCCCAGTCCATCTTGGGGACAACAGGCTGTGGGATGTGCTGCAGCTCCTGCAGCCTGTCTGTGTCCCCAGTGTCTCATTCAGCCTTCAGGTTTGTGGTCAGAAGGGACACAATCTTCAGGTTCTGCTCTTTTGCTGAAGCTTTGACTCTTCTAAGGCAGCCAAACAGGAGGGTGGGACAGGAGGCCACCCCTGCTCTCCATGGTTGTCCCCTGGTGGGGTGGGAATGACTTTGTCTCTCTCCCTTCCAGGCAAGGAGTCTGCTCTATCAGTTCCACCTCCTCCCCTGCATCCCCTGCAGCCTGCACGACCTGTGCAAGCTGTGTGGGACAGGAATGTGGGACAGTGGCTTCATCCCTGCTGTGGAGTGCTCTGGCCATCACCCCGAGTCTGAGAGCTGCCCGTATGGGGGGGTGGCAGAAGTGTCTTCTCCTAAACCAGGAAGTGAAGGCAAGAGAGGCCTGAAAACACGGGAGGTCTTTTCCTTCCGAAAATAAACAGAGAGGAACAGGGTGTGACAGCGGAAGAGGGAAGGGCAGGAAGGATGTGCATAGGCAAAAGTGTTGAAGATCAAAATGGAGAGATATCTTGTCAAGACTCCTGAGAAGACTGAAAGGCAAGAGGTGAGGACTGAAATCACTCCACAGGGGAAGCAAATTCCAATGCACTGGTGGTGGAACCTGAATGAAATGCATCAAACCAGTAACAGTGTTTGCACGTTTTTGGATATGATTTTGTTAGAAACATGAAGCTTTTCTAGGTCTTAACAAGGACTTTTTATTCTGCCTCTGGGATTGGACTGGTTGGCAACCAGAACTTTGTTTCTTGCTGATGAGAAATGAGAACACTAAAGAGAGCCAAGGGCAACCAGCAGTGTTTGTGAGCCAGGAGGAAGGAGCAGAGCTGGGTGAGAGCTCTCTCTGATGTCCCTTCATCCAAGTGTGTCACACGCATGGACTCTCTGCTTCAGCCAAAATGTGCAGCTTAGTGGCTTCTCTCTAAAGCCATAAAGACCATTTTAGTTATAACCTGCCAAAAATAAAACTGCAGGCTATTGGGATTGCAGGGAAGGTGCCTGCTCTGTTGATGAGGAACTGGTCACCTAAAGGTCTTGTCTCCTGCCTTTTCTTTTCTATGTGGTATGCTGGCTGGCATGATTTTGTTCAGTGTACAGCCACAGGTCTTAAAGCAACACTTTCCTGTAGTCAGGGTATTTCAGACACCTTTCAGAGTTTACTTCTTCATGGCATTACAGCAAAGCTGTTTCTTTATATGCTGATCACTACAGACTTTAGACACTTTTTTATGGGAATCTGTTGTTCCTAGTATGTTTCCCAATGTGTTTCCTTTGGCTCTGCTCCAAATACTGAATATTCACTGTCCCTACCTGCCTTGGCCTTAGCTGTGGCACATAGACTCCAGGTGGGCCTTAGGCTCTTCAGCTGGTGCCAGTAGTGCACCTTCTCCCCCATCGCAAAGTGAAAATGAAACTTGGTTTGTAGCAATCGTTTTTGCTGAGTGCTGTCTCTGATCCAAGTTTCCCTTACAGTATTTTTGAAAGGACAGCATGTTTCTCCTCTGTCTTCTGTATAATTTGCCAACTAGAAGTGGAGCTGGGGCACTGAGCCCAGCTGCCTTGCCAAATGTCCTTACCAAATTCAGTGGCATCCAAAGGTGTGTCCTGAGCCAGGATTTGTGCCAAACAGAGCTGGGGGAATATTTTCCTTATCAGAATGAAAAAGGAGATGAGGTGACAGAGGGCTGTACCAGCTTTGCTGCATCCCTCTGCATGGTGAATGAAGTCCTGCAGCCTTTCCTGGTTGTCTTGTTCCTTCTCACTCCAGCCATACTGCTCCTCTTGTACAACTGTGTCTTGCTGTGATAGGAGGGAAGGTCCAGGCTCCCTTTCCAGCTCTGCCTGTCAGGCTTGTCTGTCCAGTGAGCAGCACGTGTGGGAACCCTGTACCTCATGTGTCCTGTGCAGCAAAGGGTTCCTGCATCCAACAAGATAGTTCCCCCACAAACCTTTCTGCAAGGCCTTACCTACAGCCTGCTCTGGAATCTACATGCCCCATACCTGCTGGGAAGGAAGGCTGGCAACTGGGATGCTTCATGTGAAACCAGTACAAACCAAGTCCACACTGCACTGGTAAGGGGAAGGCTTCAGCCTGTGCAGGCACCATGCCAAAGTCTGGCTCTTGTGTGGCAGAAGGACAGCTGGGCTCCTGATCTGTGTGCCTTTAACCAAGAGGGTGAAAACCTTTCCCTGGAGGAGAACAACACAGCATTGCACACCTCCACAGCAGCCTGGCAGCCAGAGGGACTGAGGCTGCAAGGCAACAGATGCCTGTGGGGCTGCAGGAGGTGACACCTCGCATAGGGCTGGTGGCTGCTCTGCTGTGACACAGGGAGTTCTGCGAGATTCATGGTGTTGCAGTGAGTAATAAAGGTTTGTGTGAGGCATTTGTGTGGTACATTGCTGTTCAGGCTGGGTGCTGCTCCTTACAGTGAGGGGTAGCACTTGGCTGGGCACTGTCCCCACAGCTTGAGCTGATCCTGTTGCAGCCCTGCTGGGTGCTCCCCCTGATTCCAGGCCGGGAGGCACCGGCAAACACCGAGCTGAAGATCCAGAGCTGATTTCACTGCAGCAGTCCTTCCCGGGCAGTAAAAGACAATGGGAAGAGATGAAGTAGATAATTCCGAGCATTATTTTTCCACTATTAAAATGTCATTCAGCAATGTGGAAATCACTCAGGGTTTGTTTAGTGAAAGGCTCTGCGCAGTCACGCTGGACATCTACCAACTTCCCAGCTTGGTTTGGTGGAAGGTGAAGGGACAGGAAACAGTGTGGAGCCAACCTGGAGCCTCCAGCAGCAGCTGGGCTAGGATCAAGAGCAACCTTGGGATTCCTCTGCTGGGAAGGAAAGGTGACCAGTCAAGCACTGGACAGGACAGAGGGTTTCCGAGGTCCTGCTCTGCCCCCGGGGTCTGTTTTTCCTTTGTGACACTCTTTTCCATCTGAAAAAAAACCAACCAAACAAACAAGGCACAAAAAAGAAGTGAGGCTTCTGGCCCCTGTGAAATGGTGAAGTGGGTCCTAGAAACAATGACCCTCATGTGGCTTCACTCCTGAATCTCTGCCCTGTTCATTGAAGGAGCTGCAGCTGAGCAGCCAAAAATAGACCTTTGCAAAGGTAAATAGTCAGCATAAGCTTCTTCAGACTCAGCCTTGAGTTGACACATCCTCCTGGTGCCAGCAGGAAGGGGAGCAGGGCAAGCAGGAAAAACAGAAAAGAGTCCTGGCTCCTGGCAGCTCCAGCAGTGCCCTTTGGAATCCCAGCAGGAACCCAACCACTGGCACCTGGGAAGCTGAGGAGAGCGGGGTGTTCCGTGCAGCCCACACCTCCCAGCATGGGGACTGGGTTGTGCCGGTCTCATCCCATCTTGCAGAGCCTGGAGTGCTCAGGGGAGAGGAGAGAGCAATGCCCACACCCTCCAGGGGCTGGAGGAGGCAGCTGGCTGCCCCACGGGTGGGCACATGGAGGGGACAATGGAACAGCTCCGTTTGTCCCCAGCATTGACCACACAGCAGGCAGTGGAGCAGCAGTGTTCAGCCAAACCTTCCAGACCCTCCTGCACTGGGGGGAGATTTGGATTTGTGAAGTGGAACAAGGCAGCTGGGTCAGCTTGGTCTCACTTCCCAGGCCTGGGGTGTGTTGGGACATGGTTCCTTGGCTGCTGTGTGCAAGGGACGCTGCCTGTCAGATGAAAAATTACAGTCCAGAAGAACAAAGAGTCTCACCTGAGTTATTACAGGCACCAAAGAATTTAAAACCCAACTTGGCTTGTCCCCGTGGGCTGGCTGATTAATCCCCACGTCTCTCTGCTTGGGTCATAAAAATAGACCCGTCTGGCCGGCTGTAGCTCATGGTCACATCCTGCCCCGGGGTGCTGGCCCAGCCCTGCCCCGATTGTGCTCCGCGCTTTGGGGAGGCTCCACACACCTTCTTAAACGTTTAGAAACAGCACACAATGAGGCTTCAGCCCAGCTGGGACAGCAGAAGCTGAGGGGGAAACCCGGGTGGCACCAGCTGGGCTGGTGCTGCCCGTCCCAGGGCCACCAGAGCGTGGGTGGGAAAGTCCTCCTGGCAGTGTGTGTGCCCATCCTGTCCCCAACTGAGTCACACCCCAGGAGCTGCCAGGTCTCCCCCTTTTGCTCCAGAACCAGGCTGTTCTAACTACAAAGCTGGAAGGGAGCTCCTTAATTATTTCTGTAGCCAGTTTTCTTGCAGCCTCTGCTTCACCCAAGAGCTTCAGCGTCCTCCAAGTACCCAAAAGTTCCATCTTTGAATGGAGTTCACTAACCTTGGTGGTGGCAGAGGTGGCCAAGGAGGTGGCTCAGGCACTGTGGTGAGCATCTGCTGATGTCCTCAGCTCTCCAGATGTTTCTCAGGTGCTTTCACATGTTGGAGAACTCAGGATCCCACTGGTACATGCAGGGCTGGAGAAGGAGTTTGCTGTGTACTCCCTGCACAAGATTTGTGTCTTTCACAGCCTTCAACATAGAAAAATATTGGGGTCCTTGGAGCAGCCCCCAGGCAACTGGGGAGGGTGCAGAGGGATGGGGCACAGCCAGGAGCTGGGGAAGGGGTGTCAGGCCAGGAGAGATGAGAGCACTGAGCAGGGTATGGAGCAGCTTCTCCAAGCTGGAAAGCACTGCAGGAGTGTGGGAGCAAGGTCAGGACTATCTGTGGCAGCCAGGATGCACCCTCATGGGTCACAGCCAGCCCCAGCCAGCTGAAGGAAGCCTCCTCACTCAGCCAGGCCTCCTCACTGCTGGGAGGAAAGGGTTAAGGAGCTGCCGGAGCAGGGAATGAGACCAGGGAATTCAGCTGCTGACGCAGGTAGGAGATCTGCAGGAGAAGCATCCCTGAACAGACTCAGCAGCGTCACTGGCACCGCTGCGGAGCTTCCCCTGCAGGAGGGGTGGGATGGGATGGGATGGGATGGGGTGAAGGAGCCCATGAATGCATCACCACTGGCCTATGGGTTCTGCCATTGAGGACAGGGCAGGGGCTGCTGCAGGGTTTCTGGCAGGTTGGGAGAGCAGAGCAGAGCAGAGCACAGGGTTGTTTGCAGGGTGCCCGTGGCAGGGCCATGAGTGCTGCCCCTCCAGGAGCCAAATGGGAAGTCAGGCCCGAAGGAAACCTAATGGGATAATCGATGGCCCATTGTTGCTGGGCTTAATTTAGCTGTTCAGGCAGGGAATAAACTGTGTGAAGGTAGCTTAGTAGGAGCCAAGGCAAGAGCTGGATCACCCCCATTAACACAGGACTGGCTGCAGCCCCAGGCCCCCCCTCAGCCTCTCCTGAGGTGCAAGGAAGGGGCTGTGAGCAGGATTTTACTTGTTTTGTATAATGTCATGTCTAAAATGGCTTCAGCTGGGCTTAATGTTACATGTCTGCATTGCCAAAACCCGTGTTCAAGCTGAAGCTGCTGAGTGTGCTGGGGCAGGGGCCTGAGCTGAGCACCAGGGACACAGCTTGGGAAGGACATGGCTTGGGAAGGACACAGCTGCCACCACGGTTCTTCTCAGCCACTGCCCAGACACACCAGCAGCACTCCTGCACCAGCTACCTGTCCCAGGAGAGCTTCCCAGTTTGTCCCATACCAACTTGAAAAGCCGCAGTAAACGCCATTTGGGGAGCATCCCCCCACTGGCCAGCTGGGAGCAGGTTCCCATGTGCAGCCCCAGCTTCCCATCCTTCACACTGCCCTGCTGCTTGGCAGCTCTGCACTGTGCCCACCCCGATACCTGAGGAATCGCCCTTCCTTCTCACTGTTTATCTTCCCCACATTCCTCCAGGCTGCCTCTCACCCCACCCTGGCTGCGGCACATTCGGGCTTTCCTCATAAATTACTCACTGTCCTGTGATGGGTCTATTATCTGCCCATTTCTCCTGTTCTCGCTGGGCTTTGGTCAGTGTTTCAATTCCTGCCAGCAACGATGTCCTGGGGGTGAGCCAGAGCAAGACCCTGGAGGGAATAAGTTCTCCTGCATCACCCCAAAATCTCTCTGCCTCCACTTTTGTCTCCATTATTGCCCTCTGGACCTGGCTGGTTTGGCTGCAGTTACTGCACATCTGCTGGACCTCGGCTCACTGAGCACTTCCCAGCTCTGGTCCTCAGCTGGTGCTAGAGAAGGTCCCACAGCAGCTCAGTTCAGCCCAAATGAGCCAGCCACGGGCTAGTGGAGGCCCAGAGAATCCCCTCCATGGGGCAGTCCCGGGAACAGCCCCGACCCTCAGCCCCAATTCCCGGGGGCAGCTCCCAGGACACCCCCAGCCCCAATTCCCGGGGGCAGCTCCCCGGGCGGCTGCCCCGGGCCCCGCCAGCGCCCTCCCCACGCTGCCTTTTATGGCTCTGCTGCAGCCGCGGCCCAAACATGGGCTGGGGAACGGCGGAGCCGGGAGCCTCCCCGGGGGTGGCTCTACCCGGCTGCCCCCCGTGGCCCCCCCAGGGCTCCCCTCGAGTTTCGGCGGCCGCGCTCGGGGCGCTGGGGCTGAGTGGTGAAGTATCCCGTGTTGGCAGCACCCGCTTACTGGGGAGCTCCCCAAGAACTCTGCAGCTCTGCATCCCTGGCCCTCTGTCCGTCACATCCCCATCCCCGCCCAACACAGCCCCCCAAATCCCTGCCCCTCACAGCCCCTCACAGCCCCCGTCCCTGCCCGCCGCTCCACCCTGTGCCACGCTGCTGATGTGCACAGTGTCACTTTGCATCTCCTCGCCTCCCTCGGCCCCGCCGGGCCCCACAGCCCCGTGGCACCGCTTGCACCGAACCGGGGCAGAGCCACAGCCGCGGTTTGGCCCAGGGCGCTGCAGAGAAATGAACGGGCAGAGGGACAAGTGGGAAATGAGGGGACCCCGGACAGGGGTGGAGGGGAGCCTGAAGGCGAGCAAGCTGGGCTCCCCACCGGAGGAAGGGTGTGCCCGGCTGAGAGACATGGGGTGTGTCAGAAACCGAATGACAGGGCGGTCCCCACGGTGTCACCCCCGAGCGGGCTCCTGCCTGCGGTGCTGCGGGGGCAAAGCATCTCACACCGCCCGAGAGACAGATGGAGTTCCCAGAACCTGCTCAGCATCCTCAGGGGAAACCGGACAGAGAGCAGCAGCCTAAAAATAGCTGTCCAGGGCCCATGCACTCACCCAAGAGAAGGGGAAGTGAAAAGGGAGATGGCAGGCAGCTTTCCAAGGAGCAGCCCCCAGCCCAGCCAAAGCCCTGCTCATCTCCATGCAAGGAAGGACCTCTCCGTCCTTCTGAAGGACCTCTCCATCCTCTGGGGGAGACAGCAGCTCTGTCCCTTCACCCCCTAACTGCTCTATCAGGACATGTCAAGGTCTTCCCTTGACACAATCAAATCTCTTGCAGCCCTTTCCCCAAGGGTGATTCTCCACAGTGCCAGGTGGCCAATCCTGGGCCCTTTCGTGTCACAGCTGTGCCCAGAGAGGTCCTTGATGAGGTTTACTCAGGTTGCAAGACTTTCTCAACAGGCTCACCCTGTGCTCCCCATGTGCTGCTTTGCTGCTCCCCCATGTGTGAATTGCAAGGTCTCTTGCGGTGCCTTCAGCTGAGTATCCAGCATGAAAAGCACCCGAGAATCAGGCATAAGCACCAGCAGAGCCCAGAACAATATCACTGGAGGACAGGACAGGTCCAACCAGGCAGCAGCAGTGCAGGATCCCAGCAGTCCAGGTGGAGTCTCTCAGCAAGTATTCATCTCTGTAACCAAACACAGGCAGTGCAAGGAGGGGCAGAGGTTGGAGGAGCCAGTCTAACCAGTCAGTGACCAGTCTGTGTCTCCCCAGGAGTGCTCCCCCAGCTCCCTGCATGGCTGTTGCCAGTCCCCAAAACCTGAGCTGCTGGAGCCGCAGAAGCCTGGTGCCTGCTCTGCCCTGTTCAGCACACAGACACTGGGCTGTGATTATCTCTGTTGGCTGCAGGAATTTATCCATCATTCAAATCCTACCCAGGCCCAGGGCTGAGCCTTCTGTGTGCAGGGGGTGGACAGCACACCCGGTAAATCTTTCCAGAACCTTTGAAAACATAAATACTTGGTGTAATCCGCTGAGAGGATAAAGTGTCATAGCAGTCACCAGGTTGGTGAAATCATCCTGTGCTCAGCCACGGGCCGGGCTCAAGCTGCAGGCGAAAGGAAGGAAGGCAGTCAGCACCCCCAGACAGCAGCTGGAGGGAAGGAGCTGAGCTGCTGCCTCGCCTCAGGTGCAGGGAGGATGGAAACTGCCTGACCACAGAGCTGCTTCCTCCTCCCGCCTGCACCCAGCACCAACGATCCCCCCAGCCCGGCTGCTCGGCCGTGAGCCAGCAGCCAAATTCTGAAACCAAGACACATCTGTTGAAGGTGACGTTTGGTGGCCACCAGCCATGGATCTGCCAGAGGGACAGCATGCAGGGGCTGTGGCCTCTCGCTCCGATTCGCTCAGGATGTGGCAGCACAGCCTCCCTGCTGGATCCATCCCAGCAGCTCCCAGCTCGCTCCCCAGGGAACCGTGTGCCTGGAGCGAGGATCCCGTGGCCATTCCTGCAAGGACAGACCCAAGGCTGCAGCCCCAAACCCCTGCACGGCCACAGCACTGTGTGTTGTCTCCATGAGAGCTGCAGCTCACACTGCCACCAGCCAGGACTCTGAGGGACATCCCCCAGGTGACTCAGAGCCACAGAGTCCCAAGGTCCCCACGGCTGGCTGTGTGGTGTCAGTCCCCAGCTCTGCAGCCCTCCCAGCAGCTCAACCCAGGGTTCAGCTCCACCAGGCTTGGGAAGGGCAGGGCAGTTTGCTGCCATCCCCAGCCCTGTGCCAGCCTCTGTCCTGAGCCAGCCCCCACCCTGGGCCATTCCTTTATCTCCAGGCAGGACGTGTGCTGACAAGGCTCCTCCTGCAGCTCCGCGCTGTTCCAGCCCAAACCAGTAACTCCCACCCTGGCTGTGGGCAATGACCATCCCCAGGGTACCAGTATGGATGGGTTGCCACACAGTGTCCAGCTGCTCTGCCTGCGGAGATGGCCTGGCACGGGTGGGCTACAGCTCTCCCCTTTCCCCATCCTCCCCACACTCTGTCTGCTGGGAGCTCTCCAGGCACGGTCAACCTGCCCTTCCCAGGCAGCTTCTGGCAGCACCAACATGCAGATTCCCTCTCCACAGCTGTAACCTTAGCAAATCAATCAATCCATCAATTGACCAATCAATCTTGGCACTTAAATAGCCTGGCACTAGCAGCTCATTCTCCTCTGCAGCCAGGGAAGGTCTTGTGGAGACTCATCCCTTCCAGAAGTTGCTGCTGTGGGTCAGAGCTGGGTGAGTTTGTTTCTGGGTTGGGACTGCTGGGCTGCACTTCTGGGTGCTCTGGGCTTGCTGCACTCCAGGAACCCTGTGCACAAGCCCCTTCTGCTGAAGCTTCATTCATCACCTGCCCAAGAGCAAGAACAGCACCCAGTGCCTGATGGCTCAACAAGGAGGAACAGGCAGGGGACCATCCCTGCTCCAGAGGGAAGAGGACCTGGGACAGAGGAGCAGCCTAGTGTGGGGTGAGCAGAGGCACTGGCATCCCCGTGGGTGTGGGCAGCCAAGCTGGCTTTGTGGCCAGGTGAGGTGGAGGAATCAGGTTTTGCTGCCTTGGCAGTGTGTATTGTTGCTGAGATGCGGGTGGTGGTTTATCTCAGGGGGATGGGTTTAGGAATGGAAAAGCTCTGGATGAAACACCTCCTCTGAAGCCACAGTTAACTGTCCAGCAGTCTGGCTGTATCAACCCCCCCTTATCCTGCCACTGGACCCTGTGCTGGTGACTCTTGGCATGGTCACAATTTTAAATTGTCTTCCCAGGCAGGGATCAGGACCCTCCCTGAGATGTGTGCTTTTGCTCACTGTATAAGGAGGAGTTTGGAGGGTTTGCTCATTAACGAGTGTGATGAGCAGGCTTCTCTTCATTGGGAGGGGGGAAGTGTCTGCCTGGAGGCTTTCGTCCTTGCCCCTTCGGTGTGAAAAGCCTGGCTCCAAAACAAAAGGGAACTTGTTGCTCTCTATTGGAAAAACCCTCTGGAAGCCACAGGGTATAACTCCTTCCCAGTGCCTTTGCTGATGGCATTTCCCAACCACCACTCCAACCTGCTCTGCTCAGCAAGGTGTCCTGGAGCCTCTGACTTTCTCATGTGCTCAGCAGGGCAGGCACCAGTGCAGCTCCCATCTACCTGAGGATGGGAGAGAGGAGAGGAATCCCAGAGCCACCTCCAGGCTGTTAGGACTGGGCCAGAGCCAGATGTTCCCTCTGTGGCTTTTTCTGCAGAGGAACCTTTGCTCAATATATTTTACTTGGGGTTTTTGTGTCCAAAATTAAATCTGACTCCAGTAGGTTCTTGTTTGATTTTTGTGGAGCAGCTGGGAAGTTGAGCTGTCTGGGGCATGCAGCATGTTATCACTGGGGTTTTTTTGGTTTTTAATGGAAGTTTTCGTGATTCCAGTGGATGGAGAAGATTGGAAAAGCTTGCACAAAACACCTCCATGCTTCCCCCACTCTCTGGGCAGCTGAGCAGCTCCTCACTGCTGCCACCAGAGGATTGCAGCCTGGCCACATGCACAGCCCCACTTCTGGTGGAGAAAATCTCATAATTGCACTTAGCTGAGGAACAGCATCGGCTTAAGTGATAAGAGGAGGAAGAGATCTCGGAGCACAGCTAGGGCTGCCTGAGGAGCTGAGGGGGGCAGCAGGGAAGGTGCAGGGCAGGATGAGGGAGAGGATGTGCACCAGGCTCCCTTGGTCAGGCATTCCTATCTCCCTCTGCCCCAGATTCCCCCCTCCTCCTGGGAACGGGGATGCCCTCCAGGGTGGGAATGCTGCCCAGTGTTCCAGGCAATCTGCACTGCTTGGGGGGATGTGGGGCATGTGGGACCTACCCCCAGCATGTGGGTGCTGAGCCCTGTGCCATGGAAGGAAGGTCACAGCCGGGACACAGGGACCTCAGTGCCTCTTTTCCTCTGAATTTCTCCAGGCTTGCCTGACCCTAAGAAGATTAAAGGCAGATGGGCTCCCTCGTGGCACCCATGGTTGAGGCTGGGGGTGAAGAAGTGGAAAAGGGCCCTGGGAAGGGGAGTTATTCCCATTCAAATCTCCAAGGGATGGAGTCTCCCGGGAATCTGCTGTTTGCTGCTGCTATCCCCTTAGCTCTGCAGGTCAGGGCTGTCACCCTCCTTCCCGGGGTGTGGGGAGCACAGCCGTGTCCCCAGGGTGACCGCTGCAGGTAAGGGTGCCATGGGCATCAACAGCCACACCAAAGCAGGCTCCGTTGTGCTTTGTTACTCTGCTGTGGAAGGGTTCCCTGTGCCCCTGACAAGTGTCTCATTCGTGGTGATTTTGCATGCAGCCTCTCCTGGTTTGTGCTGGAAGCAGCATCAGAAAAGAGAATTTGCTGCACGCGGCCCTGTGTGCACCCGCAGCAACTGCAGCCCTGCGCTTCTGAAGCCATTTAAATGTCCATGTGATGACCCAGTTCTGGGTGGTTTCGCCTCTGGATTTTCCTGCTGCTGCCTCTGGGTGGGTGGTGGCAGCTCCAGACCCTGCTGCTGAGCTGGGTTTTGAGGCCACCACGCTGGCTCCATGCTGAGAGCCCAGCCCTGAGCTCAGGCTCTTCCCGGCACTTTCCTGAGCGTTACAGAATGCTGGGTGCTCTCTGTGCTGTCTTCTTCTGGCAGCACTGCCTGAAATTATTCTCCTGTGCTCCAGGTTGTTTTCCCGAAAGCTCTGAAGAGAAAACAGTTTGTTGCAAAGGGGGTTTTTGCTGCTTCAGAATCTTGTGACGCTGGGGGCAGGGCATGTGTCACTTCAGCTGCAGGAGCAGTGGGGCTGGGGACACTCCAGGGGTTTTCAGTGGATGTGATGGAGTGAATTCCAGCCCAGCTTCCAGCAGAGCTGACTCTTCCCTCACGGTTTTGAAGCAGCCCTGGTCAGTGATAGCTCAGCACCGACGCTGGGTTTGAACTGCAAGGCAGAGGGGCAGCTTGCACTCAGAAGGAGACAATAATTGCAAGTCAGATTTGCTTGTTCAATACTCTATTGACAGATTTGCCTTGGCAACCTGGAACAGGGTTCCATTGTGTGCAGCTTACCTCATGGCATCCTATTGATTGGGTGGGTGGGTTTTGGTTTTTGTGTTGGCTTCTTCTCCCCCCCCCCCCCCCCCCCCAAGCCTATCTACTTATCCTTTTCTTGGCTTTCTTGGGCATGATATTGACCTCAGCAAGGGCTATATTATAACCCGGTTTTCAGGGTGGCCACAACTTCAAATGCAAGGCAGAGTTGACAAAAGCAGAAGGGCAGACCCACAAGCCCAGGTGGCCAGGTAGGAATGAATAGGGCCAGTGCCCTCCCCCCCCTCCAAGGACACTCATGCAGGAGAGTTGCAAAGTCCATGCCTGGAGTGAGAGTGGCCTTGGAGGGGACGCTGTAACTATTCAGGAATTAATTTGTTATTGTTTGGTGCTTAGCCTGGTGTGCTCCTGGCCTGTTTGGGTTCCATGAGGAATTGCTGGCCCTGCCTGGGCAAAGGGGAGGAAATGCTGAGCACACAGCCTGCAGCCTTGGAGTCTTCATGGTGGAACTAGAGGATTACAGCTGAAAAAAAAGAATTGCTGGTTTGAATTGCTAATAATGATGCAGACTAATGAGCAACATCAGAAATTATGGCATGTGCAATCAGTGCTGCTTGCTAGCAAACATACAGCAGGTCTGCAGGAGCTGCTGGTGTGAGAGGAGAGGGGAAGCAAAGCACCTTGTGCTTTGGAGAGGCAGAATCCACCCCAAGTGAGGTACTGCCACAGAGCTGGTTCTGTCTCCAGGCTAAGAACTTTGTAAATAATGATGAAAAAAATAAACCTAGACAGACATTAGCTCTGGGTAGTAGAAGGGAACATGGCCAGCAAGTGTCTGAGGGGAAAGCCTTGGTATGCTTCCTAGCACCTGCAGGAAGCCCATCTGTCTCTGGCTGTTAGAGGTTTTGTCTTACAGCTGCACCCCAGCCAGGATCAGGCCCCCACTGCCTGGGCACATGGGGGTGGCTGGAGCCCCTGCACTTGTTCTGCTCCTCACACCTTGGCCAGGGATGGGGTCCCACTGAAGGGAGCAGTGCTGCCTGTGAGGATGCTCTGCAGATGAAGAGGGAGGTGGATTTGTGCACAGGTGTGTGGTGGAGGGGAAAACCAGCCACAGAACAGGCATCTGCACCCTGTTACCTGCCTTATAAAGAGGCAAATCCCAAACAAAATGCAGGGTGTTAAACAACTGCTGTGTTGGCTTTAAAAGGCAGTGGTTGGCTCTTGTTTCTTTTGGTTGGAAACCCTTTTTCTTTCCTCATCTTTGTGATATGCCCCGACTAGTCGTGAAGAGGCAGCAGTTGGAAACGTTTCCTGCTTTCCTTATTTAGGATACTTTATGTGGTTCAAATAAGGTGTCCTCTTTCAAACTGACAAAGGGAAGGATGTATCAGTTCATGAACTGCTGCTATCTGAGCAAGGTAAGAGAGAGAAAATCACCACCATTACAATCATTACTGAGAATCATGTGCAATCAGCCTGGTAACAGAAAGCAGATGAACATCCTGCAGAAACCTACAGAATGGGAGCTGGTGTTGAGCTGCAGGAGCCACAAGTCGGGCGATTATTAAAATGCTTTTAATATTGGTTTTCAGTGTTGCTTTCATTTTTTTATATATATACATTATATTTAATCAATGGCCTCTTGTACTGCCCCTGAGGCAGGTTCTACAGAGATAGATGCCAAGGATATCAGGTCACATATTTAAAAATATACTTTTTTTTTTTTTTTTTTAATGTATATGTAGCCCAGCCCCCTGCCCTCCTTACTGCCCCATCCCTGCTGTGTCCTAGGAAAGCTGAGCCTTCTCGGCTGGGCTGGGCCTGGAGCTGCTGTGACTCTGTGGCTGGACACACTCGCAGCTCCCCCAGATATAGGAGAGAACTGCACCAAATCGCTCTCGTCCCTGGGCATTTAGTTTTATTGCAAGCATTAGTGGTTTGTGCTCGGCTTGTCTCCTCTGGCAACAGGAGAAGCTTGAAATGTCAAAGGGGAGGGTTAACAAACTCCGCTGGCATAAATTTCAATGAATGTATGTTTCTTCAGAAAACCGCTAAGTTTAAAAAAAAAAAAAAAAAAAAAAATCTTCCCGTCTGGGGTTTCTTTCGGCTGCTGTTCACAATGGATAATAATTCTTACATTAAGCCCCTTCGGCCCTCCAGGGAAATCAAAATTGTAATATCAGTTTGGTTTTTATTGGCTCGGCTCTACGATCGCGACGGCTGCGTCTTTGTTATGGTCTCCAGCGCGGTGACATTCATCGGAGCCTCCCCGGTGCCCCCGCATCGCCGGACCCGGGAAGGGTTCCCAAAGGCGCGGGCTACTGCCACCCTGCCCAGGGAGACGGCAATCGGAGGACCCAGCGGGGATGTCGGGGGCTGGGGCGAGACCGGCCCCGGGGAGGTCGCGGAGCATCCTCGAGGCACCGGGTGCTGCTGCCCGGCCAGAGCCGCTCCGGGCCCTGGGGCTGATAAGGCTCAACTCCGCTACTCCTGCACCACGGCGAAAGTTACCGGAGTCCCGCGGGGACCGGCCGCGCCGTCCGTGGGCCGGTCAAACCTGAGCGGGGGCTGCAGCCCCGGGACGGCTTCGTTCCGCATCGGGCGCCGAGACCCACGTCCGTCCCCCGCCGGTGTCCTTCTCCGTGGCTCCTCCCGTCCTCTTCCTCGGGGGCTTTGGGAACTGAGCTCGGGACAGCCCCGGCAGCAGAGACCACCGGGAGGGTCTGGGGGCTTCACGCAGCACCCTCCTCCGCGGGCAGCGCCTTCCCGGGAGTAGCTCCACGCGTGTCCGACCCCTTCCCCTGTGCCTGGCGGCGGGCACCGCTGGCGCCTCTCCATCTGCCCGGGGGAAGGTCGCCTCCTGTTCCAGCACCGCCACATTTCTCGGAGCAGATGGGGGAAGTGTCCCAACCCGCCGCACGGACACGCGAGGGCCTCATCGTGCTCCCCTAAATCGGCTCAAACGAAAAGCGCGGGCACGGAGCCGCCCGCCCCGGGCTCGAAGCTGTCCCCGGCTTCCGGCACCGGCTGGGAGAACCTCGCCGCCACCTGCCCCGGGCCCGCTCCTTGGGCCCTCCGGCCATCTTGCAGCGGGGAGGCTCTGCCATTCGGTGCCCCCCGGCTGGGCTCCCTGCGGCCGCAGGGATCCTCTGGGACGGACCCGGGGATGCACCCGCCTCCCGCTGCGGCCCGGGCCCCACGGGAGAAGGCGGCGGGCCTGGGCCGTAGGGGGAGGGTTGGGTGCAGCCGCCCCCCACGCTCAGGGCAGCCCGCGGCGTGAATCCCTCCCAAGGGATTCATCCCCTGCTCCAGCACCCCCCGGGCATCCCCCGGACGGCCCCCCCGGGGCGCGCACCTGCCCCGCGGGCTCTGCCGCCCCCCGCCGGTCGCGGGGCCCGTGGGGCCCGTGCTGAGTCACGCGTGGGGCGGGGGCCGTAAAGCCCGCGACAGCTCCCCCCCCCCCTCCCCTCTCCCCGCAGCTCCTGCCCGGCCCCCGCCCGCCCCCTCCCCGCCTCGCTCCCCGGCAGGTCTGCGCCAATCCCCCGGCCCCGCCGTTGACGGGCAGCCGGGCCCGGGAGGCGCCGCCTCCCTGACGTCTCGCTCCGGGATTTGCACGGGTTGCGGTGCCGCGGCGGCCGGGGCTCAGTGTCTGTCGGGTCGGCGGCGGGAGCTGCCGAAGCCCAGCTCGGTTGCAGCGGCGGCCGCGGACACCCGGCTCGGCCCCTCCCGGCTGCAGCATGGAGCTGCCGGCGGTGGGGGAGCACGTCTTCGCCGTGGAGAGCATCGAGAAGAAGCGGATCCGTAAGGTGAGGAGGGGCGGGGGCGGCGAGGGGCGGCCGGGCGGGCGGTGGGTCCAGCTGACGCCGTGTCTTTGCCTCCCCGCGCTCCGCAGGGCAGAGTCGAGTACCTGGTGAAATGGAGGGGATGGTCGCCCAAGTGAGTACCGAGCGGGGATGGGGATGGGAACGGGGATGGGGCAGGGGCGGCCCGGCCCGGCAGCCGGGCTCTGCCGCTCTCGGTGCCTCAGGAAGGGCCCCGACCAGGGCGGCGAGCAGCGAGAACCGGCCGCGGGGCCCTGCGGAGGCGGTGGCGAGAGCCGAGCGAGGCGGGCAGGCGGCGGCTGATGTGCACCAGAAAATGGCTCCTTCCCCCTTTCCCTCCTCGGGAGTCGGGCTCCATATTGCAGAACCGAGCGGGGGGGAAAGGGAAAGAGGGAGGGGGGGGGGAGGAGCGGGAGGGGGAATAACCGCAAAAATAACCCGCGTTGCCCCGCAGCCCGCGGCGGGCGGGCGGGCGGCCCCCGAGAGCCGCCCGCGGAGGCGGAGGCACCGGCCGCGGAGCAAGGGCGGCCGCTGCGGGCTGCGGAGTATTTGGGGTTTGCATGACAGTGCCGGCGGGGGGGCGCGGGGGAGGGGGTCCGCGCCGCTGTTCCGGACTCGGTGGCCGGGTCCCTTCTCCGCGCCGCAGGCGCTTTCCTGGGTCCGGGAAAGGGGATTTGGAAAATTTCATCATGACATGCCTAGAATTCCTCTGGAATAATAACTGCGCTAAATAAACAGTTCCGTTCCCGTGCACCCCCCATCCCCTTCTCCGCCCATCCCCCTTCCCGGGACCCGAGCCCCTCACTCCCTCTCCCAGTCCGACCCGGTGTTCCGGGCCAGCAACGGCCGTCGGCGGCTGGGAGCCCCTGCCCGGGACCCCGGCCCCCTCCCGGCGTGGCCCCGCGGCTGACGGCCGCTCTCCTCCCCTCTCGCAAGATATAACACGTGGGAGCCGGAGGAGAACATCCTGGACCCTCGGCTGCTCATCGCCTTCCAGAACAGGTGAGCTGGGAAGGGGGGGGGAGAAGGAGGTGGGAGGGGCAGCGGGCACCCGCGCCCGCTTCGGCGATTACGGATGCGTCACGGACCCGGGGGCCGCGGCGGGGGAGGGCCGGGCCGGGCCGGGGTTGGGGGGCGCGGCCCCGGCGGGGCGGGCGGCGCGGGGCCGCCGGGAGACGCCTCCGGTTCAAGGTCCCCCTGCTGCGTTCCCCCCACGCCGCGCCTTACGCTCCCGCTGCCCGGGGATTTGATGACTGCGAGTGGAGGAGGAGGCGGTGCCGCCGCCGCTGCTGCAACGCCTGGACGGGCTTTTTTTTTTGCTTTTTTTTTTTTCTCCCTTTTTTTTTTTTTTTTTTTTTCCCTCTCCTTTCCGTGCATTTGTTTCCTGTAGTATTTTCGCTCAAACTGTAAAGTTAAGCTCCTCGCCAAAGCAGCGCGGGGGGCGAACGGGAGCGGGGAAGTCGTCTGCTGCCAGAGCAGATCGGCTGTCCCGTCCCGCTACCTCCTGCCGGACCCTCGACCTGCGGCTCCGCACCTGCGGGGCCCCAGTGCCCCTCCCGCCACCCCCGCCCCGCTGCAGCCACGCAGGGTGTTTGGCACCACAGGATATGCCGTGCATGGAGAGGGGGTTGGCGGGGTTCTGTGTGCCACCGCTCCGGCTTCATCGTGACTCTCTGTCCCCGCAGGGAGCGGCAGGAGCAGCTGATGGGATACCGCAAAAGGGGGCCCAAGCCAAAGCCGCTGGTCGTGCAGGTAAATACACGGCGGGGCCCAGCCCCACAGCTCCCGGGCTGCCTGTTTGTGGCACGGCCCCATCCCCCGGGAGCTGCTTTCAGCGGGTTTCATCATGCTGAGGAGCCGTGAGCGCAGCCCGGGTGCTTTGCAACGCCCCGGGGACCCCCAGGCCTCGGGGCTGAGCTCATCCAGCGGCCCCAGCCCCCGTTTCCCTCTTTCCCCCTTTGCTTGTGGGGCAGAGCTGCTGCACCCCGGCCGGGCAGCATTGGCAGGCTCAGCGGCAGTGGTGCTGCTTGGCCTCTGTTCCCAGACAGCTGATTGAAGGGTGCTTTTCTTCTTTTCATTGCTTCATTAATCTGAAGCAATGCGCAGCCTGTAAGTTGGAGTGGGCTGGGGCCGCCTGCTCGGGAACACGGCGCCCCGGGAAGCAGTGTCCCGTAACGAGAGCTGCAGGAGGGGTGGGGGGTGCACCCACCAGAGCCCTTGGCACCTGCCGGAGTGCCGGCACCTCCCCCTCCAACTGCTGCTCACCGCAGCCCCTGGCTTTGTGTTGCAGCTTCCCTCCTTTGCCCGCCGCTCAAACATCCTCACAGGGCTGCAGGACCCCGCCGTGGACACCAGGCCAAAGCTGGATCTCAGCTCCTCTGGGAAGAGCCAGCAGCACCAGTATGAACTCAACAGCAAGAAGCACCACCAATACCAGCCCAACGGCAAGGAGAGCAGCATGAAGCACCAGTCCCACAGCAAAGGGAAGTATTACTACCAGTTGAATAGCAAGAAGCACCACCACTACCAGCCGGACCCCAAGATGTACGAGCCCCATTACCAGCCCAGCAGCAAGGAGCCACAGAGCCAGGCCTGCTTGGACAGTAACAAGAGCACCTTGGTCACCCACCCAGACAAGTGGGCTCATGGCTCAGCCAAAAACCTGCTGGGCCCAGTCAAGAATCTCACTACTGAGAACAAGAATGGAGCCGAGAAGAACCTGTCTAGTGGCACAGGGCCTCCCCCCCGGGACAGGGTGACCAGCAACGGCCTTGGGGGCAAGATGAAGATTGTCAAGAACAAAAATAAGAACGGGCGCATCGTGATTGTCATGAGCAAGTACATGGAGAATGGGATGCAGGCCGTGAAGATCAAATCTGGGGAGGCAACTCGGAAACGGGCTGCAGAGGAAAGGACTCCTAAGAAGGGTGGGGAGGAGAAATTGGAGTCTTGGAGAAAGCCAGGGGAGGAGAGGGTGGTGGGCAGCAACACCCTGAGCAAAGGGGAGGGTGACTGCCAGCAGCCCACCGCAGAGCTCGAGGAAGGTCCCCGAAAGACTCCCCTGGCCAAGGAGCTGCCCCTTCCTCCGGTGGAGCAGCCCCTGCAGCTCACCACCAAGCAGGACCTTGTGCCCTGGTCCCTGAGTCCCGTCTGCGAGCACAGCCCTTCCTCCATGGGACTGAACCTCTCCAGCCCCAGCTCGCGGAAGCGCTGCCTGTCGGAGCCGCAGGCGGAGCAGGAGCTGGGCAAGAAGCGCCTGACCTCCCGCAGCATCAGTGCCCCCACCTGCCTCAGCCCCCCGGCCCCCGAGCGGCCGGAGCCGCCCGCCCCCACCCAGCCAGAGGTCATCCTGCTGGATTCGGACCTGGACGAGCCCATAGACTTGCGCTGCATCAAACCGCGGCCGGAGGGCGAGCTGGCCCTGGCACAGGTGAAGCCGGAGGTGCCACCGGCACCGGCTGAGGAACCGGCCCCTGAGCCTCCACAGCCCCGGGAGGCCGTGGAGGAGGATGAGGAGGAGGCAGAGTCCCTGCAGGAATTCAAGCCCTTCTTTGGGAATATAATTATCACAGACGTGACCGCAAACTGCCTGACCGTGACCTTCAAGGAGTACGTGACGGTGTGAGGTGGGAGGGTGGCTGCTCCCCGTGGGAGCTGCCTGCCTGTCCCGGGGTCACCGGCCCCCGTGGCCTCCCTCTAAGGTACTGGTGCCCCCTCCCCAGAGCCCGTGTGCCCCTGCCTGTGCCGTGGTGGCCGAGCCCACCATCTCCACCGAGGGGACGCCGGGCATGGTGGCCGTCCCTGCCAGGCAGGGCTGTCCTCGCCACTGCTCCCGCCACGCGGTCAGGACCTGCGAGCACGGGGACAGGCAAGGACAGGGCCCGTCAGTTACTCAGAGTTATAGTATTATATTTTAACAGTGCTAACTTGTTGAGTGGTTCTTGCTCCCGTTTGTACGTGGTGTTATTGAAATGTATTGTTTGAGCTGAAAGCTGGCTGCTCTCTGGCCACGCTAATATATTTATTTGTAGGTATTTATATAATGAAATATAAAGCCTAGATTTATGGAGCCCCTAGATCACCTTATAAACTATATCAAACGAATATTTTCTGTTCTCCTTTTTAACCATTCAGCATTTGTTAGTCTCGTCCCCTTTTCCTCCTTACGACCCGCAGGACCATCCCTGGTATATATTTTTTGATACTGTACACATGTGGTGTTTCTATGTGCAAAAAAAAAAAGAAAAAAAAAAAAGTCGTTATCTAAAGCTAAACAAGCTATTATAGAAATTGCTGCTATTAGAAATGTCTAAACTATAAGCTTCCACTTATTAATTGCTTGAATGTAAATATTAAATGGAGATGTTGAAAGTGCATTTGATGTTCTGCAGCTAGTGTAGATCGGATTGCAAAGCCCAGCTGCTGGGAGGTGGAGCGCGAGCTGCCTGCTCCGAGGGCTGTGTCACGGGGGAAGAAATGTATCATGCAATCATTGCAAAGGACTATAAACCTTTACAAAAACTACCAGGATTCAGAGTGCATTTGTTACTGCCTGCGGAGGGTGCAGAGAGCAGCCCTGTGCGGGCAGGTTAAAATCAGCTCTGTTGAGTATAGTTCTCTCCTGCGGTGCCCAGGTGCTGCAAGGAGCTGGAGGTTCAGTGTTTCCCTCTCCCTGAGATTCCGAGGCTGGGCTGGGCATCTCCCAGGAAAAAGGGACTGCATGAGGTCTGTGGTGGGCAACTTAAAAAGCTCTGGGGAGCACAGGCAAGGAAGGTGGCTGAGATAGATGGATGGGTGGATGCAGCCTGCAGCTGCCCCTCCAGTGATGTTAGCCCTAGCACTGGGGAGAAGATAGTAAAGATGAGAGGTTGAACTTCACTAGGAAGAAAGATGATCCAAATCCCAGAAAAAAAAAAAAAAAAAAAGCCTGCAGACTAATTTCTGAACTAGATTAACAATTGCTGAAGTCCACAGAAAATACAGTGCAGAGCTAATTTTTTACCAAATGGTTCACAGGAAGGTGACAACCTAATAGTGTGCCCATGGAGCCTGGCTGCATGTGGCTGTGATGCTGTGCTCAGTCCCTGCTACCCACAGGGTCCCCCAGGATGTTCTCAAGCAGAGGCAAGTGCTCACAGACTCTGATTCTTGTGCTTGTCAAACTGGCCCACTTGCCAAAAAAGGTTTCTTGCCAGCCTTTCTTGACTCGGGCCTTTCTTGAAGTTGGTTTCTCTTCCAGGAAAGATCTTAGTTGAAATATTGTCATTGATGGTGCATTTATGTGTCTGGACAAGAGCCTCTAGCTGGTGAGAAGCATCACTCACTGATTTGGGTAAGGGGGACCTTGTGGTGACACTGGAGCTACCTGCAGCCACGGGTGAGTTGCCCCGTGCTCAGCCCGTGGTTCCTGCTGTGGCACAGAGTGTGTCTGTCCAGGCTTGTGGCTGTGCTGTTCCCAGAGAAAAAATAAACCCCTCTGTCCCATTCTGCCCACTTTTGGGGCCACTTAGTCTTCATTTTATTTGAATAGATCTCCAAAGACAGCTTGGCTACTGTTTATTTGTAAATCCTGAGGGTTACCTGGCATCTGCAGAGCAGTGGAGCAGCACCCAGCCAGGTATCACCTTCTGGGGCTTGATCTCAATGGGAATCTCAGCATTAGCTCTTTCAGCCCAAGTCTTGCTATAGATGTTCTCATGCCAGAGCCAGAGTGCTTTTTTGAGGCAGTTTGGGCTAAATTAGAGGAAAAAGCAACCACTGAGTGAATGGGTACCATTTTCTCAGCTGGGACAGTTGTGGAGGCTGTGGAACCATCTCAGCTGTGGGCAGCATTGTGGCAGGTGTTGGTTTTGGTCTGGTGTAGCTCAGATGTGCTGCCCACTGTGCTGATGTGGCTGTGGTAATGGCTTCTGGGAGCTCCCACCAGAAAGATGGCTCCATCCAGATATCTGGGTAAACCTGTTAGTGTGAGCAAAGTCAGTCCTGGCAGCTTGTTTCAGCGCTTGTTGTAGCTGATGTTACACACTTAATGGAAACCTCTGTGATATGTTTAGTGCCTGTGATTGTCACCTGCTGCATGGCCACCCCAAAATCTGGTTGGATGGGCATGGAGAGCAAGTGGAAAGAGGTGAACTGTGATTAAAATCAACAGTTTGCCTGTTAGCTGTGCAGAACTTTAAGAGGGTTTTAATCAACTTGACGTGTCACTGGGGCTGTGTGAGGAGGCAATGATGGCCCTGGGTGGTGGAGGGCAGGTGAGCCCCAGCCTGTGCCAGGGGGATGTCCAGGGATGGTTTGGTGGGAAGTGTTTCCCTGCGATCTCAGGCTTAGCTGGCAGAGCAGTCTGAGATGATACATTTCCCTTGATTAATTAAGGTAATGGTTATCTGAAAACAAAAATGGCATGGAAGAGGAGACGCATGCTCAGAATGCAAAATGTGATTTATGAAAGGGGAAGTGCTGCTCGACAGACAGCGGCAGGAGCCAGTCCAGGAGCAGGGCTGGGCAGGCAGCTCACTCTGGGGCAGGCTCTGCAACTTCCTTAGCCAGACAGAGGTAGATGAAACCAGCGGGGTTTCTCCCAAATAGTAAGGTGTGTCTTTTAAAGGTGGGCTTGCAGGCTTCAGGCCAAAACCTGAGCATTGCTGCCATGAGACAGGGCAGCAGCATCGGGCTCTGGTCTGTAGGTGTGGAGGCTCCTGGCAGTTAATAACTTTGCAGGTTCTCATTGCTTACCAAGAGTTTTGAAAATGGATTGGTTTGTGTTGCCAGTTTTTCGGGAGACAACTTTGATGCTCCTGTGTGCTTTCTGAGCTTCCTTTCCCTTTGCCCACCACCACCCCAGGAGCCAGAGTAGCACCTAAAATGTTGTCTCTGCTGGCAGTAGCTGTGGTTTGTTTGAGGCACCATTTCCCGGAAACCACAGAGCCAGATATTTCTTAGTTGAATAGTTTGATCATGTTTATCATGACTCTGGCAGCTTCCTGTGCAGGGAAAGGTGTGATCAGTAGTTACTGGTTTAAAAGATACACCCACCCCTTGCCTCCTGCCAATTGGCTGAGTAGGATGAAGTGTTTAGGATGTGCATTACTTATTCATACTGCTCTCCATCTGGATGAAGTGCATCAAACCTAAATGCTTGTTACTGAGCAAATTAATGCGAAGTCCACTCTGACTTGCAATGGTTATCAGAGTGATCCAGGATGAGGTGGAACGTCACCACACTCCATTAGGAAGACTGGCATGTGCTGTGTTTAATGTATTTCCCAGGAATGCGTTAACCTCTGCTAGGTTTGGATTTATTCCAGACAAACACTTGATGATTTGAAACGTGAATTTCTGTTTGTGTTTTACTGATTTCTGTTGGTGGTACCAGTGTCTGCACCAGCACTGCGACTAAATCCAGCTCATTGAGCTGCATCAGCAGCGATTGTGGTGGCCCTGGGCAGTCTCAGAAGGCATTGGTGTGGTCCCTGCCCCATGGGAGGTGACAGATACACTGTCCCCAGGCAATGTCTCTAGAGCAGCCAGCAAAGATGGGCCTTGTGGAACCGTAGAAGAGGTTACATCCCTGGGGTGAGGGTGTTAAAGGAGAAGAGCATTAAATAAACACATGGGATGGAGCTGACATCTTTTTAATCAGAGTAAGAAAGAGCCTCATGGGGACTGAGAGACTTCCAGGTCCAGAGTGGGAATGAGAAAGCAGCTCCTCCCCAGAGAAGGGCAGGAGGTGTGAGTGGCTGCATGCAGTGGGAAGTGGAGGATTTCCCAGGCAATTGGGGCACTTGGTGCTTTTGCTCATCTGTTGGTGGGGGCAGCTCCTCCAGGCAGCCACTGCATGCTTTTTGTTTCTTTCTTTTTCCCATTCTTGTCTTATTTTGCTGTGCAATGTCAGGAGCTGGTTGTGTGACTTTGCTGAATGCAGTGAGCTCAGCAGCTCTCCCCCACTGGAGCAGCCAGCAACAAGGTAAAGCATTCATGGTCACATCAGGGTGGGGGGAACCAACCCAAAATGCTGTTCAGGCTGTGTTTTTCCAGGCCCATCCCCTTAAGCACAGTGGGAGCTGGATGCTTTGGCCTTGCACGTGTTGGCTACTATAAAGCATTTTAACTAAAACTGTATCTGATGGGCCTGGTCCAGCAGCAGAGCTTGGTGCCGAGGCTTTTTGCTGGATCTTTGGTGGTGCTGGTGCCGCTTTCTCCAGGGGAGCAGCAGTGAGAGGATGAGGCCAGGGCACTGCTAGGTCAGGGGGGGTGAAGGGTGCTTCTCCTGGTTCTGCCCCAGCCCCAGCCCTTTGCCTACCTACTCCATCCCACAGGGCTGCCTCTGGTTTGAACAGCTGAAAATGTCTGGTGGTAGGAAATCCTCTGTCTCCTGCACAGATAAGATCATTTGGATTCATCACAGATTCGTGTGAGATCTGTGTCGGGAGGAGACAATTGCAAAGACACTGCTCTGTTTATGTTCTCACCACAAGAGGAAAAAGGCTCCAAAAAGTGTTGGCACAGCCCAAGTGTCATCTCCAGGCTCTCCCAGAGCCTCAGTGAGCATCTCTAGAGGGTCCCTGGTGTGTGGAAAAGCTCCAGCCTGCACCCTGAGCAGAGGAGGACCCCACTGAAGGCAAAATGAAGCAGCTCATGTGTTCACAAGGTGGCTGCCACCAGCAATACCTGACCCAAACATGGCTCTGCAGCATAGCCTGGCCTTATGCAGAGCCAGTGCAGTGAGGAGTGGCTGTGGGATTGAGATGTTGGATGGAGGAGATGGAGGATCAGTTCCTGAACTCCCTCACTGTGCTCCTGAGGGGACACCCTGGCTGCCACAGAAAGTGACAGGGAAAGGGGCCAGGCCTGGGTGCCATGGGAGAGGTGCCATGGTGGCTGCAGTCAGGCACTGTGCAGCCATCTGGGGAGGGACAGAAAGGAAAGAGGGCCCTGGGGGGGTAGCAGCTGAAGGGTCATTACCATGTGATGGACCTTTGTGTGCAAACAGGAGGGACACAAGGATGTCTGTAGTGACAGAGGTTTGAGGTGGGGGCTGGAGGTTGCCAGGGTCTCCCCCCTTGGGCCAGGACCTGCCAGTATCTCCTGTCACAGGCTGAGATCCCAGGCTCACCTGGGAGCAATTTACCAGCACCTCCTGAAATCGTTTCTCAGAGGGAGCCGTCAGTTCATCTGACACCTTGATGTAGTTTAAAGCAAACTGCAAACATGAAGATTTATTTTTGCCCACCCAGCAGGGTTATAAAACACACTGTGCAATAGTGCAGCCTGGCAGGAAGCACCCTGAATCCCAGGAGTTGTGGTTTCAGCACACCAGGCCTTGTACCATCCCCAGCAGACCCCAGGATCTCCATCAAACACCAGAAGTGTTTTGGAAGGGACAAGTTGGGATGACAGATCCTGACCCAGCTGAGTCACTGACAGAGAATTCTGCTGGTATTACAGGCTCTATGTCCCATGGAGGAACTGGGGAGGGGGATATAGCCACATGCCTGTTTTCCAGGGGCTTAAATGGTGTCGACTTGGCCTCTGTGGGATATGTTCTCAGTCAGAACTGCTTAGAGGAAGGTAAGGAAGGGAACATCCTAAATCCTGAGGAACTCCTGCTGTTGTGCTGAGGTAGCCAGGGCAGAAAAGATAAAATAAATTAAAAATACTTAGATATTATAATAAAATGCAATAACAGGCAGTCTGAGGAGATGGAAGCTTTAATGAGTATTTAATGTTGGATATAAAGACTGCTGAGCAAAAAGTTCTTGTTGTGGTGAAGTAAAGCCCCATTTCCTGCTCCACCTGCAGTGGGGATGAGACCAGGACTTCCAGCACAGGGAATGCTGGCATTTGGTAACAGCCGTGGAATGAGCTGCAGCCCAGATCTTCCAGCAGGACCAACCTGTCCCTGGCCGGGGTTTTGCCCAGAGGAGGGCACTGGGTCACTCTGCCCTTTTGCTGACACAAAAGGACAAGAATCAGAAAACCGGGTTGACTCCAACTCCAAAAGATGAAGCTGAAGATGGAAAACTGCTGATCACGAGCTGCTCCGAATTGTGAACAGCAGAGGCCAGGGTGGAAATTGGAACTCGGTCTTTCCCTCCTGCTCAGTGCCCGCAGTGTCCCGGCGGTGGCCGGGTGGTACCGGGGTGATGCTCCCAGGTGTTGTGTCACCCCGCCTGGGCATCGCCCCGAGGCAGGATCTGTCCCCAGCTGCTTTAGACAGTAAGAAAGTGGCCTTGGGGCAGGGGGGGCAGAGATCCGGGGCGGGGGGGGGGGGAGGAGGAAGCAAGGAGCGGAGGGGCCGTCAGTGGGGCGGGGAGGCGAGTTTGCGGGCTAAAATGGCCACGCTCGGCTGCAGGCGTGGGCTTTGCCATGCGGCAAGGGTTAACCCCCCCCAAACGGCATGCTGGGAAAGGGGGCGGCAAAATGCACCGGGAGGGGGGGTGGCTGGAGAGGCCAGGGCGGGCAGCGGTGGGCAGGAACGGGCAGGAACGGGCACCTCTATCCCGGTTGGCCTCGGCGCGGGAGAGAGCAGCGGGGAAAGCTGGAAAATGCCCTTTGTGTGAGCCTGGGCATGGTGATTTCAGCAGATGATGGGAGGGGGGTTGCCCTCTCCTTCCTCTCTGGGCACTGAATTCCTGGGGATCCACACGGGCATTTCTCCATCTCCTGCTTCCCGAGGGGAGGATTCCTGTTCCCACCGTGATGCCGTGGTGGGGAATGAACTCCGCGAGGCACTGCTTGTGGAGCTGCTCAGAGCTCCCAGGCACAGGGAGGAAAAAGAAAATATCCTATAATTGGAGGGAGGGGGGAAAAGAAGAAAAGAAAGGAGGGGGGAAAAAAAAAAAAAGAAAAGGCATCAGGTCCTTTTAAACATCAAAGATCATCTTTGGAGAGGGAAGCTTTTGCTCGGTGGCAGGGAACCACCGAAGAATCTCACAGCACAAAATAAACAGTAATTTTTATGTATGCCATTAAGCGTTATTTTCCACATATATTAGTAATTCCAAATGGCTTGAAAAAAGGAAGGATGAAACGTTGTCCCTGGATGTACCATTCATTTGCAGCGCGGTGCAATCCAGGCTGTCATTTTAACATCAGGAATATATTTACTGCCGCTGCCCTCTGTGCACGCCGGGTCCAGCCGTGACACTGACACTATCCTTCCTCTGCCCGTGTCCTTCTGGCACGTGAAGTCACCAGCAGCAGATAGAACAGGGAGATACATTGTGGGCTGTGCGGTGAAGACGCTGCAGTGGTCAAACGCCGGAGGTGCCTTGCCTCACCCCAGCTGGCTGCTGGAATGATGCCTTATCTTGAGCTGAAGGGCTCAACCTGACCCTGAGCCATTTTTAACCCGAAGTAGAAAGAGCCCTCTCTCTGGGTGTCCCTCTCCCCTTTGAAAAACTCTCCACTCTCACCACGATATCTGCTCTCCTGACGTTTTTCATTTTTGTGCCTCTGCCACCTGCAGCAAACCCACTTTTCCAGTGTTTGATGCTTCACTTCTTGAAGATGCTTTAACTCTCAGGACTCAGAAATAACTCCAAGCAAACGCAGTGCAGAGAGACCCAACCAGAAGACACCTAATCTCCTGTATCACATTTCCATGGTCCGTGCTGCAAGCAGCAATTTGTGGTTCAGCAGCAACGGCTGAGCAGAGACGAGCATTATCACAGGAATTCCTTCCATCTCTCGCCTGAGTGTGTGACAAATAAGTCTTGTCCGTGGAGCTGACTTTTCTGGGTTCGGACTAACAGGCTTAATTCTTTTTTTCTTTCCCTAGGAAGGCATTTTTGCCTTGTGCACCTCCGTTTCCCCGTAACTGGGAATCTGCAACACCCCGTGTGCTTGGGGAGAGTAACGCCAAGGAGGGAAATGGCACGGAAAGGCCAGGAATTAAAGTCCCCTGGAGGACGTGGGCTGTTGAGGGCTTCCAGCCGAGGTGTTCCGTGCGAGCTGGCTCCCTAAAGGGACGGGGAAAGGGACTGGAAACGGAACCGAAAGTCTAGGATTGCGTCCCGAGAGATGCCGAATCACAAAAGGGGATGGGACAACCAGCCCGGCAGCCGTTTGGTTGAGGGGCTGGGGACAGGGGCAGAGGCAGGGACAGTACTGCCAACCAGGAGAATGCCGGGTGTTGGCAGGGAAAATTCGAGGCAGAGCAGGCTGGCGGTACTGCCTCGGTGTGTGGCACTGGTGAGCCCGCTCTCACGTGTAACAGTCTCCGGTAGCTCAAAGAGACACTGAAATATTGGAGAGGAGTCGGGGAAGAGGCAGGGATGATTCCGCGAGGGCGTGGGGAGCCCGGGAAGCCGCAGGTGGTGAGGGGCTGCCCGGGGTCTCAACAGGAAGGTAAAAGACATTTTGATCAGACCGTTAAGCCTCTACACAGGGAAGAAATCCCGGGGCTCGGCTGAGATTTAATCTAGTAAACGAAGGCTCAGCAGGATCCAGCGGCTGGAGTCCGCACCAGCAGCAGCTGTAACGCGGTGCCATTTCCACCGCGTCAGGAAAAAAAATCCAGGTGGGAGGATAAAAATCGGGGCTGCTCGGCATCGCCCTGAGATCTGCTGCCAGTCAGCCCCGGGGGTGTAACCCGCGTCCTGCGGAATAGGGACGGGCAGCGGGGGATTACACTGCTCTACCCTGGTCCTAAAACACCCCCTCTCCCTGCAGCACAGTATTTTATGCACCCCTGTGCCCCGCCTTGCCCTGCTGGGTCTGTATCGTTACCAGCTCTGACTTGTGTGAGATTCTTCTCTCCAGGACACGTAGCGGGACAGGGGGGAGGGGACAGGGGGGAAGCATCGTCTCAGACGACTGCGAAAGTGGGAGGTATAGGTGGGGAGGGGGGAATTACCCCCGGGAGAACCTGGAGTGGAGCAAGTCAGACACTAGGGACCCGCTAGCGGTCGATACAGCACCAGGGGCTTCGCAGCGGTCCCGGTATCAGGGGAAAAGAAGCCGCAAGAACATTGTGGCTATTGGCGTGTCCCGTGGGCGTCCAGTGCCGGCAGCAGGATGAGACCTCCTCCTCGGCAAACACAGGGCGGGCGGGAGGTCCCGGGGCCACCGGCTGGCTGCGTCCCGCCACGGGAGGAGACATCCCGCCGGTGTCCTGGCAAGAGCGGGAGGAAAACGAAACGGGGACGAGAAAGTGGGGGAGAAGCAGAGCACGGCGCTCTTAAGATGGGGGGCAGCCCGGCGGAACAGGGGATGCCCGACCCGGTTCAGCCCGGCCCGGATCGGTGCTCACACCCGCAATGCAGCAATGGCGGGGCGGCGGAGCGCTGTCGGGCCGGCGGGCTCGGCTCTCGGCAACGCGCTGCATTGCAGCACTGCAGGAGCCCCCTCCTTCCCCGCTCCCTTCTCCTTCCGCCGCCGCTCGGCTCTGGAAAACCGGACCGGACCGGAACCCCTTCGTACTCTGCTCCCGCTAGCACGGGGATTCTTCACCCGCTGCCACGCTCCCGTGTCCCGTGTACAGCCAAGCCTCCCCCCTCAGCCTGGGACCACAGCCGTGGGGCGCGGGACACTATCCCACCCCACCGTGTCCCCTGGTTGGTGTCTGTCGCCCGCGTTCATTAACCCCCGCGCAGGTGGAGGGACTGGGCCCCCCTCCGTCGGGGCAGCTGCCGTCCCGCCCTCCCGGCTCCTGCGCCCCCGGCACGGCCCCGCCGCTGGTACCGGCCGCCTCCCTTCCCATCCGCGCCATCCCCTGGCCGTGATGCCCAACCCACTGACCCCATGGCCTCGCGTGGGCCACACGCTACCCGAAACTTCCCCACGGGCTTCCCGCGAGGGCGCCTGGGCTGGTTCCGCAGGGAGTTTTGTACCGCCACCGGGACCGGGCAAGGCTGACGGGCGCTGTGCAGGGATACCCGACCGTGGGGCCGACCGTCCCCGACGGGACGGACTCCCCCAGCCGTCGGGGCACTTGCGCTGTCAGTAGGGTGGGAGGTGAGAGGCGACCAGCACCGCGTCCTCGGCCCATCGGGAAGGCATTCTGATGGCCGCGCCGGGGTTCTTTGGCTCGTGACAGCAGCCCACAGACCGCTGCCAGCCCCGCATAACCGCGTCCTGCGTGGACCCCGACAGCCATGACCCGCGGCTGCTGTATTCGAGGGTCGTGAAGGGGAGCCGGGGACGATCCCTGTGGGAAGGAGGCGGCTGCGACCGTGCGTCCCGGGACCTGCCCCACTGCCGGGTGCGGCGCCGCGGGGGTGGAGGGGAGCGAGACCCCCGGCAGAGGGGGGTCACCCGCCCCGGCACAACGGGGACCCGTTCCCAAGGTTCCCGTTCTGTTTCTGCTTTGGGAAAACGCCAGCACGGTAACAAAATGGCGGGGAAAGGGTGGGATTGTCACGGCAAGCCCTACAGCGCTGCTCGGCCAGCCCCCGGCACCACCCGGCCGGGCTCGGGGCGTCCGTGCTGGCGGCAGGCAGCGGGGCAGGGGACCCCCCCCGAGCTGTTCCGCCGCCCGGCCCCACCGCCCAGCAGAGCTCCGGTGGAGACGCAGCTGCAGAAAATGGCTGCTCGGCGGAGCCCGCTGAATCCTGCCATGGGGTGGGGGGGGGAGACGGGGACGGCAAGAAGCAGCGCAGCCCTCCCTGCCGGCCGCCGCCCCTCTCCTGAGGAGCCCCGGGACAGGCGGTGCGGGGCCGGCAGCCCCGCGGGGCGGCGGGACCGCAACGAAGCCCACGACGAGGCGGGGCTGGGCAGCCGGTGCGGAGCCTCCCCGCGGGGAGCCTCACCTGCGGCGCGGCGGGGGACGGGGGGGGAACCCGCCCCGATCACTCCCGGCCCGCCGCGGCGACACGTGCGGGCAGCCCCCACCCGGTGCCCGCCGAGGCGGAGGGCAGAGGTGGCTCCGAGCCCGAGGGCGGTGCGGTGGAGGGGCGGGCCGGTCACCCCCCGGAGCCCGCCTCAGCCGCTGCTGCAGCCCCCGTTTTTGCGCTCGGTTTAAATAGAAAATAAAAGAAAATAACCACGCGGCTCGGTCACGGCAGCGGCTCCGCGGCACAGCCCCAACGAAAACTCGACCCTGCAGCACCGCACCGCCGCCCCCCGCCCGCCACGGCGGTGGACTCCCAGCGCCTGTCCACGGGGCGGGAGAGGACGCGCGTGGGTGGTCAACCAGCGCCCGCGCTGTCTCTCCCTCCCGCAGCTGGTGTTTCTCTCCCCACTGGTGCATTTCGCGTGTGTCCGCGGATCGAGAGAACGTCCAGAAACCGCGAGCGTGGGAGACAGACTGGGGTGTTCCCCCCACGAGGGAGCAGCGGCGGGGTCTCTGGGAGGGCTGACTTGCTCGTTCATCCCGGTGGGACACGGGAAAACGTTTCGCCACAGGGGGGGTTCGCCTGCGCGGAAACCGTGGAGGTCGCCGGTGACTCCCGGGACGCCCCCGACCGGCGCAGCCCCGAGCATGTCCTGCGGGGTTCCCCTCCACCGGGGTGCGGTAGGGCACAGCAAAGCCCCCGGTCTGTAAGCCCCGCATCGGGTCTCCTCTTTCCGCGCAGCTCCACGGTCCCGTGTCTCCGTTCGGTGGAGCGGAGCAGGGGGGCTACCCCGTCCCACCGCCTCTCCCGGCCCCAGGACCGTCGGGGACCCGGCCGAGCCTCTCCTCCGCCCCTTCCCCACCGAGAGCTCCGCCGCGGCTGGGACAGACCCGGTCTCCTCCGTGACCGTGACAGGCAGTCACGCCACTGCCCCGCGATGCCGTCGGTGCCCACGGCTGGGCAACTCGGCCAGGACACCCGGGGCGGAAAGGAGCAACGGGGCAACACCGGGGGTCGGGGAGGGGGCACACTTAGGGGGGTGGGAAGGCACAGTGGAGCGGGGGGTCCCGTCGGGGGTCACCCATGGGAACAGGGGGTGCCAGCTCTGTCCCCACGCCCCCGGGGGCAGCTGTGGGGGGGGTCGTGGGGGCCGTGCCCCTCGTGAGAGACGGTTGCTGTGATACCGACGGGCCAATAAGTGCTCACCAGCTCACCCCGGGCTCTGCCACCGCTTCCTTATATGGTGCGCGCCGTCCGCGGGGCGCCGCGCGCATCGCCATATAAGGGCATGAACCTAAATACAGCATTTACCTTGTGCGGGGTGGGCGGGGCCAGGGAGGGCGGACGGGGCGGAGACCGAGCCGGGGCCCACCGCAGATTCCCCTCGCAAGACTCGGGGGAAGCCACTGCTGGTCATTAGGTGGAATGCTAATGGGCCCCGTTTCACCTCTAATTGCTTTTGTTAAAAGCGGACTGTCGGGGCCGCTCCCGGGTGGGAAGGCGGGCAGGGATGGCCGCACAGCAACGAAGGGTCGTTCCAGTAGCCCCCCAATCCCCCGGTCATCTGTCACATCCCAGATGAAATCTCCCCCGGCGGGACCGCGGGACGGGCAGCGCGGCCCCTCTCGCCCCAGTGGGGCCGTCGGGTGGTCTCTGCCCACTCGTGGCTTTCCCGTAGCCACAGCAGCGAGGAAGTGGATTCGTCCTTCTACCGTCCTTGCTGCACCGACGTGTCAGCAGCAACGCAGGCGGGACGGAGCCGCGCCGGCTAGACGGGGACTGTTTCGGAGGGGATATCCCAAAGCGTTCACGTTTCCCCGCCCCATGGAGCGCTCGTGTCGGTTCCTCCCTCGCCCCCCTTTGCACACAGCTCATAGTTATGTTCCGACAAATAATCAGCAAACTCAGAAACCCCGGAAACAAAAGGTCTTTTGTGCAGAGCTCTCGCAGCCTGGAGCGAGGCGATAAAGCGGCCACCCCCCGCCCCCCGGCCGCCCCGCCCCCGGGAGCAGCACTCTCCTCGCACCGGGGGTTCGGTGCGACCTGCGGAGCTGCGCGGCTGCAGGGGGTGTCCTTTCGTCCGGGGGCAACGAGCGGCTCCCGGTGTGTGTCAGTACGCCCGCGAACGGGGAGTCGGTGCTTTGCCGTGGGCGCTCCCCGCAGGAAGGGAGAGACGGGCGGGGAACCCCCGATGAGTCTCACCGGAGCAAGGGGTGTGCTCCGGGCACGCCTTCCCCCCCGGTCCTAATGAGGAGCGCGCAGCAGTGGCTGCGAGGACACGCGTGAGGTGGCTCCCACGCGCAATGTCGCCGCGGCAGACTCTCCGACGGTTTGCGGGTGTGTGCTCCGGGGTGGGGACCGCGGCTGCTGTCCCCCGTCGTGACCGTGGAAAGGAGGCACCCCCTGCGCACCACGCGGTGCCTGGCACAGCGCCCCGGGCGCGTAGCCCTGCTGCAGCCCGCGGTGCAGGGGGGGCTCCGTGGGACGGAGGGGGTGGCAGTGCCTCCCGGGGGTGGCGGGAGTGGCGCCCGTTGCTCAGCTGCCGCAGCCGCCATTTCCAGTAGGACGGTGCCACCTATGGAAAGCACCTGGAATTAATCGGCCCGCCGGGGCCGTGTAGGGCAGCGTCGCGTTGCCGGGCGGTACCGTGGGGATGAGTACCGGCGCCGGCTGGAGGAAGCCCTAGTAACCAGGGGATAACGACCAACGGGGCGGAGAGAAGCGCTCCTGCCCGGGATCCCACTACCCTGGCCCGAGCCAGGGTGCTTAGTGTGGTCCAGCACCCTGTCTAGGAGGTCCCCCGACGTGGATACTCCGTGGATGTGTCCCGCAGGGCACCGAGTCCTGTCGCGGCGACTCCGTCCCGACATCAGAGCGAGAGCCGCGCCTGGCACCTAAACGGGCGGGGGGCTCGGCCCGCGCCAGTGGCAGACAGGGGAAATCTGCGGGACGGGCGGGGCTGCGGGTAAGCGAAGACGGCTCTGCACCCACCCGGCGGCTGTAGCGAGGGGAGCTGCCTGACATGGGGGAGTGCCCCAGGTCCTCACCCTCCTGGCACACGCTGCCCGCACCGTCCGCCTTCAGCTGCCCCCGGTTCTAGAGAAAGGAGCAGCAGCCGTGCCCCGTGGCCCCCCGAGGTCTGTCGTGCCTAAGCCGTACCCACCGGGGCACGCTTCCTCCCCCTGCTTGCCGTGGCCGCCAGCGGCTTCGGGGAGGCTCTGTCCAGGCCGTAATTCGATGTCAAACACATCGAAAAGGAAAACTTCCATGCATGGGAATACCTGAGCTGGTGGGAACGGCAAGGAGCAGCCTCGCTGGGCCACCGCTGCCTGGAAAACCCCTGAGATCTCCGGGGACCTCCGTGCGCTGGACAGCGGCCGCCCCCTCGGCGCCACGGGGGGGATGGCCCGGTGAAAACGGTGGGAAATGAGAGAAGCCGTTCCCTTTGGCACCGATCCCGCGTCTGCCTGCGGCTCCGTGTACGGCCCCGTTTTCGAGATCATCCACGGTCCCGGGGGGGGGGGGTATGGTCCTGCCCCGGCCGCCGCCTCCTCCCGCATGGCTTGCAGGTGCCGCGTCCCGGGGCCGGTCTCCGCTTTCCCGCTTCGTCCAGAGCTGCTCGGAAACGAAATGGAAGCGGGTGGGGGGCCGGGCATCCCCCAGCCCGGGGCAGAGCGGGGGAACGTTGGGTCCGTGGGGTCCCCGGGGAAGCACCCGCCTCTCCGGGACAGCCTGACACCGGCCCAAGGGGAGCGTGGATTTTCCTCGCGGCTCGTCCCTGGTCCACTAAGCCACGGGCACAGGGAATCGTTTTCCCACTTAGTTCGGGATCGGGATCGGGACCGGGCGGGCAGGACCCGGGAACCGAGCTGTGTGGTGGAGCGGGAGTCCGGAGCCGGCTTCCCAGAGGGTGTGGAGATAGGTATGTATCCACGCATGTTGGGAATACGCGTGGAAGAGGAGGGGGGAGAAAGGATCGCGACCTTGGAGCAGCCGGGTCTCCGACCGGCACCACCATCCTCGGCCACTCGGGAAAACGAGCCGGACGGGGAACTGGACCGGCTTATGGTCGTCCCGAGTGCGTGTGTCTGTGGGGTGGAGCACAACGGTCACCAGAGCGCAGGGAAACGGCGGACAAGAGCCCATCTGAGGCTCTGGAATCGATCGTGCGGGCGGTTGGGTTAGAGCCAGCTGCCGCCCGCCCCGCCGGCGCCCCCGCCTCAGCCTCGCTTGGACACGCGTGTTCACCCATCTGCTCCCACACGCGGGCCTGGATAGGGCAGCAGCCCCCAGGATTCGTTACAAAGCTCGCAACCCTGGAACGCCCCGCACAGGGAGAAACGAGGGGGGACCCGGGCATTATGCCGCGGGGCGGCCCTCTGAGTCCCGAGGAGCTCATTGCACGAGTGCGGGCTGGGAGAGCGGAGATACGACGGCCGAGGGGAGGATTTGGGGGCAAATGCGTGGAAACGGGGTCTGCCATGGCCGCATGCGTGCGCGCCGGACCGCAACCGTCCTCGATTCGCCGTCGAGTTCCGGGACCCCGGGGCAGGGTCGAGGGCGGCTAGGGCATGGGGGCGAGCGGTCTCCCCCGGCCGAGAGCCCGTGCGGACCCCAGGAACCTTCTGCCGTTGACCTCGAAGCGTGGAAACGGCCCGTGTCCAGGCTCCGTTTCGGCTCCCGGTGGCCCGGCTGGTCGGGGAGGGCAGGGGGTCCCGCAGAGCTGCCGGCCCCGAGCGAGCGCTTCTCCGTGCCCCCTCCGGCAGCGGGAGGGACTTCCCCGGAGAGGCAGAGACTGTCCCGCACGCCGCTGTCTCGTCCCGCGGCACCGGTGCGGCTCTGTTCCTCATTTCTTTCCGGGCCAAGATCCCCAGGAGCGGCTGTAGTCCTGGCCCTGGCTCGCCCACGGCCCGGGGGCTCTGGCCGCGCACCTCCCCCCGCAGCGGTGGTCGCTCCCCTCTGCTTTTCCCGCGCCGTTCTTGTTTGCGTCTCTCCTTGTCCCTGCCTACCCCGCCCCCCCGCTCCCCCAACTCCGCAGCGGCAAACCCGGGAACCTAGCCCCGTCCCGCGTGGGTCCCGGCGGAGGACGGAGCGTTTCTCCCCGCTGATGCCTGCGGAGGAGGCAGCCGGAGCCGAGGCCTCTTCCCTCTCCGCCCCATGCGTGACGATGGGGCTCCGCGCAGGCGACGGGGCAGTGGCGGCGGCTCAGCCGGGAGCTCCGTGGCCCCTCAGGGCTCCGGTGGAGGGAGGCTTGCCCCCAGGACCCTGCTTTCCACCTACATCGGGGACACCGGCAGCGCAGGAGGGGGCAAATTCCCGGTGCCCCGGGCTGCAGCACGCCGGTGCCATGGGGAGGGGCCCCGAGGACTCTTGTCCCGAGAGCCCCGAGCAGCGGAGCGAGCCGGAGTCGGCGACATTGTCGCGGCGGGGGAGACGATCCGGCCCGCAACCCCCAGTTCCGTGCCCCTCGATCGGGTCTGCACCCACTCCCCCCGGGTCTCTATTCTGCAGGGCACCGTTCCGGGAGCGGCATTCGGGCCGCCGCGTCGTCGCTGCTTCACGAGCCTTAATTAATAAAGATAAATTCGACATTAACGAAAAACTCCCCGAAACGGCGTTCGCCCGGGGACGAGATGGAGCGGGGGGTGTTCTGCCCCATCCCAGCCCCTCCGCGTTCCCCGATGGCCGCGTAGGGCCACTCTTGCAAAACCCGCGGGGTTGGAGGCGTGAGGGTGGGAGCCCGCGGGAGCCGCGGAGGGAGCACGTTGTCCGCGTGGCCGCGGTCACGGGCGGAGGGATGGGACAGGGCTCCGTGCCGGCGGACAGGACCCACGGGAGACAACGATGCCCGGGACTGTAACAGTCCCGGTGCTCTCCGGTGCCAGCTGTCGGTCCTGTGGTACCCGTGGCTTCTCCCGGAAGGTGTCCCAGTTCTAGGGGAAAGGCAAGAACTCTGCACGGGGGTTGGTCTCACATCCACGCTGACCTCGTCGTCTCCGCCATGGCGGGCCAGGTGCCCTCCCGGAGACCAAGAGCAGCCAGAGCGGATCTCCGGTCTCGTTTACTGGAGACGAGGCACAGTGAGATTCCCGGGACCATCCGCACTGTGGAAAGGGGGCAGATCCGAGTGGACCGGACCACCGGAAGCCCCACTCGCGGGTAACCCTCGGTCTCGGGAACTGCTTCACTCGTCGTGACGGGGTCGCTGTTTATCTCTGGTGCCCACCCGACGGCGCCCTGCAGGATAAACCCCTCCCTCGCCACTCGCCTCCCCGACACGCGTGTCTCGGTCTCCTGTGGCTGCCTCGGGGACGGATTCTCTGCGGGAGAAGGCGACGGATCATGGACAGAATCGGGGTGGGGGCCGGGGAGGTCCCAGTACCGCTTGGCATCCCCACGGTGCCATCTGCGGCTTCGCGCCCCTTTTTGACAGGTCACGCGGGGGGAGAAGGGACCAAATCCCGCAGTCCCCGAGGTCACCCTCCCGAACCCTGGAGGAGCTGCCGGTGCGCGGACACCGGAGGCCTCCGTGCTCGGTCGCCACAACGGAGACACAGATCCCTTTGTCGCAGCACTGGCCTCCGCAGGAGGACCTGTGGGTCCCCGGCCCACCCTATCCAGGTGCCAGCGGGGGTCGACCCTCCCCGTCCCCGGGTCTGGGGGCGGTGGTCGGCGGCATCACCCCCGCGCTGCGCTGCTCTCCCGGGGTGCCTTTGTGCTCTTCTCTTCCCCCCGCCCAAATTCATTCTCCCCCCAACACTGCGGCCGCCCCTCCGCTCCGGATCAGGGGGTGGTGTGGGGGGGCGTGGAGGGGCGCGGCAGGGCGTGTCCCCCCGCTCCTCCTTCCCCGTCCTTCCCCCATCTCGTCCCCCCCTCCGGACCCGCCCCCCGCGCTCATCAGGACGCGGCGCACGTCGGGGAGGGCGGAGCGGCGGCGGGAGCCAATGCGGCCCCGGACGGAATATTCCACCCGGCTCCGTCAGCAACAAGTGCGGGGGGGTGCGGGGAGGTGGGGGGGGCCGCGGCGTGACGTCAGCGGGCGGAGTATTATGGTCTGGGCTGCGCTGGCGGCTGCCGCCTGTGTGCTGCGAGCGGCCGCGTAAACATGGAGCTCTCGGCCGTCGGGGAGCGCGTCTTCGCGGCCGAGGCCCTGCTCAAGCGCCGCATCCGCAAAGTAGGTGCTCCCCCCCGCCGGCGCTGCGCCTCCTCATCGGGGTCTGCGCGACCCCCACCCCCGCCCCCCCTCCCCGGCCCCACCGCTGCGGCGGCCCCGGCCCGGTTGCGGCTGGGCGCCCGCTGGGGGCGGCTCTTTCTCCCCGCCGCATGCCCGGGCGGTCCCCGTGCTCTGCCGCTGCCGCCCCCGTTGCTTACCCCCCGCCAATTATTTTTTTCAATTATTAATAATTTTTTTTAATAGCATCTCCCCTCCTTCCCCGCTTCCCCTTCTCCCTCCCCCCTCCCCCAGCGTGTTTTTGACACGAGCCGCGGACGCGTGTTTGCTGCATGCGTGGAGCCGCGGGTGGATCTTTGTTGCGGGCGGTTATCGCCGTTCCCCTCCATGCATATTTATTTTTTCCTCTTTGCATCTGCAGGGGCGCATGGAATATCTCGTAAAATGGAAGGGCTGGTCTCAGAAGTAAGTCGGTTGCTTGTCCAGGGGCTCTGCAGACAGGGGGCTGTGGGGGGCTGCGGGGAGCTGGCTCTCTGCAGCTTTGCACCCCCTTTGTAGTCGAAGCAAAACTTGGGTCCCTGCCTTTATGCCCCGTGTTTTTTTTTAATTTTTATTATTATTATTATTATCATTTTTAATTTATTTTTCCTGGCTCCTCATGCCCTTCCCTCTCTCTGTGCCCCCCCAGGTACAGCACTTGGGAACCCGAGGAAAACATCCTGGACGCTCGGCTGCTCGCAGCCTTTGAGGAAAGGTACAAGGCCTTTGCTAGCAGAAGCCACTGCGCTTGTAAATACGTTGCTGTCTTGTAGCTATGCTGAATTGAAGCTTTGGTTTTTTTAACACCTCTAGGGAGCGAGAAATGGAGCTATATGGGCCCAAAAAGCGAGGCCCCAAGCCCAAAACCTTCCTGCTAAAGGTAAGGAGACTGGAGCTCCGCGTGTGCTGGTGCTGGCCTGGGCTGCCTGGCTGGCCCCCGTGGAGGATGCTCCCCTGCAAAGGCGGCCTCTCCTCTTGTAAGTTGTAATTATGCAGCCGGATGGCAGGATAATAAAGTCACTGATTTATCTTCTTTGCAGGCCCAGGCAAAAGCAAAAGCCAAAACCTACGAATTCCGCAGTGACTCTTCCAGGGGAATCCGGGTGCCGTATCCTGGCAGGTCCCCCCAGGAGCTGGGCTCCACATCCCGGGCTAGGGAAGGACTGAGGAACATAGCCCTGGCTCCTCAGGGCAGCTCCAGCACCAGCATCCCCAAGGGAGACAGTATCCGGGACCGGGTGATCCGTGTGGAGGAGAAACCGGGAGAAACCCCAAAAAAGAGAGGCCCAAAACCCAGGAAGGAGCTTTACAAGGACCTGACAGAGACTCTGGATGCTTCCAAGAGGAAACTGGGGGAGCCGGGGGACAAGGTGGGGGACTACCTGAAAGCCAGGAAGATGGAGGAGGTGGCAGCAGGGACGGCCAAGTTCGGCTCGGGACACAGCGTCATCCAGCTGGCCAGGCGGCAGGACCCCGACCTCCCCGGCACCCTGCCCGGCCCCAACCGAGCTGAGGTGGGTGCCAAGCTGGGACCCACCGAGACCTACCCTCCCCGGCTGGCCAAGCACCGGGCGGACTTTCTGGATGCCAAGGGGCAGGAGGGGCTGGACCCGGGCGGGCCCAAGCTCCTGCACGGCGCGGTGAGCCCCGGCGTGGGCAGCCTGTACCGCGACGGCGTGGGGGGTCAGGCGGGGCGGCCCTCCCTCATCGCCAGGATCCCTGTCTCCAGGATTCTGGGGGACCCCGAGGAGGAGTCCTGGAGCCCCTCTCTCAACAACCTGGAGAAGGTGGTGGTAACTGATGTGACCTCTAACTTTTTGACCGTCACCATCAAGGAGAGCAGCACGGACCAAGGATTCTTTAAAGAGAAGCGATGAGTTTCTTGGCAGTGGTGCTGGGGTTTTCTTCCATCAGATCCAGACAAAAGCTTGGTTAGAGCTTGGTGGGCCTTTTTTTTTCCTTTTCTTTTTTTTTTTTATTTTCTTCTTTTTTTTTCCTGTTTTTTTTTTTTTTTTTCTGTTTCTTTTTTTGTTTTGTTTTTTTTTGGGTTTTTTTGTCCTGGAGAGGATTTAGAAACTGTCCTAAATTCATTAACTCTTTTTTTTCCCCCATGTCTTACATTTCGTTGGAAAGATTATCTCTAGAGTTATATTTTCTATTAGATGTAAATATGTTATTTAAGAAAAAATGCTTATATATATATATATCTATATATATATATTTCAACTCTGAGTTGTTTTATTTAAATGCAGACAACAGTGACTGCTCAGTTGCTCTTAGAAAGGACAATAAAACTGAGAACTAACGGAGTTCATGCATCTGTTGCAGGAGCTGGTGTACATAACGAACAATGTTCATAGCTAATTATCTTCTGGGTTTTTGGTTTTTTTTTTTAACTATTATTTTTCATATGATGCTGTGGATGGTGGAAGGGGAAGTGTTACTCCCTCAGAGGGCAAAGTGCCCTGTTTTCTTGATTGTGATAGAAGGTGTTGCTTGTACAATCAAGTGTGCTGTATCCAGAACTGTTGCCATTGACAGTTGAAGTAAGCACTTGAATTTCCAGTGTTGTTGGGGAGGGGATGTTTCCAGTCTAAAAAAAAAAAAAAAAATTATTGCCACAAAGTCGGGGTGGGGAAAAGCATAAATCCATATAAAGGCTAAAACTGTTCTAGCAAAGTATGAACTTGAATTACCTTTTCTTGTGGAGGAAGAGGAGGTTTGTGTGTGTAAGGTTCCTGAGAGGGGTGATACTGAAATGCACTTTAATAGAGTTGTCGTAGCAGTTGTGGGAGATGGGACTGAGCTGAGAATCTGTTTTCATTTTGTCTGGTTGCTTGATTCTGTTCCCGCATCCACTTAAAAAAACAAAACAAAACAACCTAAAAAGAAAAAAACAAACAACAAGAACCCCCTCTGTTTACATTCCTGAAATGCCAGAGAGGTTTGGGAGGGCAGCATGTCACTGCCCATATTTAGATGCTTTATACTGCTATAGAAAGTGAATTTTATTTTATCCCCCCCCAACACAGTTCAATTGAGGCTGTTGGAAGGCTCCAGATAAAGTGTTCTGTAATAGCCACATCTCTCTGACAAGTCCCAGAGCCACCTTTATGCATTCAGAGACAATAAATATTTCCCTTATGCTAGTTAAACAATAGCCAAGAGGTGAGATATTCCTGTGCACGAGCAGCCCTGCAGACTTGGGGGGAGGGGGGGCTTTTTGGGGTTTATTTCCCTGTGTTATTTCTCCTGGCTTGGCAGGACCCTGCAGTTACTCTCCCTGGGCTGGGGCAGGGCACAGCCAGGAGGGTTTCATGGCTCTGGACAAAGTGCAGCAGCCATGGAGGGCGGGGAAACGGGGTTGCAGCCTGACCCAGGTGGGGAGTGTGTCCTTCCCCTGTGTTGTGATTCTGATTGCAGTGGAGCAGTGTCCCTGTCCCAAAGCCTTGGTCTGAGCATCTCTCTGGGTTGGAAAGCACAAATTTGCCTGTCAGTGCATGGGGCTGGGCCAGGTCCCCTCTTTCCCTTTGGCCATCGCTGGCTGCCCCAGCTGTGCTCGTGATGGCTCCTGGCTCGGGGCAAAAGCACAGGGGGGCTAACAGTGGGGAAAGGGGCTGGGGCAAGGAGCAGCCCCCACTCTTGGGCCCACCCATGGCTTCCCCTTACTCAGTCTCCTTCCCCATCCTTTTTTTTGGAGCCCTCTCCGCTGGTCTAGCAGGGGAGATGCTGTATTGACTGTACAAAGGGAGACATGGCTGCAAGTTCTGGATTATTTTTTTTTCTTTGTTTGTTTGGGGTTTTTTAAGGCATATTTTGTAAAATTGAGATTTTAACTTGGTTTGTGTGAAGAACCAATGTGCTGGTGGCAGTGCCAGGGGCAGCCCACACAGGCCACACGTGTTGTTGGAGGGATGGTGATGGCATTGAGCTGCCTGTCTTCCTGCTGCCCCTGTGCCAGGGCTGGATGGTTCCTTCCTTTGCAGAAGAGCCCTGAGCCACGCCGGGACATGTGTGTGTCCAGCCACACATATATGGAGCAAAACGTACATGTGGGTGTATATGTGTGTATGTACATAGTGACATATATACTGAGTGTGTGTGCCTGAGGGTGTGTGCGCGTGAACTATTTAAATCTAAGACTTGTACAAAACTGATTTGGCTAAATCTCAGTCTCGGAAGTGATGCTTAACTACGTTGTCTTCTGCCAGCTGTGAATGTCTGTATGAGACCTGCTTTTTATGTCAGTTTAAATATATACTTTGTAAATAGAAACGTCTCTGTCTTCCCTTTATGGCCCTGGGCAAGGGGGGCCAGGGAGTGCTCAGCCCGGGGTAGGCTGTGGGGCCCTGGAGGGTTAGGCGGCCCCACATCCTCCTCTGCATGGGTGGGCAGGAGCCAGGAGCCGGGGACGGAGCCAACGAGGAGTGGGAAGTCCGGGGTGCCCCCGGGCGCAGGTGCCGTCGAGCGGGACCCCCCAGTGTCGGAGGGGGAGGCGGTGGGCGCCATGTGCGGTTTGGCTCTGAGGAACGGCCCCGGGGAAGGTACCAGGTAGCGGCCGGGCCTCGGGCCGCTCAGCGCTTCCGACGGGGCGGGCAGCGCGGCGGGGGGGTGGGCCGGAGCTTGGGGCGCGGCGGCTGCCCCTGATGCCGATCCCGGCCTTTGTATTCAAATTTGCCCCCGCCGCGCAGGCGGAGGGGAGCGCGGGATGGGGGTGGGTGTTGGTCCTTTTTTGAGCTGTGTCCTCATTAACCTCCTTTCCGCGCTCGGCCGGTGACAGGCGCGGCCCCGCATTATGGGAGCTGTCAGCGCCTAGGCGCGGAAAATGCGAGGCGAGGAGGAGCGGGAGAAAGAGACGCACAATGGCGCCTTTCTCCCCTAGCCCAGCGGGGGGGCCCTTTCACACGGGCCGCGGCGGGGCCCCCGGCGGGGCGGACGCAGAGGGAAGGGGGTGGTAGCGGTGGTGGGGGGCACGGGCTGATGGAGCCCCCGGACCCGTCCCGCAGGAGCCATTCCTCCCTCCCCCACTGAGTGCCGGGGCGGCTGCGCGCCCCTCCCTGGGCTCTGCTCCCTCCCGACGGCAGCCCCGACGGCAGAGACCCGCGGGTCGCTTGCCCCGGCCACGCCGCAGTGGGGGGGTGGCTGTTCCGCTGCCGCCCAGAGCCCTCCCAGGCCAGCCCAGCCCCCGGGCGGGTCTCGGCCCGCAGGTGGGGGCGGTCAGCGCAGAAAGGAACCACCTGGGACCCCCAACCCGGGCAGGCGCAGCTTCAGCCGCAGAGGAGCCCGAGGATCAGATACATCCGCGCGGTAGGAACGGGGGCTCGGGGCGGGCCGCGGAACGGCCCGGACCCTCGGGGAGAGGAGTGGGAGGTGGTTGCTGGGCTCCGGTTCCCCTCGGCTCTCGGGCAGCGGCAGGAGCACCGCGCTTCGGAGATGGGCGGGGGGGTGAGGCGGTTTCACAGGGCAGCGGCAGCCCGGGGGGTGGGAGACACACCCAGGCGGTACTCGGAGCTGGGGAGGGGTGTCAGACTCCCAGAGCAGTGACTACACCAGGCTGAAAAGTTTAAAAAAATATTTATTGATATCCTAAAAAAGAATAATGGAAAAGTTATATAAACCAAACCAAAACAAAACACCCACCCGACGTAACCATCTCCTAGAGTCTTCCTGCAAATAAATTAAAAGCAGCCCAGAGGGGGGGGCTCAGCACTAGCATTAGTGTCCAGGAGCCCTGGGAAACACCCGGCGAGGTGCCGGAGGGTGCTGGGGGCCCCGGGAGCGGGGACTGTGGCCGGGAGCTTGTCCTGCTCGACAAAGCCCTTGCGCTTTCCCAGGGTAATAACATCTCCAACTTTTGTTCTCTCAAAATAAAAGCAAACAAACAGCTGTAGTTTAAAGCAATTATAAGTGTCATACAGGAACGGTTTGGCTCTCTCTTTAATTAAAACATACAAATCAGACCGGTGACTGGCAAAAGTTACAAGAACAATTGTTTGTTTTCACCCATCCCTCAGCTTCTTTCAGGAAAAAAACCTCTCTGGCTCCAGAGCCCTTCACACCCAGCACAGAAACAACGCAAACTGAAGCTCCTGAACCATCCCCAACCCTCCACGAATTCCAGGGCTTTTTTGGTACAAAATATATATAAAAATAGACTAAGTTTCTCAGAAGATGGCTGAATTGGCCACCTCTTCCAGTCCAATGGAAAACAACAAGTCTGCTTAACCAGATTATGCCTGGAGAAAATATCCATTCAAAATACAAATACTGCAGGACTTTCCACATCGGAAAGCCCTTAGAAAATGACAAGTGACAAACGTTTAATTGGCTGTTTGACACATGGCTGAACACCCTGACCCATAGCAGCAAACTTAAAAAAAAAAAAAAAAGGAGAGGGGAAAAAAAAAGTAGACCTTGAATACTAATCGTACTGATGGGTAAACAGGGTCTGTGCCTGCTTTCAGCCCCCATCCACAAATGATTACAGTAAATCACTCACATAATGTGCCTTTCAGAGGCAAACCCCAACAGGAACCCTCTGCTCCAACACGATCCAGAAATGCGGGGTGGGGAATGGGCTGGCAAAGAAGCAGGAGGAGCTGAAGGTCAGTAAAATTTCTGGATTATAATTTTCACCATCCTTAGACCTTTGGAATCGGACCAGCTGGTGAGCAAAAGGCACAAGAGCAAAGTGGTGACAGCAGAGTCCAGCTGCTACCGGGAGGAGGGGATGCAGCCAGGAAGAGTGGGCCGTGGAGGAAAGGCATCACCACTGGGATACATCTTCCCCTGGGTACAGGTTCAGACCCAGCAACCTTTCACCTGGCCAGGAGCAAGAGCAAGCCCCCACTATGAAGAAATACGTGAGTTTTGACAGGACCCTGGATGGAGCAGCAGTCTTGGAGCCAGTGCACAGCAAGTACAGCACCCACCATCACAAAACACAGCACCTGTGGTCACATCTTGTCTCCTGCACCCTCTGTGAATGCTTGGTGCCCAACATCTTCTTGGAGCATCCTCAGATGCTTTTTCCACCTCGGAGACACCAGCCCCACATCCTATTGCTCCAAGCACGAGCATCCCTGCTGGGCTGGTTCTGGTGGGCATCCTTCATCGCTGTGGCAGGGTTCTCCTTGACAGCTGAGTGTCCTGCTGGGGAACAGGAGACCTCTCCCTGTCACTGTCATGGCTGTCCCTAGGACCCTGTGACCACCCAGCTTGCATAGGCACAAACCTGTTGTGGGACCGATGTCGCAGACAAAGCTGAGATAAGGACGGCCCGGAAGGCACATTGTCATTCAGTCTGGATTTGCAAAGGCCAAGTAGCAAACATTTGGTGTGGGAAAAAGCATTACCCCAGTGCTCCTGGATTCCTTGGTTCTTATCCCTAAACACCCATATCCCCAGCACAAATGCACACCCAGCAGAGACCATGCCTGGAGCACTTGTTTCTGTGGACAAAGGCTGAGGCTTCCTCAGACTGCTCAGAGCAACGATGGCTCATTTGGCAAAGTTCAAGACTAGAAGGTAAACAGCACAGACTGTAAAGTTTTGGCATCATGGAGCTCGAAAGAATCTCTCCTTGGGAACCTCCTCCATGGACAACACTCTCTCCTCTCCCTTCAGCCCTTTGCCTGGCAGAACGACGCAGCAGAGCAGGGCTGACACCCAAGGCTGCTTGGCTGCACCTGGGCAGAGCTGGAGCTCTGAGAAGCCTGCACAGGTCCTTCTGCAAGATGTGGATGTGCTTCCACTCACCCTGGCTTGCTACCAGCTCATGCAGAACACTGTGCTCAGCTCCAGAACAACAAACTCCAACCACCAAACTCCGAGCCCCAGGACAGCTGGGGTCAAATGCCAAGGCAATGGGAGAGCTTCTCTGGAGAGCAGGAGCCTCTGGTAGATGCTGCAGCCACCACTTGAGAACAACCACAGTCCTTGGCCAGCCAGGCAGCACATGCAGCTGGTGCTGGCTTTGCATTTCCCCTGAGAATCATGGGCTGATGCTTCGACGGGCTCAGCAGCACTTGTGCCCCAAGTTTGGTCCATTAATCTTTGCACTGATGCTCATCCTGGTGCCAGGGTGTCACCCAGCAAGGGTGACCTCTGAAGCTGTGCCTGTTCACACACAAAGCCAGCAGCTCCCCTGGAGATGGGCAGGACAGCCCTTGGGGACACTGAGCCACACACTGAGACCTGCCACACTGCTTTCCATCTCCTCTGAGGAGGGAGTTCAGCACTGACAGAACTAAAATGACCTCGAAAGCTACTAAACTCTGCCTGAACTACTGCTGCTAATCTTGCCGGGGAAAAAGACCTCTGTAAAAAAGCCATTTGCAATTACAAGCCAAAATGAACACCCAGCTGCGGACCCAGGATGGCTGGATGAAGGCAAGTGGCTGCCACCAACCCCTTTGCTCCTTGGGATGCTCAGCATGAGTCAAACCCAGGGGGTGTTGGCTCAGCCCTGGCTCTGCCCAGGCCCTGCTTTTTTTACCTGAACTCCAGCACTGATCTGGCAGACACTGGGCAGTCCCAGTCCCAACCTACCTGCTGTGGGAAGGGTTCATGTGTTTGGCAAGACTTAAAAATATACTCCCCAGCTGGGTCCCAATGAACACCTGGAGCCTGTAGAGGGGGAAGAGGCTGGTGATGCCGGGACAAGGCAGAGGTGCTGGGGCTCCCCAGGCTGCATGGCAATTTAGGCTTTACTTTCCTCCAAAGATCAAGTCACTGTGAAGAAGCCAGTGGCTCCTGCTGACTCCCAGCCTTGGGAAAGTCCTCCTCTCTGGGTGATAAGGAGATGCCTGCTGCCAACTGCCCCCTGCTCTGAAAGAGGCACCTTTGAAGCCCATATCACCAATAGCATCTGGGATTCAGTCTGCTCTAGACTGGGTTTGTTCCCCTCCCTCAAAAGACAAAAAAAAAAGAAAAAAGAAAAAAAAGAAAAAAAGAAAAAAGGATTTTTCCTTAATAAAAAATGTAAACAATATTTCCCTATCATCTGGAAACCACAACGAAAATGTCATGGACTTCACCATCATTGGAAGTGACCTCGCCCAGGGGGGTGGCTGGGCTGAGCATACCCTGAAAGCCCCCATGTACAGCCACCCCAAACCCCCAAGGACTGGGTGCAGGGGCGGTTGCATTTGGATTGATTTTTGACTCCCAGTGTCTCACGGATGGATTGACAGGGAGCCCAGAGGAAAGAAAAGGATCTGCTTTCCCTCTCTTGAGGATAAGCCTGGCCCATGGCAGCTCCACAGCCTCTCCCTGCTGCCAGAGAGCCACAGACCTCGTAATCTGCCATTTCAAGCTGTAAAGCAAAGAAACCCATGTACAGTGAAGCCTGGCTCAAAATTTGCCAGCCTGTCACCCCCAGCAGCACCAGGTGCCCCTGTGCCCAGAGAATGACATCTGCCACTTCCACTTGGGACAGCAGCTCTGGAGAAGATGGAGAGAAGCTAGGAGGGATCCACTGGCCTGCTGGCAGTTCTGAGCAGGTTTCACTGTGGCTTTCTCAAGCCTCTCTGGACATGAGTCCCAGCAGGTCTCATGAGGTCTCTGAGTTCACTTGAAGAAAGAAAAACCTGATGGAAGAGCTGGGCAAAGCTGAGGGAGAAGATGAAGGACCCTCTCCCTCCTCTCATGCTCCTGGGCTCAGTATTGCCGTAGGTTGAAAAACCCAACGCTGGTGGGGGACTCCTTGACCGTCACAGTGATCAGGTTAGCGGTGACATCAGTGACAAAGACGTGCTCAATCAGGCTGCGGGTGGGCTTCCAGTCCTGGCTGGTCTGGATAGAGACAGACATGTTCTGACCCACGCCTGGGAAGGATGCCGAATCCCGGTCCGAATCCGAGCTGGTCTCCTCGCCTGTGCTCATTTCGGAAAGCGTGGCCGGCTTGCGGTTCTCCACGGCTGTGTGCCCCTCCTGCGTGCTGGTTTTGGCCAAGTCCCTGTCCCCTGCTCGGTGCTTCTCACTCTTGCTGCCGTCCCCCCCTGAGAGAGTACCAGTGCCAGCAGTGTTCACCCCGGCGCCCACTGCGCTGCCCTTCCCGCTGGGGGCTGTGCCACCACCTTTGGCCAGGGTGCTGCAGAGGTGGCGAGGGAGGCTGCTCCCGCTGGCCCCACTCGGACCATTTTTGACGCTCTGCAAGTTCAGGGCTTGGAGGTTCAGCTCCTGGTTGGAGGCTGGCTGGTTGCTGGCCCCAGACGAGCTTGCTGGTGTCTTGCTGCCATTGTGCATCACTTGGCCTCCTGCAGGAAACCCTGATTTCTGGTCCCCTCCAGCGCCGCTGCCGGGAGCTTTGGCAGCCTTGGGTCCCGGCATGCTGAGCCCAAGCTCCCCAGATCCTTTCTGGTTCCTCATTTTTAAGTCCAACCCTAAGCTGCTCTTGCCGGATGCCTGGGCCTTCAGTGCCAGCCTGCCCAGGGGCGAGGTCTCTGCCGAGTTCTGGCTTTGGGACATCCTGTTCATGTAGTGCACGATGGAGCTCTGCCAGCTGATGGCCCGGCTGGGGCTGGTTGAACCACTTTTCATCATGTTGGGCAGGTTCTCTGCAGATGAACCCCCTGTGCTGAGCCCAGCCAAGGCTCCTGGTGGGTCCTTCAGCAAGGCCATGCCTGAGCCCTGTGTGCTGTGCTGGGGCTGCAGCTTTCCCAGCAGCTTGCTGCTGCCACCAACCTCTTTCCGGGATGTTTTCAGCACCTTTGTCAGGTTCACTGTCCTTCGAGCTGCTTTCTGCTCTGGGGGAAGAGGTTTTCGCCCACGCTTCTTCCTGGAAGCATCTTTCATGTCAGGCTTTGCCACCAAGATCTGAGCTTTCTTCTGGGGTACTGGGTGAGTCTCTCTGCTGCGGGGACCTCTCTTTGCTTCCAGGTCACTTTCATCCTCTTCATCAGAGGAGGAGGAAGAGGAGGATGTGGAGGAGGAAGAGCTACTTGACTTAGTTTTTGCAGGCATCTCTGGTTCCTGTGAAGCAATGGAGAGAGGCAGGGAAAGAGTTAACACAGGTCACCAAAGAATGATTCTGGCCACTGCAAATCCTTCACTGTTGCCTGGCCAAGGGCCTCAGACACAAGCAGGCTCATTCTCCACTCCACTTCAGTTGATCTGCTCATCCTCTGCCATAAAATGAGTTAAGGAGTGTACAACACAAAACCAACCAGGCTTAAATGGCAGGCAGGACCCTGGTGCTAGGGAACTGTTTTCTCCTGCCAAAAGCAGTGATGAAGAGATGTCCTCCCATCAACCCACCCACCACCACAATCTTCAAAGCCCCTAACATGGGGTCTGCAGCATCACTGTGTCCTTGCCATCCTCTGGAGGGTGAGCACCCACTGCACCTCACTGGCAGACAGAAGCTGACTGCTGCCTTCCACAGCCAGAGCCTCCCCAGTGCTGTCCCAGTTGTGGATTTCCACCACTAGGACTCACCACGTGTTTCCTGGGTCTGCCCCTGGGCCGCTTCCCCCTCTTCCGATTCTGCACTTCTTTTTCGTGTTCCCTGAAAAAGCAATGAGTAGGACAGTGTTTTCAGGGAAGCAAGAAACATCCACGATCATCCTGGTTCCTCCCTTTCTTATGCCATTAATTGCTTGGGATGCTGTTATCTCTGAGCATCAGCTGGGACGTGTCCTTAGCCCTTACTGACATGGTGACAATCTTACAGGATCTGAGCTTGATCACTTACTTGAAACCATGCTGAAAAGCCCCAAGAACTGTACAGAAACCCAGAACATGGTGCTTTTCAACCTTCCCCATGTGGCACCTGGACTGTTTTCCTGTGGGACTGGCCACAGGTCACTGGAAGACTCGGGCCATGGAGGCAATGCAAGAGAAAAGAACTACAGAGTGAGGAAAAGGTTTGAAAAATTGTGGGCTGAGACCAAGGACAGCTGTCTGGAGGTTGGGGTGGTCAGCTGGCTCAGCAGCAGGCATCTGCCCTGATTTACTGGAGCAGATGGGAAAGCAAAGATAGTTCTCTCCTTTGCTGGGCTCATTTCATGTCTTCTGCATCTCCTGATGTGGATGTGGTGGCCCAGGCCAGCGGCCACACAGAGCCCAAGGTGAGTGTTTTCAGGTCACTATACTATTCTGCATTTCTTTGTTTAAATAGGAGCATTAAGGTGTAATACACACAGCTAATTAAACACCACACTGCTTGTGCTAGCCACTAGGTTCCATCCCTAAAAAAAAAAAGAAAAAAGAAAAAAGATCCAGAAACAAGTTATAATTAAATCCTGTCATAAACTTTAGTAATTTTTATTAATATGGACCCAAAATACTTGGCAGTGCTATTCTTGCTGTAGCCAGCTGGCTACTTTTTCACCTCTATGTGTGGTTCCTGGTGTACAATAGCTGTGAAACAATCGCTGTGCTCCACTCAGCTCCGGGCAGCAGCCCCGACATTGGACACCATTTTATCCCACCCATTACCTCCTCACCCTCTCATAGCCGTGCCCTCCCAATGTACATTTTGGGGCCTTCCAAGATCACTGTTTTTGCAGTCCCAGGTGCAGTCTCCCCTCTGGGACCTGCATTCCCCCCCCAAGCACAGCAAGAGCCCAGCTAGGGGACGGCTGATGAGAGCCAACTCACTGCCGTGCTCCTGGTGTGGAACCAGAGCCAAACCGGATTGTGGACTGGGCCATGAACCCTCCATGTTTACCCAGCCCGGGGAGAAACGTGTCCAAGGTGGATGGACCTGGTCTGTGATTTCAGGACGTGAACAAAAGGTCTGGGCCATAAAAGGCACGGCCACCTTTAGCCTGTTGTTTCCACAACTTCCCCCGCACGCGCAGCCAATTAGAAGTTAATTGACTTTATCGTTCGGTAAGAAATATTTATCGTTTGCTCACTTCTTTTGGAAAGCGAGGAGGAGTCTTGGATCAAGGATGTTCTCCTCGGGTTCCCAGCTGTTGTGCCTGCAACAGAAGACACGGACTGGGCGAGAGCGGGGGGCCGGTGCTCCCCACCGCCCCCGGTACCGGGAGTTCATCCCAAACCAAACGGGCCCCTCGTGGGCACGCGGCGCTGGACCAGCGCAGACCGGGGCATCCCTGCACCGGGGGCCGGTACCCCCGGTGAAGCGGGTAGGGAAGAACGGGCCGGGGGAGGGGGCAGATAGGTGAGGGGGCGGCCACGCCGCCGCGGAATGTTCCGCGCATCCCGGGGAAGCTCCGGTTTCATCGAGGGGGTGTGGGGCCGGTGCCGGCCCGCCGGGGGGTGTCTAGGGTCTAGGTTCCCGGTCTAGGGGGGATGGGGGAGCGAAGCCCCACGCGGCAGCGGGGAGGGCCGGGCCGCGGCCGCGCTTATTTGTAAACAAAAGGAGCGGCGCGACCCGAACAAAAGCGACCGGGCGGGCGGTACCCCCGCGGCCGCGCACCGTTCCGCGCACAGCACCGCGCACCGCAGCCCCGCTCACTTGGAGGACCAGCCTCGCCACTTGACCAGGTACTCCAGCTTGCCCTGCGGAGAGAGACGGGGAAAACCGCGTTAGCGGCTGCCGAGGGGGGAGGTCGGGAGAGAGGGGGGCGGCGGGGGGGGGCGGCGGGTCCCACCTTGCGGAGCCGCTTGCTGAGGATGCACTCCGCGGCGAAGACCTGCTCTCCCACGCTGCTCAGCTCCTCCATGGCCCCGGCCCCGCACGCACGCACACGCACTCACAAGGGGAGCCCCCAGGCGCGCCCCCGACGGCGGCTGCGCGCGCCCCCGCCCCCCCATCCCCGCGCGCCCCCCGGCACAATGCGGCGTGCGCGCCCCCGGCGGGAGGAGGGGGGGGGGAACGGGCCAGAGGAGGAGGAGGAGGAGGGGGAGGGGGGGGGGGGGGCTCCCCAAATTCCCCGTTGGCCAATGGGGAGCGGAGGGCGGGGCGGACCGGCGGTGGGGGTGAGGGGGGGGAGAGGCATTGTCTGTGCGCGACCCCTCCCCTTCCTGCCCGCGCGGGGGGCGGCCACTGCCCGGCCGGAGAGGGGACAATGGGGACAGCCCGGCAGGGGCTTTGTTCCCCTGGGCACGGCGGGGGCGGCATAACAGCGCGGGGGATCGGCACCGCGGAGCATAGGGGGGTATCCCCTGCCCGGTCTTGGCTGCAGAGGTCCGGTCTCCGGCTGCAAAGCCGAGGTCCCTCCCGCGGACAAAGCAGCGGGGAGGGCGCGGGCCGGGGGCAGGTCCCGCGCAGCCCCCCCGGCCCCTGCCGGGTCGGAGCGGGTGGCGGCAGCACTTGTGTGGCTCTGCCATGGTTGGGTTTAGTGGAATAAAGCGCATTTCCTGGGAGGGCGTCGGCGGTGGCCGCAACCATCGCGCGGTGCCTGTTCGCAGGCTGGGAGCCAGGTACGGCCTGGCCCAAAATCCTTTCCCCGCCACCGGGCCGTGCTAACGAACGGTTTGGCTAACGAACTAGGTGCGGTACCGGCCACGCCGCGGTCCGGCCCACGCCGCGGCACCGCACGGCATCGGGGCGTGCAAAGCGGCGTGAGGAGCTACTCCACGGCGGTTGTGCGCGGTGGGCGTGGAGCAATGAAATATGGTGCTTTACAGGCATGGAAGAAGATGAGTCAGCACCTCAGGGAGTTCACAACCGCGGGCCCGGAGCCTGCGATTAACTGTGCGGGAGCCAGAGGGAAATGAATTTCCGTAGCCCCGCAGAGCGCGGGGAGTGAGCGGGACCAGGACGGGCCATGGGGGGTCCTGCGCACGGGGCCTGGCGCCAGCCCCGGGCTGTGCCGTCTCCGGTAAGCGATGCTGGGTTTGCAAAAGCGTTTTGAGCTCCAGGTTGGCGCGTTGGGCTGTCCCCGCTGCAGGCGATGACCTGGCTGCTGGGGAGCCCCTGCATGATGGAAGGTGGAGACAGCTACTTGGTTAGCAGAGCGGGACTGGCTTGGGGTCGGTAGGACAGCGGCTGTGTCTGGGGTGTTGGGTTCATACTGGTAATCGTCCTTGGTTGACTGCTATCACGTTTAATTGTTTTCTTTTTACAATTGCTGTGGTTGTGCGCTGGCCAGGAAAAGAACTGTTTAGAAGGGTTTTGATTTGGTTTATTTTTGGTGGGTTTTTTTGTTGCTGTTGGTTTTTTTTTAATAACTCAAGGTGACACAGGAATGTATCCCAGCACCGCACTTTTTTATTTCTTTAGAGTTAATTTACCTTTCATCAGCTCTGCTCTTTGTGTGCAGCACATCTTAAATTTTAGTAAAAAAACAAAACAAAACAAAAGAAACCCAAACCAGAAACCCAGCGGTGTGCCCCTCTCCATCTCCGCGCACAGGGACCAACTGTGCCTGGGGCTCTCCCGGCCACCGGGATCCGGCTCCCTGGCACCCCAGGGAAAGGAGCCCAGATTCGGGGAAGGCCGGGTGGGCTGTTCTCCCCTCCCGCCCCTCGGTGCTGGGGTTCTTGAGGTTCTCGCTAGGAGGCAGGGTCAGGATTGCGGCTCTCTGCCCTCCTGGAACGAAGGAGGAGAGGCCGGGGGGAGTGGGGTGCTCTGTTCCCTGCTTGCCGAGCTGGGAGAGACCGGGATACGAAGCGGGATCAGCCCTCGGCATTGGGGTCTCAGTGGGGATGATGTGTGGTGCCTGTGACTTTGTCCCTGAGCCCCGGTGGCCAGCCCCGAGAAATTGAAATGTCCCACGTTTCCTTATCTCTGTGCAACCCCAAGGCTCCTGCGTTTCTGCTTCTCCTGCCTCTGCCTCGATGGGGAGCTGAGTCCCCTTGGCCTGTTGAGGGGAGAAAGGGCTCCCTGGACATGACATCTCAGACTCACAGAGATTTAAATCCTGGTCTGCAGAGGGCTCCTCCTTCCTTTCTGCCAGTTTGCCCCAGTCTGGAGCTGCAGGTTGTTTTGTGTAGTTTGCAAGCTGTGTGTGATGGCCAGGGCAGGGCGGGTGTTTCCAGGAGCACAAAGCACACACCCTTGCTGCCCCCTGCTCTGGGCTGGCAGCTTTCTCAGGCTGATTGCAGGTTGCCCATTATTTGATGTCTTTAAATGAAAAATCTCACTTTTTTTTTTTTTTTTTCCTCTGTCAGAAAAGGGAAGAAAACAAATCATTAGCAGTAAAAACATCTGAACTTTTAGCTTTGAAGATCTGCAACAGCAAGAAGCAAATAATTATTTTTAAAATCCTGTATTTGTTTATATGTTAAAATCTTGCGAGTTTTTTACCTTGTAAGTAGGAGCATTTTTTCTCGGCCTGAGCAATAGCAAAATTAGCATTCTGGAAGTGTAGCTGTCTGCCCCTTCCCGGTGCTGGGGGTGCTGGCCCAGCTTTGTCCATTTTTTTCTTTGGCATTTCGGGATGTTTTAGTGATAAAAAACCCCAACAAACCAACAAAGAAAACACCAAAACCCCCCCCCCCAAAACCCGGCTCCTGGGTGCCTTTTAGCCTTGCCCAGCTGCTGCTGCCCCCAGCTCCCCCAGGAAAGGCAGGGGTGGTGAGAGCAAGCAGGGCTGCCATTAGGAAGAGAAAACTGGGAAGTGGCAGGTCCTGAATGTTCCTTTTCTGCTGAGTCGGATGGGGGGGACTGTCCGAGGGACAGCGATTTGCTGGGCAGAGCTGCAGAGGCTGGAGGGGGTGCCCACCCGCTGCTGCCCCCTTTGGGCCTGGGTTCAGCATTCCCTATCCCCTGACTGAGACTTCACCTTTTTGGAGGAACTTGGGAACTTGCAGTAAATGTCTTGGCTGCCACATTCCCCAGCTCCAGCCGAGCTAAGTGACAATGAACTCAGCAGCCACTGAGAAAGCCTTTGGCATCTTAAAAATGAGGCTCCGACTCCTGAACTAATCTGGTGGGACATAATTTTGTAGCTCTTCCCAACTATGTCAGACATCCCAGGAATGCTGTTGTATCGGTAGTGGGGGGCTGTCAGGCTGTGGGTTTGCTGTCAGAGGAAGGTGGTCACCCCAAGACTAGACCTTTCCCAATGAAATCCGTGGCACTTCTGATGGGTCCAAGGGTTTGGAGCTGTCATGTGAGCAGAGCTTCAGGCGTGAGTGGGGCAGGGCCGGGCTGGGTACCAGTGATGATTGATGTGGTTGCTGCCGAGGGTTCCACAAAGCAAAGACCCCTGGATGAGGGGGCACAAGGTGGGGGTGAGGGCTGTGGATGTTCTGCAGGGAGCCTGGTCCCTGTCATTGTGCCTGGACCCAGCACTGTCAGGGTGCCCGGTGCTTCCCCTGGCGCTGCGGGCTCAGATGTCTCCTGGCTGGGGGGTTCTTGAGGGGGTGCCAAGCCCGTGTAATATTCCTGACTTCCAAGGATGAGGCTGGGGCCAGGCTGGGGAGCGGCTGGGCCACGGGAGCCATATTTGTTGTGGGCAAATGGTGGTTGTTTTCCCAAGGCATCAGCCAATTGAAGCACAGAGATCTGCATATCATTTGGGCACCGCAGCCGAGTGCGGTGGGGTTTGGAGCTGTGCATCTTGCGGGGTGGGGTGGCCAGCGAGCACCTCGTGTTCTATGGCCGTGTGCGGGAGTTGTAGGAACACGTGTCATCCCCCCAGAGCGGGCACTTGAAGAGGCAGCGGTTTTCCTGCGGACTGTGTGTATGCCATAAATAAATACGTGTATGTATATGTTTGTTGTGCTGTTACCATCTTGGAGCGGTGGGGACCCCTGGGCAGCAAGCGTCTTTCTAGTGCAGGAAAAAGAAAGGGAAGCAAATGGTGTGGAAATGCATAGCAAATTGGGATGCAATACCCAGCGGGGCCCTGCCTGCTGTGTGACCCCCAGCCCGGGAGGGGGGCGGGGGGATGAATTAGTGGGTCTGGGAGGGACGGCGGGGGGAGATGTAGCAGGGGCAGAGCAGGGAGCTGGGCTGAGCGTGGGGAAGCTGCTGCAGCCACCAGCACGAACCAGTGCCGGGTTTTTTGGCAAGGCCACGCAGGGCTTTGTCTGTGGGGTGAACGTCTGCTGGAAACATCGCGTGGTGAAAGCGGACGAGGTGCGAGCTGCAACGGGAGGGGCTGGGAAAGGCTTGAAGAAAGGCACAAAATTTGTCAGTGTCTTCTGGATTCCGGGGTTTGTTGGGGGAAAGGCTGGTCTGGATCCTGTCCAGGGGACAGTGGCTGGTTCGGACTGTCAGTGATGTGCGTGTCTGTGGGGTTAAATCTTCTCACACCCACGGGGGGTAGGGGTGGGGTGAGCGAGAATCTGCCTCATCCCAGAGCTTTGAAGCATCCCTCATTGCGGGACTGTGTTAGAGGGGAGGAAAGGACCGGAAGGTTTAAGTGAGTCTGTAACATGGATCTCCAGGGCATCATCTCCTGGCGCAGCCCCGCGTGTCCTGGTGTAGCCGGAGCTGCGATGCGTGCCGGGTGCTGGGCAGCGCTCCGGCCTTGGCGACTGTCAGAGGTGGGTCCCAGGTTCACCCCCCGGGGGGGCACCGGACGGTGAGCGCGGCTCGGGAGCCACCGCTCGCCGGCTACCGGTACTGCTCCGGGACTACCAGACACGCGGCGAAGGCTGGGACAGGAGCAAGGGCCAGTCCCGGACCCGTGTGTGGGTGTCTGGGGAGAGGGGATCAGGGGGAGGATGAAGAAGCAGGGCCAGGGAGGGGGTTCCTCCCGGTTCCCGCGGTACTCAGAGTCGGACTTCAGAGGATGTTCTGTAATGTGAATACAGTGTGACTGAAGAAGCACAGTGTTGAGTGCTTTCTTTTTTCTGGCCCCCCCCTCTCCCTTGGAGTGAAAAGAATTTCTCCAGGGCATACCTAACGACAAACGGTCTGATCTCAGGGGCAATGGAAATCTTCCTAGCAGGGCTCAGCCTTCAGCCAGAGCGGTATTTTCCTCCTCTGATTAAGCCCCATCTCCCTGACATGCTGTCTATGGGATCAGGGGCTGAACTAATTCCCTTTGACATCTGAGGCAAAAGTCAGTCGTTAGGGAAGGATTCACAGCCGGACGTTGCTCACTAGAAACTCCACGTAGTCTGGGAACCAGGCTGGGTCCAGCTCTACAAGCATCCTGCTCTGTACCGGCCACAGGGGACACCCGGTGATGGGCTGCGAGCTCAGTGTGACCACCGGGGCTCGGACAGACCAGCCCCCAGCCAAGCCCGGTGCTTCTGGCTGTAAAACAAGCACAGTGCTGCTGTCCTGCACGAGGAGTCACAAGGTCACCAGCAGGCTCCCTGGAAAAACTGCTATTCTATAATTATTATTAATAATATTCTTACTATTAGTTTGCAGCGCTGGCTCGTGGCTCCCCTTTTGGAGCCTCCCCGTTGTTTGCTACCGGTCTGACCCCCACCCCCAGCAGGGTTTCAAGCCAAAACATTTTCTTCCTGTTTTCCCGGGTGGAGCGTGTGCGTCTCTTGTTTCATCTCGTTGGGTGATGCGGCGAAGGCAGAACCGAGTCTCTATGGCAACAGATATTTATTGAGCCCCAGAGATGAGGCACAGGGCTGGGGAGAAGTACTTCAGCATCTGGGATGGGGCCGGGGCAGCAGCCACACTAACGCTGGGGGCTCGGGGGTTCTGCTCTCTGTCCCCTAAGGCCCGGCTGGGCTGAGGGGTCCTGAGCTTAGTCCTGTAGAGAGAAGTTTGGCTTTGTATGAGGGCCTTGTGCACCCAACCCCGCTGCTTGGGGTGCTCAGGTTCTGCTGAACCCCGCAGGGGCAAAGTGCAGCTCCAGAGCTGGACAAAACCCAGAGTGACCAAACAGGGCATGTGGCTGCCCTTCAGAGGGGTTCTGGACGGCTTTGGGGGTCAGTTACCTGGCGGGGGGGTGGGGTTAGTGGATTCCTCCCCAGAAGCTCAGAACCAGAGCAATTCCCAGCACCACCTCCAGCTTCTTGGCAGCGGGGAGAGGAGCGCTTGAACCTGCAGTGCCGAGAGGGAGAGTTCAGTGTTGAGGGGGGGGAACTGAACCCAGCCCGGGAGACCCGCAGCCCCTTCCCCCTCTGCGGGGGGGTGTCTATCCGTGCGGGGAATGCGGGGTCCTGAGCCTCCCTCTGCTGAGGCGGCCAGGACGTTTCGGTGCATTTAACGAGAAACCCGCCCGGTTACCGGGGCCGCGGGGGCGGGCACAGCAAACGGCAGCGTGCTGCGATGGGGCCGGGATGGAGGCACGGACGGGGCCGGTGACACGGAGCCCCCGGGAGGTGGCGGGAGCCCCCGATGCCACCAGATGTCGCTGTCCCCGCGGGAATCTCGAGCAGACCCGGCGGCGCCCGCTCCCGGTGCCCTCTCCCGGTGCCCGCAGACTCACGCAGCATGGGCTTCATGACCTCCAGGGAGCCGTCGTGGGGCTCGGGGATGATGCCCAGCAGCTCGCAGAGGAGGGCGTAGACATTGATGCTTTCGAAGGGCTCGACCACCAGCCCCTGCTTGAAGGCTGGCCCCACGGCACGGAAGATGGTTTTCATGTTCATGTTCTCGTTGTCGAAGCCGTGTTCCCCTTTGTTAAGCTGGACCTTGTATCTCTGAAAGGGATAGAAGGTGTGAGTGCCCAAACCCTTTAGTCCCCCCAGCACGGTCTTGGGAGGTGGTGGTGCAGCACGGAAGCTGCAGCACTGCTTGGGTGCCTCCGGCTCTGTTGCACGGGGCTCCCAGAGCCATTTTTTGCTGCCACAGTGCTCAGCGGTCTGTTCTGTGACTTTGAGGTCGAGCTGATACTGTTAAACTTTGCAGAAGCTGAAGGGCGCTGCCCATACACAGCTACCAAGCAATTACACCTTGCAAGTTCTCTCCCTGAACACCAAGGCATCCAAATGTTGTACTGAGGGCTTCACCCTGGGGAGCTGCCTGCTGCCCTTGACTTTAGGCCTTCCTGTAATGCCAGGCTAGCAGAGGATCCTGCAGCTGGTACTCTGGGCTCATGCAAGTCCTGCTCCAAAACTTTTGGGCCCAATTTTTTTGTCTGAACAGCAGAGTTGGTCTTTATACAAGGCTGGGATTTCTGTGGTTGGAGGGTAACTCATCAATATGAAAGCATAAAGCTGGGTCAGAACTGGGGTGCCATGAGGAGACGAAAAGAAAGGAAGATTCCCAAAAGACAGTAAGACAGGTCTGAGCATATACCTTACCCCATGGATCACATATCCTGGATCGCTGTACAGTATGAGCGGGGTGATCCGGGAATGGTTGGCATAGTGGAATCTCTTTGGGAACTCTTCTTTCTTGTACACGTGTAAGTTTGGGTGGGCATTCTTCAGGACTGAATACACATGCTCTAATTTTCCTTCTTTTGGCACCAGGAGACCATTTGGTCCATAATCTAAGAGTTCGAATGCGATGTCTTTGAATGTGAAGTTCTCCACTTCTTTGATGTGAATCTCGTTGGTCTTTATGACAGTCTCCATCCCGTGGTCAGATGTGATGATGAGGTTGAGGTTTGATTGCAGGCCACTTTCCCTGATCTGCTGCCTCAAGTAACCCACAGTTCTGTCCACCTGCTTAATCATGTTTTTCCTCTGCTTGGATTCAGGGCCAAACTTGTGTCCTGCTGAGTCTGGCTCCCCGAAGTAGAGAGCGATGAAGTCGAGGTTGTTCACTGTGAACCATTTCATGACGGTGTCAATGCTCTCTCTCCAGTTGGTTTCATTGCTGTAGTAGAACAGGGGGGGCTCCACCAGCTTCATGTTCACTTCTTCCCCTTGATATTTTGCTCTTCCTCCAGGGAAATGGATCGAGCCTGTCTTTAAGCCCTGTTAGTGGAGACATTGCATAAACTCACTTGGCAGAATCTCCTCATGTCAGTGCAACCACCTACTGATGCAGCTAGTTCCTTCAGCCCCTTAATGTCTACCTCTGCCTCTAATGATGCTTATTGCCAATTATAAGTGATTAATTGAGAGCACTGTCCTTCGCAGCACAGTAACACTAGGTATAACTTTGGGAGCAGTGACCTGTCTGTACCTTGCGTGGCCCCTCCAGCTCCTGACCACTGAGACACAAAGGCGTGTTTCACTCCAGTCACCCACCTTAAGGTCAGTGGGGATGATTTGACAGGTAAATACAGGCCAAAATACAGGTCTCAGGTCCTGTCTCAAAGCCAGATGCAAGGTCTTACTGGGTTCCAGGAAAGGCTTGCTGCACTTCCCAGTGAGGAGGGGACCAGCTCCTGACACTGCCACACTCAGGTCCTGGATGTGGCTGTGGAAAGGAGCTTTGTGTCTTGGAAGGTATGAAACCTCAGGCTTGTGATGTTCCCTAGTGAACCAGATGAAGAAAAGGAGAACCTGTTCTATTAATGTCTTAATAAAGCTGAAATGCATCTATTATTTTTTGCTATTTTTAATAGAATGATCATAATTATTCCTGCCTGTGTCTGGGGATTTTTTTTTTTTTCAGTTCTAATTAGCCTGTCGTTTTCAGGGAGGATGTTAGCTCATGGCCACTAGAGATCGTGGCTTGCCTGTAGCTTTTCCTACCCAGCCAGGCAGGGTCCATGGGTGCAGGGGGGATGCTGCACTTACCTGTCTCTGGGCAGTGATCCAGATGGGCAGGCTGCCATTGTCCCACCAGCTGTCCACACCTTGCGTGCTGTAGTAGGGCAGCTTTACCCCTGTCTTGGTGTCAAACCACATGTTGTGAATCACCCCATGGTTCTCCAGGTATCGCCCTGCCATGAGAGGTGGAGGAGACAGGGGTGAGCTGGGCTGTGGCTGGAGGGGGGGTCTCAGTCTTGTGCTGGGCAATGGGTGGGCTAAGGGTCAGCGAGGAGCTTCTGCCCCTCACATCCCATCCCAGCCCTCCCATCACCTCTGGTTTGCCTCCTTCCTCCTCCTGCTCCCTGTCAAGTGGGGTTTCCAGGACAGGGAACAAGATGCTGGGGAGTGGCTGCCCCTCACGGGGGGGGTTTGACCCCAGGGGGTCTCCCCCAGACCCTAATCTGGGGCACCCTCCCCCTGGAGGTGCCAGAGCCTCCTGCAATTCCTCCCACTCCTCTCAGTGCAGGTGGGGTGTACTGCTATCCTGCCTTAAAACACCTTTATCCCGTGGTGCTCTGCTTTCTCTGTTGTTCACAGCCAGTGAGGTCAGCATGCAACAGAAATTCCCATTAGAAACAAAGGATTTGCACTTAGTAGTATTGCATTTCCTGCTCTTTCTGTTATTCTGGTCCTGAAGGCTGCTCAGTTACTTCTGTACCACGTCCCCGTCCTCTCCTGTCTTGACACTTCCTCCCTGCCTGCTCTCCTCTGCAGATTTTATTAGTGTGTTCCACTCTTTTATGCCAAGGTTATTAATGAAAATCTTAAATAAGTTTGGCTCCAAAATCGATTCTTCAGGAATTCCCCTGTTGCCTTCCCTCCAGCTTGACAACCTCCTCTCAGCATCACCTGCCCATCCTTTCACCATGCTGGATTTTGCACTAAGCTTCCTCATCCTCATCTTAACTGATGATTTCCTGGGTGGCACTGTGTCAGATATATTACTGAAGTCCAGAATGATTAAATTTAGTGCATCTCCCTTGTTTAAAAAATAATTTATCTTATTGAAGGGAGCTATGGTCTGGTGCTATTTACCTTTGATAAATCCAGGTTCAGCTCTGCCCCTTCCTGCAGCTACTGTCTTGTCTCTCACTGACTGATTAGGAGAATATTGTGGGAGATTATTCTATATTTGTGCCTTTGTAATCGTATTTGTGTGTTTGCAACACTGCAGGAAGTGTTGTACTCAAATATATGCACAGATTAGAGGCCATCAATATCCAGCACCTGTGTAAAATAAACAAGGCAGCTGGGCTAATAAAAACAAAGGGAGAACACAGTAGTGTGAAACTAACTTGTGCCAGAGCTTAGCACTACTGAGTGAAGTAAATGAAGCCTCATGAGCTGTACTTTAATCTGTTTTGTGACTCCAGTAGATTGGGAAGTGCAAGTAAATTTAACTATAGGCTTTCCCATAATGAAAGAGGAGGAAATGGCTCAAAACACAGAAGGGGTGTCTGGAGGCTGCAGGAATGAACAAGGAGAGGAGATCCCAGCCTCTGCAATGGGACTGGATGAGCAAAAGTGCCATCAGGAAATCAGGAGACCTATAGAGACCATAGGTCCAGCAACAGCTTCAGCTGCAGATGGAATGCAGCAGGAGTGAAATGTATGAACGAGCTGACCTGAGCTGTGGTTAGAGCAGGACTCGGGGATGAGCCCTGGTGGGGTGACCTCCTCGAGGTGGTGGTGCCATCATTCCTACCATATCAGGAGTTATTTACCTCCCATAAATGAATCTTCAGGTCTCATCACTTTCTGCAATTACTGCTTTGTCTCTTGCTGCATTTCCAAAATATGCCTATTTTGTGAGCTTTTTTTGGTGCTGCTGAGGCCTGTGGTGTCTCTGGCTGCGGGACACTGGGAACTCACCGGTCAGCAGTGTGAAGTGGCAGGGGCTGGTGATGGTGATGAAGGTGGGAGTCATGTACTGAGCCTTCACCCCCTCCACAGCCATGGTGTCCAGGTTGGGGGTGTCCACGTCCTGGTCGTAGTTCCATCGAAAGCCATCGAAAGACACCAGGAGGAGTTTGCTGCGGGTGGATACCTGCTGCAGGGGGATGCCTCTTGCTAAAGGGAGGGCAGCAAATAGGAGTGCCAGGGAGATGAACATCATGTCCTCGAAATGCAACAGCCCAGGCATCCAGAGAGGTCACTTTATAACACACGGGATGGGACTAAGTTCAGTTTTTATCTAATCTGAAAGTTGTTGATCACTTCATATCAGAATGAGCCTCTCTGTTTTTTTGTCTAGTCGATGTAGATTACCTTAGATTTCCTTCTGGGTACAACCCAAGATCTGCCTCCTCCGTCAGCACTGTCAGGTATGGGAAGTATTCCCTCCTGTAGAGGATGGGAAGGTGCTGCCCATGGGCAGGTGGCAGGAGGCTGTGAGGAGTCTACCACCCCGTGCCCCCACCACTGTCCTTCCCCTGCGGGGGTTCCCTGGAGCCCAGGTCACTGACACACTCCTGGCTTTTGGTGCCCTGCTCCTGGGTCAGTAATTCAACTTCAAAAGGCAGCTCATCCCCACTACCAGGGCTCCTCATCCACCTCGAGAGAGGTGTTCAGTGGCTCAGAAAAGAGTTTGGTTTTCCTTGATGTCCTTGAGTGTGTTTCTGTACGTGCTGGGGGAGAAGGCTCCTGCCTGAATCCTAGCAGTGCCAGTAACCCCCAAAGATGCTCCAGAGGGTCTGAAGCCCCCATGTCCCATCAGCCCAGATCCCACTACCTGAGTTCTGCTGCTCCTTGCAGTGACACTCATCTTATTGTGTGTTGCTGAGCTTCACAGTATCAGTGTCCCATTTTATCGGAATTTGCTGCTTTTATGACTTTAATCATTGCTGACAACTCATTTATCAGCAAAACTGAGTTCCAGGCTTTTGTAGCTTTATCTGACAGAGGTGGACTTGGCTCCCCAGGGTCTGAACTCTCAACCTTTGTATCTTTGCTGATCTTCTTCTGTTCAGGTTCCAGATTTATTCCTATATGCTTTGCTCCCTAATTGCCAAGCTATTCCCTTCCCTTGCTGAGCAGAGCCATGTCCCTGCTGGTTTCCCAAGCCCTGTCTGGGGAATTTCTTGGCATTTCTCTCCCAGGAGTGAGCTGGGAAGGTGACTCTCACACACATGCTATGGTTCATCCATGCTGTGGTGGGATGGAGCCCACTCTGAGCCTTGAGTGATCTACTACTCCTGCATCTGCTAACAGAGGGCTTGGGGGTGTTGGGCTGACAGCAGCTCAAGAGGAAAGGCCCCTGCAAGGAGCGGGGTGAATCCTGCTGGGGTGGAGGTGTGAGCTCTGCTGGGAGCCAGAGCTCTTTGCTGGGCACAGCAAAGCCAGAGGCTGCTGGTGTGACTGGGATGTCAGGGCAGCCTCGGCTTGGCCAGGGGTTGTTCTGCTGGGGTCCTGCTTGTCCATGCCAGTATTTGTGTGTCCAGAGAGTGGAGAGCAGCAGGAGAAGAGCTGTTGGCCAGGCAGCCCACTCTGCCAGCCCCAGCATTGCAGTTTGCTCAAGGAACTATCTTGTTATCAGCATTCTCTGCTGATAAAGAACATCACCTTTGGTCACCCTGCCCGGGGAGAGCATCCATCCCCAGCTGAACAGGCTGATGCTGTTGATCTTGCACCAGCAGCACTTCAGGCACTTATCCTGCCAGCTGATGTGTCTGAGGGGCTGTGGCTGCTCCAGGGCTATTGTGTCATGGGCAGCTTTTTTTTTTTTTTTCCTAAGGGAAAATAAAATTGCAAATTTTTCAGGGATGCAAATTGAATTTCAGTCAGGAATGTCACAGTTTGTGCCACATGAGGGGTCATTTGGCTCTGCAAGGATCCATTACCAGCATGGCCTGAGCTGCTTCCTCAGGTGGGTCAGCTGAGGCTGGGTGGGACTCTGCAGGTGAGGGGCTGGAAAGGGAGGGTGGGGGCACTGTATAAAAGCCCTCCATGCCTGAGCATAGAGAGAGGAAGTGTTGGGATGGCAGCAAGCTGGGGCTGAGCCAGAGCTACTGCAGGACAGGTAGGATGGATGTGTGCAGGGTTTCTGGCTGTCTGATTCACCTGAAAAAAGGCTGAGCTGCAGGGAGACCCCTTGCCCGATGGTTGTGGGGTTGCTGAAGGACAGGATCACTGCAGGCTGGCAATGCTGTGCTTGCATGTGGTGTAGCAAGTGGGTGTTTTTCTGTTGCTCTCTCACTGTCTTGCCCGGAGTAGCTCTGTGCTGTAGGTGCCTTGTGCTGTCCCCATGGCTGGGGCATTGGTGTGTGGCACTCAGCATGTGATTGTCCCAGCACCAAGAGCTGAGATGAGATCCTCAACATCATAAGCTATCTTAGTGCCAGGACCTCCTGGTCAAAGTCATAACACTGCTCTGGTGAGCAGGGCAGGAGCTCTGCCACTGAGTGGGTCCAGAGTGGCTGCAGAGGCATACAGAGAGCTACTCAGTGTTGGGTGGAGCTACTGGGGGCTGGAGGAACCTGAGAGGTTTGGGGGGGGTTGTTGGGTGGGGAGCAGCCCCTGCCCTGCTCCCAGCAGAGTGCAGCTGCATAGGTGAGGGCAGCCCTTGGGGAGGAGGTGGTTCCCAGGCAGAGCAGGTACCTGGGTTTGTTCCCCCTCTGTGGTCCAAGGGAATCAGTGCTGGCTGTGGGTGTCTGGGCTGCCTCATTCCATGGCCAGGGAGCTGGGGTGAAGAAGAAGCAAATGCTGATAAAGGCTTCAGAGGCCGGTGTGGAGCAGCCGTGACCGTGTGTGCATGGAATGAAAAGCCAGGAGCAGCCAGGACTTGGCCAGAACCCTGAGGCAGATGGAGGGAGGAAGATGCTCCAGCCAAACAGCTCGTAAAGGCTGTGGAAAAGTGAGAGGAGGTTGGAAAAGCAGCTTTGGTTGCTGCAGGGGCTCCTCCGGCAGGGCCTGTACCCAGAATTTGGGTGTGAAACTGCTCCCTCTGTGCCTCTGAGCACCCCGGGGCTGGGGGGGGTGGGCATGGGAGCTGCGGTGTCACCACGCGTGTGGCTGCGGAGCTGGACCCACTTGTCAGAGGGCTGTAAGAGCATGGTGGGGGCTGCAGGGGGTCCCCCACATCACACCACCCGCCTTGCTGAGCCGGGAAAGCCTGAGGAGGACCCAGCTGGGGCCGTGGCACCTGGCACTGGACCCAGCCCCGGGCGAGGCAGCTTCCTGGGATTGGGGATATGATTGCAGCCCCGGTGGGAGAAGGGAGATCACCCCCGGGGAGGGACCTCAGGGGACAAGTGCTTTTCTCCTCCTCTTCACAGACATATAGAGAAATCCTGCCTTAAGCATAACCCCAGGCTGTAATGCCCTGGGGACCTCATACTGATGTGTCCCCGAGGGCTCCCCCCCCCAGCCCCGATCCGTGTGGCTTCTTTCTGCTGGCTCTGGCCGTCAGGTTGCAGCAGGTGTGGGAAGGGAGGGACCAGGGGCCTCTGGGGAAGGTGAGGGGACCTCGGAGCTGGAGCACAGCACTGGGGTCAGGCCAGCTCCAGGAGCTGGGTGTGATGGAGCCCTGGGCAGCAGCATGGCAGGGTCCTGGTGCCAGGGCGAAGCCAGCAAGACGCTGAGGCTGTGCCCACTCTCTGCCTGGGGCTGTCTGCCTTCCCGAGCGCTGAATTTGCTCATGGCTTGAAAATCAAGCCTCTCTCCTGAGGAAGCCCCGTGTGCAGTGACTCAGCCAAGCGCCGGCACCGCCCGGGCGGGCTCCAAACACGCTGGGTCAAGGGGGGCACTGGGGCATCTCTCAAGGTTGGGGCCTGGGCAAGCCCTGACTCAGCGGCAGCTCTGTTTACCCGGGGTGGTGCAACACCTCCTTGGGAGGGTGACCTCTTCATCATCGAGTTTGTGCTTCTACCATGTGGTGGCCCCTGGGGAGCAATCCAGCCCAGTGCTCAAGGAGAGGAGAGGCATGAGGAAAATGGCTTCACAGCCACCCCCTCCCAGAGGAGGCAGCTGGCAGTCAGGGTGTGGGCTTTGTATATCTCCTGATCTTCTCTCCCCAGAGCACCCACAGACCCCTGCAGTCTCCTGGGCTGAGTCCCACAACAAGGACCAACCCTTGGAGTTCTCTGCAGCCTTTGGTGAGGCTCAGGGCTCAAATTCTGGCTCTTGCTCTCTGCACCCATGACACAGAGGGGCTCAAACCCCTTCTCTTCCCTGCTAGTAGCCATCCCATTCTCTCTTGCATTTTTATCACTGTTGCTAAATACTCACAGATGGTCCAGAGACCGTGGTACTTCTCGGGGCTCAGCACCAGGCTTTTCAGGAGGCCATGGCCTGGGCTTCTCCTTTTGCTCACTGGTGAGAAGCAGAGCAGGGCCAGCCCTGTCTCATGGCTGCAGCCTGGCTCTGCTCTCCACCTGGGACCCTTCCTCTGCTGCTGGGTTAAACCTGGCATCGACCGCTCCCTCAGAGCCTGGGGCTCTTTCTCAGCTTTCTCAGCTAATGGCTGTGTCTGCCTCCCATTGATCCTCAGCTGCAGAGCTCATTGATTAAGTACATTTCTTATTACACTTAATGGTATTTTACTCCTTTCTTTGCCAGATGCTCACGCTGTGCTTCTGCCTGCCAGAAGAATTCCTCTGCTTAGAGAGCTGTCCCTTTTCCCCCTGGCCCTGCTCTCCTCCTCTCAGTCACCAGCCCTGCCCTCTCCCTCTGACTGGCTTGCCTTCTGCTTTCCCTGCCTGACTCATTCTCCTGGGTCAGGGCAATCCCTCTGCCTCTCAGTTCTTTGCCCCTTGGTCCTTACCCTCCTTGCAGGTCTGATTTTTCTCCCAAGCAAAGCCATGGTTCCTAACACTCCAAGAGGGCAGTGAGCCTCCTGGGGGACAACCTGTTCTGCACCCTGCCTTTGCATGGTTCCTGCTGTGAACCATCTCCCTGTAAGGGTCACTAACTTCCTTGCAGCCAGATGATGCTGTGGGCCCAGCAGCTGGAACAGCCCTGCCCTGCCAGCAGCCACCAGCCAGGTCTCTGATCTCTCCTTTGCTTCTCCCCATGAACACCTTCATGCTCACCACACGTGTGTTGCCTCCTCTCTGCCTCACCTCCTTTCAACTCTCTTGCATGCATCATTCAAAAGCCATAACATTATTTGGTATAAAATATTTACTTAACTGAGCTTTTCGCAAATATTCCCCTCCATTATTTTTCCTCCTTTTGGGAGCAGACACTGCTGCTCCTGTGCTCTCAAATGGCTTCTCTTAAATAATACAACAAGAACATATGAACAGCCAGTAGCCTTTTTCTTTCTCTTGAAATGCCCATAAATATAACAGTGTCACCAGCACATTACAGCTGCAGCAGGACCGTGGTTCAGGATGACCGAGTGGGACAGGCCCAGCCTTGCTGCTGGGAGAGGGGAAGGTGCTTAGGGAGGGAGTGTAAGTACATGAGAAGATCTGACATGATGCAGGGTATTAATATTAATTAAGATATGTTCCTTTCAGAAGGGAGATCTGAAGCTTAGCAGAGGGAGAGCAGGCTGGGCACCTCTAGGCTGGTCCCAGTCAGGATGCTGGGCCAGCTGCTGGGAGCAGAATTCCCCACAGCAGCTTGATGGCTGGTCCCTGGGTGGGCAGCCTGAGGGATGCTTCCCACTGCTGGCACTGCTCAACATCTCTCAAAGACAGGAGGAAGGGTTTTAGGAGCTTGAGGAAGCCAGAAAGGGTGAATGTTTGTCTCGGAGGCAGATGTGTGGGATGGTGAGCACGTTCTCCTCCTGCCTGAAGGCATCTGGCTGCACATCCACAGCATTCCCTGCCGTGGGCTGGCACGTGGTGCCGGGTGGCTCTTCCCTCAGTGGGTGCCACGGGAGGACCGGTGCCGGGGGGCTGTGCTGGGCAGGCTTTGGGGCTCCAGCTGTGGGGGGGCAGGGTGCCTAAGGATGGGGGGGAGGTCGCGGGGAGCTGGCTCCAGGGACAGGGGCCCTGCCGGGGCTCAGGGGGGGGCCGGCTCTGGCCGGGGGTCGTGCCCAGCCCTGGGGTCCAGCTGGCGGTGGGCGTTTCTGGGGGGCGTGGTCTGGCGTTGGCCCCGCCCACCCGGCGCTGTCCGCGGTGCTGAAGCGCGGCGGTGCCCGGGGCTGCTGCGCGCTCCCGGCGTTGTTCGCTATGGATCGGCCCGGTTCGGTCAGTAGGTGCACAGAGGTGTAAATCCCCCCTTGTCGCCCCCCGGGGTGGGGCTGTGGGCAGGCAGGGTGGGCGCCCAGCTGGAAAGGCTCTGCTGGTTTTGGTGCTTCTGGCCAAATGTCCTCGGGACGCCTCAGCTTTTCCTTCCCTCTGCTCTTCCATCTCAGAGAGAGGAAAACCAGAAAATGGCAGGAAAAAGCCGTGCAAAGAACACCACTGCAGGGTGGCAAAACAACCAACCAAGGCTCCTGTTCTCTTACACTTCTGTTCTCATTGCCCTCGTGTGAGCTGAGCTGCCAGATCTCACTGCCAGAACAAAGGAAGTAGGTTAATAAAATGTGTTGGGTGGGGGACACGAGGATGTACCTGCAGCTGTGTTCCCCGCCCAGGAGAGCTGTGTATTGAGCCCCCTGGCTGCCTGCACCCACCAGCAATTTTGCTGTCCCTTATTAGTAACTGCTGGGAGAGTTGAAACTCTCAGTCTGGTGGGGCAGAGTTGTGGGAGAGTCTCCCAGCTGGGTGGAAGGATGGCAAATGAATGTTGCTGAGTCCCATAACACAGATGAGAACATGTCCTTAACTACAGGAAGACAAAGCTGGCCTTTGATTTAATATTTCCTACTCAGAAAAAGAGACCTTGCAGTTGCTGTGGGTGCTTCTATGAAAATATCATCTCAGTGCCCAGTGTCAGTCAGATGAAGCAAATTGCTTGTTAGCAGTTATTAGGAAAGAGGCTCCACACAAACCAGGCATCAGCTCTGTGCCTTGTTGCAGTGCAAATGCTGTGTGCCATTTGGGTGTCCCAGTCAGAAAAGGAGGTAGTTGAACTAGAAAAGGTAAAGAAAAGGATGACAAGGCTGATCAAAGGCATAGAACAGCTTCTGTGTGAGGAGAGCCTAATAAATTAGGACTTTCTTGGTTAGAAAAGGAACAATAGAGGTGATAGAAGAGTTCTGTAAATTCAGGAGTGGTATAAAGATGAGTGATAGGAAATGGATATTCACTCATAAATAGGGAGTAGTGAACGAAACAACCAAGCAAAGATTTCAAACATAGATGAAGAAGATTTCTTTTTTTTTTTTTTTTTTTTTTTTCTTCTTCCCACAGTGCTTAATTACCCTTGGAACTTGGGCACTTGGCACTTGGAACTTGTGGCACTGCAGGGCCCCCTGGCCCCTGGTTCAGAGAGCAATTAGGCAAGTTAATGGGAGAAGGATTCATTAGCTGGGATCCAGTGTGATGCTGCAGGCCTGAGGGGCACTGGGCTGCTGAGGGTGGGGGAGAGGGGGCTGCATCCAGCCTGAGCTCCCCCATCCTCCCCTGGGGTGGGAGGGTTAAACCCCCTGGGCCCTGCCCAGTGCTTATCTGGCCATGGCATTAGCCAGCCCTAGCTTGGGATGTGCCTTTGTGTCACCGAGGGCCATTTAAGTGTTTCCCTGTTACAGCCCTTCCCCTGTAATGCGGGCAAATCCCTGTTCCTGAGGAGCTGTTAATTGATTTCCCTTCCCCTCCCTGCCCGTGGCAGTGCTGACACCCTCCTGCCCGCGCTCCCGTCAGCGGCTGCGACAGCCAGATCCTGAAATTATTGATAAACACTCATCGGGGCTGGAGCCTGGTAAATTGCCAGCAACCCCAGCGGGTTTCTCTCTTGCCAGCATCATTTTTCTTGATGACAGCATGTTCCCAAGTTTGTCAGGGAGGGGGCAGGGCCTCCTGGTAACTTTTTTTTTTTTTTTTTTTTTTGGCTTTATGTATGGGTTGTTTTAAAAGGTCCCCGCATAAAGAGAGAGAGGACAGGCTCAGGAGCTGGTGCTTACGGCTGTCCTTATCCTCCAGTGTGTCCTTGCCCTCCAGCCTGTTCACCAAGAAGTGCTGGATCCCTGCTGCCTCCTCCTCCACCCCGGCACGGCAAGGACACGGAGCCAGGGGCTGAGCAGGGAAAGGAGCCAGCGTGGGCTCCTGAGACAGGCCGGTCCTTGTCACCAAGGCAGTTGGAAGGGTTGGCTCTGCTCACCAGTCTGCCCTCCCCAGGGACCAGCATTACCCCCAGCATCTCCTGTGGGCAGTCCCAGTCAGAGCAGTGCCAGCTGCCCTGGGCAGTGCTCCCTGCCCGCCTTACCCAGTGCATACAAATGAGTGCTGGGCCTCGGGTCTCCGGCTCTTGCTCTTTCTGGAGCTTGGAGCATTTTTCTCTCTGCTAGGCCCGCTAATTAGTGGGAGGTTGTGGATCAGGAACAGAGGGAAATGTCCTTCTATGGCTCTGGCACTGGAAATAATTGAGCCATTTTTCACCTATGGCCAATCTAATTCTGTCCACATCTTGATTTTTCTCTTAATAGCTTGGGGATGCTGTTGGCAGCCATGGGCTTTGCAGCCATGGCCAAGCTTTTCAGTAATCGCCTGGATTTTGTGCTCTCTGCTGACAGGTTGCTGGTTTCTTCTTAGTTTTTGCTTAAGCTCCTCTGGGATTGGAGAAGGAGCTTGTTACAGCCAAGCTGTGTTCTCCTCCACACCAGTATCTGAGTTCCTTTCCAGGGGCAGCTGTGTGGGATGGTGCTCCCGGTGTGCCCAAGGAGTCTCATCCCACACTCCCTGGTGCTCCCAAACCCACAACGCCCCACTGCAGCTCTAATGGAAATTGGGAAGTGTGTCTGCTCAGGTTACCTCCTTGTTCCCAGTGGGTTGTTCATCTCTCACTGTGTGGATCTGGGAGCAGCTTGGGAAGCAGTGGGGCTCTGGGCAGCCCCATGGTGCTGGGGCCATAGTTTACCATATTGGCCACTGGCCAGCCCAGCAAAGTGAAGATGTGCACAGTGAACTGAAAGGTGCCATTTGTCAATGCCAGTCCCCAGAGGCTCGGGGCCTGTCAGGCACTAAAAAATCCCATACATCATGGGGGTGCTTTTTTTTTTTTTTTTTTTTTTTTTTTCCCCCCCCCTTCTTCTCTCGTGTGTTTTTTGTGGTTTTTTTCTTTTCTCCATTTTATTTCTGTGTGGGTGCCAGAGCCCTGCAGGGCAAACGATGGGGCAGGAGCTGGCTGTGGAAACAGAAGGGCTTAGGCTGATGGGCTGTGAGGACTGATGGAGGCAACTCATGTGCTGCTGCCTTACATCAAATCCCAGAGGTGGGGATTTGGGGTCCCTGCGGTGGGGCTGAGGGGTCTTCAGCCTCTGCACAGCTGAAGGGGCTCAGACTACCCCAGCCTCACCCTGTTCCCTGTTTTTGTCCCTCTGTCTGTCTGTACATGTGTGCCTGCATCTGTGTGCAGATTTGATTGTTTTCTTCTTTATAACATTTTCTTTTTCCAATGTTTATGGGCCATGGGATTGGAAGTGAAGCATCTACTTAATTGCTGTCAGACAAGGAAGCGGGTTGTAAAGTTGCCAAGGGAAAAAAAATAGATCACTCAGGGGTAAATGCAGGGGGGGCAGGGCTGGTGGGGAAGATGGGGATGGGAAGAGATGGAGCAGGGAGGAAGAACAGGAGGGATTGGCAGGCAGTGAAGGGACATGGCTTGGGAAGGAATGTGCTCTCTTTTGCCTCAGACTCAGTAGTTCTACCAATGTGGCATTTGCAGACGTGTCCTGACACTGCTGAATGTGCTGGGCTGGGGCATGAATAGACCCCTCCCTTTGGGCTCTGCCCTGGCCCCCCCAGGGTATCAATGTTCACCCCTCTCCTGCCCCCAGAGGGGCTGCTGGAGGGTTTTGCAGGGGAAAACTGGGAGAAGGGACCCTTCCCTGTGCCTCCCCAGTTCCTCCCCACCTCTCCCTACCCCCAGAGCCTCCCAGCTGCTCCAGTTCCAGGCTCTCACCTTGCAACTCTCATCTTCATCGCTTTCTTGTTTCCTTCATTATCTCCCCCAGCCTCACCCTCCACCATGTCATCTCCATTGCACGGCTCCTCCCTCTCCCCGTTTGCCACATTACTGCAGTCAGGACTCACTTTCCCATCTTTTAGTCTCAGTGCCGTACATAAAAGCGCTCTGATGGCCATGGCGTGATAGTGAAGACAGAACTTAATTTCACAGCATTTTCATATAATACTCCATAAAACTGCACAAATTTGCTGGAGCCCAAATCCATCTCATTATGCGGAGTCATTGGAAGGGAAGCTTTTACATTCTGGGCCTCAATGCTCAACTAGGGGATGGTAGAGAAGAAGAGAAAAATAATTAATTAGGTGCTGCTCTGGATCTTTGATCCTGCATCGTCAGGCATGTTAAATAAAATGCCTGGCTCATGAATAAATGCTGCATGGAGCCCTGGTTTTCTGAGCCCACTCAGAACAATTTCAGGGAGTTTTGAAGCGTGTGTGTGGGGAGATCCCTGCCTTTAACCTGTGCCCCAGGAGCAGGGCAGGAAGAGGGAAATGGGGAAGAAGGAGGTTTGGGCATACTTTGGAGGATTCGGGGTTGGTTTTTTTGTGTTGTAGTGGTCAGTTTTTTGGGGGTGTTTTTTTTAATGTGGTGTATGGTTGGACCTGGTGATCTCAAAGGTCCTTTCTGTGATGCTGAGATGGACCTGGGCAGGATGTCTCCTGGGGCAGGAGCAGCAGGTTGCACTGACAACCCATCTGGCATTGTTACAAAAGCAAAGCATAGGTGCTGTGCAGGAATCAGGATGGGATGAGGGAGCACCCAGCTGCCCCAGAGCTCTGCTGAGGTCTTTGCTGTCCTTGTTGCTCCCAGAGATCCTGCCTGGCACATCCGGAGTCCTGACTCTTCCCCTGGGGTGTGAAGTCCCTCAGCCACCCTTCCATCACCCCCGTCCCTTGCATTTCTCCAGTCCATCTCCCAGGGTTTTTAGTTTTTGAGTGATGTGACTTGTGATGTATAAGGACCGGGAATTCAGACACACTGGGGAGGGTCCCGGGGCTGTGCTGGGAATGAGCCTTTGCATGTTTGCCTGTCGCTTGGCCAGAACAGGCAATGAGCCCGGGCAGGGGAGCAGGAAGGCTCAAGGAAGCCTTAGAGCTTTGCTTTATTCACTGGCACCCCCAGGGACCCTGGAGTGGGGAGGAGTCTTGACCCGGGGGCAGAGCTGCAGCGTGAGTTAAAAATGCACCAGCAAAGCAATCCTGCAGAGGAGGAGCTGGCTTCACCTCGAGCTGGTAATTAATCTCCAAGCCAATGAGGATGCTCTCATCTGGTCTTTACTTAATCCATAACCCAGAAATCCTCAAATTATGTCATTTGTTCAATACAGATGAAATTAATTACTCTGGGAAATAGGCAACAAGTTGCATTTCTGATGCCTCTTATGGCGTAATCAAATCTACAAAGTGCTCTCCCTGCCGCCGCAGTGGCAGCAGTGGGATTGCCTGCAGCAGGCACGAAATCCCGAGCAGTGTTTGCTGTGGATCTGGCACGGGGATGGCTCTCACGGAAAGCCAAGGGCTGAGAGAGTCCAGGGAGGCTCTGCTGGGGTGCAGGGCAGGGGCTGAGTGTCTCTCCCTCCGAGCAGAGCCGCCGGAGAGCCCCCACCGAGGGCTTTGCCTGCCACCAGCCACCCTCATTTATTGCCTCTTATTGGGATCATAGTTCAAGCTTGCAGGGGGGGGACCCAGAGGGATGGGTCTCCCCTGCAGCCTCCCCACAGAGCCTGCCCCCTTCCCTGGGACTCTGCAGGATGCATCCCTTCACCTGCTGACTGTCTGGTGAAGGTCTTCATCAGGATGAATCAGAAGAGCTGGGAACAGCAGTGATTTACTCTTTATTGGACTTATTGTGGGGAGGAAGAGACAGCTGGGACGTGAGAGGCTGCAGCAGGGTGGGAATGGGGTGCTGGCTCTACCCCAACACTTCCAAACTCCTCCCAGGGAAAGAGCTGTAGCTTTGGGCCAAGCCCATAATCTCTGCTTCTCCTGAGCTCTTTTCCCATGCTGGGAAAACCCTTGGAGGTTTGTGCTGGAGCTTGTGCAAGGAGAGCTCATGTGCTCCGGCACAGCCAAGGAGCCTGTAGAGACAATTCCCAGAGGCAGGGAGCAAAATGTGCAGTCCCAGAGCGCTCCCTCCTCCCAGCTGCAGAGTGATGCTCCAGCTGATGGTTCCCAGTGTTGGTGGAACACGGCCCCGGCAGCGCTTCGGTTACAGCTTGTGATGGGGGTACAAGCCCCCCGGCTGGGCTGCCCACCTCAGGAGTGGCTGGGGAGCCCCAGCCCATCCTGGTCTGCTGGTTTTGGGAGGGTCAGTTTTCTGGAGGGAAAGCTGTACTGTAAGTGGTTAAGGCTGGTAGCAGCTAACACAGGACTAACAGGTTAAGAGCTGTTGTAGCAAAAAAATCTATACTAGTTGTTTGCTAAAATGGCAGTAATGAATTGCAAAATATGACAAGCTGCTCCAGGCAGCTATACCAAGGCATGTTGGAGCCCTTTGCCCGACTTCTCAGCTTGCCTGGGTCATCAGACACAGCAAAATCTCTTCGGAGAAGATAGAAATGTAATTTCTCTCTGCCCTATCAATTTAAATAAATTAACTATTAGATTAGCTGCACTTAAAACAAAACAAGAAATCAATCCTAGCAGCCTGGGCTGCTGTTGCACTGTGTTTTGCACCACTAAGTCTCCAATTGCCCAAGGTCCTCACTTAAGGAGAGCAGCGTTGGCGAGGGGCTGCTGGTGGGCTGGGGCTGTACTGTGGGGCAGGAGAAGGGGTGTGGGGGGCAGGGATAGAGGCAGGAACCCCCCCTCCCGAGGAGCAGGGGAAAGCAGGAGTCCCCGGGAGAGAAAGCAGGTTTCTGAAGCAGCTTTTCAGACTCTTTCCTTTTGTTTTTCTCCCGCTGGAACTGCCGCCTTGTGCAAACCTGCTTCAGCTCCTCAGATAAATTAGCATCTGGGGGATGTTTTTTCCTCTACATTTTGTGCAGTTGCATAAGAGGGAAGAACAGAGGAGCCCAAGTGGCAGATTGCTTTGTAGAGAGGCATGAAACAGCCGCAGACAGAGCTGCTGTCTGCTGCTAACAGAGCTCAGCAGAGCCTGTGATCTGCGTGTCTCTGGGATCGTGGGCGAGTGTGGGCAGGATGGGAAAACCGGGGGGTATGCAGGGGGCGGGGGCCCTTCCCGACACCGTTGGGGGGGGTCTTCCAGGTCCCCCGGGGTGCAAGGGTTGTCAGTCCCAGCAGGAGCAATCCCCTCGGGTATCCCAGCACTGTCCCTCCCTCCAGGAGCAGGCAGCTGCCCGGCCTTTGTCCGCTGGTCTCTGCTTCTCCTCCAGCTCTCCCGGGAGATGGAGGAGCCTGGGGGTACTCGCATGACAGTGCTGGGGAAGCTGCGGGGGTTCCCAGCGGCGCCATTCCAGCGAGAGGAGGAGGAGGAGGGTGTCGGTATCCACTCAGCTGCCTCCCCCCGACCTCACCCCATCGATTTGTACCGATCCCAGCCCGAGGAGATGTGTGAAGCGATCGATAAACCTGCGGCTCTGCCAGCGGGTGGTGGTGGTGGGAGGCAGGGGATGAAGGTCCGGAGTTTAACCCTTCCTGTCCCCGTTACGGGTCCCACCTCCCCGGGCTCAGGGGATCTTGCTCAGGTCCCGCTGGGCTGTGTGTCCCATGGCTGCTTGGGGACACATGCGTGGCTCCTGAATGTCTCTTGTTCCCCCGACATCCCGGGATGTGCGTTTCCAGCCTTCGCGTTACATCCGGGGGGGTTTTCTTGCCGTCGGGCTCCCCACTCCAGCCTTTCCCGGGATCAGCTCGGCCTACAGCAGGTTCTTCTCTGCCCGTAGTGCTGTTTGCAGCTCCCCTACATTCATCTGCAGGGCTGTTTCATCTTCTAGTGAAACTCCAGGGAAAAGCCGGGGAGGAGGGAGTGAAAAGGAGAAAAAAAGGAACCCCAACTACTCAAAAAGGCTCAAACTGTCAGAGGGTGAAGAAACTTGGGGTAGGAGAAGAGAGGGAAGTGGGGTGCTGGTATGCTTGGCCGGGGCTGGGGCTCTGCTGCCCGGGGAGCTCTCGGCGCTGGGGAGGGAGCCGGGGGGGTGAGAGCTCAGGGGAGCGCTGGGCTCTAAGTGCTTTCACAACCCTTAGCCAGAAGTGGTTTCTTCTGATGCATAAATAATGTAGATAAATAGGATTATTTCACAAAAAGGGAACGGCAAAATAATAAACATCCTCCGAGCAGCAGCGCCCCGGCCAGTGCCTGGAGCAGAGGGGGGGCCGGGCGGGCAGCTCCCCGCAACCGGGAGCGGAGCCGTGTGCGTGTGGGAGCCGCGGAGGCATCACCCGGGGAGGCATCACCTGCTCCGGACGAAGGGAAAAAAAAAAAAAAAAAGAAAAAAAGAAAAAAAGCCTGCTCAGCTCCTCCTCGGCAAGCGGAGAAGCTGAAGCTGCTTTTCAGGACCCGGCCCGACTCTGCGGTTCCTTGTAAGTTCAAAGCCGTGGGGGCCGTGCCGGGTGGGACAGGGGAGCCCAAGGGAAGCTCTGCCGGGGGGGGTCCCCTTCACCATCCCAGAGCCCAGGGGCTGTCCCGTCAGCTCGGTCGGACAGAGCCTTGCTCATAGCAGTGCGTCGGGAGAGGGGAGCGGTGGGGGGAGACCCCTCCACCAGGCAGGAGGAGCCCAGAGTGAAGTTCATGGTGGGGTCTGAGGGTGTCAGAGAGGCTGAAGGTGTCCGAGGGGGGTGAGGCTGTTGCTGGCACGGGAAGTGCTGCTGCTGCTCGTGTGCTGCCCACCTCTGCCGCGTTCTCGTGGGGATGCTGCAGGACCAAAGGCATTGAATCCCTGTAATTTCATTACAGCAACAGAGTCCAAGCCTCTATAGCAGGGGAAAGGCTCTTTAGCTGAATTTACAGGCTGGGATCTGATGGGAAAGGTGACAAAAACTGGTCCCCTCCACATCACTCACCTGAGGCTCTATCAGACTCTATCTATTAAGGAAATTCACACCGATGGAATCGTTTGTAAAGGACCAAAATAAGAGCAAACGCTTGGCCCAGAGGGGAGCAGAGGAGGAATTTAGGCTGCCTCTCATCTTTCATCATTTTCCTTCTCCTGCTCCTCTCTTGGCAGCCCCAGTATTTTGCTTTGTCTCCTTCAGGTGACTAATCATTAGACTAATTAGTTGCTAATCAATGTTTAATTAAAACTTAGCTGTTAATTACTGGAGGTGCTCCTGTAGGTTGGATATTAAATATTATGGAAATATGGTTAAGGGCAGTTAGAAGAAGCCAGCCTCTCCCCCGTGTGCCTTGGCCAGCACCTCCTCCCCTGGGATGCTGCTCTCCCAGCCGAGGGACTGGGGAGGGGAATGGGGGTATGGTGCATCCAGACAGCACAACTGCACCCTGCAGCACCCCCTGCTTACTTGGGGTGGGGGGACAATCACCTAGGACTGGATTGTGGTGCGAGTGGCTCAGGAGCATCCCTGATGCTTTCCTGCAGAGCAGGGAAGAAATTTTTTATTCTGAGGGTGGTGAGACACTGGTCCAGGTTGTCTAGAGAGGTGGTTGGTTGATGCCCCATCCCTGGAAATATTCCATGTCCATTCCACGCTGATCTGCTTGGAGATGTCCCTGCCTACTGCAGGGGGGTTGGACTGGATGGCCTTGAAAGATCTCTTCATCCCAAACCCCTCTCGATTTGGGGTGTTGAAGAACATCCAGGCAGTAGCCAGGAGCAGGGGGGAAGCTCCTGCTCCTGTGTATCCAGCTGTTCCTTTAAACCCTCTGCATGCTGTGGGCAGGCAGCAGGGCAAGTCTCTGGGGATGGAGGCTTCGTTACCCGCCTTGTGCTGCCTGCAAGAGCCTGGAGGTTTTTCCTGCACAATCCATCGAAAAGAGCTGGTTAAACATTCCCCAGTTCTGGGTATGTAGGTCACCCGGTGTGCTGCTGCCCCCAGGTACCGGCTCATCCTGCCCTTGGGGGACCCTGGGTCTGCTCATTAACTCGGGGGCTGCTTCTCCCCCCATCTGTGTCCTTTGGGAGCTGGGCTGGGGGGGCTGTGCCTGCCCGGCAGCAGGGGCTGATCCCCTGGCTCTGGGGTCTTTATGTGGACCTGAAGGACCTTCAGGGCTGAGGGTTCCATGTGGTGTTCAAGGGCCTGGAACCCCTCACGGTTCCATAGAGTGGAGACCTGGGGGAGGGGACAGAGGCAGGTGACCCTCATGGTCCCATCTTGGGGTGGCCCCTCCTCAGTGGCTGTGCTGCTCCGGTGGGGAACAGGCGCTTGCAAGCTCTGTACAGGTGCTAAAGACATGATTTGCATTCTCCCCGCTCTTCCCATTCCTGATTTCACTTTACTTGTCATTTTATGGCTCATTTTAATTTCTTTTGAGCAGACCCATAGGCTAATAAGGTCTAGTGCTGCAGAGGGTCCCGAGGCAGACACTGTGTCTCCATCCATCCAGACAGATGCTGGGAGCACCGATGATGAGCCTGTGTCTGGGTCAAGTGGTGGCACATTCCTGTCACCTGGGGAAGAGCAGTGGCTTCCTCTACAGAAGAGAACTTGGGTGGCTGAACCATGGCTGAGGCACTGGGGCCCATGGGAGAAGCAGCTCCTGGCCCCTGTGCTCAGCCTGTCCCTTGAACCTCCTCTGAAAATGGGCACCTCTTCAAGAGGCCCCCAGTGGGATCCCCATCATCCAGATGATGTTTGCTGCAGGGACAAGTGCTGTGGGGTGAGGTGCAGCCCCAGAGCTCACCCCACAGAGGCACTGGAGAAGCTCAGCCCTCGTTAGGGCCGTGTTCCCATCCTGGGTTGTCCCTGGGATGTCTCTGCCTCCCTCCAGCTGTGTCAAGGACTCACATCACTCCCCACGTTGACTCAGCTCTGCCTGGGTGCAGGCTGGGGGAGGTAAGGGTGCAGAGAGCTCCCATTTGCTTTTTGGCCCTGCATGTGAGTTTTTTAAGAAAAAAAATTGTTTTTTCCCTTGCTAGTTAGAGGCAGATGTAGACAATGGAGCAGGGTTCTGGTGATTTGGGTGGTGACAGCGCAGGGAAAAGGAGCTATGTTTAGAAATAATTGCTTTGTCTTTTGCAGAGGTATTAGTGCTTCCATGCTGGCAGTTACAGGAATTAGCTGAAGGTATTGGTGACATAGATACAGAACCAAAATTGTTACTACTTGTAATCACTTTCATGTGTGAGAGAGAGCGAGAGACATTGTCAGGGCAGAAAGAGGAGAAGGAAACCAGCAGCCAGAAGGGCAGGAGATTTGGGGTTTGCAGTGCTGGGCTGGTACATCTGCAGTCCAGAGAGGTGCTGGTGCTGCCCGTGGCAGCCCCGTGGCTCCTCTGCTCCTCCCAAAAGTGACACTGGCTCTGCCGAGGGTCTGGGACAGGGACACAGAAGCTCCTGCCTTTTAAAAGTGGTTGCTTTGGGGAGGGTAAGCTGGGAAGCAGTGCCAGGGGGATGCCTGGCCAAGCTGAAGGTTTGGAAGCACTAACCCTAACCCTGTGCCTGGATCCTGGTGTGCCCAGCCCCGGGTCCTTTTCAGACAGAGGATTTAAGATGTTGCAAGTTTGGGATTGGGCAGCACCAGGCGAGGCCATGAGCTGCAGGCCCCGGGTGGATACTCCCCAGAGGGAGCGGCTGTGGGTGTGAGCAGAGGGCACTGCCCCTTGGGACTCTGCTCTCCTCGGGATAGCAAAGCTGCTGCTCTGTTGGGAGCACCCCAGGATGCAGCCTGGGCTCCAGCACTGCTCTGTTCTCCCGCTGTTTGTTTCTCTCCGGCTCTGGCAGTGCAGTTCCTGGCAGGTAGGGTCCTCCCCTCTCCCTGCCCATCCCTCAGTGCTGGGTCTGGCTGTGAAATGTAAACTCCAGTGTTGGGAAGGAACCGATCTGTGATGAAACAAGGCCATTCATGCTTTCAGATATTAAATTCCATGCAGAATGTGAAATAATTTCCCCTTCACTGATCCCAGTAAATGTAATTAGCTCTTGTTTCCCCAACAGAGCTGTCTGCCATCCTGAAGCGCTCTGTTTGGAGCAAAGGGTACTTGGTTCCATGTTGACCACATGTGCCATCTTGACCACCATGGCCACAGCTGCTGCCAGTAGCCCTTGGCCCCTTCCTGCTCCCTTCCTTTGGGGTAGGATCCCAGCTTCAGCCGAAGACGAGGGGATGGTGTGGGGAGCCCCTTCCTCTCCGATCCAGCTCCTGGTGGCTTGGCTGAGGGATGCTGTTTGAGGCAGGTTTTGCAGATGAGAGCAGTTCAGCTTTGTCTAAAGATGGCTTAAGCTTGTGTGCCCAGGGAGTGATGGTCTGGGGAAGGGGAAGGACCTACTCCATGTTCAGCAGAGTTTGGGTGACTTGTCCAGGGCCTTTTCTGTGTCCAGTTGAGAGCCAGGTCCTAAGGGGGAAGGGAAGAAAATCACCCACATGCTTGGCTTTCAGCAGTGCTGTTTGCTGAGGGGGATTTGAAGATTTGGGTTGAAGTTTTTTTGGGTGTTTGGTTTTCGTTTTTGAGTTTTCAAACCTCAGAGCAAAGAGGAGGAAAAGAAAAAAAAAAAGATCTTCCTGATGGAAGCAGCTAATAGTGGGTTATAAATGTGTCCCTGGCATGGTTCATTAGCCACTGTGACATATTGAGAGCTATGAGCAGTATGATACCAGCAAATCAATTCAGAATTTAATCTGAAAAAGAACACAGGGAGGTCTGATCATGCAACATGTTACCAAATATTTCTCTCAACTGAAATGGAGCAGCTCTTCTCTCCCGCCGCTGCTGTGCAAAAGTGCAAAATAAATAAGCAAAAAAGGACCTGCTTTACCTATGATTAATTTGCATAATTAGGGCTGTGTGAAAACACTTCACCAAGGTGTAAGGCACACTTTGCTGTGGATGTTTCCACGGACATCTTCCCGGGGTTACTCACTCTCACCCTGTGGCACCTTGCACAGCCTGGGCAGGACAGAGCTTCGTTGGCGTGGGGATTTCAGGCAGTCCAAAAACGGGAGGCAAGAGCCTGGGTGCTGCAGGGTGAAGCTCCTGCCAGCCTTGGCATGTCCTGTCTTGCTGCAGGAGCAAATGCCCTTCCTTGGCAGTGTGTGCTGCCGTGAGGCCCTGCTCCAGCAGCCAGATATGAGCTCAGAGCTCCCAGCCGGCTCTGCTGCGGGCACAGACCTGCAGCTCCGACGCTGGCTCCTCGGAGAGTGGCAGCAACCTGACAGATGAATCCAAGAGCTGCCTTTGTGCAGGGTGTTGTCCAGCTCTGAGCCTCACTAAAACTGCTGAGCTCCTCTCCCGGTGCTGAGGAAATCCCAGAGGTGGGGTCGGCAGAGCCTCTGCTCCTGGGCAGGGACCCAAGGCTGGGCACAGGAATGGTGTCAGGCTCTCTCCCTCCTCCTGGAACAGGGGAAGTATTTGCAAACCCCCCAACAGATACAGTGTTAGATCAAAGAGACGAATGCATTGGCTGTTTGGGAGCACACAGCGCTGCGGGCAGCCCTCACCCCTTCTGCCCCGTAATGGATATCAGATTGTTCTACTGATCCTGGCATTGTGTTAGTAATTGAGTGATGCAATGCAATGTACACTGATTTAATAAGTTTGTTAGTGTAATAGAGGCTCTGGGTTTTGCTGTTAATGTGCAGTGACAATTATGTTTTAGATTTGCTCATTATGTTGCATAACTTCACTATGAACTCAATCGTAAATTATATTTTTAAAAGCATTATTTCAGAGCCCATTACCATGGCTCTGCTTTCCCTCTCTCCAGTGCTGCAGAGTGCTCTGCAGGCTGGGTGTGCTTCTGATGTGTGGTCAGCTCCTCACTGGGTCTCACATACTTGGCTCCAGGTTATTTGGCTCAGGACATCTGGCACTGGCCAAAAAAAAAAAAGAAAAAAAAAAAATCTGGGTCCTGCCATGTCATCCCAACATCTCCATCGCAGCCCCAAGGACAATGCAGGGACCTGGGGTCCTGGCAGTTCTCTGGAGAAAGCTCCAGCTGGCACCATGTCCTGGGTGCTGACCATGCTACCACCATCCCCTTTATGGGCCCCTTAAGGGCTGGACCTCTTTTTGGCACCTCGAGTTCCAGAGTCTCCAAGTGGTTGTGGAGGACCTGAGAGGGCTGCAGCCTCGTCTCCTGTGTCTTCCCTGTACTGATGGCACCCGTTGCCTTGCAGAGGGAATTTCTGCTGATCTGGGACTGGCTGCCTGGCATTGTCCATACTGGGGCTCTGCAGGACTAACAGGCACAAGGAACTCAGCCCTGGGGACTAAGAGGACTCCCAGGGGCTGGGAGTTCACTGAGTCCCATTTTTACAGCACCTGCTTTCAGGATAAACCCAAGAAATGGCTGCAACAAGTCTTGCCATCTCTACAGTCCAGCCTCAGTTAGGAGACGAAAAACCTCCTCATTGTTAAGGGTAAAACCAAAAAAGCAGCAGTAATTTAGCAATTCTGACTGCCTCCAAACAAAGCCTAGAATGGCAAATAGACTGTGAAATAAGCAATGAAAAAACAAGAAAAAACATTTTTTTTTGCAGATTAATCCTTGTTCCCTCTGGCTCACGTCATGGCCTTGCTGACAGGCAGGGGTCTGGTGATTTGTGCTTTTTCTTTCTCTTCCCTCCCCTGTCTCTCTCACTCATTCTCTGCTGTTATCCCCCCTCTGCTACAGAGGAGTCTGCTACTCCTCCTCCTCTCCCATGCCGGGTTCGGCTGCTCGCCCTCCTGGCAGCCCCTGGGTATGTTCCCCCGGTGGGTTCCTCTCTCGGTGTTTCCTTGCGCACTGCTCGGCTCAGGCCTTTTCCTTCTCCTTTTCCTTCTGGGCAGCGCGGGGTTGCCTAGCAATCCCTCCCATCTCTCCCTCCCCTCCGCACACCTCCCGGCTTGCAAGGCTGCACCTCCGGAGCGGGTACCGGTTTGCATTTCTAGGAACAGATGTCAACAGGGACCCGGCTGGAAGGCTTGAAATGCAGAGAAGATTTTTGCAGAGCTTAAGCTCTCCCGTGTTCCCGGTTTCCTCGTTCTCCAAATCTGCTGCCTAAAGCATCTTCAGCCTCAATGAACCGTGAGAAAACAGCACAGCGGGGCATAGCAAGGAGCCATCCTGGCTGCGCGCTGCCTTTGTCTGGCAGGTCGTGAGAACAAGGGCTGCAGCCGCGCTGACAGGGCGGCGAGGCTCGGGCTCGGGCGCTTGCTGCATCCCAGAGGGCTAAAAATATAGACGTTTATCATACAAAATGGATGTTGGGATATCTGAGGTGCATTCGGTGCGTTTTGCAGCCCTCATCCCCGTTATGGATCAACCCCGATGATTTTTCTCCCGAATGCTTCTCGAAGGCCCCGGGGAGGAAAGGAAAGGAAAGCTGCGTGAGGAGGGGCCGGGGGCGGGGGGAGCGGTGCCTGTTTGCAGGGCAGTGAGAAGATCTCCTAGATGGCCCCTATGGTAAATTCATGGGGACTAAACACTGGCCTAAGCAGACCGCGGGTATTCCAGGTAGTTCTCAGGAAACGCAACTTATGGAGGGGTCACCACGGGCTGAACTGTTTGGAACCACGAGCAGAGATCAGTTTAGCCCGAAAAAAGCGCTGAGCCCCATCCAGTAACTCCGGCGGATCTGTAAGGAGCCATTTGCTGCTGCTGCTGTGCTGTGTAACATCCCCCGGGCTGGGGAGGGGGCTCAGGGGGAGCTCAGGCTTGCCCGTCCACAGCTTGGCACAAAGGGTCCGCGCTGCCGGGGCAGCCCCCGCCCGTGGGTGTTTCAGTGCGATGGCACCTAACGCAGCGAGCCAAGAGAAAGGGCCGAGCAGGACCCCTGCCAGCCTGTGGGCTGCAAACTCTGCCAATGCAGGTCTGCTCCGTGCTCAGCCGCTGCCCGGGGGGGAGGTAAACAGCAGGGGAAAGGGGGGAGAGCCGGGAACGCCAGAGACTTGCTCTTGCATAACGCTCGAGGAAGGACTAGTGCTTCCAGCCGCTGTGGGAACGCCCGGATTGCTGCCCAGAGATCCTTAAATTAGATTTAAAGAGAAGGAAGGGTGAGGGGCTGAGACATGCACAGAGCTTGAGTGTATCAGGGTCGCTGCGAACCTGCATCCCGAGGGTTCCCTGCGCAGCCTTAAGCCTTTCCCACGTTTGCAACGAGGAACGGAAACCTCCTGCCCTAGGGCTCAAGTGAGCCTGGGCATCCATCCCACCCGGGCCTGGGCATTCCCTGGGGCTTGCACATCCCACCCGGGCATCCCAGTGGGGCTTGGGCATCCCACCACCCACCCCCGTGCATCCTGCTCTGCAGTAGCATCAGTGGCCTGCTCGGGGTGGGGGGTCCGCTAGGGTGGGGAGGGGTCTCGTCCTTGCCCTTCCGCGGGTCTGCACGGGCTGAACAGAGGGGAAAAAGGAGAGAAGCCCTTGGGGGGGAGCTGCTCGACCCCCCTCAGAGCCGCAGCGGGCTCAGCCCCCTCCTCGTGCGGTAACGTTCATTTTGGGGAGAGAAACGAGGAGGGCAAAGCCGCCTCTTTGTCCGGACGGGAGGTGGGGGCGTGCGCTGGGCCCCCTCTCCGAGCGCGCTGCCGGAACGGGGGGTGCGATCCGGTCTCGGGTGCAACCCCCGCCCCTGACCACTGGAGGGAGGGGGCTGCAGGGGGAGGGGATCCCGGGCGGGGGGCGGCACTGGCGGGGCGGGGCGGGGGCGGCCGCACGTGCCCCCCCGCAGTGTTCGGCGGTGGCGGCGGGGGGCGGGAGCGCGCGCTCGCTCGGAGGCTCCGGGGGCGGCGGCGCGGGCGCAGCCGCGTGTGAGGCTGCCCGGTAAAGCGAGAGCGTGCCCGGTGAGCTCGGCCCGGCCCGGTAGAGCCCCGGCTCCGGTGGCCACTGTTCGGGAGATGCCGTTCGGCGGACGGGAACCCGCGGCTGCCCTTCGCCTCCGCTGCGGCGGTGGGGACCTCTGAGCGTGTGAGTCACCGGGGGCGGCGACACCGCGGCATTCCTACAGCCCACCCCCCCCAACTCACCGGCCGTGGCACCGGCAAGGGGAGCAGGGAGGCTGCGGGGGGGGGGCTCTTCCCGGTCCTACTCCGGGGTCTCAGTGGGAGGGAGCGGCGACGTTCCGCCGGGGCGAGCCTGGAGGGGGGATCCACCGGGAGCGGAGACCGCGAGGGGGACTCAGTGCACCGGGAGGCCCAGCTTCCCGGGGGAAGTGGGCGCGGGGTGAGCCGGGATGGCAGCGTCCTCTCCCCTGAGCTCTGGGATGGAGTTTCGGTTCCGCCAAGGGGAGCCTGATCCTGGGTCCGGTAACGGAGCCTGCCCGGTAACCGCGTCTGGAGGCAGCAGCGTTTGATTTGCTTGCGAAGGGATCCTGGCACAACTTCTCATTAAGTTTGCGTTATAGGATCTTAACGGATGTCTTAATTAGGTGCTGTTGCTAGCAGGAATGTTACGCTAATTAAAATCACACCCTCCAGGTGAAGGTAAATTGTAAGAAAAAAGTTGGCCGGGGTGGAGTCTGGATTAATGGAGTGGAGGAGGAGGATAATGGTGATGATGATGAGGAGGAGGCTAAGGCTCGGCTCTGCTCTGCTCGGGCCGGCCTCGGGGAGCGGGTGATGCTGCGAGGGGAGAGCACGGCCCCGCTGCCACCGGGCAGAGCCGGGCACCTTCCCGGGGGCTTTTCCTCTCCAGAATTCCTGCCTGCCTTTAGGAATTTCATCGCAGGACGCTGTGCCGGTGCGTTAAGGGCTACTGCGTGGGGAGGGCGGGATGGATGCATGGAAGGGGCCTTCGGGAGCCACTTCGGTTATTCGCGCCGCGGGTGGCATTGTCCCACGCTGTCCCCCGTGCTCCGCGTCCCCTCCAGCGCTCGGAGGCAAGTGCCTGGAGTGCGCAAACGTGGTGCAGGGGCCCGGGGGTGCTGAGCAGGCGCAGCGTGGGGACAGGCAGCGGTCTGGCAGGGCCCAGGGGGCGAGGAGCATCCCAGCCCCTGCCTGGGGAGTGCTGGGCGGGCTCGGTTGTGCGTGCGCAGGGGGAGGGATGGGGGGAGCCGGGAAGCAGAGGGATTTCTCGGCTTCTCACTCTAGTGAGCATGACATTAACAACGCCGGCTATTTTCGGTTGCCTTTCATGAAGGTTTGGGACTCGCTGGCTGCCTCCGCGGGAGCCTGGCCTGGGGCAGGGTGGCTTCTGCCGCCGGTTTCTGTCCTGGGGGTCACTGCGGGAGGTTGTGAGGTTGTGGAAGACCTTGCCGTTTTTTCCACTAATTCTGCCCGGTTCTCCGGGGTGTCTGGGGCTCATGGTTCGTCCCGCAGAGCTCCCTCTGTGAATTCCTTTGCCCTGGTGTTGTTTGCATTCCAGCAGTGCCCAAAGGCTGGAGCCGGGCTGGAGGCCTTTGCTGTGCTGGGTGCTGAGGAAGGCAGAAGGCAGCTTCTTCCTCAAAGAGCTTCCTGCTTGCAGGCTAAAATGGTTGAGGCGTGATAAAGCTGCACAAAGCAAGAAATGAAAGCTATTTTTTTCTGGATAATAGATGGAGAAAGAGCCTGGAGCTGATAATTTCTGTGGAGAGATGATTGCAGCATGTTGGGGCTGGCAGGGCTGCCCATATCTGGCCAGTCCTTGAGAACTTGTAATTGGCTTCGAGGAGCTGAGGTGAGGCTTTGTGGGATATTTCACAGAAAATACAGGGGGCTTGGGGTTTTTTTTTCTTATTTTTTCCCCCTGCTTCTCCTTTTGAAGTGAACTGTGAGGTTGTGCAGCACCACAGAAAGCCTTGGCACAAGGGCACACAGATGCCCTGCTGCAGTGTTAGGTAAACCTTGGCCATGGTTAAGGTGTTTGCTTTTGGGGCATGGCTGTGGGGTCATCTCACAGGGACGGAGATGTTCTGTAGCAAGCTGAGGAGGTGGTTGTGGAGCACTGGTGATGAGAGGCCTGGATATAGCAGGCCAGCTGGCTCGTGAGCTGCTGTGGCCAGAAGCCCAACCCCACGTACCTAACAGAGGGGCAGAGGATCCAGGATGGGACTGGGAAACCCCCAGCACAGCAGTCGTGACTCTTGCTCATTCCTGGCAGTTTAGGAACTGGAGGCATGGAAGGAGCCATCACTGACCAGAATCTCCTGTGGGAGCCCCCTTGTCATGAGGCAGTGCTGGCAGGCCCATGAGGCTGGGGTCTCTCATGGCCACAGCAGTTCTTGGCCACAGGTGCTGTAACCTCCATCCCTTCCTGCTGCTTCTAAGGACAAAGGGAAGCTGTCCATGCTGATGGGTTTGGGTGTTTTGGGATGCTGAGCCTTGCTCCTTGTAATGCTGCCTCTGGACAAGAAGCTCCTCCAGCATTGCCAGGGCTGCAGCCGTCCCCTCAAGCTGCTGCTGGTGCTTTTCCTCCCTGTCCTTTCAGCCACAATGCCCGAGAGGGATTCCCAGCTCTTCCCAGCCACTGGAAATGCAGGAGTGGGGTAGGAGCACACGCTGGCTGGGCTGTAGTGTTTGGAGGGGGACACAAGTGTCCCCACCAGGCTCACGTCTCAAGCAGCTCATCCAGCACAGACAGTGTTTGCTCATTCTGTCTATAAATGAAAGTTTTTAAGTGTGTGCATTTACTAAATTACTTTTTCGTCACAATTTTTCAAATGGATCAGCTGACAGTAGATAAATGCCTCTGAAGGTTATTGAGATAATAAAAGGCATGAGGGAAGTTCCTTAATTTATTTGAGTTCTCTTTTAATTTACAGTCATATGGGGTGAGAGTACACTGAATAATTAGTTCCTGTGAATGATTTGCTCTTTTCAGACAACTGTGGAGAAGGAAGGGGAGCCCGTGGTGAGGTGCGAAGCTGAGCTCAGTGGAGGGGGGTTGAGCTGGAGGTGGTTTGGCTGTGGTGCAGCCAGAGCTCCTTAAGCATCTCCCCAGCCTGCAGAGGTACCAGGGAGGGGCAGGTTTATTGGCAGCATCTCTCCCTTTTTGCACATCTGGAATAAGAAACTACAGGAGAACGAGGTGCCTTTCCTGAGGCTCCAAGGGAGTTGGTGCTCAGCTGGTTTGGAAGGTGACCTGCAGAGCAGTTTGCTTTCCCATGGCTCTTGAGGTCTTTTCCTCATCAGTGATGAGTACAATGGAGTGGAAAAGAGATGTATTTTCCAGCCTGTGAGCTGACAAACCTCCACAGATCAGCCCAGAGTCCCTGGCGACCCTCTGCCCTCCCCAGCTCTTTCCTGTCGCAGCTGCTCTGGGGGGATTCACAGCTTCTGGGACCCTCAGGGAGCCCCTGCAGCCAGACAGCACCCAGAGCTTGGGTGCCTTCTCCCCCCCAGGTTGTTGCTGCTCCCCTGGCTGGGCTGGGTGCTCGGGGCTGCCAGGAGCAGCTGCTTTTCCCTCTCTGGTCCTTTGCAGTGCGGTTCAGTCAGCGATGTTCCAGGGCTTTCTGCTGGAATTGTCTGAGGTATTTTGGGATGTGTGTTGTTGCAAATTAATTGACAGGCTGAGATACTAGATGAGGAAGCAAAATTTTCTTCTCTGTTATTTCATTAGTTATTGAGATTAATTTTTTTTTTGGAAACTTTATTTTTAATAAACCAATCTCAAGCCTGCTCTCTGCCTTTGCTCAGCCCGCACGCGGCTGCTCCAGTCATCATTGTGTCTTCCAGACTAGACAAGATTGAATTTCTAATGGGTAGAAATGAGCACACAAGTGCGGGATGCCTTTTTATGTTTCATTATCCAGCAGGTACATGTTCCCCCCCCCCCAGCTTCCCTCCCCCTCACTCATCTTGCCAGTGGCTTGGGTGGCCTTCAGCCCATTCCCAGGTGGGATGGAGTCTGCAGTGGGGCCCTCCTGGCTGCACATCTCTGCCCAGGCAGAAAAAACATGGAATTTCAATATATGAGGGCCTGAACTCACTGGGGTTGGAGTGGGACAGCTGTGGGCAGTCTGGGTGGGTTGGAGATTTCTTGGCTCTGTCTCTTGCTTGGGTTCTCTCCTGAGCTGGTGAGTGGGGCACGTGCCTGGCGGGGTTATTGAACCAGGGGAAGTCATTGCAACCAGAATTTATGGAAGTGATAAAACAACTTTTGACAACAGGCTCACCTCCTCCATGGCCGGGGGAGAATATTTTCCTCTTGTCGGATCGATAAACAATTAATTCTAAAGCAGGGAGCTGGAGAAAAAGGGAGAGTTTTCCAGATTTCTGAACTCTTAATCAAGCTCTGGGTAAAACACAGATCTGAGAAGCTGAGACCTGCTGATAAAATCTCGACCTTGATAACTGGTTCTTCAGTTCCTGGACTGCAGCTTATCCTTCCTTTGCTGAATAAATCCACTTTTAAATATAGAACTTGTTCTTAGATATTTATGCTTCCAATGTGTTTAATGTAGCTTTGCTTAATAATCTGCTTCAAAATGCTGAGTTTCCCTCCACATTTTAATTGAATTATAATTTCCATTCAGAATCAGCTTAAAATAAATGAGTTCAAAAACATAGTAAATAATACATATAATTCACTTAGTCTTAACATAATCTGTGAAAATAAGGAACCCAAATCACCATTTAACCTGCACATGGGGCAGCCTTCTCTGTAGCAGAACTCCTGGCATCCTCATCTGCAATGTGATGTTGTTGTTGTAAATTGTCCAGTAACAATAAAAAATTAATTTTAAGCCTGTAACCAGAGTCAGGATGGAAACAGGATAACGTGTGATCCATTCCCAGCACTGTGCTGGGGAATTTGGGTTTGCATTCCTGTCTGGACTTGGGCAGTGCTCAGTGCCTTTTTCTTAGGGAGTGGTGGCAGTCCTGGTGTCCAATGTCTGCAGGTTTGGGTCACCAGCAGTGCTGAGCAGACCTCTTGGCTTTGGCAGAACCTCCCTCAGACACCTTTGCTGTGGCTGATGGAAACAGTGGATTTCAGTGAAACTTCTCCAAAGAGCTTTTGGTGATGGGTCAGGGGCTTCGGGGTGTCTGTTTGTGGGCTGGGAAGGTCTGTTCACTCTCCAGGAGTTTCTGGGGTTGTTTGAGAGGCTGTTTTGTAGGAGAGAAATAAATAAATAAATAAATAAATGCTTAGGGGTGTCTCACAGCTTGTGGTTTGGTTTCTGGGCAGGGAAGGAGTTTCTGCTGTAGCACCAAACTGGTGTGAGCTGCTGGTGGAACTGGGCACAAGCGCTGCTTTCAGCTGTGTTCAGGGCCCTAAGGTGACCCCAAGGGTGGGATGTCACAGCCCTGGTGCTGGAGCCCCCCCAGGCAGGTGTGAGGAGGGGGCTGCGGGGCTCTGTGCATCTCTGGGTGTTGATGTGTGTCCGAGGGGCTCTGCAGGCAGCGCTGCGGCAGCCGAGCTGCTGTCGGGGCCATGGGATGCTCCGCTGCCATCCTCAGGCTCTGGAGAATCCTGCCGCGGCAGGAGGACGTGCTGGCAGTGTCCCAGGGCTGCCACCAAAACGTTGGGGCTCTCCTGGGGCCCCCCATGGCAGAGCAGGGCTGGGGGTGGGGTGCAGGAGCCCCCGGAGCAGTGAGCAGGCTGGCATTGCTCGGGGGAGCTGGATCTGCCTGGGAAGGTGCTTTATGGAATATGCAAATCTGGGTATGGAGAGCGGCCTAAATAATTATCCACAGAGCCAGATTTTTTTAAAAATAAAGCTATCTACAGTATATTGCAGAAGTAATTAGGAATCCTGAGCTAGCTGTATCTCGATCTTTATAGCAACATAGCTGATAAAGCATGATTCAGGGACCTCGTTATCTTTTTTTAAAGAAGTTTTTATTTAACTTCCGTGAAGTTGCCATGGTTACTCCTGTGCATGGCTTCCCTGCCTCTCTTGCCTTAAGTGCAGCTGCTAGTGCTGAGAATTAAAACATCTCCATTTGGAGCAGGCTTGTCCCCCCCCCCATTTTCGCCCCCCACCCCATAATCCTGGCTGTGCTCTGCTGGGGGGAGAGGCTGCGCTTCAGGAGCCTCATCCTTTGCTGACCCTGGCTCTTCCAGCTCTTCCTTTGCAGCTCCTGTGCTTGAGCTGTTTGGTTTAGTAAAGCTCATGCTGAGCAACCACCCCAGCGGGAAGAGTTGGAAAGGGTGGGTTTGGGAAAGAGACCTCGGGGAGCTCAGCAGCCTCTGCCCTGTAGGTGGAACAGGACCTGTCCGGATCTGTGGCCTCCAGAACCAGCCCTGGGGCTCTGGCTCCTTGTTTAGGATGGTGAAAACCTGGCTGCTAGGGAGCTGTTCCCTGCCCTCTCACCAGCACTGGTGCTGGAGCCTCCCATGTTGGGGTTTGACTCCATGGCGTGGAGGACACAGGTGGCTTTGTGCTGGTGTGACTCTGGTCACCTCCTGGACTTGTCCTGATCTGATGGAAGAGGAAAGTAGCAAGAGGGGCTGGGATGAGGGACCAGTGGCCTGGGGGCCCTGCTTGCTCTGCTTTTGGGCTAACAGGGCTGGGTTGTCTGGGAGCTGCTGGGGGTCTAATGAGCCCCAAAGGAGCCCTTGCCTCATCCTGCACCAGGAGGCTGCAGGTGCAGGCACAGGGAGCTGAGGTGGGGTGTCAGACCAGCCCATTCCCATGGCAGTGGCCATGACATAGGACAGTAATAGGAGATGCTTTATGGTAACACCTCTCGAGCCAGGCAAACCTAAGAAAGCAGGGTTCTGAGGAGACAGCAACCCCTTTGGCTGGCCGTGGGGAGGGATGCCAGAGGATGGGCAACCTCCAGAGGGGAGAATCGATATTGGAGTGGTGGGGTGGGATAGGAAGGAGAAGCCATGCCTCCACCACAAGCAAAAGGCTTTGGTTTCTGCTGGCAGGGGCAGCTGGGTCTTGCGGGTGCTTGGCTCTGCCCTTCCCATCCCCTGTGCTGCTTCCTGTCCCCGCGGTGCCAGCCAGGTACTGAGCAGCCCTGGTGATCCCGGCCATCTGTCCAGGGCAGGGCTGAACCCTGTCCTCATTCTGTCTGTCAAAGTTTTGTCAAGCTTCCCCTCCTGCTCCTCTCGGCGGTTTTAAGCAGTGGAGGGTGGGAGGGTGCGTGGGAGGTGAAGCTGCACCAGAAATAATTCTGCGCGTTGGGGGGTGCGAGCGGCGCGGGGGGAAGGCATCTCTCCCCAGCAGCCCCGCTGCTGCCCTGTGGCTGTTTGCCCTGTTCACCGAGTCCCCCGGATGAAGTGAGCAGCTTTTATTTGTTTATCTCCCCTTTCTTCCTCCCTCTCTTTCTTTATTTCTCTTTTCCCTTCTCCGTTTTCTTTCCCGATGAAAGATTTTCTTGCAGTGTCAAGGCAATGTGACCTGGTTCCGTAATAAAGAGGAGGCTTATTAGAATTAAAGCCCAACAGTGTTAAAAAAGCAATCTTGGCAAGATTGAGGCCATGGGGGAATTGTAAATTCTCAGCAAAGACCTCATTTAAAGACAGGGATGAAAACACATGCGCACACACGTACCGAAGCCTTGCACCTCGTGGAGAATTTGTGGGAGGGTGCTCGGTACCTGGGATCATCCTGTGAGGTGGTTCGGTGCCTTCGTGGATGTACTTGCTCCATGGCCAGGGGGGAGCTCTGTGAATATCCCTTGGGTTTGTTTTCCTTGTTCCTCTGGGGACACCCTCCCCGCAGCCCTGCTCATCCCTTCCCGGTGTGGCTGCCCACCCAGCGCGGTGATGGCAGCAATGACAGCCAGCGCTGGCACAGCCGGTGACTCAGCCTGCCCGGGCTCCCTGGCTCCCTGCCAGCCCCGGGGGGTGCGGGGCTCCCCTCCCTGCTCCCCTCAGAAGTTTCCCTCGGGGTGCAGTGGGCACTGGGACCATCAGGGAGTGGCAGGACAGGGTGTCCCTTGCTGGGGACAAGGTGTGCCGGCTCTGTGTCCCTCTGCCCCAACTGCTCTCCATGCTTCTTAGCGAGGTTTGCAGGGCAGGCAGCTGCCCGGGGTGTGGCTCATCCTTCTCTGAGCACATTCCCCTCCCAATCTGCCTCTTTGGGAGTGCAGGTGGGAATTCTCACCTGAGCCTGCTGCAGTGCCTGGGGAGAGCGGCTGTGGTGGGAAGCAGGTGACGGGAACCTCACCATCCCCCAGCAGCTCCCCTCTCCCCTCCTGCTGTTTTTTCCCCTGGGATGGCTGCAGGGGGAACTGCTGCGGGCAGTCAGTGTGAAGCAGGCGGAGGATCCGTCGCGAAGGCCCAGAGCTCCTGCTGCCCGTAGAGCAGCAGGTCCTGCTGTTCCCCACGGTGGTCTGTTGTCATGATTTGCTGTTATCTGTGTAATTAGAAAGTGAGCTCTCCTGCGGGGCGCTCGGTTCTGCACACACCGTGGTGCTGTGGAGATCTGAAGCCAGAAAAAAGGGGGGGCTGATGTGTGGGGATCATGGGGACTCGTGTAGATCCCATGGCATGAGGAGGAGCTGCCCAGCACTGGTCTGGGGGGCTGCAGGCAGCTGAGGGTGCTCAGGCTCCTGCTCAGTTACCCTGGGGTCAGTGGGGGGGTCTTGGTGAAGAGGACACTTAGAGCTGGAGGAGCCCCATGGTCTGAGCCTGGTTCAGAGGGCTCTGGATTCCGCTCCATGAGGAACAGGCCAGCTGGGCACTGTGTTTTGATCCTGGACATAATGAGGATCTCTGCAGAGCGTGTGGCCTTGTGAGGGTTTTGCTCTTCCCTGCAGTGTCCGAATCTGATGGGTGCTTCATGGGCAAGATCTTGTTGCAGCCTTCAAAGTCTGTAGATATTCTGTTGCTCCTGTGACTGCTCCGTGCTGGGGAGCCATGGATGTATGGGGATGCTTCTGACTGTCCCAGCTCAGGGTTGAGTACAGCTCTTTCCTACTGCTGTAGCCCTCATGCAATGTCTCGAGTGTCTGGAGCTGTATCTGTCCTGGGATGTGACTTAGCATTTGTGTGTCTGGTGGGGTTTGGGCAGATGGGGTTTATGGGCATCCTGGTCCTCTCTGGATCTGCTGCAAAGATGCTGAGGAGCAGCCCAGGAGTTGCAGTCCTGAGGGGGTTCAAGCAGAGCCCTTATGCTCACAGGATGCTGGAGCAGGTTGATATGAAGTGGGTGATGGGTACACACACACACACACCCCCGTAGGTCTGAACCTGTCCAGTGCTGGGATCCCATCCACTCCTTCAGCCTCGGCTGGGCTTTTTCCAGCTGTGTCTGCTGGTGGAGACTCCCTGATGGGTGCTGGAGTTCCTCTTCATCCAGATCTCTGTGTCCATCCCCCTATGTGGCACCGTGGCAGGGGCTCTGTCTGCAATGTGTCCCCCACTTCCACACCCTGTGGTGGTGGGAGCAGAGCATCTCCCTGGGCCAACAGCTGTGCTCACCGGGCATCCTCCTCCTCCTCACCTCAGTGGTGAAAGGCTCAGTCCTGGGAATGGGATGGAAATGGGGCAGTGGGCTGAGGTGGCTGTGTGTGGCTCTGTGGGCTGTGTGGCTGTGGAGCCTGCAGCAGCTGAGCTGAGCTGGTGGGGTTGGTGTGCTGCCTGCACCCAGCCTGCACCCTGTGGCTGCAGTGGGGAGATGCTCATGGGCTGGTGGAGAGGAGAAACCTGTTTTGGACTTGCCAAGCGGAAGGCTTATCTTCCCTTTTGTTTGTACTTTTATTTAGTTATTTATTTATTTGTTTTTTTAATCTCGGAGTGCTTCGTTTTCCAGAAGCTGTCATTTTCCATCAGCCTCTCAGTGAGGTACATCCATTCCCACTGCCAAAATCTCCATATCAAACACTTGTAACACACTGCTGAACTGACAGCCCTTCCTGCCCGCGCTCCCTGCCTGTACAAAGGGATGCTGTGTGGGGAGGGATATAAATACACGCACTGCTCTCTGCCGTGCTCTCCCCGGCTCTCTCGCTGCCCGGATAAAATTTTTCCGCAGCCTCGGCACAGGCGCCCACGGCCCCCCCTGGCTGCACCAAGGCGCTGGTGGCGGGATGCAGGCAGGATGCTCCTGCCTGTTTGGTGAGGGGCTGAGGGAGGGGACCAGGGCAGCAGAAGGGAGGAAACAGAACTGAGCTGGAGGGGAAGGAGCTCCTCTGTTCCAGCAAAGCACCTGAGTTTGCTTTGTTGGTTTTTTTTTTGGTTTTTTTTTTTTTAATATAAAAATTAAAAAAAATACTTCCTGGGAAGGCCACCGTCCTGGGAGCCTGGCCCAAGGCTGGTGCTGTGCTGTTAACTCTTTGTCTCAAATCCCTGTTTCCTGGGAATGTGGGGACATTCCCAATGTCTGAGCAATCTGACTGCTTTCTTAAAAAGAAAAAAAAAATTTCTTCTGAATGAAATTCAAACCCAACCCCAAATCTCTATTTTTTCACAAAGGAAAAGGAAGGAAATGTGAAATTCTCTTCCCATCCCCCTGAGTCTATCAGTCTTGCAGCTGATGAGCATAACCACTCCTGCTCCTCCTGGCATTGCCTCCCTCCACTTCCATAAGAAGTCACTGCTGGTGTTGCAGCCATGTGCTGCTGGGCTGTTCCCCAGGAGTGGACGTGGTTGTCCAGGGAAGCAGTAGAGTGCTGGAGCAGATCACACGGGAGCTCCTGTGGTCTCTTACCCCCTCCTGGGAGCAAACCAGGAGCAGGACTGTGCTGGGCTCTGTGGTTTGTGCTCGCTGCCTTCGTGGCTCCGTTGGCTTTTCCCTCAAACCCTGTCGCTGGGCTCCTGGTGTGGTGCTGTGCTGGGAGGGTTCTGCTGCTCCTACAGGTGGGAGCCTTGACGTGGGACATATGAGAGTTATTTTTTTTAATGTGATACCGTTAAAATGGTTTTTAATTGAGTTCGTTTCTGCAAGTTCGATGATAAATTTTTAAGCACCTCAACATGGAGAGGCAGGGCTGTGCTCAGCTCTTCTGCTTCTTGCATGAGAAGTGCCAGGACATGCAATGTTTCTGTCCTGATGCTGTCTCCATCCGGGGTCCTCTGACCCCAGCTGAGGGGCAGCTTGGCACATGTATGGGTGTGTGTGTCCCCCAAGCTCCTGTCCCGTCAGTTCTGCTGCTTGGGCTGGTGCTGCTGAGGGATGCACTGGGTTTGTGCTGGCTCCCAGCTGGGGGGTGTGTGGGGACCCACATGGAGCAGTGGGAGGGAAGGCTCTGCTCTGCCTTGCTCCTTCCAGCCACCATGAATCAGCCTTTCCCAAGGACCTGTGAGCCTTTCCCAAGGATCTGCTGTCACTGTAGCCTCAGGTCCCTGGGGAGCAGCCGGGGGGGGTGAGGGCAGGGGCAGTGCCAGCTGCAGTGCCATCTGCTGCCCTCCCTGGCCAAGAGGCACTGACCTCGTGTTTCCAGACTGCTCTTTTTAGAGAAGTGTGCCCAGCTGGTGAGGATGCTCCTGGGAAGCTCCGATGTCCTGCAGGGTCTGGCTGTGGGGTGGACATGGCAGGGTCTGGGCACAGCCTGGCACACTGGGTTTGCCCATCTGCTGTGGGTGGGGGTGGGAGGGTGGGTACCAGGCTCATCCAGAGCATGGCCCTGGGTCTGTTTCTAGGCTGGCACTGCTGGACCTGCCCATGGTCCAGTGCCTGCTGTCCCGCTGGCAGGGGCAGCTGCTGCCTCAGAGCCTGGCTGGGAGCAGCCCCCAGTGCCAGCTGCCTCGGGGCCACCTTGCATCTCCCCCCCTTTGTCCAGAGGCTTTTCCAGAGGCAGGAGTGCTGGCCATGGAGGTGGGGCCTGGGGTCAGGTCAGCCATGAGTGATGGAAGGGAGATGATCTCTGCAGGCAAAGTTCATGAACGTTCATCACTGGTGATGGGAAGTTTTTGTACGTGCTGATTAACTGCCTCCCTCTGATATGACAGGGCAAGATAAAATATGAGCGACTGCATTCTTTGACTTAAAACTTAATTAAAACTATATATCAAAACCGTAAGACCCTAGGCTTAATAAAACCTGATAAAATTATACTAATACACTTCAATTTCAATCCAAGGCTCTCTGATGGAAGAGCATGAAAGTCTGAACCTATAACTAGATTAGAAACACCTCCTATGCAGTATTTATGGTGCTGTCCTGCTTGAGATGCATGGCCTCAGAGGAAGGCTCTGGCACTGTGATGAAGAGGAGTTGTCAGCCTGGGGCAAGATCATTCAGGCAGGTTCCTGGCAGGGGCAGAGTGGCTCTGGGGCTGTGCTGGTCCTGGAGGATGAGCTCAAGGAGGGAGGGATGGTGCTGCCCAATGAGCCCTGGGGTCCCTGGCCCTGCCTGCATGATGCTGCTGCAGCCCCTGTCTGTGCTGATGGCCCCACAACTGCTTGTTGGGGTACAAGGAGAGGTCTGGGGGTTCTGCTTACAGGATTCTGACAGGTCCCCAAAGCTGCTGGCTGCTTGATTTACCAAGCGAGATGCTGCACCTTGGATTAGAAGCTTGGAGCCAGAGCCCTGCAATTAGGAGCAGAGTGGAGCAAATGAGCCTGCGAGTTCACTGGGTGGGAGCATGGCCATCCTGGAGCTGCTGAGAGTGATTTTGGGATGTAGCTGCTCCTCTGCTCCCTCCTTTCCAGGCATGAATCAGCCAGAGCACCCAGTGCCCCCATTTCCTTTCTTTCTGGCACAGCCGGGAGCATCCCTGCTGCTGGAAGACCCTAAAATTTCACCTTTGGGCAGTTATATCCCAGGTTAATGTCTGCGGAGGGGGTTGTGCCTGGGGCAGGCATCACCCAGGGGTTGTTTGTGGGGTTTGGGGTTCCTGGTGGGGCTCGGCATGGCTGCAGTGCCACTTCACTCCAGCAAGGTGGGAAGTGGCTCTGGGAGACTGCTAATGTGGAGCATAAATCCTGTAGGAGACAAGGTAGGTCAGAGGAGAGAGGCAGGACCAGTAAAGCATTGCGGTCAGAGAGACTCTGTCCTCAGAGGAGAAGCCAGGGGCTAATAAAGAGCAAAGGGGAAACACCCAGCAGTGCATCACAGACCCCTGCATCCCTCCCGTGGGCTCCACATCCTCACCTGCTGCATCAGCTAACAGTGTCCCTGTGTCCCTCGCTGCCAGCCCAGCTCCAGCGAGCTTTTGGGGGCTGAGACAGCTTTTTGATGTGTTTGCAGGCAGCTGGGAGCAGGATCCCTGCGGGGGCTGCAGCGTTTCTGCTGCTTTCGGTTCCTTGGGCTGCACCAGCTCCACCAGGACAGCTCAGTTCTGGGATGGGGTGCTGAGCACGGGGGGGTCCTGGTGCACAGGGGGTCTGGAGCTGTTTCTTGGGGCTGGAGGTGCAGCCAAGGGCCGGGGGGCTGCTGGGACTGGGAAGCTCTGTGCCTGTTTGCCATGCCTGAGGACCGTGGCCGCAGCTGACCCCGCTGTTCCCTTCTCTTCTCTCCCTTCCAGGTGACCGGGTGCGTGTCAGCCCGGAGCACTGATGTGTGTTTGTGTTTTTCCAAGGCAGTGATGAGCCTGCAGCCAGCGGCCTGGCCTGACCCCGGGTGCTGGGCTGGCAGCACCCCCTGCCCGGGCACAGCATCCACTCCCTGCTCATGCTCTCTCCTTCCTCACCCCTTCCCCAGGTCCGCCTGGAGCTGGAAGCTGGGACAGAGCACAATGAGAATGAGAGGGGCTTGTTTGCCAGGCAGTGCCCACCTCTGCCCACCCTGGTTTGCTCCCACACGGGACGGCAGCACACGGGGCCCTGGGGAGCTGCATTCCCAGAGACTGCGGGGGATGTCGTGTGTGTAAAATTAGCACTGCCTTGTTAGTCCTTTTCAGGCTAATTCGGAGTGAAATGCTTTAGCAGCAGTGGGCTGATTCTATCAGGAGAACAAGAACTAATTAAATTCACTCTGACCATCAAGCAGTAAATTATTTATACCCAGACAGATGCAATCTAATCTGCAGCATCCAGCCCCACTGAACTTGCATCCTCCTTGGTTTGGGGTGAGGAGCAGATTAAATATGCAGAGGGGCAGGGGGGACTAGCAGGAGGGCTGAGGGGGATTCAGCTGGGGAAAGCAAATCCTTCTTCTGCACTGGCACTGTGGGGGGACCCCTCTGCCAGCCCCCCCTGACCCCGTGTGGGAGGCTGCAGTGGTGGGGCCTGGGGGGAAACAGCTGAAATCACAGTGCTGCCCATCGCTGGCACCAGCAGGGAGATGGGGGAACCCTCCTCCTCCTCCTTCCTGAGAGGAAGGCTGAGCACCTTCTGGAGATGAGGGCAGGTTCTGCCACCACCTCTTGGTCCCCATGCAGGTCCCTGCACTGCCATGTGATTGCCATCAGACCCCTGCCCTCATCTCCCCTGTGCTCAGTGGCTGCAGGCAGGGCAGGCAGCTTGGCTCTGGGCAGATACACTCTTGTAATCTCCTTAAGGATTTATCTTTCTGGTTATCTGACCCTGGTGTCTGATTAGATCATTCTTGTGTCTCGGTGGTAACATGAGCTTTGACTGCTTAAAAGCTGCCGTTCCCTCTAATTACTATTGAGCTGAGATCCCTCTCCTTCTCTTGAATTGAAAGGATCATTTCCTGATCCTTCAAGGGGTTGTAAAGGATTCCAGCAACCTGGGAGTCTGCTCTGGTTGGGACTGGGTAGCTCAGTGTATGACAAATTGTCTGGGGATCCCCATCCTGGCCTTGGAGCCAGCAGCTGGGGATGCAGTGGGTGCACAGCAGGGCTGCTCTAGGGCATGTCTGGGCCTGGGGGCTTCTCCCATCCAAGGGGGAGAGCTTCTCTGGAGCTGTTTTGGGGCTCTGGCTGCATTTGTTAAGATTTTAAGGATGAGTGTGCTGATAACCATCCTGTGCCCATGGGGGGTGGGTTCCCCTGGTGTGGAGGGCTGGAGCTGAGCGTTCGTGCAGGGCTCATGATCGGACATGGTGATCTTAGAGTCTTTTTCCAGCTGTGACAGTTCTGTGATTCTGTTCTCCAGGGCTGCCCAGTGATTCTCCCTGATACGGTGAAGCACGGGCAGGCCCCAGGGCTCGTGCCTTGCTTGCCTGCAGTGCTTGGCAGCTTTGAACTGATTCTTTCCACAGCAAATGTGTTTTTCCATGATACGGGAGGGAAAGGTGCAGGCAGGAGGCCCCAGCAGCATCGTGTGTGGCACAGCCCCATCTCCTCTGCCTCTCCCGTGCTGCATTTTGGGACAGTTGAACCCAAACGGTGTTTGCGTTTGCACCGGCGATTAATCTCTGTAGCAGGGGAGGGAACTCCTATTATGAGTCAGGCTCATAACTCTCGGCACACACATTTCTAGAGCCCTGTTGAACTATTAATCCTCCTGGCTCCCTGGAGTAGGGAGGATGGAGGGGGAAATGTCACCTTGTGGCAGGAGAGCTGTGATCGGCAGCCAAGGCAGCCAGCTCTGCCTCGGAGATGGCTCCTGCTCTCCAGATCACTCCGATGGACCATGTGGCCTCACAATTTAATTAAAAAAGGAAAAAAAAAAAAAAAAAAGGAAAAAAAAAAAAGGCAACTGCTTAGCTCTGGTTTTGCTGCTGCTGAGAGGACAGATTTGCCTGCTGGCAGCTCTCTGCCATTAAATGGATGAGCTATTCAAGTGTGGGTTATGGATTTAGGATCAGCCTGGCTGTGCTGCAGAAGACACACGATGCTGAGCCCAGATGGATGTGTGGTCTGGGGTGGGGGCCCGGGGGGAGCTGACATGATCTTTTCAGGAGTGGCAGAAGGTGGGATGGAAGAGCCTTCACCAGGAGAGATAACCTTGGGAAGGGCGAGGAGCTCCTCCAAGCTCTGCCCATGTCCACAGGCAGCTTGGCTGGGTCCTTCCTGGTTGTGTGTGCTCATGGGGGACACAATGCTGCAGCCACCTCGAGCAGAAGGGCTGGAACAGGGGCAGGAAAAGTGAGCTCAGGTTTTGGCTTGCATCTGAGTTAGGTAACGGGAGGTTGGTTAAACTGGCTGAGCTCAGAGGAATGGGTTTGGGAATTTCCCTCTGGGTTTGGTGATGGTGGCTGGAAGGGACCCAGGGTCTGCAGCAGTACTGGAGGAGAGGGGACTGGATATGGCAGGTGATGGAGCCAGAGCTGCCTTGCCACAGCCATGTGGCACCACCTGCAAACCCACTGCAGAGCTGAGCAGGTGAGGAGAGCTCCTGGTGAGCTCCCAGTGTCCTCAGAGCCTCTTCCCCATGGTGAGCATGTTGGACCCTCACAGACCACCAGCAGGTCAGTGCTGGCAGCCAGGCATGGGGGCAGTGGCCACCCCATGGCACTGCCAGGCAGCACGGGAGAGGAGCCACAGGAGAGGAGCCTTGCCTGGATTGAGCATTGCAGAGTCCAGAAGCTGCTTCCAGGCTGCAAAAATCCCTTTCCAATCCCACAGAATTCCTCACTGGTGCTGCAGGCAGCCAGCATACATGAGCCTGGCACTGGCCGGGGTGGTGGGAGCTGTGCCCTGCCCACCAGCAGCACCAGGGAGAGGGACCCAATGGTTTGGTTTTGGCTCCTGAGGATCACTTGTACCCTGGGCAGGCAGAAAATGAGCAAGGTGTCAGGAAGGTGGATCCGAGCAGGGCGGGATGCTGCATCCTGGCAGCCTAGGGATGTGCTGGCAGTCTTGGTGCTGCCATCTCTGGTCTCCCGAGCCCAGAGCATTCCAGGAGCTGCTGGGTTTGGGCAGCGGGTGGAGTCTGGCCCAGCAGCACTTGCATGGTTGAAGAAGCACTAGCATTTTAATTTTTATTATTTTTATTTTCCATTTTTGACATTGTTCCTGAACCCCTTTGCCATGCTTCTTGTTAAGCTGTTAAATCACTCCATTTATTTAGTACAAGCATAGCTGAGAGCTCATTTTTATCTTGGTGAAAACCAGACTTGCTCATGGGCACATAATGAAATTGTATAAATATACCCTTAGCTGGGAATCTAATTTATTTTTCCTGTTCATTATGGGGTAGAAGGCCATTATGAGATGTATAACTTTTTTTTTCCCAGTGCTGGAATTGAAAGGCTGGTGCGGGCTCTTTTTATACTGATGATTTCGTCCTGATTCAATTTAAAGCTGGTTAGAGCTCAAATACTGTAGCATAATTGACAAAGATCAGTGTGGGTTGTAATGCTAATGCCGTGTCTGCAGCTCTGGCAGCAGCACTGGGTGAAGGCAGCTTGGGAAGGGTGTCCAGCAGAGCCATGGGGTGCCCAGGGTGGGTGCGAGTCCCCTGGGAGCAGCACATCCATAGGTGTCCTGGCCAAGCCTGGCTCACCAGGGAGCCAGGGGAGTGTCAGGGTCCCGGCCCCGGGGCAGCAGGATGTGTGTCTGTCCATTTGTCCATCAGTTGGATTGATTTTTGACTGTATTGATATTGCTATAAAGTCATGTTTATAGAGCTATAATTAAGCGGGGCCATTTAGCAGGCAGCGTTAAGTGCTGAGCAGATTTATAGCACGGCTCAGCCTTCTGCGGTGTTATATTTCACCATGAAGTACACCAGGTTTTTATGTGTTCTGCGATTGTGTTCGTTTGACAGTGATTAGTATAATGGGGGTTTCCGGGGTCGGGTTGCCAAGCTAAGGAAACAGCAATTACAGCCCCGCTGCAGTATCAACTTAATTGCATCCATTTGCACGTGACACGAGCCAGGGTGCAGAGGAGCAGCCCCGTGTGCCAGCCCCTGCACCCACTGCCCCCTGGCCTGCCCTGGTGTGGTGCTTGTGGCCACAGTGGGCTCCTGAACGTGCTTGGGTGGAGCCACATCCCCTCTGCTGGTGGGCTGGGGGTTCCTGATCCTGGAGGGATGCCAGGGGAGAGCCTGTGGGAAAGGGCTTCTTGGGGATGGCAGCAACCCCATTGAGGGCATCATAGGGGCTGGGTTATTGCCCCTCATCTGTGGTCTGGCCCCACGCACTTCCACTGTCACCTGAGGCTGGCCAGGCTGTCACACGTCTTGTCCCCACGCCTGGGAGCTGCGTGGGGCAGGATGGGCACTGCAGGGAGAGGGGAGTGAAGAGATCAGAGGGTGAAAATGCCGCTGGTGAATTTTCAGTGGTGCAATTAGAGCTCACCTTGGCGTGCTCTTGTCAGCCTTTCCTTTGAACTCTCTCCCCCGATGGCTTGCCTGGGATCTGGAGATTTACTGGCTCAGCCCTTCTCCATCCTGACAGGTTGCAGTGAGGTTTTGCAGAGCCGTTAATAGAAACCTGGGGAAGGCTGTGAAAGGGAAATTCCATTGGGAATTTCCATGTCCTTCTGTGGGCAGGTTCCAGCCCTTGATAGGGTATGGGAAGAACCAGGGGATGCTGGGGATCAGGACGGGCAGGAGCTGTCTGCTGGGGGCTGTCTGTCCTGCCATGGGGAGCTGGGCAGGATGGGGACATTTGTCCTGCAGGACAGTTGTCCCTCCCCTACTGACCTAAGAGCAGCAGAGCATCCTGTGAGGCTCATGATGTACTGCCAGGAGTGCAGCGATTCCATCTCTCTTTACAGGTGGGGATGGGGTTGGGAAGGGCAGCTCTTCCTTGCTCTTGCCCTTGCTATGTACACTTTCCCAATTCCCTGCAGGAATCAGATGGGCTTTTGCCGACTAAGAGGTGTCAAACAGCTCTAAATACTCTTCATGCTGCAATATCTCCACCACAGCGTTTAATTGAGTGCCACAGAAATGCCTATAAATAAATGTAATATGCCTGTGCCAGTACCCTCCTACAGCATCTTGGAGCTTGCAAGAAAGTCGAGAAGTGGCTTGTGCTCAGGCTGCAGCTCCTGCCCTCCCCTCTCCTGCCCTTTTCTTTTTTCCTTTTTTTCCCCCATCTGGAAGCAGTTGGGTTGGTGTGGGCTGGGGAGTCTGGAGCAGCAGCCCAGTCCTGGGCAGCACTGCCCATCGGGTACGATGGGAAGCTCCTTGCAGGCATCCCTGATGCTCCCATTACCCCAGAGTCATCCAGGAGCAAACATGAGCACAGGGAATGGGAGAGCAGAGGGAAGGGTACTGAGCATTTTGTGGCTGTTTGTGCAGTTCCTGCATCTGTATTTGTGTCCAGGTTCCTTGGTGACTGGAGATCTGCGTGTGCTGAAATCACCCATTTCCCACCAGGCTGCCTCAAAACTCTGGCAGAGACAACTGGGAGCCCAGGAAGGCAACTGGGAGTGTTGTTGAGCTTTATCTGTCACAAAAGGTACTTTTTGGTTACTGGTGTGCAGAGCTGCCTCCTGAGGAGCACTGCTGAATTCCTGCCACGTTCTCTTCCCAGAGCCTTTATTAGAGAGAATAAACAACAAGCTTCAGGAAAGGGAGGAGTGGGCAGCTGGGTGCTCCTTGGTGTGCCACATCCCTGCCAGGGAAGCATTGGATGCTCAGGGTGTTGTCCCCCACTGGGCTGTGACACAGGGGACAGAGCTGGCCGTGGACATAGGGCTGTCCCCATGGCACCCCCTGGGTGGATGCTAGGGATGTTGTGGGATCTGTGGGGTCCCCAGGACCCCCCCTGCACTAGGCAGCTGGAGTCCTTGTGTGTCAAGAGAGCCTCGAGGCCTCACTTAGAATCCTCAGCCAACTGCCATCCCTAAATAGGCTCCTCAGACTCGTCCTTTGCCTGCCTCTCCACTGCTGATGAGCCACTCTGATGTTGCTATTTAAAATCCTAATTGCTTTAATCAGCTCGCTGGTAGCCACAGCTCAGCCAGTGGAGGCCAGGGATGGCTCAGCCCCCTGTGTTCTGCAGGCACAGCCACTGCCCCAGCACCCTGTGGGGGACCCAGTGTCCCCCATCATGGCACCCCACAGCACTGTGCCAGCATGTGCCAGTAGTGGGGATGGGGTGGATGGGCTAATGAAGTGTCAGTGGGATGAGCTAGTGGAATGATGGTGGAATGACATCGGAATGATGGTGGCGTGATGGTGGGCTGGCTGTGGGCTGGATGCAGAGCTGAGTGCAGGTCTCCTGGGGAGGGGGAGGACAAGGACTTTAACAGATGAAGAGATGAGAAGCTGCTGTTGCCATGGGCTGAAGGATGCCAGTGTTTTAATGAGCTGGGAATTCCATCTCCTCTCCTGGAGCTCCCCTTTGTCACCATTAATTCCCTTCCCTGGGAATCACTTCTGCCCAGTGACCCTGAGGACAACCTCTGGCCCTGCTCCCCCTTCCCTTTCATCCAGCCCCCAGGAGAAGGGGGAGCAGGGGCTCCTCTGCTCTTGCCAAGCCTGGCAGGTGTTTGCCAGGGGACAGTCCTGCCACCCTCGGCACAAATGCCAGCTTTTGGGGACAGCCTGCACTTCACCTTCTGTTGTGCTGTAACTTGGCTTCTCTGGATGCTGCGTCCCACCTGCAACACCTTTACTAGTGCCAAGGAAAACCAGGTCCCTGTCCCCACCAGGTGTGTGGCTGTCCCAGCATCTGCATGTCCCTGCAGGCTTGGCGGGGAGCTGGCTCCCCAGCTACCCCCCATGCCAGGTTTGGGGACAGCAGTGTCCCCAGCCGTGGGACCACCCATCCCTCAGGCCTGCTCACTGCCAGGGTTCCTGGTGACAAGAAGGGCAGGAGCTGGATGGGCAACATGCAGCAGAATCCCTGGGACTGCATTGTCCCAGAATATCCCTGGATGAGCAGAAAACCTCAACTCACAGCAGACATCCCAGGGAGCGAGGGCATCTCCATATTTATTCAAGGACACCCCTTCTCAATTAAATCCTGGCATGGGCTAAACAAATGGGCTGCTGAGATCAAAGGGTTTGGTTGTTTTTTTTGTGTTGAGGTTTTTTTTTTCCTTCTCACTATTTTTTTTTCCAAATCATTGAAAAGATGCATTGGAGGGAGAGCAGTGTGTTTGACTTATCGTCCGCCTGGTGGGGAGGAGAGACTGTGTTGCTGAATTTCCTTGAGCTCCCTTCCAACCTGACGTTCTGTGATTCTGTGGTTCTCTGATAAATTGGCATAAAGGCTTTTGCCTGCGTTATTGTGGAAGTGAAGAGTTCGTGAGTGCTGGTTCAGGGGTGATGACCCTGGGGATTCTCTGTTGGTGCTGGGTTGCCCATTGTGCACCCAGAGGTGATCAGCTCATTACAGCTTCACCGCAGCCTCAGCACCCACTGGGGCCCCTTGGAGAGGTGCCCAGTCCCGTCCCAGGTCACTGTGGACCCAGCCCCCCCGTTGGCTCCCTGAGGGGCTCAGGGTCAGCCCCTCACCATGGGATCAGGGGGCTCAGCTGCATTCCACATCCTTCACTCCTCTTCGGGTTCCTTGGGGATTGATGGTGTCATTAAAGCACCGGGCTGGCCCGGGGCTGGCCCTGCTGCGAGTGGGATTTATGGTGGAATCTGCCTGGGCGAAGGTTTTATCGCAGCTGTTAAACAGCAGAGCAGGGGCTGGGGGCTGCAGGGCAGGGTCTCGCCATCTTTACTGCTGGTGCAATGAGGCTCTGCTCTTGCAATCATCATTAATGATGGGGGTCACTTTTGTGGGGACCCCTCAGGCGGGGGCAGTGCTAGGGTCCCCCTGAGCTAGGTGGGGGTGATGTGATGCTGTGGCTGCGTGGGGTGGCAGAAGGGGCAGAAGAGCAGTGTGGTTGGGTGATGGATCCAGTGCAGCCCTGGGCTCTGACTGTGTCCCCCAAAGTGATCCCTGGGGCTGGCCATGGTCTGCACTGGGGCCTGACCTCCTCCTGCTCATCACCCTGTCACGGATCTGTCTGTTGGAGAATCAGTCTCTTTGCCACCAGCCCTGTCTCCTTTTTCCTTTGAAATGGTGTCACTCTTCTATTTCCTGGCCTCTCTAATAGATTTTTATATAATCACTACAGTGCACTTTTAAAGAGCAATAGATCACGTTCATTGCTTTTCCCTGTGATTAATTTCCCATAATAGTCCTCTGTAACACCAAGGCAAAGAGAGGAGAGAGAAGAAAACCCCCACATTATCCACTTTGTGCTCAGAGTATAAATGAATTAGATTTAATTTTTGTTTAATTGTTTCCATAGCTCAGCCTCTGCTAACTTTGCAGGATAATTTATTTTGCAGTCTTGGGGAAAAGAAGGCAAAGAAAGTCTCTGTAGCCGCATGGCCTGCCTGTGGATGGTGGTTAATTACAGCTGATAGCCTTATCTGCTTGTAATTACTGGAGCTGCGGTGGGCTGGCGGCTGCCCTTGGCACAGCCCAGGTGGATCACGGTGCTGCCAGGCAAGGTCCAGAGAAAGGGGTGAGCTGGGCAGGTGGGATGATCTTCTACCTTTTCACATCCCAAAAGTGGTGGTCCCACAGCTCTGCAGACCCCCGGGGTGGGAGCAGGCTGGTGACATGCATCCTCAGGTGACAAGTAGCCAGGGCAAGGGAACAATACTCTGGCCACTTAATTTTTTTTAGTAACTCGATAAGGAGAGCGTTTCGTGGGGAAGGCGTGAGCTCTTTGCGCGGGCAGAGGAGGTCCCGGTCCCCTCCTGGTCCTGCGGAGGTGGGAGTGTGGGAAGAGCAGCAGGGATGGAGCCACCACACGTCCTGGCCATTATTCTGCGGCTGCGGGGGCATCGGGCCCCTGCTTAAAATGCGCTGACAGTGCCGAGGTGAGAACAGGAGCTCCGGAGAGCCTCTGCTAATCTGCTCCCTCGGAGACGGGATACCTTCGGCCTGTTAATCAGTTCCAGTAATTACAATCCCAACTTTACATGTGGAATGTTAATTAAAGGACGGGAGGCAGGGACCTGCAGCCTGGCAGCCAGGTGTCGGACCGGGCTGGCGGCCGCGGGGCGAGACCTGGTGCCTTGGTCGCGGGTTTCTCCTCCCCGCAGCTGGGGTTGCGGTGGTGCTGGGCAGGGCACCGGCTGCTGCTGTGTGCCAGCAGTTGGCACGGCCTTGGCTTTGCCTTCCCTGGATGGTGGCTGCTAGGGGTTAGGCTCTGGAACAGCTCCTTGCCTCCATGATTGCTTTGCTGATGGGGCTGGCAGGATTCAATGGGGAAACAGGAGATTGCAGAAGGAGACCCACTGCCCTCCCTGCTGCTGCTCTAGCTCTGTCCTCCCCGTAGCCCCCCCGGTGTCCCAGCGCCTCCTCCAGGCTGAGCATCCAACCTCCCCCCGTGTCCTGTGCTCATCTCCTGCTGTCACCGTGGCCTTCTGCTGTCCTTGCTCCCCTCCTCCCTTGGGGGCAGTGTGTGGGCAGTGGGAGACCAGGGTGCTGCCCATCTCCGAGACAGAGCCCTGTGCCACCACGCTCTGGGAAGTGTCAGTCTGACACCAAGTTGTCCCTTCTGCATCCCTGAGGACCACACAGTGAGCTGTCAGCCTGCAGCCCCTTCAGCTCTGCTGCATCTCTGCCCTTGGCTGCGCTCACTGGTGCTGGGAAGCCCCGGTGGCCCTGGAGCGCTGGAAGCCCTGGTGGTCCCGGGGCTCCTGAGGGGTCTCTGGGTCAGCTGAGAGCCCAGGTGTGAGGCGAGAGCAGATCCTGGCGTGGAGGTGGGGGGTGCTCCTGGATCATCCCTGCAGAGCCTCGGTAGGTGCAGAGGAGGGAGAGGGGGAAGAGCTGCGCTGGCAGCTGCGGAGGTGGGGATCAGCCCCATTAAAACCCTGGTCAGCAGCAGCTGGGGAGCACTGAGCAGTTGCTGGGGTGTCAGGGTCTGGATTACTGCTGAGAGCAGAGAAGAGGCGTGAGCTGAGAGGAATGACAAAGAGGGGAAGGAGAGGAAGAAACCCAGGAGGAGGAGGGGGAGGCTGGATCAATGCTGCAGGCAGTGCGAGGTGCTCCAGCAGTGATGCTTTGCCATCCCAGCATCTGCCTGGTCCCCAAGCAGGCTTCCAGTGTCCTGGTGTGAGTCCTGTTGGCCCCAGGCCCTCAGCAGCCCCCTCCGTGGGTCCTGGGAGTCCTTGGGCTCCTTTCTTGTGTCACTTTGGTGATTCCCACGCAGTGGTGGGCGTTGCTGGGTCACTCTAATCTCTCACTGTTGCTTTCCCATGGGGTCTTAACCAGGTTCACTAAAGCTCTTCTGTCTCTTTGTCCACTTGGGTCATAAATCTGGGGCTTGTCTCACTCTGGGCTGTTGCCAGTCTTCAGATGATCCAGCTTCTCAAAAGGAGAAATGCTTCTCCTGGCATTTCTAACTCCCTCCCCTCGCTGGTGGTGTTGGAAAGGGCAGGGGGGAGGACGCGTGCGCTGCAGCAGCAGCTCCAGAGGCAGCGCCAGGAGCTGTGTGGCAGCTGGGAGGGTTGGTGAGGTGTGGAGTACTTGGCTGGGTCCTGGGGGCTTCCATCATCTCACCCACCTGTCCCGGAGCCTTCACCACCAAGGAGCCTCCACAGCATGAATGTGATGCACCTGCCTTGTGCTGGTGGGGCTGATCGTGCTGCATCAGGGTTGCAGCTGGAGGGTGAACCCAGAAAGCTGCTGCAGCTCATGGCAGAGCAGGGCGGGTGGTTGGTGTTGCTCTGGGAGTAGCCATGTCATGTATTTGCTCTCCAGGTTTGGGATCGAAGATGGTACCTCAGGATCTGGCTGGCCTGGAGTTGTGAGACTGGAGCCCTGTCCTGGGCTGCCACAGGTGTGGGACAGGGCTTAAGATTTTTAGGGAGAGGAGGAGGAGCAGGACGGATCTGATGAACACATCCACTGGTAGTGCCACCTTGGGAGCCCAGTGGGTGTGTGCAGGCAGGGTCAGGCAGGGCTCTGCCAATGGGCAGGCTGCTGGAATTGGGAACGATTGTGGGGATTATCAGGCTGCTCTGACCTGCAGTACTGGGGGCTGGCTCAGGTCCTTGCTTCCCTGTTGGTTCCCTCTTCCTTCTCCTTGTCCCCCTGGGCTGGTGCTGTGGTGGGCAGTGAGGGAGCCTGGTGCTGCCCACAGCTCCCCCATGGTGATACCAGTCCAGAGGCCAGCAGAGGCAGCAGGGTCTCCTCTTGCTCAAATCTTAGCTCCTCTGTGCAGTGGTGTTGTGGCCTTATGGTGCCTTCTACCTCCCTGCTCTGCTCTCAGCAGGATATCCTGTGCAGACTTTCTAAGAGAGGAGCACCAAATTTGTCTTTCTGGTTTATCCCGTTTTCTCTGTGTTTGGCTTCAAACCTGATGATCCTGATGAGCTGCCTGGTGCACCAGCGGCTTGTGGTGGAGGTCTGGAAGTGCCTGGAAGAGCTCCTGGTGTGGGTGGCTGCTGTGCAGAACTGCTCTTGCCTCTCAGATTGACCTCACCAGCTTCACAAACCAGCCCTTCTCCTGGAGCTCCATGGTCTATCTCCACCTTGTTCCCAGGTACCATTCCACAGATGTATTTCTGTCACTTGGGAGGTGGCTGGTGGAGGTCTTAGTGCTGGTCCCCAATCTTCTGTTGACACAAATCCCACTCCAGGAATACCTTCATCCTTTCATGCTGGAAAGTGCTGGCATTTCTCCATGCAGCTACTTCCTCCTGGCAAAGCACCAGCTGGATCACCAGGAGAGGCTTTCTCTGTGCTTCCTCCGTGTGCTTCACAAATGGCACCGTGGCTCCTGTGCCTGCTTCCCAATTGTGCCAGCAGGACCATGGGACCAAGGGCTGTGGGTACCCAGCTTCAGGAGGGCTGCTCAGCCCTTCCTGGAGATGGGCAAGAGAGCTGAGATGTTGTCCAAGTATCCTGGAACTGGGGCAGAGCAGGGCAGGACTGTGATGTACCCAGCTTGGGGCTTTAGGGCTGCAGTGCCTGGGACTGGCAGTTCTGCCATCTCCCCAGGCATGGATGTGGTGTGGTTCTGCCCCAGGTGTGCTGGTGCTGTGGGGCAGCCAGTGTGGGAGCTGCAGAACACAACCTTGTGCCCAGGGCAGTCCCTGTCTGCAGTGGGACCAGATGCTTGCCCTGCAGTTTGAGTTTTTCCATCTCGTTCATCTTAGGGACTAATTAAAGTGTTTCTCCTCCCTCCCTCCTTCTCCCCCTTACATCCAGCTGCACATGGATTTTAGGGTCACGCTTGTTTACATCAGTTATATTTACATTAATGGGTGTTTGTTTTTGGAAAAACAGCAGAAATCCCACAAAAACAAACGTTCTCCTGGGGTGAAGGCTCCTGGGGCAGGTGCCCTGGGACAGCCCCTGCCTGGCTGCCCCTCACCCACCACAGTGGGAATGACATTGGCATGGACATGAATGGTTCCCAGCACTCATTAGGTACCAGCTGCTGGGTGGGTGGGTTTTGACCCCTGCTCCCATGCCCCAGCAGCAGCAGGAGAAGCCACTGAGCCTCTGGGTTGGCTGTGAGCATTTACTGGGAATAAACCCCAGTCCTGGAGACTGGCTGCTGGTGAACTTGCCTCTGCCAGGGCGAGCAGTGGGCTCGTTCGCTTTCATCAGGAGGTTGGATGGGGGAGAGCGTTTAAGAAGAAGAAAGAGAAAGGGGGGGAAGGAAGGATAATTATTTTTTCAAATGGTTTCCAGCCGCTGGATGCCTTTAAAGTTCCCTTTGTGTTCTGGCGGGTCAGGCTGGGCAGAGCCCGGCCCGGAGCGGCGCGGTGCCGGCTGCCTTTGTCGGCGAGTCTGTGGTCTCGGTTATTAGCTGGGATATGGAGACCCGGAACCTCAGATCTTCTGTGCATCTGGTGGGAGAAATAAGCAGAGCTGCCTTATCACGCTCATTTAACTGGTTAATACATCTTCAGAGCAAATAATGCAGGCTGTGGGTGAATTGCTTAACCAACCTCATTACTATTGTGCATTTAGCAGCTTGGAGGAAGATAATACCTTTCAGGTTTGACCCAATTTTAGTTTTTGTTGTCATAACCATGGAAAATCGACCTTCAGAGACCCTCAGCAGTGAGCCTGAATAGGAAGTGATTTACAACAAAAGTGCTGTGCAGAATGCTTAATGCACTTGTGGAGAAAACAGGCTGCAGCCGCCGTCCTGACACCCTGTCCCTCCCTGCAGGCGCTCCTGGGGCGAGCAGGAGCGGGGCTGGGCTGTCACCTGCCCCAGAGTGTAGGTTTGCTGCTGGCTGTCACCGTCAGGGTAACAGGACTTTGGGACATCTGCCTCTGCCAGAGGGCTTGGTGGAAACACAATTGCAGGAGGTCAGCAGAGCAGTGAAGCCTGGGGGGGTCGTGCCTTGGTCCCCTCCATCCCCTGCCCCACGGCTCCAGCAGTGCTCCTCAGGGTTTTCCATCCTTTTGTACAAGATGGTTTCTCTTTCTCCTCCTGGCTTTCACTTTCCCAGCTCTTTTATCTAACAGCAAAGCTCCTGGACTACAGCGGGGCTCTCCACTAGCTGAGGATGTGGAGCTGTGTTAGAAAAATGTCGATGCTGAGTGTGGGACACATCCTGCTCCCCAAACACCTCACGTTGCCTCCTCCTCATGAGCCTTTTCCTTCCAGCTCATGCAGCCTGCACTGGCTGGCAGATTCAGGGCTCTTTGGTGACTGCAGTGCATGGTGTGAGCACCAGGCACCCCATGGGAGCACCTTGGCCTGCCTGGCCTTGGCCAGATTTCCCTCTCCCTGCTGCCTCTTGCAGGTGCTGGGAGTCTGGTATTTTCTGCAGCACCCTTCGCCCCGTTTGTGCCGTGGCGGGTGGTGACAGCCCTGCCACTGTGCCAGTAGTGTTCCCACGGGTGAGGTGTCACCCGCGCCTGGCGGAGGTGGTTCCCGTCCCTTCGGTTTTGGCTGTGGCAGGCAGAGACTTTCCCGGCAGCGGGGGCGCGTGGGACCTTCCTCGCGCTCAGACGAGGAGGAGGGTGGCAGGGAGGTGACAAGCCTTCCTCCCCTTTCCCTGATGCAGCTGCGGGGGTGGCTCTATCACCAAAGTCAGGCTGCTGCTGCTGCTGCATGTGGGTGGTCCCTGTGGCGCAGGATGCAGGTGACAGTAGAGCCCGGGGCTGGGTGACACCGTGGGGCGCTGGCTTCCCCCAGCCAGGCTGGCTGCAGCCCCCAGGGGCCAGAGGGCTCTGCCCGCACCCATGGGGGTCTGGGAGTGGGGACTGTGCCAGGGTGTGTGGGGAGGGTGGGGATGCTGCGGAAGGGACCTGCTGTTCTCCCTCTTCTTCCCAGGACTGCACTGGAGTGGGGGCATGAAGCAGGCAGCTCATATTAGATTGCTTTAATTCTGCTGTTTTGCAGCTAAAGGTGAGGCTGCTCCCTCAGCGCAGGAGTTGAAACTCTTTAGCCTTCCTCTGTGTCACCTCTATGGCCGTGGATACCTCCAGGCGTGACGTAAGTGAGACTCAGAGAAAAAAACTGAACAAGTTCTGTTCGGCATCAAAATCCCATTACCCAGCGCTGTGTTCGGCTGCGCAGATACCGTCCTGGGCACAGATAAGTGGGAAATAGCTCCTGATCACGGCTGGAGACGGAGCCGTATCTCGGGCTGCACAGGCTGCCAGTGCTGCTTCACTGCGTTTTCTGCTGAGTTCCTGCTCCTCAGCCAAGGGGATAATCACTGCGGGGATTCACCCTCACAGGCCCCCCACCCCTGCCCGTCCCCTCCGGCACTGCCCCGAGCCGGGGAGTTTCTCCATCACCCCACTGCCATCCGACAGAGCGCCCTGGGCTGGGGCTGAGCATCCTCCTGGGAGCATCCCCAGGCTCAGCCTCCCGAAAATGAGTGAGCACAACCCAAATCCTACCCCCCCTAGCAGCCGCTGGGATGGCCTTGGCATTGCAGATACTGCGGGCAGCTGCCCTTATCTCTCTGTCTCCTCCCAGGGGTGCTGCTGGCTTTGATAAAACCTTTCAGCCTTCCAGGGGTTGGCTTGTAGATGTAATCGCGATTTATTTATTTATTTATTTATTGTGCAGTAAAAGCCCAGTGGCTCCTGCGGGAGCTGCCCTGTGGGATCGCAATCCGCTTTCCCGCCCCCAGGGGTTGGGCTGTTTGCGGGAGGGGTGCGGGGGGGGAGATGCTGCAGGAGCAGGGCTGGCTGCTGCCGGGCACGCCGATCCCACACCAGCCCAGTCCCCGCACACGCAGAGGTTTGCTTTTAAAAACGGAAGGGGATGATGTAGGGACACCGCTGGGTTTTCCCTGTGTTTATGGTGTTCTGTGCCTGCTGCATGGGCACGGGACCGGGGGGATTAGGGGGGCCGGTTTTAGGGATGCCCTGAAGTGGAAGCTTTGGCTGAATGAGTTTGTGTTGGAAATAAGATGTTTGGAGGGGAACCTGGGGTGTTCCCAAGGGTGCTTCAGCTGGTGGGAGCAAAGGGGAGACATGTATGTGATGAAAAGGCCGCCAGGAGGTGGGACAGCCGAGTCCCCCTGAACTCGCAGTTCCAGGCTCCTGATGACACAGAAAGAACCCGTGGCAGAGAGGAGCGGGGCTGTGCCGGCAGCTGCCCTCGGGATGGGGGGACAGTAAGGGGGCCCTTGGGCTGGGGGGTTACAGGGATCTGGCAGTGACAGAGTGACACTGCAGGGGACTGGGGACTGTAGAGTGGTACTGAGCTGTGCTCCAGCTCTGTGTGCTAATCAGGAACAGAGTCTAATGAGCAGGACTAATGAGGCAGAAGGGGAATTCCAGCAAGCCTGGGGAGGCTGGGGAGTTCCTGTGCTGCTCACCATTCTTCAGAGGGTTTCTGTGGTCTCTCCCCAAATGATGGATTTGGTGGCGGGGGTGGTGCCTGCTCCCTGCTGGGTGTCTGTGTGCTAGGGTCCCGTGGCAGAGGCCCACGGCTGAACTCGGAGCTGCTTTCTGTGCTATGGGGACAGCTGCAGCAGCAGGCCCACTCAACACCCTGGGTATCTCCTGCCCTCGGAGGCCAGGGAGCTGCAGAGGCAGTTCTCAGAAGTGTTTGGGACCCCTCTTCCCATCTTCCTCCGTGCTTTCCCCTGGCCATCATCCCAGCCCCTCTGGGAGCTGTTCATCAGCTGCTTGCTGGCTCCCCAGCCCCTTCAACAGGGCTGCCACAACACTGGGAGTTGGCATTGGCATGGTGGGACCAGGCTACTTCTTTCATTGGGACTCTCCTGGGATGGTGTTTGAGGGATACTGGGGGCTTTGCACAGCCCCAGCCAGCAGCTTGGTGCAGACCCCACCTGGGACTCCCGGCTCCTTTTCTCTTGGTTTTGGCTGGTTTGAAGGTAGGAGGGGGATTCATGAGCCACAACACTGCAGGCATTCTTTTTTCTTTTTTTTTTTTTTTTTTTTCCTTTTCTCTTCTCCTTGGTTTTTAATGAGCCAACCTTGGGGGACCTTGAGAGACGCTCCTGCAGCTTTGCTGTGACTTATCTCCCGGCCTCTGCCCCCTATTCCACCGAGGGGATAAATCTCAGCTCCCGGCGTGGAGCCGCCGTGCTGAGCCCATCCCGCCGCGCAGCACAGGCATCGTAACTCATGGAGGTCATGGGGTGGATGTTGCCCCTCAGAGCTGTGATGGATGGGCTGCCTGAGGGGGGAGCAGGCAAAAAAAAAAGTCCCATTACAATGGGGGACAAGCAGTTAAATTATGTTCTATTCAACCTGGGTTGAGGGAAAACCAAACCAGATCTGCTGTGGGATTGCAGGCTGCCTTCAAGGAGCCTTCAGGGGGACACAGGTGGGTCGAGGGGTATTTTACCCTTATCTCCCTCCTGTGTGCTCCACTGAGAGCTCCTGCTCCCTGATGAGGAAGGACCAGCTTCAGCATCCTGCATCTATACAAAGATGGGGATGCTGGGGACCCTAGAACTGGGGGCCTGCCATGCTCCTCTTGCAGCCAAGCCTGGCTCCCAAGGGGGGCTGTGCTGGGGTCAGGGTCCTGCCAGGCTGCCTGTGTGCATGTTGGATGGACAGGCCATGCTCCAGAGCTTCTCTCCAGCTGAGAGAGAATTGCACTGATTAGAGTGGCACAAGCAGCACACAGGTCCCTGGGAGCTGTGGTGCTCTGAGGCGCCCGGCTTTGCCATCCTCCTCCGTTCTTGGCAGCAGTGCCCACACAGGGATGGGACTGGAGCCTCTTCTCTCTCTTTCAGGCTGAGGAGCTGCTGCTGTGAGACCCCAACAGCTTTTCCTGGTGGCTCCAAGGGGTGAGCGTGAGTGACCACAGCACCGGGTACCTGCTTCTGGCCCCCAGGTATGTCACTACAACCAAGCAGCCTGTGTGTGGATGGGGGGCAAAGGGGGGGGACAGACATGGGGATGTTTTTTTGATAGAGGATGATGATGATGCTTTCCACGGGCTCCAGGCAGCTGCCTGCTGTTCAGCCCCCTGTGAGCTTTGCACCAGCACTGGGAGCAGATCCTTTGCCTCCACCCCGTGTTGGCACAGGAGTCTGGTGTCCAGGTTATGCATGAGGGGACCTAGCAAAGGGGTCATCGTGGGGAGAATCCACAACTGCTCAAGTCCTCATGGGACTGGGGTGAAGGAGTCTGGTCCTGCTCCACGGGGATCGCTCCAGCCGTCTCCCCCCTGCTCACCACAGGAGTGGGGAGCTCCCAGAGCATGCGGGAGCTCGGTGGTTGCCCAACATGGGCTGCGTGCGAGCACGGTGCACACACAGCCCTGTGCTCACAGCACAACTGGACCTGACAAGACCCAGCTCTGGGCACAAACTGTGCTGCAAGACCCCACCACAGCTGTGTGCGCAGCTCCCGTTGGTCTGGGTTGAACCCATCCCCGTCAGGTCGCGTTACAGGGACCGAAATCCTGCCTGGTGCTGACACCAGCCGGCACCGGGAGCTTGCACCAGTGACACCCAGCAAAGGCAGCATGACTTTCTCCTCCAGACGAGCCATCGTCCCCATTTCCTCCTGGCACCACCAACACCCACGGGTGCAGTCGGCTCTCGGAGGGGCTGCGGCAGCGCTGTCACAGCACTGCTGTCACAGCCGTGCCTCTGACACGATGTCCGGGGACAGGCACTGCTCGGGGACAGGTCACGCGGCACCGTCTGCCACACGCCAGCTCCTTTGCTGAGCTCCAGTCCCAAGTGCCAGCTCGGGGACAGTCACCTCGGGAGCAGGGCTCGCGAATCGCTGTCCCTCAGCTGGGGCAGAGGTCGTCCTGAGCGGGGGATTAGCGAAGCCTCGGCTCAGTGAAGAGGCTGTGCAGATGGATTCCCCTGCTGCATTAATCAGTTTGAAGGCAGCAAAGGCGGCTGAGCTCTGTGGATCACCTTGAAGCTTTTTTTTTTTTTTTTTTTTTTTTTTTTTTTTTTTTTTTGTCTTTTAGAAAACTTTGGGTGGATGTTATTGCTCATGAAAGCAAGGGGCTGATCATGCTGGGAAGGAGCAGGCGTAGTGTGGGCTGGCACCATTATGCAAGCTGCCCACACGCCGCGCTGCTGGTGCACTCCGTTCCCGAACAACAGCCCGCGCCCGTGTGCCAGCCCCGAGCCCCCCCTGGGGCTGCCAGAGCACCACGGGCCCCCTCTGCCCACCTCACCCTTGCTGTGGGCCCAGATGGTGCTGCCTGCACTGTGCTTCTGCCAAGGGGCATGAGCCCAGCGGGTGGGCAGGGGGGGCACGGTCCTGCCTGGCCTCTGCCGGGCAGGGTAAGAGGGGTGCTGTGCCTCACAGTGCTGTGATGTGTGGGAGCCGGTCTGTTCCCTGCATCCTGTCCTGAGTGGGAGCACTGGTAGTTCCCTCAGGGACCTTTCAGTGCTCTGGGGCTGTGCTGCTTTCTGCAGGGGCAGGGTTGTCACCCCAGCTGTGATGGAGATGCCCATCCCAGGGAAACACACTTCATGTGGCTGGGCTGGTGCACCTGCCCGGGGTGCCCAGGGAGAGGTGGGTTTGCTCATGTTCAGGCCATCAAGCCTCTTCAACATTCAGATTGTCTCCTCTGCCTTTAAACCTCCCTACCCAAGAGCTGTCTCCATCACTGGAGCCTGGCATGGAGGCTGTGGGTTGCTGACCATGACATGCAAACAAAGGTGCTGAGGCCACACACAAGGCTCATTCAGACAGTATGGACACTGCTGTCCAACATCCCCAAATCTGCTGCAGCTCCCCCCCCCCCAGGAGGAGAGCACTCCTTGAAGGAGGGCTTGAAGATGAGCAATGGAGAAACATCTGACAGGGGAGCCCTCGAGGTGCTTTTGTTCCAGAGTGTGGGAGTGCTAGATCTGCTCAGACATGAAAGGCTGTGCAGCTCCATCCCCAAAGTCACGGTGAGGGGGAGGACAGGGGGGGTACAGTTGCATGGGGAGGTCATCTCAGGGATGACTGGCACTGGGATCCCTGCTCCCTCCCTCTCTCCCTCTGAGCAAGTAAATTAGGTCACACTTGAAAGTCAGTTTCTTGGCTGTGGATTTAATTTAGCTTTTCCAGGCTAGTTATCATATAATAAATTCCAAGAGATTTATAGAAAACATGCCCAGGGAGGCTTAGCCAGTGTGTAACAAGATTTGTGCCTATTTCCTGCTGCTGAGCAGCTCCAGCCAGCGCAGTGCTGCCGGCAGAGGTGCAGGCAGGGCTGGCAGCCCCACGGGAGCTCCCCAGGACCGGGCAGCCCCCGCAGTGGGGGGGCCATCACTGTCAGCTCTGCGGAATGTGGGGGACTCCCAAACGCTCCTGTGCTCTGCATCTGCTGCCATAAATCCCCCTGGGGTGGGGGGATGCCCCTCAGCTGTTCCTCCCAAGGAGCAGGAGACCAAGCTCGGATCCACAGCTCTTTGCTCTCCTGCTGCTGGGAGCGGTTTCCCACCACGCTGGGAAGGAGAAGCTCTGGGGTTTGCAGTGATTTATGACCCTGGCAGCTCACTGGCAGTGGAGGGGCTCAGCACAGAGGGCACTGCCAGCCGTGAGCCCCACTCCGGCTCTCGCTGCTATCACTGTCCAATTAGTGTCTTATTAGTCACTCCGCGTGTTAAAGCATTAAGAACAATTAAGGGTGAGAAGAGTTTCCAGATGTAGCAGCAAGTGCTGGAGCTGGGAGCTGGCAGCTCCGGTGGCTGCTCCCATATGGAAAGGATCTTGTAGCACAGCAGGGCTTGCTGTGGGACCAGGGCTGGTGTGGGGTCCTGGTGCCACTGAGGGGTGGGCAGCTGGTGGGTGACCCCACTGCAGTGTGGGGGCGATGCCCATCTCTGCCATCAGCACAACTGCCAGGGGCCTCATGGAGCCAGGATAGAGCCATAGGGATTTGGGGGTGAATGTGGGAAATAGACACGAAGATGCCAGCTACCAGGGGAAGCAGCTGGGTGCTTCTCCTACTCCTTGGCAGAGGTGGCCTCAGTGCCCAAGCATGGGGATGTGCTCCCCAGTACTGAGTTTGCAAATCAACTCAAATTAAATATTTATTTCTTGGCTGGGCTGGGTGTGAGTCAGAGTCCCCCCCGCGCCACACTGAGCGTTCCTGGTGAGAAAACGGGGCTGAGAAAGTGCCTAGCATGAAAGTACATCTGGGACCCAGCGTGTGGGGGACAACTGTCTGGATAAAGATAGTGCCTGTGTTGTGATGCTCTGAAGTGCAGGAGAAGTAGCACAAGCAGAGACAAGTGTGACTTCAGAGCCTGAGCACAGGGGACTTCAGCTCCCCAGAAACAGTCCCCAGGTAATGCTGGGAGGAGGGGGCCCGGAGCAGGCAGTACCCGGGGGCTGTGGTGGTTCTCCTGTGGCTGCCCCCCCCATGCAAGGTGGGTCACACCCCATCACTGCACCCACTTTAGGCACTGGGGTCTCCAGGGGGGACGCAGTGGTCCCCACTTGCTGTTGTGTGGCTGCTCGAGCCCTGGGGGATGCCAGTGAAGGGGAGCACAGTGGCCTTTGATGTGTTGGAATAACATCTCTCCTGGTGTCCCTGGGGTGCAGAGTGGTGCTTGGACAGATGGTGTTTTTGAGTGACCTTGGAGCTCAGAGCCATTCTCTCAGCTGCTGAAGGATGGTGGGAGCCACGGGAATGAGCAGTGGTGTTGCAACCTGCTCATACCAGTGGGAAGTTTGTCAGGGAGCCAGGGCTGGGGAGGGATGTGGGGTGAAGCAGGGGATGGAGCCAAGGCCCCTTGGCTCAAGGTGGTGAGGCATGCACCATGACACCCCGATCTCCTCGGCCCCAGGGAGAGGGCAGTGGGGCTGGTGGGGCTCTTTGGTGCTCCTGGGCACTCCTCCATCCCCTGTCCCTGTCTCCTTTACCTTGGCAGCAAGCCAGCTCCTCTTCACTTCTCTTGTTCTTTGGGAAGAGCCAGCACCATCTCCCAGATGCCCACAGCCAACATGGCTGGGTCTCACATGGGGGGAGCCCCTGACGGCTGCCCTGCAAGTGCTGTGGGATGCTGAGCCCCCTGGGAGAGGGTGTGGGGGCACTGTTGGGGGGGGGGGGGGGGGGGGGGGGGGGCAGGTCGTGCTGGATTGGGCTGAGCTGCTTGGCAAGTGCCTGGGATGCTGGTGGGGTTGTTGAGCCTCTCAGCAGGCATAGGGGGGGCTGGGCAACTCAGCGTGGTGCTGGGCCAGATCTGGCATCACTGCTTGGGTCACGGTCCCAGCCCCAGCGGATTGGCAGTGGACAGAGCTCACCTGGGCAGAGCCGGGGTCAGTTGGACCCTGCCCATCCTGCCCCCCCTATCTGGAAGCTTGGACTCTATCCCTTTTCCCCTTGGACCCCGGGATGGGCAGGGCTGGTGTCCCAAGGGCTGCACAGGCTGCCTGGGTGCTGCTGGGTGCTGAGCTGTGCAGCATCACCCACAGCCACGGTGCCGGGCTGCCCTGCAGCATCTGAGCAGCTCCGGTTACTTAACATGCAGCAAGTGTTGTACTCGGAGAAATTTAGACGTAATTTTTTTTGTGTGTGTGCTTGCATGTAAATGTGGGTAGGTGCTGTCCTGATTGATGGCAATTAGCATTTTCTAACGGTAACAGATGTTCAGATTGCCAGGAGGCTGGTACCTAACGCCCACGCTGCCATCTGTTCCACTGGGCACTGCCTGGGGAAGCGGTACCAGCGCCGCAGACCTGCGAGTCCTGGGTGTGTATTTAACAGCATTGTGCGAGGGTTTGTGTGGGGCTTTTTGGTGGTGTTTTGTTTTTTTGTTTTTTGTTTTTTTGTTGGTTTTCTTTTTCTGAGGGAAAATAATAATAATAAAGATGTTTTCAGGTTTATAAATAGTACACTCTGTTTATTATGGGATGGAGACTTTCCATCTGATTAGCAGTCTAGATTTCTGCACGGAGTGAGGGATCCAATCTGGCCAGCGTGTGGAGCAAGGCACCTGGATGGAAGTTTTCCAGAGCTGTGGTGGGCAGGGGCTCTGCCCTGGCAGTGGTGCTGGATGTCTGTGGGGGAACCTGCTGTCCTCTGCCTGCTCCCTGCAGTGGTGGTCACTGTGCCAGGACAAATGACTGCTCTGCTGTGGGCCATCGCTTGTCAGCTCAGCTCTGGTAATGGAAATGGTAGAATGTCCAAACAGAGTTTAAAAAGGGTTTAAGGGGGTGGTTTAGGATGGGGCCCACACCCTTGAACCAAGTGGTCCAAGCCACAGCCCCTTTCCGCACCCTATCAGTTGCTGGAACTGTCCCAGTCCCCAGCCTGGATGGTCCCTGTCCCTGCCTCCCTGTGCACAGGAAACTCCCAATTTCCTTTCTTCCCGCTTTTATTTGCAGCTTCTTACACCCATTTGTACACATGCCAACACTGTCATTTAGCTTGAGCAGCTCCTCTACCCCTTCGTACCTTCTCTGTGTGTATTCCTAGAGAAGAAGCCTTGTCTGGGCTGTGCAGGATGGGCTCCTCTGTCCTTCTGTCCTCCTGTCCACTCCCCAGAGCAGCTCTCCATCCCCTGCTCCTCCATCCCAGCCACTGTCACCCACAGTTATCCATCGGGATGGATGCAGCCCAAGCAGAGCATCGTGGCGGGCTCTGCCTGGAAACACTCTGCTGTGTGCTCCTGTTGTCACAGATGCGGGTGACAGTGACTCACAGTCAGCTCAGGACTGACTAATGGACCTCCATGTTTCTCTGAGTGTTTTTCCGGGTTAGAGCAGAAATTCTCATGCACTCCGATATTCAGCATTTTGAACTTTGTGCTCTTCAGCTGCTCTGGTCTCAGGGTCTCCAGACCACCCCCCCAGGCTCAGGCTGCTCCCCCCCTGCATGGCAAATGCCTCCCCTGGTGCTCGCTGGTGCCGTGCCTTGGGGTGTTGCTGCTGGCCAAGCCCTCCCACTCCTCTGGTCTGAAGGAAGACACCAATTTACCTGAGCTGCCTTGGGTAAGGCAATGTTTCATCTCACCTGTATTTCCACCTTGTTTTTCACTGAGCTCCTGTTCTGCATGTTGTGGGGCCTGAGGGTCCCTCCGTGACCTCAGATCCTTTCTCATCTCTGTTCTGCTCGGTTCTGGAGCTGTTGCCCTTTGCAGCTTGATGGGTCTGATAAAAACTGAGGTTGGGCTGTGCATTGGGCTGATTGTTGGGGGTTTCTGAAGTAGATGTTTCTTCCTTCCTCTGGTTTGATCTCATGGGATGCTTTGAGTTTTGCTTCTGTGCTGGAGCCTGCAGCTCCAGTTTCTGTTCCTCCTGTTCTGTTCATCACCAGCCCTCCCTTCTGGAACTGCTCTCTGGGAGCTTTCTTCCTCTTGCTGGGGACTTTATTTACTCCTCCTGCATTAAATAAAGCTCTGCTGGCCTCGCAGCTGAAGGCTGTGGCCTCTCAGGTCCTCTTCTCTTTACTCTTGGAGCTTGCCCTGAAGTACAGGTAGATTTTTGTTTGTTGATGTTGTTTAGACTGACTCAACACACAGCCATCAGAGCCACAGTTGTTTTCTGCAGCTGTTCCTCCTGTTGTGCCTGTGCCAGCCCTCGGTGTGGCAGGAGGATGGTTGGTGGAAGCCCCACACTGTGCCTGGGGATGCTGGGCTGCCAGGGAGGGGAGAAAGTAAGGGGCAAATTGATGAAAAATGCTGAAAAACTCAAATATGTGCTTTGCAAAGACTGTTTCCCATGGCACAGGTTGGTGTGCCCTGTTCTGGTTGTTGCAATACTGGAATTTGGGTGATATTTGGGTGGCAGCTCCCCCAGCTGTGGGAGGGAGCTGGGAGGCTCCTGGAATCTCAGCCATGTCCCTGGATGTGTCAGGCTGGGCCAGCTGCCCCATCCACTGGCAGTGGATGATGCTCTCCCTTTGGTTTGGTGGGGCCAGAAGGGATCAGCCACTGCCAGCAGGAGCCATCCAGGGAGCTGCAGTGCTGAGTCTGTGCACAGGGACCATGGCTGGTCACCAGCAGCTGACCCACAGTGTGGCCACGAGGCCACCAGGGAGAGCAGCCCGGGTTGTGCCCTCACCTGCAGCCACCGTGTCCCCTGGCATGGCGCTGGGGCCGTTGTAGCACTGTGACTGGCACAGAGTTGTTTCCATGACACATGATTAGCTCTTCCCTGGGCATCATTAACATTTCTCTAAAAAGGCCCTGGCTTTCTGCCAGCTGCTTGGTAAGCTGCTTCGGAGGAGAGGAGCGGGCTCAACTCCTCTCCTTGGCAAACTGGGCCAGGGGATGGGAGTTTTCTGATGCATTTTGGCATCCGGGGCAGGAACCTGCTCACTGTGGAAACAAAACTTCCCCCCAGCCCCGCCGTGGGTTTCCCAGCTCGGACCACTCCTGGAGGCAGTGAGCGGGGCGGTGATTAAATGACAAACACTGAATTATATAGTAAGTGCTTTCCTCCTCTCCAGAAAGCTCCCACACTTTCTCTGAGGTTTGGTTCTGAGGCATTTCTGTATTCTATTTTGCTTTCCTCCAGCTCCCAATTTTCCTTTTAAAAACATGAGCCAATTGTGGTGTGCACAAAGGGGAATACTGGGAGCCTGCGCTGGATGCTGCCAGCACTGAGCTGGGCTGAAATAATCCTCTCCTTGGCACTCAGGGAAGCTCCATCAGGCTTGGGGTAGCAGTGACATGGATCCCCATCCCATGGGAAGACATGGGTCCCTCAGCTCAGTGTCTGGGGTTTCTTTGTGCTGCGAAGAACCCCTGATGGGATGGGCAGCAGCCCTGCAACCTCTGCTCTGGTGTTTTGGCCACATCCATGTATCCAGCATTGGTGGCAGCAGGAGCAGAGCAGGCTGCAGCCAGAGAAAGGTGACCTCTGGTACTGATTACTTTTAAAATTCTGCCAGAGCTGGACCCAGGCCCAGTTGTTTCCCCCTCCCAGAGGCAGAGCTGTGTGCTGGGTGTGTGGGCTCAATTAAATCAGGTGATGGATTGACTTGGGGGCCAGGCTGGAGAGGTTTGTCAGCCATCACAGGGGGTGCTCTGGCTGGTGGGCAGGTTTAGGACAAGCCAAACCCTCAGGTTGCAACCAGTGCAGCCCCACACATGTGGGCTGGGGCCAGGGCCAGGGGCTTCGCTCCCAGTTTTTTCTTGTTTTCTTTTGGTTGGAAAACCAGTCTGCTTTGCTGTCTTTGCTGTTCTTCCCCTCACTCACTTTTCAGATTCATCTGGGAAAACTTACCCATGTGTTGGCATAGGTGTTCCCAGCCTGGCAGCTTGTGCTGCTCTAATAAAATGGCTCCGTAGCAGAGGGTTTGATCTATTTTTACAGCGAGCTCAGTGCTGTCTCCTCCCGCCCTCCCACCAGCAGGCTGAACCAAGCCCAGAGGCTCCTGGGAGTGTGGCAGTGGTGTGGGGCAGCTCGTGAGCCCGAGCCCGTGGCTCCCTGGCCGTGCAGTGGCAGTAGCCATGGGGCCAGTCCCACCTCAGGCTGGGAGATGCTCCAGTGTGACAGGAGCAGGGAGCAGGAGAGGGCTCCCTTCACTGCCTTCTCAGAGAGAGGAGCTCTCTGTGAATTTTATTCCTTCAAGCAGTGAATGCTGTATAAATTAACATAAGGAAATTTAGCGCTGCTTGGAAGTTTGGTATTTTCTCCTCATTTGATGCCCTGTTATTAAATCTCAATTTTCTACGAATAACGTCCTTTAAATAGAATTCGTCTTCCAGCGATGACTCACATCAAAGCAGCAGCTCCTCGCAGGAGAAGGCAGGCACGAGGGCAGGTCTGGCACTCACAGCCTTGGGAATCCCCAGATCAGCTCCTGGTGCCTTGCCGTGCCCAGGGGAAGCTGCCATCGCTGCCTCTCCTGCCCGTCCCATTTCCCCTGACAGCTCTGCTTGGTGCTGGGAGCAGAACCCTACAGTGGTCCAGGAAGTCCCTGCAGCATGTGGACCTGGCTCAGGACAGGTTCTTCTGCAAGGTGGGGCCATGGTTTGCACATGTTTATTATTGAGTGACAAACATTTAGCTGGACCTACTGAGGAAAGAATCCCTGTCCCCTCCATTAGATTGATGAAGCTGCTTAGTTTTTAATTTCCCCGAGAGGAGGAAAAGTCCTCTAAATGCCACAGTGAAGAGATGCAGGATAAAGCATCACCACGACTCTGCTCAGCTGGGGCAGCACACGGCTGTACCCTCAAGCCAGCAGACCCAGCCCTGGCTGCTGGGGGGCTGCAGGCACAGCAATAATTTACCAATCATCACTAGAGGTGACAAAGGGTGCCATGGGTCCCCTGCGCCTGGGAAGGGGCTGCATGTCCTGGGGGTCTCTGCCCCCACCGTTGCTGTCCTGCAGCGCCTGTGCTGTGCCTGCCCTCTCCTGTGCTGTGGGGCAGGACCTCATTGGGAAGGTTGTGGGAGGATGGAGTGAGTGGCAGGATCCTCGGGAGCATCGCCAGGTGCCCGAGGGGGATGGAGGTTGGTGCTTCACCAGCCAAGACCGAGCAGAGCCAGAGGTGTCAGGAAGAGGAATAGGCACAGGGTTTGTGTTGGGAGGGAGGAGGCACGTTTTAGGTGCTTGCTGAGGTGGAGGCAGGATGGATGAGGATGAGGTTGATGGGCTCTGGTCCATATCTGCTTTTCGGCAGCACTACTGCACATCTGCACGCAGCGGTTCCTGCCGGGAGGAGGAGGAGGCCACAAGTGAATCTCCCAACACCATCAGTGCCAGACAGGAGCAGCTCTGAGTGGTCCTGAGCACCTGCAAAAATGTTTTCTCCCACCTCCTGCACCCCTCCTTGGGAAGCTGCTTACTGTGGTTCCAAGTTTCCTACCAGGATTATTATTCTTTCTGGTCTGGCATCTGTTAAGGTGACAGCAGCCAGGGAAAGGGAAGGTATTGGAACAAATTTCTCATAAAAAGTTGCTAAGTTGATGAAACCATTACGGTGCCTGCATCCTGCACTCAATCATGGTGACACGCCAGGGGAGAGGTGCCCGTGCTGCCATACGCTGAGCTCTCCTGCCAGCTCTCCTGCCTTCCCACAGCCCCTTATCCCCCACCTGCACCCACACCCCTGACCCATCCCTCTGCCTGTCCCACGGCCTGGGCTTCCCCAAACTGCCCGGTTCTCCCCGACAGTGCACATGTTCAGTGGGGGCCTTGCTGGGGTGGTTCTGTCACTGCAGCAGAGCAGGGTACCCACCTCCAGCAAAGGGACAGCATGGGACATTGTCCAGCAGTCAGCACTACTGTGGGCAATGCCTCCTCTGGGTCTGAGGGGGTGATACAAAGCCCTGGAAACCATCCATCGGGATCAGCAGAGGAGAACCAGCCCAGCACCGAGTGGTCCTGTGGGAGCAGGGGCTGGGCCAGATCCCAGCCCCAGGGTATGGAGCAAGTGGGTCTAGGGGGAGATGGGGACACAGTGAAGAGAAAATGGGGCAGAGTGCTGGGTTTCCAGTGTGTCACCTGCTTTTATTGAAAATCAGTGATGCACTTGAGCGGTTCCACTTTGTCTCCCTGACAGTGTGGCCTCAGCATCAGCTGGGATGCAGGATCCAGCACCTCTCAAAGTTCTTGTTATCACCCTCTGCTCTCTGATGCTCTCCCACCACCCCCCCAGAGCCAGCCAGCTCATCTCCAACCCCATCAGCACAGAGATTTACAGCCAGGCTCTGCCGATTGGTTTTATTCCTATGATCTATCGTGCCCTGCTTCTGCTGTGCAGCCACCCCAACACTTGGTCAGGCAAAGTCCTGCCTTGCTGTGCCCTGGTGCTGCAGAGGGAAGTGTGACAATGGGGCACAATGACAGGGCAGGGTCTCCTTCCCCACCCCACCTGACCCTTCCATGCTCAGTGCTGGTTCTTGGACGTGGCATCACCATATGGTGAGAATTGGTTTGCCAGCCCTGGCCCAGGTCCTGGGGTCTGCCTGTGTCCAGCCTGGGTTCCCTGGAATTTCACATTCAGCCAGTGCTTTTTCCTGCAGAGCTGCTGCTCCAGGGACCATAAAGAGCTGTGAGGACTCCAGAAATGGCAGCTAAGCTCTAGACCATGTCTCTCTCTGTTTTTAATCACTTTTCCACTTCCAGAGCCTGCTTCCCACCAGGCTTTCCATGGTCACCCTTGCTCAGTGCTTGCTCCAAGCCTGGGTATGGAGGAGGCACTGGGATGTGAAAGGAGAACCCATTTTCCTGGAGGCATTGAGCTGTTCCTTACTCTGACCTAGATGTCAGTGTAATGCTCTGGCAAGTCCCGGGACCTGCATACGGAGCTGCCCAGGGGAAGATGATATTTCAGGAACACAGAAGCTTCTCAGCAGTGGTGAAGTGCACAAGCATTCCCTGGCAGGAGCTTTGCTGAGCCTCAGGATGCCAGTGCTGGCAGTGCCAGCCATGGAGCAGGGGTCCCCACTCCATGGGGCTGCAAGCACTGGGCCCGGGCAGCAGGAGGGTCAGGAGTGCTCCAGCAGGAGAGGGCAGAGCCCTCGGTGCTCCAGCAGGAGATGGAGCAACCTGGTCTAGTGAAAAGTGTCCCTGCCTGTAGCAGGGGATTTGGACTGGATGATCCCTGCCAACACAAATTCTCCTGTGATTCTGTGACTCTCCACAGACCAGCCCCTCACAGCCACACCACCTGGAGGGAATTGTCTCCATCCAGGTCCCCAGCATGCCCCTTCAGAGGGCCTTGGGGTGGTGGTGGGGTACTGGCAGGGAAAGCTGTCAGCTGCCTTCAATGGGGCTCCCCTCCACACCTGCAGATGGTTTCTCCTTCCTCAGACACATCTGAGGGTGGTTGGAGCAATGAGGGGGGGTAGGACCAAGGCTGCAGACTTATAAGAGTCCCCCAAGGAGGGGTGGGGGGTATTTTGAGTGTGTGGGTTCTGCTTCTAACGTGGGAGTGCAGCAGCATGGAGAGGAGATGGAAAAGGTCAGTGGGGCCGTGGGGGGAATGTTGTGCATGGTACAGACTCTCAATGGCCTTTTTTTATATTTCATTTAATTTCTTGTCTCACTTTGCCTGGCTGTGAAATGGAGCTTGGATTTAATGTCCTCTGCAGACTGTGCTGTTGTTAGTGCTTCCTGTTGGGTGTCATGGTGAGGGGGGAGCCTGTCCCCTGCCCTGGGGCTCCTCCATCAGCCCCCAGTGCTGGTTGGACACCAAACCTCCCTCTCTGCTCTTGTCTGTGTGGTTCCTTCCTCACTCCCCCTCTGTGTCTGGGCATGTTCCCAGGGGTCTGCTGGGGGCTTGTTGCCCCAGGTCCCCCCAGTCTGTTGCTGTTGGAGCCTTGGGGGTGGGTGCTGCCCAGCACAACCAATGTTACCAAAAAGCTGATGCTTTCATCATCTGTTCCCCTGCACCTGAGTTTCCCCTGTGGATGATTTAGAACTGAAATCCTATGCTCTGGCACTGGGAGAGGTTTCCCAAGATAAAATAATCTCTGCCAGCAGCTGAAGTGACAGAAGCCCCATTAACAGCAGCATATGCCTGAAAACACACCCGTAGTGCGAGGGAGGAAGATGCAGGGTGGGGGGAGCAGCAGCCCACAGGAAGGGGGGATGCAATCGTGGGTAATTGCTCTGCTGCCATTGGGACGTTCCCTGCTAATTTACAGCATTAGTGGAATCGGGATGTGAGTCTTCCTCCTGAGCCTGGGCAGGGCTGTCCCCTGGTGCAGGCAGCCGTAATTATCCACATTTAACTGAGGGCTTGTAAAATCTATTTGTCTAGCAGAATGTGAGTATAATTGCTGTGAATTAAATAAGGATGCAGTTGTGGCTGGAGCAGGACCTTGCCTGACAGAGAGCGTGGGAAGTTGTGTCTCCCTGTGCTGGAGAGGAGGGCAGCTGCTGTCGCCCTGGACCCGGGAGGATTTTGGGGGTTTCTGTGCATCGCTGCATTCCCACTGCATCCCTTCCCTCCCTCTGCTCTGACTGGGGTGGATGTGCTGACAGGAGCCAGGCAACCTGTGAGTATTCCCTGTCCACTGACACTTTGTCCTCTCGGTGTTGGTCTCGGGGCCAGGGACTGCCCTGGGTTTGATTTGAGTGTGTTCCCAGAAGCTGATCCCTGCATGGACCCGGTTTGCTGGGCTGTTCCTCAGGCTGTAGGTCTGTGTGCTGAAGGTTTTCCCTCGGGAACCTGCCTTCCCCCCAGTATCCCTCCCAGAGCTGCTGCTGCTTCCCACAGTGTGTTGGTACCAGCAGCCTGGTGTTGGCATCATAGATTGCATCCTGGTCCAGCCAGGGGATTGGTGCCATGGAGCCACCTGGCAGAGTAGGGAGAGGAGGCTGGGTGCTCCTTGGTGGCCTTTTGAGTGAGCACCAATGTGTGTGGCACCAGGAGGTTGTAGAGAGCCAGGTGCCCTCTGGCACTAGGTGCTGCAGGGAGACCTGCTTTGGGGGTCTCCTCTGTTCTGGTTGCTGACACCACCATCCCCCCCCAAGGTGCTTTTAAGGCACTTGGCACTGCCCTGGCTTTGCTCCCTGAGGGGCTGTTTTCTCCATGACAAAGCTGTGAGTTGGACCTGCTGAGCCTGGAGGAAGTGGCAACAGCTTCATCTGTCCCCTTGGCCCAGGCACAGCCTCGCTGGCTGGGTGAAGGGACCTGGGGACCCTCCTGCTCGGAAACGGTGGCCGTCTGCCCCTGGCAGTGAGATGCTGAGTGTTCCTCCCCACATCAGGGTGACTGGGGCTGCAGACCATTAACAGCTCTTCCTGAAGCTTCACAGTGAGCCAGGGGGTTAGGGAAGGTGCATGTGTGACACTGGCAGTGTCACCGGGATGCTGGCACTGCTCTTGGTGTCCATGCTGGAAAAACACTGGTGAAATGGGACATGTGCAGAAAAGAGCTCCAGAAATGGTTCACAGTCTGGAAGAGCTGCTCTGCTGTGGGGGATGAAGCCTAAGTAGGTTGAACTTTTCATCCAAGTGGAGTTTAAGAGATGGCTTTGTGAGGCAGTTTGTTTTAGGCTGTGATCAAGTGATTTCAGCAGGTACAGAGAGCTCTAACTTAGCAGGGAAAGGCATGGCAATATCCAGGCACTGAGAGCTCGAGCTAGACAGATTCTGACTAGAAACGAAGTGCATATTTTTATCAGGGAAGGTAATTAACCACTGGAACAGCTTAAGCCTGTGGGGGATTCTCCATCACTTGACATCTCCGGATCAAACCTGGATATCTGTCTGGCAGGGAGGCAGGAGGTTGAGTGAAGAGCGGATTAGAGCGCAGCCGCTTTCGGCCCGGGTTCCTTGGGCACTGTGCTCACCGGCTCTAATGGCCCTTCTGGCCCCAGGCTGTAATCAGTAATAATGTTCAGTGTTGATACTTGGGGCTAGGTTAAAATTTAGGTTACAGCAGGGGACACGGAGCACCACAGAGCTTGGAAATGGGGACTGAGAGAAGGAATGTCGCTGTAGAGATGGAATCCTGTTTTCTATGGAGATTTCTATGGGGTGGGAGCATCATGCTAAAATTGCCCTCGGAACCTTGGTGAGAGAGAAGCCAACAATGCCATGGGCTGGCACGGGGCTCTTCCTGTCCTGGAAAGGCTCCTCCTGCCCTGGGTGTCCCCTCCTCGGTTCAGGTCAGTTGCAGGTCACCCTCCAGCCCAGCTCTAGCCCTGTCCTGTTTGGGTATCTACAGGAAACCCAACAAAACTTATTGTGCTTAGTTATGAAAATCAGACACTCCAAAGACAGTCCTGTTTGTGGTTTTCCTGCCTGGTTTTTGTGTAGTGCTCCACGCTAGACTGTGCTGCTGTGTTGTGGGCTGTCAGAAACTTCCCTGCAGTCAGTCGGTCGCGTTCCCTCCTGCACCGAGAGCCTCCAGGGAGGTGGTGTTGGGGTGGGGTGTCCTTGACACGTTCTTGACACTGTTCCTTGTGCAGCTCCTTAGCTTGCACCAGGTCCCCACGTCCCTGCACAGCCCCTCACAGCACCGTGGGGCAGGCGCAGGGTCTGACCTCTGCCAGGGGCTCGTGCGGTGCCGGGCAGGACATTGCCGGAGCGGGCAGGATGCGGGCTCAGCGTGTGTTGGGAGGGTTCCCAGGGCTGTCCATCTGCTGCTCCATGGCAGCGTGAAATTTGGGCAGGGCCATCGGGCCATGGGCCGGGGCCAACCTGCTTGGGAACCTTCCGCCTGGCCCCGTGTGTGCTGGGGGACGTGGGCGGCCGCTTGCTGGCAGGTCCAGGCAGGAGCTGCCCGTGGTGTCTTGCTGCCAGGTCCTCAGCTGGCACCTGGTGTGGTGCTGGGGCCTGACCACCTTCCTGGTGGAGGAGCATCCTCTCCTGCTGGCTAGGGCTGCAAATAGTGTCTGAGTCACACTCTGGAATGGGAACAACTGAGCAGGTCCCGTATTTTTTCCAAATAGTTTTAGATATTTCCTTTGCTCAGAGACTGAATCCTGTATCAGGGTGGGGAGTGCCACAGGTGGTGTTGAATGGGATTTCTGCCACATCTCAGCAAGACAGGGACTTGTTGTACTCCATCCCCATGGGGCAGTGTGCCCCTGCTCTGCCCTGCTTGTGATGCTGACCTGGTGTTTGCAGGTTGCTCTGCAGAAGCTGCTGATCCTGATGTGTCTGAGCACTGGGGACCTCTGCGAGGGCAGAGCTGGTCCCAGCCATCAGAGCATCCCTGTCACACAGTGACAGGACACACGACATTTGCCAATCTGCCCCAGCGTGTCAGGGTTGGCAAGAGACCCCACACCTGACTGCTGGCAGTGTTGTTTGTGTCCCCTGCTCCCCAGGGATAAATTGTCACCCATGTGTCCTTGCTGCTCCTCTGCCTTTATCCTTGAACCAACTTTCTGCAGAGCTGTGGGTACCCTGGTCTGCCAGGCTGAGGGGACGGGGACAAAAAGGTGGCACAGGAAGGGTTAATGCAGAAAGGTTTTTACCCTGTGGCGTAAACACTCCAGAATGCATGTTTGCCTTCATTTGCATATTGAAACATATCCTAAAGGCCCCTTGTTTGGAAAGTTCTGTTTTTTGCTCCATCTTCCTATAGAAGGGAGGAAATTATTCATAATTAAAAAGTAATAATAATGTGGAATGAAGGAACCCAGCTGTATAATACCCGACACAAAAAGGGGAGCGTGGGGAATCTATTTTTAATGGTTTCCACAGCAACAGAGATTTTGTTTACAGTGATTTTTCTCCTGTGCTGTGAGGCTGTTCCCAATTTACACTTACAAGAAGCTCTTGCATAGGAGGTCCAGCACTGGAGGGTGCTCTGGCCACTCAGGGAGGATGCTGAGGAGATAAGATGTGGTTGTGGAAAGGTCAGCTGGGATGGGGCAGGGTGGGCAGGACCCCCAGAGCCAGGCACCTGGGTGGGCATTGTGCCCTGGCCCACAGCCTCCCTGCTGTCCTCCAGACAGGACTGTGCATGGCTCTGGTGGCTGTGTGACATGGATAAACATCTGCTAAGAGCCATCCTGAGACTTTCATATTCACAGCTGCCTTTAGGAGCTGAGTGGTGACCTTGCCAGCTGCTGCACACACCCACTGGCATGGGCTGGGGCTCAGGTGCAGGCGATGGAGAAGACCTGAGCATGGCTGGGGTCTGTGGGATGCTCCCCTGGGGTGAGCTGGGATATCACTGCTGTGGGGTAAATAATGGAGCAGAGGAGATGCTGATTATTAGAGAGCTCTTTCAACTGGCAGGCACAGGCACAACAAGATCCAGTTGCTGGAAATTGGAACTGGTCTGATAGGTACTGGGCTTTAACGAGGGCTAATGGACCACTGGAGCTGTTTGCTGAGAGCTCACCACGTTCCTTGGCACAGGATTTCTCTCCCTCTGTGTCTCCCCAAAGCAGACATGGGGCAGTGTGTGTCCACCACAGCTCCCTGGGACAGCCAGGGCTGAGGAGTTTGTCCCTTGGTCCCTTCTGGTGCTGCAGAGGCTGCTCCTTGGTAGGATGGTGATCTCCTCATAAGGGCTCTCCTGATGGTTTAGGTTCCCTCTGGATGATGAGCAGTTCTCTTCCTGTCCCTGGGGGGGGTGGCGGCTCAGCCCTCCTTCAGGATGGTGACAAACATGCCAGCCCTGGCTTCTTCTCTGCTATCCCCCTGTGTGACCAAGTACATGAGAGGTACCCAGGGGAGCAGAGCTCTGGTGTCTGGGGCTGGGTTTGCTTTAATTACAGACTCATTTTTGCTGGTAGAGCATGGGGCTGGCTGAGTGCTGGGGTCTGGAGCATCGAGACTGGGTTGAATCACCCAGGGGAAGCTCAGGGCTGAGTATCTGGTGCTTGAGTGGAGCACAAGGTATCCCAGGAGGGCTGCTTGAGGAGGGGTGTTGGTCCCTTCCAGCTGCGTGGTGAGGAGCTGCTGCCTGGAGATCCGCTCCTCTTATGAACCAATAAAAGAAGGTTTTTATCACCTGTTCCAGCTAATTTTCTGTGGTTTGTAATGGCTTTGGGAAGCAGGTAATTGCAGCGATCGCATTACGTGTGTAGGCATTAAAGGGAATTGAGGGGACTGTTTGTTAATTAGCTGTACTTGTGTGGAACCTGAAACATATTAACCTTCATATAATCCCAAACTATTAGAGATGAAGAAGGGATTTAATGATGGGAGAAACAGAAAAACAAAAAGCAATTAGGGCTCTTTTCCCAGCATTGCTGGTGTGTTGGAGTGTGTGGGGGGGTGATGGGCAAAACAGGCAGGCACAGGAGTGGGGGGAGGTGGGAGGGACACCCGGGGGGGTGGGATGAGCCGGTGCAAACGCCTCTGGCAGCATCATCCCTGGGTGGGAGGAGGAGGAGGTGAAGGGGGCACCCAGTCAACCTCCTGATGCTGGACTCGGGTGCTGCAGGGGCAGGTATGTGTGGGGGGAGCAGCGATCTCTGCTCTGGCTCCAAGAGCCTCGGTGGGACAGAGCGGTGGCCAGGCTCGGGGTGCCGGCATCTGGAGCAGCAGGGAAGTAGAAATAGTGTTTCCATGGCAACGGCTCAACATAAACTCTTCCCTCCCTTACTACGGAGCGAACGATGTTCCGATCAGTCCGGGGCTGCTCCCCCCCGTGGCAAAACCCTTCAGGTGTTGGTTATTTTTCACACTCCTTCACAGCAGTGGATGGTTTTGGCACCGTGTGTGGGTGCATTTTTGGGTGGTGAAATGGAGCCGGCGTGGGAAGAGCCTCATTGGCTCCTCTTGCTCCTGGAAGCCTGGGCTGGAGATTTGGATGCCAGGCACTGGCTCCTCCGAAGGGGTTTAACCTGTCCCTGCTCCGGTTGCACAGAAATGGGACACACTTGCCTGTTCCTGCTGCCCGGGCTGGTGGCTCAGTGCTGGGCTGTATTGCCCTCGAGGGATGTGAAGCCTGGGAGGACTTGGGGGTCCCTGGTGCTGCACATCTGTCTGGCAGCCTGGTAATGTCCTGCTCCTCTTCCCTCCAAGATGTGCAGAGTTGTGTGTGCCTCTCCTGAGGAGAGCTCAGGTGTTCCCTGGCTGTGCTGTGACTACCATGACACCTCTTGCCCAAGACTGTCACAGCCTGGCCAAGCGCATGAAGACACTGAGACATCCCTGCTTTCCTGCTGGGAGCCCTGGTGCCTCCACCAGCAATCGTTAACATCCATCAGCACCATGCAAACAAACTCCCTGCTCCGTTTATTCCACCCAGATCCTGATTTAATTAGGTTTTCCAGTTTTCTGCTTGTCCTGGGCCGATCACTCCTTAAAACAGTGGAGAATTAATTTGCACCTGCTGTCAGAACGCGTCTCTCCCCAGTTAGAAAAATAATTAAGCCATCATCACACATCAGGGGTAATGAATCACTGTGCTCCGTTCCCTTCACAGGTCGTTTGTTTCCTTCCACACTGCCAAAGAAGGTGCAAACTAAATGTGAGCAGCTGCCAAGTTATCCCTGTTCCCTCTCTGCCCGATTTCATTCTGGCTCCATGGATTTTCCAGCTAAGCTGGACCATGACATTTTGGAAAGGTTCTAAGCAGGTGGGTGGGTGGAGTTTCCAGTATTCACAGAGATGGGAGTTGGGGTTTGCTCCTTCTCCTGCTGCCCTTGGGTGGGGGGTTGTGCAGGAAAGCCCAGCGTGGCAGCCCCAGCCCACGGGTCTGTGTGGGACCATCCCTGGTGAGCTCATCCTTGGTAAAACATGTTGTAGTTGTTGAGTCTGGACATGCTGAAATGCTGAGGAGAAAGTGATGCCATTGAGGGCTGATAACATGGTCCCCACCTTGTGTTGGCATAGGATGTAACCACTGGCTGGGGTGTAGATGTGCCCCAGATTTAGGGTCAGGAGGAGTTTTCCTCCAGAGCAGACTGGTGGGGTGTTGCTGAGAGCTTTGCCCTCTGCAGTACAGATGGGTTCGACTGACAGCAATCAAATGACTGTCATGAACCATTTCCAGGACCTGTGTCCCCCATCTCTCTCCCTGTGCCATGTTGCACTTGTCATGTCACCTCTTACTCCGTGGCAGGAGCTTGTTGCACACTCAAGTGTGGGGTGACTGTAGGGACGCCTGCGTATCCTGTGACAGACAGCACATACTGGAGAAGATCCCAGGGGTCTTCAGAGGCTGCTCTGTGTCAGCCTCCTTCCTCCAGGTACCTTTAACTCCTGTTGAGGGTAACCGTGTGTGCCGGGAGCATCTGAACTGAGAGCTGCTGGATTTGGGGAAGTTGCCTCAGGTCTGGGTAAGTCAGGGATTCTGGAGGATGTAGCTCAGGCAGCACCTTCCCTCCTGTCCCCTTTTCCTCGTGCCAGGCTGGTGCTTCCCCCTCTGTAGTAAATCACTGTCACATTGCATATGGGAAGTGTTTGGGCAAACAAGGTTTCATCCAGGACAGAAAGGTGGGTGAGCTCCATGTGCTGCTCTGAATGGAGCCACCAGGTCCTCAGGGCTGGCTTCCCCCTGTTCTTTCCCTCTGAACAGCCTGGCCTGGGTCTAGCAGCGCTCAGGCTCTGCAGGGGCAGCGGTGGGGATGAGCAAGGGCAGCAGACTCCTTCCACTTGTAACTGATGCCCCATCTGGTCTCACATCACTGGCAATGGATCTTCCCCACTTGCCATGGTTCCTGAATGCTGGGGTTACCCAGGGAGCTCTCCTGATGGACCTGCTCCTTGATAGCAGAGTGACTTCATGTTGGTGGGGACATGCCAGGGGATGTGCTGGTCATGCAATGCCATTAGCTCCCGTTCTGTGGGCCTGGTGGATGGAGATGAAACACTTGCCTTTGCCGACTTGTGCTCACACCTGCTCACATGAGAGCCCCGTGCCCACTTCGGTGCCAGCTGATTAAATTAAAGTCCTAGTGAGTTTGAATAATTTTCCCTGTGAAATGTGGCAGATGGCCTCCATTAGGCGTCTGCTCCCAGCATCTGCCAGGATGTGATCAACCTCTCTTTGGAAAATGCACAAAAGGGAGTGGAAGTGGAGAGACCTGGGAATGGGAGCCTATCCCTTCATCCATGAAGAGGGAATCAAATGCTGCCTTTGGAAGCAGCCAATGTTCTGGAGGAGCAGTGTCCATACGTCCTTCCAGCCCTTCTGTGTTCTTGCTGCTGTACTCAGTGCTTGCAGGAAGAAGGATGGGGCTGCTTTTCCCAGCCCACTGGTCCAGGTCACTACAAGGGTGAGCAGAGCCCTAAATTGGGGTGCTTTGTCCTGTTCTGGGAAGCAGATGAGATCTTCAGGAGAAATTCTTCACTGTGAGGGTGCTGAGCTCCTGGCCCAGGTTTCCAAGAGAAGCTGTGGCTGCCCCATCCCTGGCAGCGTTGAAGGTTGGATGAGGCTTGGAGCACCCTGAGCCGGTGGGAGGTGTCCCTGACCATGGCAGGGGGTGGGACTGGGTGGACTTTAACATCCCTCCAACTCAGTCTGGGATTCTGTGACCTGCTGGTGATGAGCAGTGCATGACACTGGGAGAGGGGCAGGTTGTGAGCGGAGGGGACAGGCCGTTCCCCTGGGGTGTAGGGGCAGCTCCAACCGGGAGGCGACCGGAGGAGCCGGGGGAGGCTGGCAGGGGGCTGCGGCTGCTCGCTCCGGCGGGGCCGGGCTACCGGCAGGTGGCAGCGGCTGCCCGCGGCGGGAAGCGGGATGGGGGCGGCGGGAGGGGGATGAAGAGGGCCCTGGCCATGGCCGCGGGGGGGGGGAAGGGGGCCCTCGGTGCGGGATGCGCTGCCTGCCCGCACGAGCTTGGCATCCTCAGTCCGGCCCGGAGGGACCCACCCCGTGACCAAGAACCACTCGGCAACACTGTCTCGGTAGCTGGACCCCCCCTTGGACCACTGACCCCGTGGCCGGGAGTCCCTCTCCCCCGTGGGCCGGAGCACCCCCAGCAGTGCTGCCCCCGCTGTTGGGTGTTCGGAGTGGGATGCGTGAGGGCGGCTGCCAGCCCGCAGGCAGGAGTAGAGCTCAACCAACGATCGATAAAAATTAAGATGGTTTCCCTTGAAAACAGCTTCCTAAAGCGAAAAAAAAAAAACCCAACCAAAAAACAAAGGCTCTAAAGCCGCGCTGGAAGCTCAGGGAGCGCCGCGGGCTGCAGCTGACTCGGGGCGTCTGGCAGGGACGAGTGGCAGGAGCTGAGGAGGGGGCTCTTCCCTTACCCCTGGCACTTCGGGGGGCGGCAGGGCTCTGCTTGGTCACTGTCTAAATGCAGCAGAAGGTAGCAATAAAAAATCCTGTTCCCTGCCCCAGGGACCTTGCAGTAGGATTAGATGCTGTAGCGTGTGTTTGGGAGCAGAAACCGTGCTAGGGAGGAGGAGGAGGAGGAACTGCTGGAGGGTACCCAGCATCCCTGCGGTGAAGGCTGCGAGTGGAAGGATAATCCGGGGGAAGAGGCTTGTGCGCTTGCCTGCGAGCTGAGCATCTGCAGCCGGGCAGGAGGTGAGCTGCTCCTTCGGGCCTGTCCTCCTCCCACCGGTGGGGACACTCAGCAGCTGCCATGGGGCCTGGCCATGTCCCTTTGCTCTTCTCTCTGTGCTCCCCTCTCTACTCAGAGGTGTTCTCTTTCGCCTGCTCGTTTCACCGTTGTCATCTTCTTTTAATTAAATTAGCATCTTTTAATGCATTTTGCCCTGCTGACAGAGCTTAATGTCTCTCTCCAGCTGCGGGGAGCTGAGAGCTTTTCCAGGGACATGGGATGTACACAGCCCTGCTGGTCCAGGGGTGCTCAGGTGAGCTGGCACCAGCCAGGGTGCAGGATGTGATATTGGGGTGCTGGCACATCTCGCAGGTGGGAGGGCAGCCCTGGGGTTGGCACTGCAGGCATTGGTGCAGCCTCTGCCAGGGTCACGCTGGGCTCTGTGGCCTTTGATGGATGCCCCAGCCCCTCCATTAACATTTTCACGTGTGTTAGTTCAGTTCCCTCCTTAAGTGACCTTTCAGTGTGACACCTGAGTGATAATGTCTAGCGGTGAATGTCCTCTACCCTGTTGCCCTCTGGGGAGATCCAGCCCTGCCACTGCATCTCAAGGCTGGTGAAGACATGGGTGCTGCAGGTTTGTGTGTTCTGGGGAGACAGGCATCAATGGGTGCTGCTGAGGAGGGAGTGGGTGCTTGTGTCTGCATGGGTTCCCCTCCTCCATGAGGAGGGTGCTGTGGCTGCCCCCAGCTCCTGGGTGGGCTCCTCGGGTCCCCTCTCCCTGCTGCCATGCCATGGGCAGGGCACGGTGTGACAGGGCTGGCCTTGCTGCTGGCTGTCCCCACCTCTCTTGGTTTGGGGTGAATGGGGTGGTCCCGGTGTAGCCCTCCCATGGGACCTGCTGGCTCCCATCAGACAGAGGGGTGGGGGTCAGGCTGTGCTGCAGCGATGGTGCAATGGTGCTGAACCCCACATGTTGCTCCAGTTTTTTCCCAGCTCAGTGGAGGGGGGGGGGGGTTCTGTGGTCATTCTGCCTTGCTGAAACACAGCAAAGCACCTCAATTGTTAGTCGGAGCTTGTCAAGGATATCGCAGGAGCATGGGATAAAGTGTTCCAGTGAAGAAGATAATTGAAAATCAAAAAAGACTTTGTTAATTTGATTAGGCAAAGCCGTAGTTGAATTGTTCTTCATCAAAAGAGATTTAATTTTGACATGCAATTAAATCCTTCCTCTGTACCAGTGCCCTGTGTGCTCCCAGTGATGGGGCAGGCTGGGTGGGGGACTTGGCTGGGCAGCGGGGGGTGAATTGTCCTGGGGGGGAGGAGGAGGAGGAGGAAGGAGAGTGTGAGCGCCTGGCAGGCATGACAGGAGTGCAGAGGCGAGTGAGCTCTGTTGTAGCAAACACTGCGTGTTTAGCACTGACTTTGAGTTGAGCTTTAACTGATTTAGCTAATTGCACCAATGCAGAGGGCAGCTCTGCGCTTGCTCAGTCCCCTTGTCCCGGGGCTGTCCCCTTGCCCCTCCAGTCCGGATCTCTTGGGGATGAAGCCCATACAGGGCTGGTGTGTTATGAACAGGATCTTTGCTGGTGGCTGGGCTTGGTGCAGCAGCTGGAGCAGCTTTGGTGCAGCGGCTGGAGCAGTTTGCCGCAGGATCGGCCCCCTCTGTCCAGGCGGGAGCTCGCTCCCACTGCTGGGATGCTGGCGCTGGTGTCAGGATCCCCGCAAGCTCCAGGCATCCTCCTCGCCGGCTGCTCCCTGCACTGATAAGGCAGAGGATTATCGGTGCCGCTGAGCTGAGGTACCGTAATCCCTCCCTGCTGCGCTGGCGGGGGCTGGGTGGAAATCCCACAGTCGGGGTTGTGGATTTAGAGCTGGCAGTGAGAGAAGGAGCTCAGTGGGATGTGACAGAGATTTGAAATGTGAAGAAAAAAAAGAAAAAAGAAAAAAGAAATGCTCTTGTGCCCCCTTGGGCAGGCAGAGAGAGAGGCCCTCGCAGTGAGAAAGAGCTTGAGGACCAATGGTGGGAGGTCAGCATGCTGCAGAGTGGGATCTGGCACCTGGCAGGTGCTGCACCTCTCCAGGGCTGTGCTCTGTCTGGGCCCTTCTGCTGCTGTGGGGTTGGGACGTGGCTCTATGCTCCATGCTGCCCTCGCTGAGGTCTCGGTGTTGGCAAAGCCCATGGTGTCCTGTGCTGCCTGCATGCCCTGCCTGCACCTCTACCTGGTCTCACACCAGCAGTGGGGCTGGGAGCTCTTGTCACAGGGGATTTCAGCTGCTCTGATCTTATTGTTAGATGGAGATCTAGCTAAGGAGACCTGGAGGGTACCAGGAGCACGGGTGGGCTCTGGGAGCCAAGCAATGCAGGGACCCTGCTTAAAAGCAGCTCTAGAGGCTGGGGTGCAAAGGGATGTGGGTGTTCCTGCAGTGATGGAGGGACAGCAGTGCAGACCTGTGCTGCCCTCACAGGGGGTTACATCCCCGTGAATGCTGGCCCCTGTTCAGGGAGTTCCTGAAGCAGCCCCAGAGCTGATGCCATGTCTGGATAATGACCCACAGCATCGTTGTCCTGAGCCAGGGGGTCCTGCGGTGGGTGCTGTGCCCACTGGGGTGGGTGCTTTTCTCTGCAGACCAGCAGCATTGGGGTAGGAGGATTGAGGGGAGAGGCAGCAGTGTGCCCAGCCCCAGCCTGGGGCTAGCAGTGGGGACCCGCAGCTTCCTGTGGTTTGGGTGCAGCAGCCCCGGCGAGCTCAGTGCAGTGTTTACCACTTCCATCTTGGCTTGTTGCCTTATTTGTTCTCCTCTAATTGAGCAAATGCACTGTAGGCAGCGGAGCTAGGCCAGCATTGACTTTATTAGGGGAAAGCATCAATACAACGCCGCACGTTAGGAGGCTTCGTCTGACACTGTCAGACTACTGGAGTTTTAAAGTTGCACTTTATTCATGATGTTTTGATTTCTTTTGCTCTGGGGACTCCAACTTTGATAGATTGTGATGCGGTACCAGAACAATATGATACACAGGAACAACAGCTTGCTTCCAAAACAGGCATTTGCCATGAGAGTCCAGCATTCTTTTTTTTTTTTTTTTTAGTGAAAAATGATGGCATAAAGAAATCTTAAGCTTTATGCAGTTCAATCATCTGGAATTAGCAACCAGAAAGTTGATTTTACTGCTGACTGGTAGGCTGTTAGAGGTAGTTATGCCAAGCTAATTCCTGGGTTCGTTTTGCTGCATTTTGCTGCTGCAGCAGCGTTGGCAGGAGCTGTTTTCACTCCAGAAGTTGAAGAATTCTGTAACTGGCAGCTAGAAACTTCTTTTGCAAGTGAGCACCCACCCCGCTGCTGTAATGCTGCTGCTGTTCCAGCACTGGGTCCCTTTGTGCCCCCCTGGCTTCTCTGCTCCCCCTCCCACCTGTGGGTTTTGCAGGCACAAGAACAGGGAGAACTTGCAAGTGTAGATGCTGTGGGGACCTGCAAACCCCATTGAAGGTTCTTTGTCCCTTGACTTTGTTCCTTGAGGATGAGTTATCAAATAAGCAGGAGATGCACATCACGGTATGTTTTCTGTTAACACATCCCCCCTGTGTGCTGAGCAGGGGTTGTGTCGGCACCAAGTACAACCCATTTGTCTGCTCTTCATCTGGATGCCATAGGGGCTTCTGTTGAAGCTCCCCTGGAATTAAGTATGAATTAAATGTGTCATTAAAATTAAGTGTTATCACAGCCACTTAGTGAGTCTGAGTCTCTAACAGCTTCATTTTCCTGTGTTTGATGGCCATGCCCCTTCTTACTTCATTTGGTCCTCGTGGGTTGCTGTCAGGAGGCACCTGTGTTAGTGAAGCACAAGCAGTGTGTCCCAGCTCCTCTACTGGCCCCTTCCCCAGTGCTTGGTGGGGGGTAGATGTGCCGGAGATGCCATTTGTGCAGTGTGGGAACTGGGGAAGCAGGAACAGGGGCACCCACCTCCTCCTGCCCTGCTCCAGGCTGCTTGCCAGCCCACAGGAAGGTGTGGTGGTTTCTGAGCATTAGGGCTGTAAAACATTTGGGGTTTTTTGTTTTGTTTATATGTGTCAAAACAGCGTTTTTCCCACAGCCTTGTTCTTGAACCGTTCTTGCTAAAACTCCCCTCAAAATTTCAGCCTGAGGCAGACACTGAATATGGGAGACATCAGAGGGAAATGCCTCATGTTGCTGAAAGACCCAGGCAAGTGATCGTGGGGGGTTCTGCAGTGCTGGGGAATCGCTGAATGGCAGCACCGCCATCCACAAAACCTTCTAGCAACCAGGGGCTGAACGGGTGCCTGCATCCCTGCCAGCTTCCCGGGCTTCAGCAGAGGGTCTGGGGGCCTTTCCAAGCCCCCTCCTGGGGGGAGGCATACACCCCGAGGGCAGCTCTTTGCCAAATGCCCTGCCCTGGTGCAGGGTGTGGAGGAGGTGCTGTGGCTGGTCCCGGCTGGGCTCCCATCGCTGTGTAAACCCCCAGCAGGATCCCTGCCTGAGGCTGGGGTGGCTGCGGTATTTACAGAGAGGCCTAGGGAGTCCCTGAGGAGAGCCAGCACAACTTGCATATTAAACCAGAAATTGCAATTAACAGCAAAAAAAAAAAAAGGCATTTTTATAACATTTTTATTGAAGTCTTAATGAACAAATAAAGAAGCGGAGCAATCTGCATATGCATTTGTGAGATATAAAACTGACTGAATCAAGATGAAGCAGCAAGAAGCCTTGGCTTCTTTTGCTTTCTGCAAGATAAGTAAAACAAAACTGCAAAGAAGGGGAAAGAAAAGTGTTGGTGTGTGCTGGGGAAGTGGGAGGCCCCAGTGTGTTGCTCTGTGAACCCAGCAAGGTGTGGGAGGTTGGTTCAGCAGGGCTGGCTGTCCCCTCTCTTCCAAGCTGTGCCCAGGGGCTTTGTGGGGATTTCTGGATGAATATTTGGAAGTAAATCAGAAGATTAAAAAAAGTAAAAAAGCATGGATTTGTACCCTGAATCTGCACAGAGTGCAGGTAGGGTGGGGTGGTGGCAGGGCTGGGGCTGACCTGACCCCTGATGTCCCCCTTGGACATCACCCAGGAGCTGCAGTTGTACACTGAGCACTGGCTCTGGTGAGCCCCAGGATCCCACAGTCTGGGTTATTGGGTGCTGAAGGGGACAGGTGGGGTCTGGAAGGCCAATGAGGTGTCCCCAGATATCATGAGCTAGGGAAGCACTGGTTTGAAGAGAACTGATGTGGCACTGGGGCAGCCATCCCCCTGGGGAGGTGCATTGGCCTGAGCCACCCCATGGGGTGTGCTGGAGCAGGAGAGCTGCTGCCTGCAGCTGCTGCCAGGTCAGAGCTGTGGGTGATGGATGGAGCCGTGCACACTCTGCACGCTCCCTGTCTGTCCATGGAGCTGGGATTGCTCTGGGAAAGGCTCCACAGCTTTGCTGTGTCTCAGGGGCATCATGTGGAGCTGGTTCCCTCTCCTCCCTTCCCAGTTTCCCGGAGCACAGCAAACCCCCTCTTCCTTTTCGGCGCAAGCAGCTCCAGTGGGACTTCTGCAAAATACTCCCCAGAATGATTTATGATATTCCTTCAGCTAATTTTTAACTCTGATTGCTTCTCCTTCTCTTCAGTGGAATTTAACTAGTTTGCCTGGAATATTAATAATTAAAGATCAAGGAATTATATCCCAAGCAGTCTTTTCAGATGAACATTTGTGATTGTTTTAAAGCTCATAGCGCCGGGTTTTAGTGGCTCTTTGATAGAATTTTGCTTCTTTCAAACTGCTGACACCAGTAACCCTATAAATTAGCAGCTGATGGAGGGAAATCTCCTGGCTGCTTCTGTTGGGTTTTATAGTTTGATTTGTTAAATAGGAGTTTTGGGTCACAGCCAGGAGCTCCTCAACTGGCAAAGGGATGAGTCTGCCCCAATGGTGCAGAGGTGACCACTGTGTGTCCCTGCTGTGTCCCAGCAAGGGGACAGTTGTCTGTGGGGATGTGGCACTGTGAATGGGAGGGAGTAAAGGCACCTTGGCTTTGGAGGGACGCTGGTGGCCTCTGTACAGGGAGACAGCCCTGGGAGGATGCTTTGGGCATATTTCTGCCTACATGTGTGGATGCACAGAGCAGGGAGAGGCTCAGGTGTGATGTGGGCAGAGGTCCTGCTGCAGGAGGATGCTTGATGGGTCACAGAGGCTGTAACCTGCTTGTAGCCTGTTGCTGGTGTTTGCTGTAACTGTTTGCCATGATCTCTGCTGTAAAGGAGGGTGACAGCTTCTCAGGCACATTTCATCTCACTATCTGCAGCCCAGGTGTGAAATGCCACCATCACTGCATGCACATGGTGGGATTCACTGTCCCCAGGCACATGGAAGAGGGAACAAACCCCACTGCCAGCACATGGAGTCAGTTGTGACCTGGAGGCATGGCCCAAGTGAGGGGAAATCACACCAGCTGGGATGGGTTGGGCTGCTCTGCTCGCTGGTGCCTGGGGCAGGGCAGCTGCCAGCAGCAAAATCACCTTTTCTGACACCAAACAAGTGTTCCTGAGAGCGTGGCTGTGGCAGGAGCCTTCCTGCTGTCTGTCCTGCTTGGGCTCCAGCAGTACCAGGGATGTTGGGCTCTCCCTGATGGGTGCCAGCATTTTGGTGCTGATGACCTGGGGAGCACCCAGGGGCTTACAGGGGAGGGGGTCCCCAAAGGAGGGGGGTTCTGCATGCAGAGGGGCCCTATAGGCTGGGGTCTTGTTCCCATGCTGTCCCACAAGACCAAGGGTCTGCACCCGCCCATCCTGCTCCCACCCTGTGCTGTAACACTGAAGCTTCATTTATTCTGAAGGGAAAAGAATTCACATCTCCCCAACCAATGCAAACCCAAATACAAATAAATTTCTCTCAAAGTGCAGTCGTTGGAGAAAACTAAAGGCCGTTAGTCAGGCTGACATCAGAGGAGCCGCATTCACTCTGACAAGCTGCGAAGGCTTATGTTTTATTCACTAGGCCTGAAAAATACCTTCCCGAAGAGGGGGCCCATAAATAAACCAGTGTGATGAATATTACACGGGATAAAAACTGATAAAGCAAGGGCCCTAAACACGCAATGCACAATGAGGTTAGAAAAGCACATGGTTTTCATTACATCTCATCCTGCATGACGGGCTGGGGAGCTGAGTGGCAGGGTGGGAAGGGGAAACCATCCCCCAGGATGCTTCTGCCTCCCTGGGAGAGAGAGGATGGGCTGAGCCAGTCTCACTCATGGTCCTACAGCATGATCAGGGCTGTGAGTGTGTCTGGGATGGAGCTGAGGGAAGGAGCTGCAGGGATGCCCCAGCCCTGCATGGAATGCCTTCAAAGCAAGATCCTGGCTGCTGTGGTCTGTCCCTGGGGTATTTCTGGAAGTGAAATGCCCATGGTTCTTTGGGATCTTCCCTGTGGGGTTTCCTGTTGTCCCTCTGTCCCAAGAAGCTCTGGGTTTTGCAGTTCCCATGGGGCTGTGTCGGAATGCTGGGACTTGGGGCTGAGGTGGGTGTAGCTGTGGAGAAATCTCTGCTACTGCTTTTCTCAACATGAAATATCTCAGATATATTGGTTTGACAAAGAAGTAGTAAATTACAAAGGCTGTGATCGTAAAGAGGGTCTTCAAAGATGAAGTTCCATATTTTGGAGTGATGTTTAGGACACCTTCCTTTCTGCAGCCTCTTCCCTGCTTTTTACAACCTTTCATGGCTGCTGGGTGCACTCAGGGTCACGGCAGTGCCCAGTCAGGCAGGATCAGGCTGTGATGTGATGCCCCTGTTGACAGTCTTCATCTCTGTGTGTGGTGGATCACTCCATCTGTGAGTCAGGGCAGCAGAGCTTTGGGGGTTAAAATTCTTTCTCTGTATCAGAGCCCAGTTGGGGCTGCAGTGCCTTCCCCCTGGGGATCCCAGCTCTTGGTGCCCTTGGGCTGCTCCATCCCTCTCCTGGCACAGGGATAGAGAGCAGGGGGGTCTGTGGGGCACAGGCTTGGGTGGTCGCCCCACGTTCCCACCCTTAAAGCAGCATGGGCTGCATGAGGCTGCAGAAACACAGCACAGACAGAGCGGGTGTTTAATAAACAGAGCTCCCCACTGGATCAGGAGGGGGTGTTGGAGGAGGCGTTGTGTGGGTATTAATGCCGTCACAGAGTTGTTGTTACATCTCCCCACGATCTCTGAAATTCTCCACAACCCAGTGAGGGCAGAGTCACAGTGCTTTCCCTTCCCCAGGGGATACTGGGGGCTTAGGGCAGCTGGGGGAGTTGCCTGCAGCCCCCAGACCTGGGAGAATGCTTCTTCCACGGTGGGTGTGAGCCTGGGGGCAGGAGGAGGAGAAAGGAAATGGTATCAGTGGTCCTTGGAGCAGTGAGCATCAGCAGGTTGGGGTTAGAGGTGGCTGCCCTGGGGTGGGAGCTGTGCTGGGGTGCTCTGCCATTGTCCCTCTGCCTCCTGAAGGGATGGGCTGGATCAGGCCCACCCAAGGGGCTGTGGAGTCCGGGGGCAGCTATAGCCACTGCTTGAAAAGTTTGTCTGCTCTTCCTTTGGTTCCCAAGGCTGGACCCTGTGGGAGGTGGCAGCAGCCCCTGCCCCACACATCCCTGCTGAGCGGGAGGCAGGAACCTTGAAATACAAGCACTTAGCTTTTTATTACACCATTTAATTGCTGCCTGACAGTCTAATCCACCATTAAAAACACCAGAGCTCAGGGGAATTCACCATTGTTATTCAACGTGTGTGTATCTCCTCCTCTCCTCCCTTGCTCTGAGATCCCATCTGCTTCCTCCTTCCATCCTGCTCACTCCTGGGATGCACATGGAGCATCCTCCATCCCTCCCTCTGTGGGACCCCAGTGCTGGGAGTCCTGGGAAGGGGCAATGGGCTTGGCTTCTGAGTATTTCTTGCTTGTATTCTCCTAAATAACGATTTGCCATTTTTTCAACTTCTGTCACGTAAAAAAAAACCAATAATGGTTTTGGCTGCTGCACAGAGTACATTGATTGGGGAGTCCTTGGCTGCTAAGGGGACATGGGGAAAGCATGGCTTCTGCACCCCCTCAGCCACGGCAGGACCCCCTGATAGATAAGTCATGGTGTGGGGGGAAACAGACCCAGGAGAGTGAGAGCCACATGGGTCACAATCGAGACCCCTCGAGACAAGGCAGCTGCTCCAGGTATTGCTTTGTACCCGTGCCTCAGCTCCTGGAGTAGGTCCCACTTCCCGCAGACCACAGGACGAGCAGAGCCCCCCACCCTTCCCACCCGGGGGTCCCGGGCTGCCCTTCCCTGCCAAGGTTGGATTAAAAAAAACCCAGAACTGATTTTCCTTCCTGCCAGTGCTTAACCCGGGCTGTGCAGCCATAGCATCAGGGCCCTGATGGCAATATCTCTGAAGAGGTCGGTGAGTTATAGTAATGGACACTCTTTGAGCTGTCTGTGCCGCTCATAAATCCATCCCCTCCTGAAAGTGCAGATGGTCCGTAATCGTCCATCATCCCCAGCCCAGCGCCGGGGTGGGTTTCTCCTCTGAGGCTGCTTTTTCTGCAAGCTAAACGGAACTGCGGCGCGGTGCGAGCTCTCTCCGTAATGGAGTGCGAGCAGCCCCGCCGGCAGCCGTGATTTAGGAGGGAAGGAACAATAAATACGGGACTGCCAGCGGCTGCGGGAGAGGGAAGCGGCGGGGCCAGGGCTACTCTTGGGCACCGTTTGGCAAGTGTGTGACCACTGGTGAGGGGAGGGGCTTCCCAAATGTTGCTGCACCCCTATAAGGGCCAGGAGCCCGGGCAGGGCAGGGAGGGCCGGTGGTACACCAGAGGTGTCTCTGGGGACATCCCTTCCTCTCTGGTTGGTGCTGCCTGGTCCGAGCAGCTTGCTCGGGGCTGCGCAACCCCCAGAAGCTGCCCTGGAGCTCGAGGCTGGCTCCAGCCCTGCCTGTCGATACTGCCCGGGCTCTGCCCCCTCCCCGCAGCCCTGCATCGATGCTGACGGACGCGGTGCGGGAAGCCGGCGGTGCCCAGCCGTGGTGCTAAATGTCTGTATCGACTATCCCACCGGGGTCGATGCCGGCTTGGTTACGGTGATTTTATCTGGTATTTAACATCTGAAACGTGTGTGTCTGCGAGTGCCGGGGGGTGCGGGTGGCTGGCGGCTGGCGGACCGTGGCGTGCTCGTTTGGAGCGCGGCTGGCATTCCCTGTGCTGGCACCGAGGGACCTCGTCCCTTGCGTGGTGATGGTCACCGAGCCTCCTCCGACGGGGAGCTCTGTTCCCCTCCCCCCGCCAGTTCTAGGAGTAGGCAGGAGAACCAAGGACCCTGCAAGCCTCTCCTTTCCCTCCCTCGCCCTCCTCCGAGCCGGCCGTGTGGGCAGGGATGCTCGCCAAGGGCTTCAGGAGGAGCTTTCCCCCGAGAAGTCTGTCCTAGACTGATTCAGAGCCGCCTCGTCTCGCTGCTGCCTTGCTCCTGAGCCTGAGAGGCTGCCTCCGCCTCGCCGAGTGCCCTTATTTACAGGAATCCCCCGGCATGGCCTTTAAGCGTTTCCATTAACATTTTTGCATCTTGCTTATTGCAAACCGGGGCCCGCGGGGGCCCGCGCGTGGCAGCACCGGGATGGCTTTAATTTTAATTGGTTTGAAGCTTCAGCTGCCGGCCGAGGGGAGGTGTGTCCCTTTCCTGGAGTAATGATCTGGAATTTGATCACGCGGCTTTTATTAGATTGTGAGGCTGGAAGTGTAAGTGTCGTGGATCAAAGCAAAGCAGGCACCGCCGTGAGCCGGGACCCGCAGGGCTGATGGAGCAAAGCCCCTTCCTGCTAGCCCCTCCCGGCAGATTAAAACAACCTAGCAGCTTAATAAGCGGTTGGAGCTCCTAATGACGGGGCTGTTGCTGGAGGACATTGCGTCTGTGCCTGATACCACCAATCCCCGGGGCTGTCCTGACGCCGGGACCTTTGTGCCGGGGTTCAGACCCCCTGGAGCTGGGTCAGCTGAGGGGAAGGGTCCCATCCTTGTGATTTTCAGGGGATCCCAGCAGCACCGATGCTGGCAGCAGCAGCAGCAGCGGGTGCTACAATGCACACACCAGGGCTGGGGTGCCGAGGGCAGCGCCGGGAGCTGGGCAGGGAGAGCAATTGCGGCGGTGATTAATGTCACGGCTGGCGGGAGCTGACAGCTCGCTGTGCCCGCGGTGGCCACAAGCAGCTGGATCCTCTGCTCCTGACAAGCAGTTGCAGGTCCCCGGAGCTGTCGGGGCTGTGCCCGCCGAGGGCAGCTCCGGTGCGGGGCTCTGGGGGCCGTTCTGGCAGCTTTGCTGCCGTGGCTCTGCCGGCTCCTGCAGCGAGGAGAGCTTGTGACCGGCTCGGAGATTCTGGCAGCATCGGCTGGGTTTATTAAGCTAATAAAACAATGTTAAGTATCCGCACAGCGGAGCCCCTTGAGGTCTCTTTATGTGCAGAGAGGAGCCGGGGGATCCCAGGGCCTTCGCGCCGATGATTGCTCTGTCACGCTAATAAATAGAGAGGAGCAGGTAGCGCTGCGCCAGGCTGCGGGGCGGGCAGGGGTTAGGGGCAGACCTTCTCCTCTCCCAACCTGCCCGAGACACCGGTGCTCGGGCAGCCCATGCAGTACCCGCTGTCCCTTCCGTGCTCTCGAAGGCAGGGAACAAGGCAGCAGAGACTGCCCGAGGGTCTGCATGGGTTGGGGGATGCTGGTGGCATCTACCTCCACCCCTGCCATTGTGCTGCGTGGTGTCAATCTGGGGGAGCATCATCTCACACCACATCTGGGGCTCTGTGGCTGGGCTGTGCTGAGCTGTGGCTCTAAGGAGCCAGGCGGGGTGTCCTGGAAATGCCATGAACACCCCATGCTCCCAGGGGGGTCCAGCAGCATCTAGGGACACGGCCCTAGTGCTGCCTGGTGCTGCACTGCAGGGTGGAGGTGGTGGGCAATGCATTGGCAGCATGCAAAGCAGGCCCTGTATAATAGATAATAATTAATAGACTGCTCCGTTGGCTAGCGAGGTAAGTAGATAAATAATTTTAATTATCCTTGGGGAGGCTGTAAATTTGCACGCAGCCCTTTATTAAACTCTCTGTTTACAACAGTCATTTATATTGTGTGTCATTTTGCATAAAACCCCCTTGGGGCTGAATAACACTATATAATAACAACTCTGTTATTGCCAGCACCTCTGCATGAGAGCCAGGAGGGCTGCAGGCAGGGGCTGGAGGCGGTGGGACATGGACACCCTGGCCTGGTGTGTTCTTCCCAAAAGTGAGGAACTGTGTGTTGTGGACCCTGCTGTGCTAAGCTCTGCTCCCTCAGGGGTTCCCCAAGGGCTCCCCCTGGACCTCCATCTCCTTCCCAGGGTAGTTTATGTTTTTGTGCTGATGGCAGGGTATTTTTCCCTCCCTTTTTTTTGCGCATGTCTCTCAAAAGAACCATAAATTCTGAGCTGTGAAATCCTGCTGTGTCAGCAGTCTGGAAAATGAATTGATATTAAACACGACAAAAGTCTCTCTAATTCACCCTAGCCAGTTTCTGCTTTCCTCCCCGAAGACGTAATTGAAAAGTGGAAGGATGGAGATTGCCGTTGTCCCTGCCTGGAATAACATTGAGCCATCTATTACTGGGCACCTCATTAATTAAAGATTATTTACAAATAACTCTGCTCTTGCCCTGCCCCGTCCACACCTGAGCCCTCCCCCCGCTGCCCTCCCTTCCCATCCCATCCCATCCATGTGGACATGCACACTCCCAGAGTCCTGCACATTGCTTCCAGGGGGCTTCAGGAGATGGTTTGGCTGGGGCAGGGGGTGGCAGGAGCCCTGGTCTCACCATCATGCTCACCATGGTGCTTGCCACGGCAGCTGAGCCCGCCTGCTCGCCGCAGTGACCTCGCTTGCAGAGGACCATGCTCCATGGACTAATTTGTTTTCAATGGCAGTTCCTGGCAGAGTCCCTGCCAATAGCAGGACAGGAGTCTTTGGGGGTTTAAAATTACTTTTACAGGAACAGTGTGTGTTCCTCCACTTCTGGAGGGGTTTAAGGGCTTTTACAGCGCAGAAGATGCTGGGTGCTGCTGCTCCAACCACCAGGGACTGCCTGGGTTTGTGCCTGGTGCCCACTGCTCACCCAGCCAAAAGGGACATGTGCCTGGGAAGGACCCAGGAATGGGGAGACTTGTGCCAGGCTGGCAGTAGCTGGAGGGATGAGCTGGTGCTGCCCTTTGGTGGGAGCAGTGGTTTTTGGTGCCCCAGCCATGTTCACACTGTGACTCCAGGCATGTGCAGGAGGGGTGACTTTGCAGAAGGCACTCAAATAACTGTATAGTTTTGTATCCTCATGATCAGGGCTGACATTTTTACTGTTAATTTTAAAATACTTTATTTCTTCTCTATTAAGTTAGACTCTTAGACTAAATAACTCTCTGTCCCTAAATGCAGGCAGGTGTTTTAGTGTTTCCTTCCCTCTCTGGTTTTTGTCCCCTTTCTGGGAAGCTCAGCAGGATGGGAGGAGGACAGGGCTGTGCTGTGAGAGGGTTATCTGCCCATGTGATCCTGGGGTATCCCAGTGGATGGGCTGCTCTCACCTCCTCTCCCCAAGAGGAGACAGGTGCCTGTGTCCCTGTGCCCCTCTGGAAATGTACAGTGGTAGAAAAGAGAGGGATCAGAGGCACTGGAAGTTTCTGCCTCTCTCCCCATCATCCCCAGTCCTCTCCTGGTGGCTTCTCCTCCAACTCCTCACCTGGGTCTCCTGTCCTGCCCTGAGCTCAGGGCTTGTGCCCTGCTATCCCCTCTGCTCATCCTGTCCCTCCAGTGCTGGAGGCTGAGCCCATCCCCACCCTGCTGGGGGTCCCAACCAGACCCAAGTCCACTGGGTGCAGGGGTGGCTCTAGACCCCCGGGTGAGGAGGAGCTCCCCAGGCCAGGGCTATTACTTATTTTTAGCAATCGATGTTATTGATGCCATGCTAGCTGGAGGAAGCCACTGGAGGGCTGTTCTTCCAACTCATTACATTTAGAGCTGAACTATCCCCTTTTTATATAAATCCTGACACATAAAGATAAAATACACCATTTTCCATAGAGCTGCAGCCCTGGGTGAGGTCTGGTGCTGGCTGGAGCCACCCTGTGCACACAGGTGTGCTGGGGAGGGTCCCTGGCTGAGCAGGGTCTGGAGCAAATTTGCCAGGGACACCAAAAACCCCTCCGGAGAGGCTGTCACCCTGGTGCCACATGTGTCCTCCACTGCATCCCTCCCTGGAACTCAGAAACCTCCTGGGGGTCTCCTCACACTTCGCAGCCCAGGATGCTCTGTTCCTCCCCACCAGCCCTGTGAGGGTCTGAGCTGATCATGAGCAGGGGGGAGGGCTGGGAAAAGCATCAGTCTGACCCATCCACTGTGCCTTCCCCAGCTGGGCAGAAGGCTCTTCCTTGGCTCTGGTGCTGCAGGTGATGCCCCCACCCTGTGAGAGCCGCTGCCTCGTTACCATTAATACTTGGCCACTTCTCTTTGATTAACGCACCAACTTGAGCAGCAGAAACTGATGTGGGAATGAAATAGAAACCCTGGGCATCCTCCCAGCTCTGTCCTGGACCCAGCCCACTCCTTCCATGGCAACCCGATCCCAGCTGGAGGAATCAATGCTGACCTGCTCAGCATCCATCCCAGAGGCATTTGAGGGGGTGCCAGGACTGTCCCTGGTGTTTCCACCCTGGTGCAGCTGGAGGGCACAGGATGCCCTTTGGGTACAACCCCCTGAATGTGGCCATCCTGACCACATCAGTAGGCAGCCCCAGGCAGGTGAGCAGGAGCAGCCTGAGGCCTCTGGGGAGCAAGTAAACATTTGGCTTTACCATGGGCTGGTCTCCCTGCTATTCCCAGGTCACGGCAGGGTGTCCATTCAGAGCTGGACACACAGAGCTGCTCCCCTGACACCCTCCTTCCCAGCACCCTCCTTCCTCCTTCCTTCTGGCATGGAGCAGAGGGCACTTGCATCCCCACCACATCAGCCCAGAGGCTGCCAGGCCAGGCTTGGCTGAGAGGGCTCTTTCCACTTATTTTGTAGTTTTTCATTTCAAGATGAAATGAAGCTACAGAGTGCAAAAAACAACAAACCTTTTTTTTTTTTTTTTTTAAGCAATGCATCAACGCATCCCTTAAGGGGAAAACACTCTTACACGGAGGTTTTCCTGCACTTTAGTTGTCCTCCGTGTCTCTGTTCTCCTGTGCTTTCAAAACGCTCGCCCCCGGCCAATTCCCCGCGCGCTGGGGTTTGGTGCTTTGGGTTTTTTTGTTCTTTTTTTGCTATTGTTTCCAATCAATTTTACGGTAGGTTTGTATTTAGGACAGAAGCCTCCCCCGTCCTCTGCTCGCCCTTGCTGTGTGTTGTGCCTCCACTGGTGCATCCAGGGAGCAGTGCTGGCTGAGCACAGGTCCCTTGCTCATGGGTCACCCACCTCTGCTCCAGGCTCCCTGCAGCTGAGGACACCCTGATGTGCTTGGCTCTTCTTCCACGGTCTCACCCCGCTGGCAGGTGCTGCTGCAGGATGCTCCACGTTCCTGATGACTCCTCCAGTGGCTCTGGTCCCCCTGTCCCCAACAGCATCCCTCTGGCCACCATATCCCTCCCTATCAAGTGATCTCAGCCGTGGTCACCCCCAGAACAGAGCTTTCTCCTCTTGTCTTGTCCCATCAGGTTCTCACTAAAGAGGTTGAGCCACAGGTTAATTTATGGTGTATGGGGGAGCTGAGGATGGGAATTGTGTCTGCCCTCTAAATAAGTCATGAAGCAGGATCCCAACAGCACAATTAGAACCCTCTGTTAATGGTTATTTATGGGGCTGGGAATGCTTATTTAACCTGACTATATTAAATATTAAACCAAATTATAATATTTATAACTGTATTTACAACAAAAGGGAGGGGTGTGTTGGTGGGGTGGTGCCATGTGGGCAAGGTGAGGGGTGTGCCAGGGCTGGAGGGGCCATGGGCAGCATCCAGTGGCTCATGGGGACCAGGGAAATGGTTCTTTTCCCCTTGCCAGCCCAATACATGGCTCACAGGTGGCTTTGTGTGGAGCATCCCCATGGAGCTCCCAGTGATCCCCTGGAAATGCAGCTTCCTGTGGGGCTCCTACCAGTGGTGAGCACGAGCCATTTGTCTTCTGCTGTCTGTCGTCAGCCCTGGCACCCCAGCAGCACCCCAGGCCATGGTGCTGCTTGGAGAGCAGGGCCCTTTCAGGGGAACCACATAAAAACCCCTGTTCACACTGCAGCAGGGAGGACAGGGTCAGGCTGTAAGACCCCTGAGCAGCAGAGCCTGGAGCACAGCACTGCCAGGGGCAGAGGAGCAGCCTGGGGAATTTCCAGCTGCTGAGGGCACCTGAGAGGAGACCTGTGGCTGGGTTTCTGCAAAGGTTCAGTGCTGTTGTGACCACTAACAGTATTTTCAGGTATGCAATCTAAGATAATGACAGGGGTAATCAAATCTCCAGCATGAGCTGTTGGTTTTGGGGTCATGAGGGAATGTACTGCTCCTAGAGCAGCAGTGCTTAATTGCTTTTGTCTTCCCCTGAATCAGAGGAGACAGCTGGGCTTGGTGGGCCACCAGGTCTTCTGCACAGGTCTTGCATCTCCCTGTGGCCGGGTGGCTGCTGCATGCCCAAATTTAGCTCCTTTCTGGCAGAGCCGTGGCTCTTATTCTGCTGTCCTTAAAACTGCAGGAGATAAGTGCAAAATCCCTCTGTGCTCCCAAAGACAGTGTGATTTCAGGTTCTGCAGCCTATTGCAGATAAAATGATGATTAAGGGGTCCTACCCTATAAGCAGACAACCACGTTGACCTTATTTAGGCTCCTAATCAATTTGCCCCCGGTGTGATTAATTGAGATGCTTGCCATTGATTTTCTGTGAAACAGGAGTGGCTGGGGTGGGATTCTTAGGGATGCCTGCAGGGAGATCTCTGGGTCTGCTGCTGCAGCAGTGAAAGACTGAGCTGTGCCGAGTTCTCTGCCAGGAGGGATTATCCCAACCCTCCTTGGCTCTGGGGGCTGGCTGCTTGGTGGGCTCCTAGGGGAGCAAGGGCTAGGTGCTGCAGCGCTGGTTGCAGAGGTCCAGGTGGGATTTGGGCTTACTAGAAGCCCTCCTGCATCCTGCAAATGGTGCAGTGGATCCAGGACATGGGTAGGGATGGTGTGGCTTCCTCCTGAGCAAGCTGGAAGCTTAAGGAAGAGTCCTTACAGCTGATGACACTGTTGGTCCCTTTGTCCATTCCCGCCTGCCCTGGATCCCTGCTTGCTACTTAGCATGGATGCTGTCCAAGTCCCTCCTACCCATGGGTGCAAAGTTGGGGTTACCCCTCACCACCAGTTGCATCAGTGCAGCAAGAGGGTCCCTGGAGCGTGGGCTTGGTCAGGGTGCACTGCAAGGGACAGTGTGACCCCCCTACCTCAGTGTCCCCCATGCGAGGTGGCCGTGGGGTCACCACGTGAGCCACTGGTGGGTGCCAGAGCAGGGAGGGCTCTGCCCAGAGCTGGGGGTGAAGGACCTACAGCACGGACTGCTGGAAAGGATTTTCTAGCTAAATTGCTGAGCAGATGGATTTACCCTGGACTGGTCCTTGTGGACTCTGGAACATTTTCTCTTCTGTCACGGTTCCTTTTTATGACCTGCCATTTGCTCCAGCAAGCAAGAAGAGAGCCCTTGGCGTCCAGATCCCGCCCCGGCTGCCGCTCAGGAATGCGCCTGCAGCACTGCCCCGTGCTGCTTCCTCCTTTCCAGGAACAGTGCCCGGGGGCTGGCAGGACACCCCTGCCCCCCCTGCTCCCCGGTTGTGCCCCTGCCTGCACGGCCAGGCTCTGCCTGTGCTGGAGGGATGGGCAGGAGGAGCTGGCAGCTGCTGGCTGACTCTGGAGGATGCTGTGCCAGCAATTCGGCACTGGTTTCCATAATGAGCCGTGGACCATTGCGAGGCCACCTGCGGTGTGTGCAGTGGCCAACGTGTGGCCTGGCAGGGGCTCTGTGGTGCCCCACGCTCTCTGCCACCCTGTCCCAGGTGCCACCCCAGGACCTGGATGGGCAGCACCAGAAGAGCAGTGGTGGGTCCTGCTGGGGGCTGGTCACAGCAGCTCTGGTGTACCAGGTGTATTTTCTGCCCTGCAATTGTCTCATGCTTTGGGAGTGGTTTCTTGGTGGGACAGTGGTGGCCCCAGTGGGGTAGGTGCTTTCTGCACTCTGCTGTCAGTGCTTCCATGTGGTGATTCGGCAGTTCCTTCAGTTTCCAGCATCCTTGTTTATGGCAGATATTTCTCTTTCTTAGAAGAAGGGGGAAGGATGACACCCGATCTCCCACCCAAAGCCCTTCCCCTTCATCCAGTGCTGTTTCTGCCATTTACATTAAAGGCTATAACAGGCTGGAGTAAATGGAGCAGGTTTGCAATTAGTTTTCAAAGTACTTATCTCATTAAAGTAAATGAATTATTGATTTAGTGACACTCATGCTTTTAGTGAGAGGCACAGTGCCATCACCACTCTGTTCCCTGGCTCTCGGTGGTGGCCAGCCCTCGCTGGTCACAGGTGCCTGAGCAGACCCGTGCTGGCCACCGACCATGTCCATGGGAGCCCCAGCGTGGCACAGCTCTGCCAGGGGCACCCAGCACAGTGCAGGGACCTGCACTGCCAGCCCAGAGCTGTGCCCAGGATGAGATCTGGACCCCTAGCACACCCCTGTGGGCACACTGGGACACCTCCTGCCAAGCCATCCCTGTGGTGCCAAGGATGAGAAGGGAGGGAGGCAGGTCAGGGTGTCACGGGGCAGTCGGCTCGGTGCCGTCCCTGCCTGCAGCTCCTCCAGCCATCCCAGGGCAGGGAGTGGGTGTGCGCTGGGTGCTCAGGGCTGGCCACTGCCTGCAGGAGGGTGAAGAGCTCAAGTATTGTCCTGGAGCCAAATGCTGATGGCTGAACCCGCCACCCCTCAGCCAGCTGCTGACTCAGCTCTTTCGCGCTTCTCCGTACAGAGATTTAATCTCTCCCATAAGACAGAACACTCCATTAATGGGAACCTTCCTCCTCAGGGCCGCCCCACTCTGGGCTCTGAGCAGGAAGGGCTGAGCTCCCCCATGCCAAGAGCTGAGGCTGCCACTGCCAGGAGAGCACCGAGAGCCCTCGGGGAGGCACAGCCCTGGACACACTTCCCCTTTGCTCCATGCCCCCATGTCTGATGTGGGGTGGGACAAGGGGCTGTCAGAGGGATGCCAGTGGGATGAGTCTGGAATGCACTGAGAAATGAGCAGAAGTTGCAGCCAGAATTTCAGCTGGTATCACAGCTGTTACATAGGTCTGGTGTTCTGGTGAGTGGAGTCAGGGCTGGTGATGCCAGCAGGGCAGTTGGAGTCAGTTCTTCCTGGGCAGGAGGAGCTGTGGGTGGCTCAGCATCGCTCACCATGCCCCTGGAGTCCTGTGGCTGGAGCCAGTAGTCAGCACTGTGTGGTGTGTTGTCACTGTCCCCAAGAATGACCACAGTTTCTGGACTGGAACTGCTGGCTCAAGAACTCTCTTGAATGGTTGCTCAGCCCTAAAGCTGTGCTGGTGATGGTCCCACCATGAGCTGCAGCCTCTCAGAGCAATGCCCACACATCTCCTGGCTGGACCATGGCACAGCTCAGGCAGTGCAAGAAGGTGGTGAGACCCCTCTGAGAGCTGTGCTGTAGGGGCCAGCCCTGTGCCCCAACCCTGCCTGCACCCCCAGGAGCTGCTGGGAAAGGGGTGTTTCATCTTAGTTAAAATAAAAATTAAAAATCCTTCTCATTTAATTAAAAGTGTTGACATTGTGCCTGGCCATCCCGCCCGCCAGAGAACGTGGTTATAAATTAAACATTAAACCTTTAATGGCCCATAAAGAAATATTCGCTGCTGCTTATGTATATAGGGGATATAAATAGAGAGGGCTGCTGGGGGAGGGGCAGGATATTATTTTTCCTCAGCCAGATAATCTTTGCTAATGAATTTAATTAAAAGCAAAATCAATTTAGGACTTTTTGGTAGAGGGAAGCGGGGGGGGGGGACGACAAAACGTACTTTGAAAAACTACTGTGAAGTTTCCTAGCAAGGGGAAGCAGGGCAGCCAGCCCAGGGCCCCTGCAGGGTCTGCCCCGTGGCTGCAGAGCAAGGTTGAGGGTCCTTGGGGTGTGGGGTCCATGGGGGTGCCAGGCTGAGTAACACAGGTGGCACTTCCAGGGGGCCCTTGCAGACATCCTGTGTCAGAGCCAGGAGGTTTTAGCTGTGTTGGGTTTTGCTTGAGATCTGGCCTGTGTTGGGATTGCCCAGTCTGTGTTTGAGTCTCTGTGAGGCTGCTTGGGGCTCCATCTGGAGCCCATCAGCCTGGAGCATCCCCAGAGAAGTGGGGTTGGGGGCATGACCCACCCCATAACAGTGACCCAGAGCCCTGGGCTGCTCCTACCACCCTGCTCTCATCAATGCTTTGCTGGGGATTTTCTTCTTCTGCTTTGGGGCATGTGGCAGGACAGGGAAGTTTTGGCTGAGCACCCCAGTCTCTGCAGTGCCTGGGACCACCAGAGAGATTTTTGTCTGGGCTGGTGCCAGGCTCAGCGAGCACGGTGCATCCTCAGCTGCTGAGGAGCCCCACGCTGCTGCAAGGAGTGCTGAAGGCACCTTCCTTGGAAAATGTGTTTGGGAAAGGTGGTTTTACCCACTATGGTGCCTCCCAGATTATTCAGTTATTCGTGGTCAAATGGGCTGCCAGGGCTCCCAGCACACCCCAACCTGTAGCACATGCTCTGCTCCTGCTTTGCTGTCTCCTGCTGTTCCCAGCTGGGCATCCTGGTGGGTGCTTGCTTGATGAAGCCGAGGAACACCTTGGGAGCAGGAGACTCTTCCAGGCTGGTGGCCCAGTGGGGATGTCCCCATGCTGCTGGGGACTGGGCAGTTTCCAATCGACTTTTTTAGGGCATCCACATCCCACAGATGAGTCTGTCCTGGATTGGGGCCTGGGAAGGGGAGACCCCTAAGCCTGGAGAATTTGTGTCTGTCCTGGCAAGAGCTTTCTGGAGGGTTTTTATCATAAGAGCACTAATGGAAGTCAGCACCAGCCTAATGAGCTGTGCTCCTCCGTGAATCTGATTCATCGAGGCAGGAATTACAATAATTGATTATCCTGCTGTGTGGCTGGGAGCCGTGTTTGCTAACAGAAGAGCCTGGGAACCCACCCTACTCCCCCTGAGCCACTGGCATGTGGCTGGGGTCTGTCCCTGACCCCAGGCACAGGGTCCATACACCCAGGGATGCCTTGTCTTAGGGTGCTGCAGGCTGGGGCAGCATCACGGCTCCTTTGCAAGTTGAGCTGTTCTGCCTGCTGGAGGAGTCAACACCTCCAGGTCCCCAAAGAAGCAGTTACCAAAAAGCAACAGCCCTCGCTTATTCTTCTCTAAAAACTCTCATGATCTATAAGCTGTTCTCATTATTTTTGAGGGTCTGACATGATTTATGAACATTTGGGTTGGCACTGTTGCAAAAGCCAATTAGTTGAAGTGCATCTTTCAGGAAGTTTTCTTTGAAATTCAGTTCTTTTCTCCAAGAAGTGCCTGGAGCTGGGATGGCAGCAGCAGAGCCGTGTGCTGCAGGGCACCACAGAGATGGGCACTGCTGGGGGGCAGGGACATGGGAGCATCCCCGGGCATGTGCTGCCAAAAGGGTTGTCAGGCTGCCTGGGGCAGGGGTGGAGTCCCTCTCCCTGGAGGGATCTCAAAGCTGTGTCGATGTGGTGCTGAGGGACATGAGTTAGTGGTGGCCTTGGCAGTGCTGGGTTAACAGTTGGACTCGATGATCTTAAAGGTCTTTTCCAGCCAAAATTATTCACTGATTCCATTATTCCATCCAACCCTACTGAGCTGCAGGCTGTGTATGGGGCCAGGGCTGCACTTGCAGAGCCCTGGAGCATCCGAGGAAGGGGCCTGTTGTCTGCAGGAGCTGGGTCAGGTTGGAGGTGAGCTGGCAGAGCAGAGGGTCCTGTGCTGGCAGGTTTCCCAGTATGCCTGGGAAGAGGATGCCCACATTGATACTCAAACTCAAACATTTTGCCAGTTCATGAGCAAACCACATTGACTGTGAGCAGGTTAGTGATGATTTTATTCATTGATTTTAATTCTTCCTCCTCTTTCTTATCCTTCCTTAGAGAGCCTGGTGTGAGCACTGCGGGAGGAGCTGGGCTGAACACAAGGTACAGAGGGGTCTGTTGGTGAGGGGCTGTGCTGGGTCTCGGGCAGTGGCTCCTGGGTCCCTGCAGAGTCTGAACCACTGCTCTCGGGGCCCAGGGTTCCTCTGAGCATGATGGACCTGCATGGGAAAACCTGCACATGTAGGGGTGGGCAATGGGGCCAGGTGGGACATGACTGAGGTCCAGCAAGGGCAAAACTATGGGAGGGGGGATGGGAGGAAGGTTCCCCCCCTGCTCCGCCAGCAGCCCCTGGCACCCACAGGATGCTGAGCCCCCACGCAGGCGTGACATGAGTGGGGTGTCTCAGGCAAGGATGGATGAGGGCTGCCGTGTCTGCGAGCTGTCCATGTGTGCTGCCATGGCTGTCTGTCTGTCTGTCTGTCTGTGTGCCTCCTGGGAGGAATCTCTGGGGAAGCCTGTTGAGGGGACTCTGCCTTTACCAGGGTGACACCAGCCCCAGGTCCTGGCCCTGAATGGGCCCTTGCCCACCACAGGGGATGTTTGCCCCCAGGATCTTGCAGATCTGGTGTGACTCCAGCTCATGGTGTTCCCCAGGCTGAGGCTCAGCTTGGGCAAGTGATGGCTGGGTGGCTGTGCTGGGTGTCCCCTGCCAGCCTGGTGCCTACTGGGCAGGCAGGGATGGCTGGGTTTGCATGGGAGAGTTGGGATGTAGCTGTGGGGTGACAGATGCTGGTTGCAAAGGCTCCTCAAGGCAAGGGGCTGGTGTGAACTCGGGACTGGGGATGCTGAAGCAGGAGGAGGCAACATGGTGCTGGGAAGAGCTGGGCCATGGAGCCAAGGTGGGGAGGTGTTTCCAACCCAGCCCTGGCTCCAGAATGATGCTGTACCACCCCACCCCCCCATGCCCGATTTTAACTTGTGTAGTGATGGGGGGGTTATACTGCTGTGCTTGGCCCCTCTGTCTTGGGGGTTCTCTGTGCAGCCAGTGCAGGCCAAGAGAAGGTCCCAGCCAGCAGCACAGGGTTCAGCAGGACCCAGACCATGTCTGGGCTGTGTTTGCAGGGCACAAAGAGAGAGGAGACAGTTTTGATCGCCAAGATATAAGAGGGAGTGGGAAGCCCCCCTCCCCGGCTGCCTGCAGTTGTGGCTCCTCTGCTTTATCACCCTCTCCTGGTGCTGAATTATTGAGAGTGTTGCTTTCTTTTATTGCTCTGCTGGAGGAGAAATGGCCTCAGCCTGGCTCTGCTTTGAATATGATTATGGGGCTGAAGATGTCAGAGCCAGCTGGGCCTCAGAGACTGATCTGCCACCCCTCTTGCTCCTGCACCTTCCCTTATTCTTATTTATTCCCTTGCTCCCGCCTCTGGTTCAGCGCTCACGGTCCCCTCGCTGTCCCCTGCCGAGTGGGGCCCTGGGAGGAGGGAGATTTAGTGTCTGCTGAGCACCACTGCCCTGCTGCCAAGCTGCTTCCTGTGCTGGAGCCGGCTGGGGGCTTGCTGCCCACGGGAAGGTCCAGCCCACCCCAGGACCCCCTTCCACCGGAGGTGCAGGAGCCTGGCTTGTTGCCCTGTGGCCAGCTGTCCCCTCGCTTGCCTATGGGCTCTCAGCCAGTCCCATGGATCTCCCCTGAGGGGTGGGGTCTCCATCCAGCCTCTCTCCCGGGGGTTGAGGGGCAGCCTGGCATCAGTGGGGACGTTTGGGTGTCCTTCTCATGGAGTGGCGATGTCCCACACTGCCGGGCAGCAGGCTTGTGCAGGGACTGTCTGCCCGAGCGGGAGGGGCCGAGAGCTGCTGGCACCTTGCAGGTTAACAGCCCGAGCAGCCGGTTCACTTATTGACAGGGTAGCTTGAAAAATGCTGAGGCAGGACATTGGCTACTCCGAGTGTCAGCACGGGAGCCCACGCCGCCAGCCAGCACCCGCTGCTCTGCCAGACCCCCCAACTGCTGGACCCCCGGGCAGGCGATCCAGCTGGGGAGTGGGTCCGGCTCCCCCTCACAGACTCACCCTTCCCTTTGCCGACAGAGAGGATTTCATTTTTATCCCTCCCTTTCCAATCTTTTTTATCCTGGGGTGCATAAGCCCCTTGGACCCCCCACGTGTCCAGGGCTGCCCCCACATCCAAGCTGCAGCCCCTGCTCTCCAGTCACCCCAGCAGCAGCGTGTCCGACACCAGCAGCCGGCTCTGAAGCATGCGGTGATCGACCGCGCCGGTCCGGGGAGGGAGGTGAGCGCTCAGGGCACCGGCCGCGCTGGCGGTCAGCACTGGAGCCGGGCAGCGAGCACCCGAGGGGAGAGAGCCCACCCAAGAGGAGCAGCAGCACCCACCATCGGGGAGCAGCCCAGCCCGCGGAGCTCCTTAGCACCCCACTGCCGACATGATGATGTATTTTTGGGTAGGTACCGAGGATGGGCAGATCCCCTCCCTCTCTGCCGGGGTTTTGCTCAGGGTCAGGCTTGTTTTGTGCTGTGGTTGTTGTGCTGCCGGGCAGGGAGAGGTCCTGCCCTAGGGCTTGCAGGCAGGCCTGGCACCGGGGAGGAGCAGGCAGCAGTGGGTGCAGACAGGGCTCCCTCCTTAGGGCACCCCGTGAGCGGCCCTCCTGACTCCCCTCAACCCCCTGGTGCTGGCTGCAGGCTGCAGCCCCCTCGCCCATCCACCCAGGACAGCCAGAGGTTGCCCAGAAACACATATCCCCTCAGCCCCTCTGGGCTTGGTGAGTTTGGGGGCTCTGGAACTGCCCTGGGGACTGTACTGGGAGACACAGTGGTCTGCGGTGTCATTCAGGGACCAAGCTCCGAGGGGGATCGGGCTCCCCGTGGAGTGGCGCCGTGGAGCCATCCAGGGGGGCTGCTGCCAGCAGACCAGTGAAACCCCCCCTCAGCCATCCCACGGGCTTTGAGCGGCGATGGGGAGGAGGGGGAGGTGATGGGACTGTCCAGGTTCTTTGCAGGGGATGGACAGGGGGATGCTGGAGGCGGAGGACAGTGAGCAGAGGGGAAGGGGATGGGGGGCAGCAGCCTTCCGGAGGCTAAACGTCCTCCCCGGGGGGGCAGGAGCTGGGCTAAGCATCAGGCTGTGCACCATCCTGGGGGGACTCCCCGCACCATCCCAGTCCACAAACTGTGGCTTAACCAGTGTCACCAGCACCTTCACCCCCTCCCTCCTGCTACCCGGAGCTGGCTATGGGCAGCGGGGATCCCGTGGTCCAGGGAACTGCGATTGAGGCCGTGGATTTCAGAGAAAGGAGCAGGGCGGGCAGAGTGGGGTGAAAGGGGGCTGTGGGGAGCGGAGCCCCCGGGGCAGGGGTGAGTGATGCCAATTCATTGTTTCTCGGGAAGCAGCTTTCAGGAGAAAGGTGCTTTGTCATGAGGGATCTCTCTGCAGCCGCCGCTCCCCGCCGGGGCTCTCAGGGCCTTCTCCTGCCAGGGCCTTAATTCTGCCCAGGGACTTAACGAGCTGCCACGACTCTGAAAGCAAATAGCTCTGCAGTTTCCGCCTGCGGCTCCATCGGCGCCGTGTGGCTTCGCGGAGCTCCCGCCGGTGCAAGGCGGCTGTGCCGGGGTGCCGGTCCCCGGGGGACCTCCAAACTCCCTGCCACACGTTTTTTGCCCCGGGCAGTGCATCTACACTTGAGGGTCTCCCCTTCCTGTCCCTCTCGTTGCATGTGGCCGGCCAGCACAGCATCCCCAGTGCTGCCGGGACAGAGGTCGGGTGAGGGTTTTGCTCTCTGTGCAGCCACTCAGCACCGTTTCTTGGCATCGCGGGTATCACTGCGTCGCCATGGCAAGAGGGAGCAGAGGGCTTTGGTTTCCCTGCGTGGTAGGAGTGTGGCCGTGCTGGGGAGCGATGCGGTGGCAGACAGCTCCGTCATCAGCACCGCAACAGGCTGAGATGCCAAAGCTAAATGTCTTCAAATTAGCAGTAATTGCAGGCGAAATAGAGAGCATGTGGGGCGAGTGGAAGGAGGGTTCTATAAATATTATGATTTTTAAAGTTTGCCCTGGAGTCCTAGAGCCTGTTTAAACGCTAATATCCTATCTGTGCATTTAAAAAGCTTTATAATGAGAATTGAACAGGGGCTTCCAGACTATCTCCTGCACTCCCCCTCTGCCCAACTGACCCGTGTTGCCTCTCCTGGTGGTGTCCCAGCCCTGGGCAGTGCTGTGCACCCCCCACACTTTCCTTTGCTTGGGGATGTGCTACCTGCCCTCCCCACAGGGGGCCTCAACCTTCTTATCCCACCCCTCACACTGGGAGTTGATGCTCCACTGCATCCTGCCAGCCCAGCGTGCAGCTGTGCCAGCTCAGGGGGGGGATGTTCTTAGGGACCCTTCATCAGACAGCAAGTGTGACCTCCCAGAGAATGAGGGGGCTGTGGAAAAGTAGCATTTCATCTCCCCAGGTCTGCAGTATCTAATTTCTCTCCTCACCCTCCATCTCTTCCCTGTCACCCTTCATCCCTTCCCTGTCACCCTTCATCCCTTCCCTGTCACCCTCCATCCTATGCTGGACCCTGTGCTGGCAGTAGCTCTGGCAGCTCTGGTGCAGCCATTTTACCTGCCATGGCCCTGCCCACCCAGCCCACCAGCTCGAGGTGCTCGGCAGCATCTGTTCTGCCACGGTTCTGCTGCCTGCACGTTAATTCTCATTAAATCTAGGGAGCCTAATTGCCATTTCATGTAAATATTTTGTCAAGTGAGAGGGCTGCAGGATGGGCTGTGCTGACTGAAGGGCAGAATCCAGGCTCTCTTGCTGTGGTGGTGACAAACTCCTGCCTGCCTTGCCCTGCCCACCCGTGTCCCTGTGGGAGCTGCTGAGTGTACTGCAGTGATCCCAGTTCTTGGCCATGACCATGCACCATTTGCTGGTGCTGGATGATGGGCAAACATCTCACGGGATGGCCTCAACTCAGGCTCTGTTTTGTGGAGAGCACCGAGGGTCCCAGCTCTTCCCGTGCTTGCTGATGAGCAGGGGAGGGATGGCACGAGGGGCAGAAGGACTTCCCCAGCCACTCTCCTGCTCCATGCATCAGCAGCTCCAGCTGGATGTCAGAGCATCTCCAGGTGCCAGTCCCAACCCCCTACAGTGGGCAAGGGAAGTTTCCATGAGGTGCTGCTTTTCCTGAGATCCTATTAAACTTTCATGTGCTTTCACTGCAGTTCTGCTCCCCTCCTGCCTGCCACAGCTGCTGTCCCAGATACTTGCTGCATGTTTGTCACCTCACCAGGTGAGGTCATACCGTGGTTGCTGGTGACACTGGTGCCCCTGCTTTGGGACCTGTGACCTCATGGGTGCTGTGGCAGGCAGGGAGATGGCAGCAGGGGCAGAGGCAGGATCTGGGGCTGCTGCAGCAGCAGTGAGGGTCCTGGGAGAGTGCAGGGGGTTTGGGTACAATCTCTGGCATCTTTGGGAGTTCAGAGCTGGGGGAGGCTCCAGTGATCCCTCAAGAGCCATTGGAAGAGGAGGAAGTTTAACTGTGTGCATAGCAGGCTCAGGGAGCTGGGGCATCCTCCCCAACTTTGGTTTGTGCTGGTGCTGGGTGCTCTGTACCAGTAGGCCCCATGGATGAGGGACCTCTCTGGAGAGTCACTAGTGTGTGGTGCTCTTGTCTGTCACCTCTGTTGGTCCCTTCTTGCTGTGCTGGTCTGCTCTGGGTCACTGCCACCAAGCCAGTGGGGCAGCTGGGACCTACCCCTTGCTTCACGCAGCTCAGCTCTGGCAGTGCCTTCATCTAATTGCTTTATGTCTATGACTAACTACTAATGAGCATTTAATTAATGAATACTGTGGCATTCTGGACTAGATGGGAGGAGAGGACTTGGTGGATGCCTGGCTGCTGTGAGGCTGCAAGTCTAACCCCATGGAAGGTGGGAGCACCCAGCTTCTCCAGTCCCCATGGCTGCTCCTTGGTCTGGCCCATGCTGGGGAATGCCACAGCTAAACACCAGGCACTTGCAGCCCACCTCTGGTTTTGTTTCATGCCCTGTTGGAGCATTCCTGGTGGGTCTGTGAGCTGTTGTGTCATTGCTCTCTTCTGGGAGAGGATGCGGGTTGGGGTCCCAGAGAGGACTGCCAGGCCAGGCTCTGGGATTCCCACTGCATCCCACGAGGGGTGGGAGCTGGACGTGGCATCCAGTAGCTCTGGGCCAGAGCCTGGCCAGGCTCTGGGCACACCTCAGAGCACTGATTTCTCTCGGATACAGTTCCCAAATGGTGGAGGTGAGCGTGCCTGGGAGGGCAGCTGAGCATGTGGCAGCAGCTCTGGCATCTCCCGGGGAGCTGGAGTTTCCAGTGCTGCACCGGCTGCCTTGGGCACCTCCTGGCAGGGCTCTGCTGCTGGGCCAGCTCCTGGCCATGCATGGCAGGTACATCCCAGCCTGGGAACATCCCGAAGGCTCCCTCAGCTCTTCAGGGGGTTCACGGCCATCAGTGATCCCAGCCCAGGCTCTAGTGCTTCACTGGGGTCTGGACCAGCAGCCAAGGGTGCTCCTGTCCTGGTGCCATGTTGTTCTACCTTTTCCAGAAAACAAAACCAAGGAGCTCCCAATTTTATTTATTTCATTTAAAATATATAAAAAATGAAAATAGTGCTGATTTGAAGGAAAGCCAGCCTCATCCTGTGCATGGGAGCGCATCGCCAACCCAGCCCCGAAGGGCAGAGAGAAAGATGTGCTCAGAACTGCAGCCCTGTGCAACTTCTGCCTTTGATCATATATCTTACATGTGCCCTTTGCTTTCCCTCGTCTGATATTTATTAGGTTTAATTTTACTGGGACACGGCTGTAAGTGAGACAGATGGAACAGGGTCTGTGCGCCTGGTGAACACATCTTAATTAAACAGATAAATAAACTTTCATTCCAGGAGACTTCAGTTTTGGAGGGGTTCCTCTGTAGCTATGGCCCCACAGGGTTGGGCAGCCCTGGCTGGGGATTCTTTGGTCTGGGTGCCATGGGGCTGCCCTGGTGCCACCATTGGTGCCATCAGCCAGGGCTGCAGCATGGTGTCACAGCTGGGAGCAGCAGGGTGAGGAAGATCAGCTGTGGGTGGCCAGGGATGTGTTCCCCACCCTGGAGCTGGCTGGTGGGTTGGCACGGCACAGCTGTGCTGGCATCCCATGGGGGCTCCCTGCTGCTGTGGGGACACCGCTGCGGCCAGGCAGCTGGTGGTGATGGCTGGAGGAAAGAGAGGAGACTCAAATGCTCCTCAGTGCCCAGAGTCTTGCCCAGTTCCCTAGTGTCGAGGTATTTATCCAGGTTCTACCGCTGATGGTGGTGCAAAGGGTCTGCTCTGGTGGGGCTGGGGTCTCTGCCCAGCATGTCACTCTGTGTGCATGTCACTCCTGTCCTGCAGGAGAGCAGCATCTCTCCGTCCCTGTGGCTGAAGCCAGCCTGGACCTTCCCGCGATGTGGGCTGCTGGCTCAGGGCAGTGCCAGGGCTCGCGGTGCTGCCACCAGCCAGCAGCGCCTTTGAGTCACCCTGCCCGGAGCCAGGCTTCAGCTGGGGGAGGACGGGCACATTACCTCATCCTGGAACCAGCTCCTACCTCACGTGGTTTGCTTGGTTGGGCACAGCAAGCCCAGAGCATTGGGCCATGCCCTTCCCTGCTCACCTGAGAGCAGTGCAGGGGGTGTGGTGGAGCCAGACTGCCCAGGGACCATGGAGATGCCCAGGGTGTTGTCCCCCCCCCGGGTCAGGGTGCAGTGCAGTGCTCAGGTGCATGTGGGTGCCTGGTGGGGACCTCTCCTCTCCTAGAGCTGCCCAAGCAGCTGGGGGGGGACATGCTTGTCCCTCAGCTCTTGCAAAGCTACCCCATATCCTGCCCCAAAGATATGGAGCTCATGGCATTGGGGCCAGGGGAACCCCTGGACATAGGAGGCTGAAGGTGAGTGAGGATTGCAGGGTCTGAGCACTGAGGTGCTCAGAATAGGACACTGCATCCGGGTCCCTGCTGAACCCTCAGGAGATGGAGAGTGAGCGGTTGCAGTGGGACACAGAGGATGCTCTTGTAGCAGATGTTGCTGACAGACTCTTTCTGATCTGGGTACTGTGAGGCAATGGCAGTGAGGACCCTGTCCCCCCACAGCCCACTGTCCCCTACCCAATTTCACACCTTGTGGTCCCTTTGGAGCATGGTCTCCAGAGCAGGAGGACCCTGCTGGGGGGCTGGCACCCCCTTAGTCCCTAACTTGTCCAGGATGGCTTTTCCCAGAGCTGTTTATTCCCACCAGTTTTGCCTGGTGGCTCCGGGCCGTCCCTGCCACACGCCGCTGCTGTTAAGTATCTGCAGCAGCAACAGGAACCGCTGCGAGTGTACCAGGACACTGCAGCATGTCGCTATGTCTGGGGATACTGTGGAAAATCCCAGCCTCAGAGTAGGGCTGTTCGTGTGCTGGAGGCTCCGGCAGAGACGGAGCATCAGCAGCTGCTGGCACAGCCCTGCCTTTGTGCATCATATTTGGCCAAGATGGAAACTGAACTGAGCCCAGGTTTTGTTTCCCATGTACCCAAGCACAACGCCAGCCCAGCTGCTCCATTGCTGGCCAGGGCAGAGACCCCCATGCCAGCACCAAGCTCTGTGGCACCCAAGGGTGCTGGGGCTGCCGTGAGGTGGGACCAGGAACCCAAGTGAGCACACGTGTGCCCACACTGGCAGTCCCTGGCGGGCACTGTCACACAGCCTATTGCCATGGCAGCTATGGCAGGGGTGTGCGCGGGGTTGATGTGTCACTCCAAAATACCAAAAAGCCTCTGGAGCTCTGCCAGATCTGGCCTGCTCCTGCCGGGAGGTGCCCGGGATAGGGGGTCCCCATCATTCTGGGGAGCTTAGGGAAGCCGGTACCTGCAGGTAGGGTCCCTCCATGTCACCTTGGGGTGCCAGGTTCTCCCCGCCCCCTGGTACCAAGGGGGACAGGCAGGCAGGTATGGGGCTTATAGGGTCCCAGGAGCTCACACGCCTTCACGCTTTGAGGCCGGGGTAGTGCAGGCAGCAGCCAGACTGCGGCCGTGGCTTCTCTGGCCAGGAAGGCGGGGGGGCTCCCTTCCCCTCTCCCTGTAGCGTGGGTGCGGGGCTGCCGGGGCCATGTGTGCTGCGGGGCTGCAGGCGTGAGCAGGTATGTGCCTCTCCGGGGAGGCGGAGCTGGGGCTGCTGCATGGCTCCCTGCCCGTCCCTGCCTGCGTGTCCCCGAGGAGAGCGTGGAGCGTGTACACGTGTCCGGCTCTCTGTGCCAGGGGACCCCCGGTGCCGCCCGCCGAGGCGCTGCCATCGCGGGGGCTGCTCGGCCCCGGGGTGCCCGTGGTGTATCACCGAAACTCCCGGTAAGACCCTTCTTCCCTTGAGAGCCAATGCCGGGAAGGCGTGATGGTTCTGCCCTGCTGGGCCCCCTCCATCCTGCCCGCTCAGCCCCCTCCATCCTGCCGGGGGCTGCGGCGGGGCTGCCGGGGCGGGGGAAGCCATCTGCGAGCGGCGGTGGCGGAGGGGTTAAGTGCGGGATCAGCTGTTCTCATGTCATTACGGATTCTCTTCATTTTATACAGAGCTCTGTTTGATGTCTGAATGCACAGGGGACTCCCCCTCCTCCTCCAACTCCCACCCCTTTTATTTCGCTCCCTCGCCCTCTCTCCCTTCCTCCTCCCCTTCCTTTCTCTCGCTCCCGCTCTGGCTCACACACACCCTTTGCAGACCGGGCGCTTAGTGCCTAATGGCACCGAAGTGACGGGGCGAGCGCTGCTCCAGCGCGCTGGGCCCCCGCCGATGAACCCCTCCTAATAGCGCCGAGGGGTCGGGAGGGACGGCGAGGAGGGGAGAGCCCGAGGGGCCGGCCGGGAAGAGAAGGATAGCGGTGTGCGGAAGAGGACGGACCCGCGAGCAGCTTCACGGCTACCTGTCGACACATGCTGTGCTCCATGGCTAACTCGGGCTGCCTCCTTGTCTCCAACTCAGGCATGCTTCCTCACTCTCTCCCCTGTCCTCCAGCCTTCCTCTACCTCCAACAGGTAAGTCATCCTCTCCGGGGGATTTTTTTTTTTTTTTTTTTTTTTTTTTTTTTTTTTTTTTTTGCTTCCCGGTTCACACGTGTTTCTGGCCGGTTCGCTCCCGGTGGAGGGTCGGAGCTTAACCACTTCCTCCCCGGATGCCGGGCTTCTCTGGCACCAGCGAATTGTGTCCTCGGCCGCGATGTTTTTGGGGTGTCTCCGGTTTCCCTGCGAGGCGTCCGGGATCGCGGCGGGGCTGAGGCGCGGGCAGTGCGGCAGGCAAGGGCTCCAGCTCCTTCCCTGCCTCGGCGCTGCTGCCACTCGGCAGAGGCGGACATGGATGCTGGGATAAAGGAATGAGGCTCCTGCCTGGCCCCAGCAGCCTGCGGAGAGAGGGAAAGGTGATGAGCTGATGCATGCACACACGTGTGCATGTATGTGTGTGCATGTGCTGTCACATCATGCGTGTCTGCAGCCGGGCCGCGGGGTCGAGTGTGCCGGGTTTGTCTCGCTGTCTGTAGGCAGGTGCTGCAGAGGGACTGGCAGTGGGGAGGAAATGGTGGGCCTGGGGGAGCCCCAGGACCAGGCAGCCTGGCCAGAGGGTCTCTGGGCCATCACACTGGTCCTTAACTTCTGTCCAGGGCGTGCTGACCCGCTGGTGCCCTCGGGTCCTGCACTGGACCCAGCGCCGGGTTTCCAGGCTTGTCGTTCTGGGGGAAGCACAGCTCGGGAGAGACAGGCAGCATTTTCTTCAAAAGCCTCCTTGCTGCGTCGGAAATCCCATCTTCCAGCCAGGCGAACTGCTCCATTTGTGCTTTCAGGAGTTTAAAAATTCATAGCATCCTCACTGCGCTCGGTGTGGCCTGCACGGCTCTCCCAGCAGCCGAGGACGGGCGGCGCGGGTGGAAACCCCCACGGCCCGGCGGGGAAGGGCTGTGAGCGACTCAGTCCTTCGGGATGTCTGTAGCCCGTGTCCCAGCAGGATTGTGGCCGTAGTGGCGGTGGGGACAGCCAGGAGCAGGGCTGCTCCGACCGGCATGTTGGGTTGGGAGCTGGCACTGCCGGGGCTGCCGCTGGTTATACAAGTGCAGCCACAGCGTGTGCATGGGGCCGGGGCTCAGGCGGGGGCTGCTGCAGAGGCTGGCCCAGACGAGTGCGTGATTTATTGCACCCTCCTGCAGGCAGAGGCTTGGGGGAGCCGGGATGGGCTGGATTTTGGTCTCAGCTTCCCTTGGCATGTCTGACACCGAGCAGAAACCATCCCCAAGCCCCTTAACCAGTCCCCGGGAGAATTGCTGTCCCTCTGGAGCAACCACAGGGATGCTCTGGACCAGCGCAGGGCCCGGAGCCTCTGCTGTGTGTGGGGGCCAGCCTGGGAGATGCCTTCTCCGGCCAGAATCCCCTCGTCCCTTGGGGTTCCCTTGTCCCCGCAAAGGGTTCAGCAGTGCCACTTGTGCTGCAAAGCTCTCCGGCAAAGCTTTGGTTCCCAGGGCTGTGGCTGGAGGCAGCGCTATGGGCAGGAGTGGGCTGCCTGCTGCCAGCACCTGGCCGGGCTGTGCACTAGCGGAGTTTGTGGGCCATGGGTAGGAGAAGCTTTTCCCCTCCATCTCCCTGCACCCAACAGTTCTTGGTTCCCCTTCACCCTGTTTGTTTTAATTTGGCCATCGTGTTTAGTGTCTCTCCCTCCCTGCTCTCCCAGAAGCCTCCTGCTCCATGGCAGCACGTCTGGGCTCGCCAGCCAGGAAGAAAGGTTTTATTAAGGGATTTGGAGTTGGATATTCACCCAGCTAATGAGCGCAATGGAGGCCAACATCTCCGTCCTCTTCCCAAGTCTTGTCCCTTGCTGAGGTTCTGCACCCAGCGCCTGGGGACAGGGTGTTCCCAGTGCCTGTTGTGACAAGGTGTCCAGCTGAGAGGTGTCACTGGAAGCTGTCACGTGAGGAAGGGTCCCAGGGTACGTGCTGCACCAGGCCCCTCATCTTGCCGAGAGGAGAGATGGGCCTGCCAGCTATGTGGTGCTCAAGCCCTGAATTTCTGCTGGATGTTGTACATGCACACCCTCAGCATGCTGGTGCTGGAGAAGAACTCAGGAAGGGATGTTGCCTCTACTCATCCTGGAGCTCACCTTGGGCTAGCCAGCTTCTCTCACCATGGGGGCCTCAGTTCAGACCCCCTGGGTTATGGCTCCCTGCCCACAGGGTGTGCATGCACAGGGAGGCAGGTCTGTGCATAGACCTGGGGTGGACACATGATGGGCCCTACAGCTGCAAGGCTGGTCCTGGCCACCAGCTCCTCCAGCACCAGGACACATGTCCCGCTGGAGCTGGGGGCCAAGATCTGGGGGACCATTGACTCTGTGCACAGTACCTGGCCTTACCCTCCCCAAGGCAAATGCTCTCCCTGCAGGGACCTGGTTGGCATTTGCTGTATTTGCTCCCCAGACATTTGCTGGTGCCTCATGGCTTCCCAGCCACGATTTTCCACAGCACCAGAATGGGAAGAAATGGCCACAGAAATGAAGTTGTTTGCAAAACTTCCATTAACTCAGTGCCAGGGAGAATCTAGCTGCCCAGGGTCTCTGGCATTGCAAGGGGCTCAGCCAGGTCTTGGCTGCAGGAGCCATGGTTCATGGTGCTCCACATGGTGCATCCATCACCCCCCCAGCCCTGCTGTGTGCTAGGGTAGCAGCAGGGGCTGCAGGTTGAGCACCAGGAGGGTGGGTGGGTGGGCAGAGCAGCTGGTGAGGCAGGCAGGAGCACTGCGTCCTTCAGTGGGCCTTACTGGTAAGGTTCAGCTCATGCTCAGCAAGGACCTGGGCACAGAGGGGACTCTGGTGGCTGTGGTTTGTTAACAGAGGAATCCTACACTGCTTAAGAAGTGTCTTTGCTTAATTACAAAGGAGCAGCCAATGTCTCCAGGACAAGGCACAGTGCTGAGCTGGGATGGACCCAAGCTCTGTGCTGGAGCAGGTGCAGACCCCGACACAGGCAGCACTGTGCCTGTGGGGATGGACATGGCATAGGGGATGTGTAGGTGCCCTGGGACTGCTGTAGAGCTTCCCCCTCAGCATCACTCAGTGGGACATCCTGGTGCCCACTGTCACACGTGGTACAGGAGGCTCTTCCAGGCAGTCACCGGACCACCAGGAAACAACCTCTGCAAAAGGCTGCTTGGAAAATTCCTTTCCAAAAGGAGTGCTGCCAAGTTTAGCATATTATATTTTTAGGGAGTAAGTCTATTCCAAACCATGTTGTAGTGTGTTGCAGCAGCGGGTTCATTTCAGACCCAGCTTCTCCCCCAGCTCACCCGTTGTGTGGATGCAAGACCCGGCACCGCGGCTCCAGCTCCAGCCGAGTGCCCACACTGCAGCAGCCACCACGCTTGCACCATGGAGGACAGGCTTCAGGGCCCAAAACCCCCCCACATTTCCTTTTTTTTTTTTTTTCCTTAATATATTGAAAACACTGACATTAATTTTATCTTTGCAAAGCTGGTTTTCCCACAATAGCTGTAATTTAGGCCTACACTGCCTGGCGAAGTTCTTTTTATAGGTATATTCCTATTTTAGTACTATAGTGATGGGTGAATGAGTAGATTAAATTAGATTTGGTATCTATCATTCTTTAAAGCATTACAGGCAGCCAGTGGAAGGGTACGGTTTAACAAAGAAGGAAAGCTAATTAGGAAAGTGGGCACAGGCTGCCCACAGCATCTTCCCCAGCTCTGGCTGCCCCCTGCCCACAGCCAGCCGTGCCCAGGGCCCAGCGTGAAATGGGAAAGTGCATTTGAAACTGGATTTTCCAGCTCCAGGATTTGTAGCCAGGCTACAGAGGATGCTGGAGCCAAACACCCTGGGCTCCTCACTGCTCTGGGCATCTGCAGAGTCATGGTGGTGACTTGGCTCCCCACGGGGCCAGAGCTACTGCTAGCTCCTGCCCCGGCCCTGGATGGGACTCGAGTGCCTGAGTGTGAGCTGTGCTGCCCCATCGTCAGAGCTGGTGTCTGTCAAACACTGGAGTTCAGTGGCAGAGCTGTCAGGCAGCGGTGGTGCCGTGGGGCATCACAGCCCCTCCAGAAAAGGCGTCAGCCCCTTTGGTGCAGGTGGTGTCAGCGAGCAGGTGCAGGGCTGGGAAAGTGCCAGCACTGGGGAACACCATGAAAGGTGCCTTGGCATGGGAGGGAACCAGATGTCTGAGGAAGGAGCTGGGACAGAGCAGAGGGGGCTCCAGGCTGTGGAAAGCTGTGGATTCAATATCCCTGCTGTGGCTGTGGCTGCCAGGCACAGCCCCTGCCCCAGCCAGTAGGGCCATGCTGGCTGACGGGCTGCAGGATGATGGCAACCACTGGTGGCCCCATGGCAGGGGGACACGGCAGGTCTGGCTGCATCCCTGCTCTGGCAGATGTGTGGGGGCTGGTGTGGGGCCAGCTCAACCCCTACTGAGGGGCCAGAGGAGCAGCCCCCAACCTGGGGGCCTCCTCTGTCCCCCCAGCCCACCCGTTCAGTGTCTCCCTGCCACAGCACCAGCCATAGCCTTCAAATAGCTCTTGTATAAAATCAAAAATGGGGAGAGAAGAGCAGGAACAGGCGACAGTGGCAGCTTATTTGTGAACTGCATTGTGTGGGGAGCTCTTAATTAGAGCTAATTAGACTAATTAACTTGCAAATGAGAAACTCGCCTTTTTTCTTCTTTTCTTTTACAAGAAAAAATAAAAAAGATGAATAACAAGATAAATATTGGGGCTAATTACTGTGTACCTGCTGCAGAGCCCTACCAGCTTGCAGGATGCCCTCTCCTGACCAGTGTGCCTGCCTGATGCCTTGTGCTGCGGTGTGGCATCCCTGTCCCTGTCCTGGTGTTCTCATGCTGGCAAAGAGGGAGCACCCACCATCCTCTGTGCACTCGTGTGTCCCAGTGCCTAGCAAGGATTTGGTGTGTGTCAGTTAGCTGGTGGGAGCAGTGGCCTGCAGGGCATAGGCCTTCTCCAGGACCCAGCAACCAAAGGCCCAATGCCATCCTGGTCATGGGTTCTGGCTGCTGTCACAGAGGGCGTGGTACCATCACTGTACCAGAGCACCATCCCCACCAGTCCCACTCTGTCCCACCCTGGGACCAGAGCTGGGGGGGTCCCCTCTGAAGCACCGTGTGGTCCCAGCTCTTTTCCAGCTCTTCCCTCCTGGTGTCTCTGGTTTCCCCCTCGCTCTGCTGCCGCAACACCCCAGGGGTTTGTTAGCACAACTTGGTTCAAATGTCTGATTAGTCTTTAGGAGATCTAGGGGTCAATTTTCCACAGCTCCTTCCTCTCCATTTAACTAATTTAACTGCGCGATTGTTACAAATTTCATTTTATTATAGCCCTGCTTCTCAGTCCAATTGAATTACCAAAATCTCATTTTCTCAGAAGTGCTGAATATGTAATTAGAGGAAAAATTATGCTCCTGACTGCCTATTAGAGAGGGCTGCGTGCAGGAGCTCATTGGGGTGCACACGCGTGTCCGTGGGTCCCCAAGCGCCCACGCCAGCCAGCGTGAGCATGTGCAGGAGCCAACCAGCACCACGTGTGGCTGTGCCAGCACCCCAGTGACATGGGACAGGGGGACGTGGGTGGGATCCCAGGGACCAGGGTCTGGGCTGGTGCTGGTAGGTGAGGCATGAGGCTGGTGGACGTGGCTGTTGATCCCTGTCCCTCGAGCTGCCTCAGTCCAGCTCCTGGTAGCTCTGGCAGTGCCACACAAGTGCCATGGCTGCCAGGGAGCCAACGGGGGCAGCTGATGGGGTAACACTGGTCCCCAGGCAGGCACAGCCTCTAGGCAGGTGCCAGGGACTCAGGAGCAGCAGGTGGTTCAGGGAATACTGCTGAAGACTTAGTTCCTCCCCAGCCATCCCCGACCCCAGGGTTGTGTCTCACGTGCTCACCTGTCCCAGACCCTTTGGTGGTCACTGGGGACCAAGCAGTGCTGGGAATCCCGGCCAACACCATGTATGCCAGGTCTGTCTTGCTCTGGTGTGTCTGTAAGAGCCATGACAGAAGGTGGCCTGGCTACTGCCCTGCAGCAGCATACGACTGGGTCTGGGAGCAGCTGCGGGTGAGCCCCGGCACCGCCGGGCCCTGCTCGGGAGGGAGGAGAGCACCGCGCGTCCCGGAGCGGAGATCCTCCCCTCGCTGTGGGCCTGATCCTGTCACATCTCCGGCGCTGACGCAGCCCGGTCCCTCCCCGGTGCAACAGCACCGGCACCTGCGAGATGTCAGCGCCAGGGATGGGATGTGGGGGGGCTGTGGGGTGGCTGGGAGCACCCCCAGCACCCCTGTCTCGCCTCGGTTACACAACATTATCATTTCATAATACTCTGAAATATACATGAAGTTGGCTGAATGCAGATGAAATTGCACCATTTACTTCATGAATATTTCATGCAGCCTCAGCTCCGAAGTTTCCGGCTGGCGGAGCCAGGGGCAGGGACCGGACCCTGCTGCCCTCCAGACCGCGTCCCCTCCTGCGGGATATCGCATGGCTACCGCCTCCTTCCTCCAGCCCTGTCCGTGGCAGCCGGGCTGTGCCCGCGGGGGCTGAGGGGCAGCGGGCCCTTTACCCTAGGGCTGCTCCCCTCTTGCAGGGTCCTGGTGCAGGGGGGGACAGGAGGCGCCAGGACAACGTGTGGCAGCCCGGAAAAACAGTGGTTTTCCCATGGCATCAGGTGGCCCTGCCTGCCCCCTGCTCCTCCTCCTCTCTCGCCGTCGCTCCTGCGGCGCGAGTCCTGCCTGGCCTGTCCAGCTCTGTGCCATGTATCCCGCTGAAGCACCCATTATCCGGCTGTCCCCCTCCTTCAGGAGGACACAGCACAGTGGCTGCCACCTCCGGCCGCCACAACTCCTTCCATGCTCCCATGATATAGAGGGAATATCCGTGATGGTTCCCGGTGTGGAGAGGGAAGCAGGGACCCGCCGCCATCTCCCTCCAGCCCCCGCTTGTCCCTTCCGGGGACAGGGACATCCCCAGCCCCGCTCTGACACCGCAGCCGGGGGCTCTGCGGCTGGTGCCTGCCCGGGGCCGGGCGCGCTGCTTGGTATGGACTGCGCCGCGTTTGGGTAATGAAATATTCACAGGTCAGTGATTTCTTGAGAAATGACGGGGATCAGTCAATTCCTTTTCAGGGAGTAATTTTCTTCCCCTCGGTGGCCTCTGTTGCATGTTGACAGTCATTAGCATGAGCGAGTGGCCAGATCGAAGCGGGGATGTCGTGGCTGTCACGCAGATGAGCTGCACTGGGCACAGCCTCGTGGTAGCCCACGGTGACAGCACAGCCGCGTGGCCCTGGGTGCCTGGGGGACTCATGGGGTCATGTGAGGACCCTCCAGCTGCCACTGGGTCATTTGCTGAGTGTCTTGGTAGCTGCTGTGGGTGCTGTGGTGGTGTAGATACCCCCACCCCAGGCTGTACCCCTTGGCAGGTTGCTGACTCCCGGTGGAGGCAGTGGGACAGATGGCATTGGGGACCAGAACTGGGCTGGCTAGCCAGGGCTGCCAGTGCATCCACATTGCCTTTGCTTCCTGCACTGCTAACTCCTCTGGGCTCATCGCCTTTGGGGCTCCCTTCTCACATCCCCTATTATGAGATGGCTTTTGGAGGCAACTCTGGGCACAGAGGGTTGGTGGCCAGAGGGTAGGGGAGCAGCCTCCAGGCAGGCTGGGTGTATATCACCACCATGTGTGCTGGCTCTGGTTGAGCGTGGGCATGGCTCACTGCTGGCTTTGCAGGGCCACCATGGGCCCACCACGCTGTCCATTCATGGCCAGAGGAGGGTCACAGCAAGTGAGTTGCTCGTGAGCAGTCAGTAAATCAGGGCACTCTACGCTTTCACACCCTGATCTTGGGCAAGGAGTGCTGGCACATTGCAGGGTGCCCACGGCCACTAGGTGCCCTCTCAGGAATGCAGGTGCTTTGCTCTTGGCTAATTGCTCAGACACATCCTCCGAGGTCAGGGGCTCCCGGTGCATTATTTTCTTAAAAAAGGAGCAAATGTTAAAAATGGCGTCGTCAGCCCCGAGCTGACAGGCGCAATCACCAAAGTGCGGCGTCGGCAGGAACCAGCCCCACGCGCTAAATGACTTGAAAGGAAATGGCCTGGATTGTGCTGAGGAGGCAGAGTGCGGTGGGGAGAAAGCAAGTGGAGCAAACAAAAAAAGCTTCATTAATTAAAGAAACTCGTTAATGAGGGACATTTAATCAGCTAAAGATGATATCCACCCCCTGCCTGCTGTGGCAGCCGCTGCGCAGGGCTGGTGGCACTGGGCTGAGCCACGGGCAGGTTGGGGACACCATGCAGGGGACACTGTGCAGGGGACCTTGGCGTCCCACCGGTTCTGCCCTGCAGGGCTGGGCTCAAGGAGTGACATCCTGCAGCCAAGGAGACTGAGCCAGTCTCAGAGGACTCTCCTGGCCCTGGGGGCTTCCTGTGCCCCTCGGTGCAGTGCTCTGCCAAGGAGCCAGGAGGCAGCGGGACACCCGCCAGCCTGCAGGACACAGCAGCCTGTGCTGCACATCCCAGTGCTGCTTTTCCCCATCCCAGCCCCTCAGCTGCTGTCCCTGAGGCCATAGTGATTTGGCACAGGGCCGTGCTGCAGCCCTGCTGGTTTCCCACTTAAGCAGCACAGGTCGTAGGGTGCTTCTCATGCCCCCTGTGCTGTGTTCAGTACTGCCAGCTTTGCTCTGCTCTCAGTCTCAGACACTGCTCTAATCTTTCTTGTTTACTAAATGAGGGCCATGGGCCATTAATTATCAGAATTTCTTTTAATGTGATTGAGAAAGTGGCCCTACAATGAGTTGTGCAGGATCATACCCTGTGTACTGGTAGGCCTGTGGGGTGTGTGTCCAAGGGATGTCTCTTGGAGACCCCTATCCCCAGCACCCACAGACCAGCACCCTGCCATGGACTCCCACAGCACTCCAACCTGGGAGCACCCGGCTGCCTCCCCTGGGGTACTGGGGTGGGTCCCTAGGACCTCCCAGGCACTTGGCACAGGGAGGGACAAAGGAAAGGGATTGCTATGGGGCCAGGGACACAAAAACCCTCCTAGGAGGAACAGAGGGTCCAGGCTGCCCAGGGTGCCTTCGGATGGGGCTCCTCCCGTGCAGCCGGCAACCAGGGCAGATGCCAGCAGCATGGGGGGCAGAGCCCAGCAGCAGCCATTTCCCTATGATGCCAGCAAGCATCTTGCAGACAAACCTGCCTCTACCCCCAGCCCATAGCCCTCACCCCTGGCAGCCCCCATCCCTGCCCAGGGTGAGCAGACAGTACTGGTGAGAGGGAGGTTCTGGGCACCATAGATCTGCACCTCTGCAGCACCAGCAGCCCCAGCGACAGCCAGCAGCAAAACCAGGGAACCTAATGATCCCTGAATGAAATAATACGCTGGCTGACAAGCACTCCAACAGCCCTAATTAATAACTGATATGAACGTGGCTGTCGGGACGGGCTGGCAAGGAGCCAGTGGGGCCCAAGACCTGGGCAGGTGGATAGTCCCTGCCCTAACATCCGTCTGCATCCCCTACCCACTGGCGTGTCCTTCCCGGGCAGCACTGCCTATCCCTGCTGTGACAGTGGCTGATCCTGCCTATGGTGACAGCAAGGACGGGTGTCCAGTGCAGAACACGCAGGAGTGCTGCAAGCTGCTCCATGCAGACGGGCAGGGATGGCCAGGTGCTGGCATCCGGGATGCAGGCAGGGGGGGCCAGGAACATGACTGCAGTGACCGTCGGTGTCTGCCCAACCTAGGCACCAGGTCCAGTTTGCACTTGCGACACAAGCAGGAGCACTGACCCGGCTGCCTGGTTCAGCCCAGTTCAGACGGGACCCCTTGTCCCGCAGCATCAGCAGCGCCGGCCTGCACTGACGGGTGTGTCTGGTGAGTCCCCAGGCATCTGAGTCAGCAGGGACGGTGCTGGTGAGGCTGCCCATGACTTGCAGATCTATAGCAGGATTATTCACACCAGGTACTCGTGTGGTCCCCACTGTGCCCCCGGCGTGGCTCCGCTGCTTCCCGACAGCCCTGCCAGCTGGGGGATGGTGGCCAGCAGTGCAGCCCCCCCCCCCACCGTCCCTCTGCATCATAAATCGGCCGCACACACAATTAAGGAGCTTGTCTCCACGGGCTGAGCCACAGATGTATTTCATGGGCAAGAGGCGGCCACATGGGGGTTGTAAAGCATCCGAGGGGCTGCCGGTGGGGCCTGCTGCTGTGCACTGTGGTGGGTGTCTGTGTGCTGTGGTGGGTGCAGCACACACGCATGCAAGGTGTGAGAGCTGTGAGGATGGGCAGGGGGTAGTGGGCGGGCAGGGAAGGGGTGGGTTGGCAGCCCCATGCTGCTCCCCTGGCAGACAGCCCCCACCCCACCACCACCCCTGGTGCAGGTACAGCTCTCACCTCGTTTGACCGGGGCAGCCAGGCCAGCTGCGTTAGAGCAAAGGGGATAAATATTTAGCAGTTAATTGATCCCTGTCTGGTATTTGCTGAGGAGCCATCAACATCCTTCCTCTCCCTGGCTGCTCCTCCCTGCCTCCCCAGCCACCCTCCCCTTTGCTGCCACTGGGAGACCAGGTTTGCTGCTGGTGGGGGCTGATGCTGTGCAGACCCCCTGGAGAAATGCTGACAGCCTGGCTTGGCTTTGCCCCACATGGGGTCCAGAGGCTGCCCCAGTTTCCTTTCCTGCAGTATGGCTGATGTGCAAGGGGGGGGCTCTATTCCCCGGCTGCCCCAGTGCAGGCAGCGCCTCGAGGTAGGAGAGAATGGGGCTTCAGTTGTGGGCGATGCAGCTGCAGCACAGAGAGAGCAGGTCTGAGACTTTAGGGGGACACCAAAGGCAGAGGCATGGTGGGGCTGGGGGCCCTGGATCTGGCTGCAGGGACCAGGACCCCTCCGTGGGGCAGGTCGCGACCCTGGGGACGTCGGTGGGTGAGTGGGACGGTGCCGCTGTCTTGGCAGGGTAACCAGGACGCAACGGCTCCGCCGGACGCGATGGCTCAGCCCTATCCCCCGGCCCAGTACCCACCACCCCCCCAGAACGGGATCCCCGCAGAGTACGCGCCGCCACACCCGCACCCCACGCAGGACTACTCGGGGCAAAGCACAGTACCGGAGCACGCCATGACCCTCTACACACCAGCACAGAGCCACGCCGAGCAGCCGGGCACCGACGCCAGCACACAGTCCATAGCAGGGACGCAGACGGTACCGGTAAGGACCCCCGGGGTGCCCCCACCGCGGCTGCCGGCGCTTTCCCTCCCTCCCTCGCGGCCCCTCCCGTCATTTCTAATCACTTGTAATCTACCTGCTTGGCTGCCTTCCCACCAGATAGCTTCAATTACGGGCTTGTAATGCAGCGCTGGGGAAAGTGCTGAGCGGAGCATTTCCCAGCCCGGCCGCAGCAATTCCGTGCGGGGTCTGTCACACCCCGCCCCCAGCAACCCCTGTGCTGCCATCACTGCCCTGGGTCACCATGCCACTGAGTGACCAGGAGGACACAGGCCAGTACCAGGCCACCTGATGCCGTTGGGCTCTCTGCTGGGAGTCACCCCCCGCCCTTTTCCAGGACTCACCCTCCTCAGGGTATGCCCCCGCAGGTGATGCAGGGAGTGCTGGAACCCCTCCCATGCCCCTTCTGGGACTGGGGCTCCTTCCCTGCACTGCGTTCTGCTGGTGGGAAACCTGCAAGGTGCTGCCTGGAGCTTGAGGACTGCAGGGTATGGGCTGTCCCTGGGGCCAAGTGCAGGGGAGGGGACAGTCTCTGAGCCTGCACCCCCACTGGGGAACACAGAGCTGGTGACTGACGGCCAGCGGTGATTCCTGCAGCAGACAGACGAGGCGGCACAGACAGACAGCCAGCAGCTACACTCCTCAGACAACACAGACAAGCAGCAGCCCAAGAGGTTACACGTCTCCAACATCCCCTTCCGATTCCGGGACCCTGACCTGCGGCAAATGTTTGGGGTGAGTCCAACCCTATCCAGCCACGTGCATTCCACTGCTCCCTGCTCAGGCAATGCTGCATGGTACTGCAGGGACCCAGCGCTGTCCCCTTCTGAGGGTCTGCCCTGCACAGCCCAACCAGCAGTGTTCCACAGTGCCTTAGTGCCACTGCTGGCCAGGAGCAGGGGTTTGTGCCCTGGTTCACAGCTGGGCTGTTGGGCCAAAGCTCATGCATGGAGGGGACAGTGACACAGAGCTCTTGTCCCCTTCCACATGTCCCCTTTCCAGCCCTCATTGGGTTCAGGCTGAGGAGATTTTGGGTCCTGGTTGAGGGTTCCTTGGGAGGGATGGGTCTGTGCTCAGGCCGCTCTCTGAATGGCACTCCAGTCTGTCCCCTGAGGCAGCCTCTGGGGGCAGATGCAGGGGCTCTGCAGGCCCTCATCCCTCTGCTCTCTGCTTGCAGCAATTTGGGAAGATTCTGGACGTGGAGATCATTTTCAATGAGCGGGGCTCCAAGGTGGGTGCTGCCAGTGGCTGATGCTGTTACAGCAAGCCCTGGGGAGGGGGGCAGGTGGAGCTGGGATGCTTGGGGACTCTTTTGCCTGCTCTTCCCTCCTCTCCTGCCTGCGGGACCCAGGCACAGGGTACCCTGCCTTGGAGTAGCCCTGTCCTGCTGCCCTGCAGTAGCTGGGGGGGCTATGCAGGTCCGTGCTCCCCAAGCACTGGAGGGAGTAGAGGACTTTCTCTGTCTCCCTGTGCTGGCAGCTCGTGTCCCTCTGTGTGTGGATGTGTCTGTTTTATCTTCCCTGCTTTCTGTGCCCCTTCTTCCAGGCTCTTTTCCCAGCTTGCAGGTGGTGCTGGGGCCTCAGCCGGGACCCCCGGATCCAGCGGGGGCCCCGACCCCGGCTCTCCATCTCTGCACTGCAGCAGCCTCACCTCCTGTGCCAGCTCTCCTGATTCACCCCCTCTCTCTCTCTGTCCCCACACCCTCTCTCTGTCTCTCTCTGTCTCTTTCTTTCTCCTTTTCTCCTCTGCTCACAGGGTTTTGGGTTTGTAACTTTTGAAACTAGCACAGATGCCGACCGGGCACGGGAGAAGCTGAATGGCACCATCGTAGAGGGCCGGAAGATTGAGGTGCTCAGATAAGTGTGCTAGTGCCATGGCTGCGTGTGTGTATGCATCCCCCCTGCCCAGGGATGCTTTGGGACAGCCCTAGGGCCCACCCTAGTCCCGCATGCCCCAGGGGAGGTTGCCTGGTGGGTGCATGTGTCCATGAATGTGGCACAGGAGCATGTGTGCCAGATGCTGGGAAGGTCATCACTTGGTGCAAGGACTGTCCAGCTCACACGATCGAGCTGGGGGACCCACCCAGGCTCTGGCTGTGTTTTCCCTGGTTACTGAGCTGTCTGGCAGACCCTAACTGCCCACAGTGCCTGTGCCTGCTGTGCAGCCTCCCTGGGCTCTGCTCCATGTGCTGTCCCACCTCTCCTGCAGCAGGGGGGGAAGGATGCTGCTCAGGGCTCCCTAGGCTTGCATTTCTTTGAGCCAGGCTCAGGGATCAGGCTCTGCCCGTTCGTTGGCAGCACATTGCTGATCACTGCGAGCCATGGGACACAAATGTCCCTGTAGTGCTGAGTGCTGAGAAGGGCACTGCCTGGCAGGGCACAGCAATGCCCCGTGGCCAGGTCCTGCCTTTTGGTGAACGTTATCCAGCAAAGCCAGGCAGGAGCTTACAGGAGTGACCTGGGCTCCTGCCACTGGCACCTCTTTCCTGCAGTGCCTGGCATGGGGGGGGACAGAGGTGGCTGAGCCTGGTGGCAGCACACTAGGGTTTGGCCTGAGCTGGCACCACAGTGGTCAGAACATCAACCACCATCCTCACCCAGGTCCATGGCTGGACCCAGGGCAGGACTGTCACAGCAGGGTGGCTGCAGGCCTTCCTCTTATTTCTCCTTTGCATCTGAAGCAGCAGCATGGTGCGTGCCGAGCGTGGCTGAGAGGCATGGCCATCCCCACTGCCACCAGTGCTGAGTCTCTGTCCCCTCTCTTGGCAGGTGAACAACGCCACGGCCAGGGTCATGACCAACAAGAAGGCAGCCAACCCCTACACAAATGGTAAGGTCCAGCACGAGGAGCTGCGCTGGGCAGGGGAGTCCCTGGAGCCCAGTCAGGAGTAGGGGGACACTGCATGGGGGTGCCACAGCCTCACAGCCTCTCTGCCTGCAGGCTGGAAGCTGAACCCAGTGGTGGGAGCAGTCTACGGCCCTGAGTTCTACGCAGGTAACGTTGGGTCGGGTCCAGCTCCCATCCCCTCTCCCCCTCCTGCACTCCTGTGTGCACAGCTCCTGTCCTCCCACCCCTGCGTCCCATGGGACCTGTCCCCAGCAGGGTACAGAGGCAGGTGGTGGCTGCCTCCCATGTTTGTCCCCTCCCTCCTGCAGTAACAGGGTTCCCATACCCTGCCACGGGGACAGCCGTGGCCTACCGAGGGGCACACTTACGGGGACGAGGACGTGCCGTCTACAACACCTTCCGAGCTGCCCCCCCGCCACCACCCATCCCCACCTATGGCGCGTGAGTTCTGGGGCAGGGGGCACCTCGGGGCAGGGGGATGTGCGTGGCTGTGCTGCCCTCTGCAATGGCATTGCTGGGCTCTTGCATTTTGGGAATGTGCTGCAGCTCCCCAGCACCTGCCTGGCCTCAGGCTCTGTGGAACCACACAAGCTGCTGGCGCTCTGTGTGGCCCCTCGCCGGTCTCCTGTGTCCCCAGGCAGGGACAGTGCCTTCAGCCATATCCCTTGGTTCAGTAGAAATTCTCCCTCCTGACACAGATCTGGTGCCAGGCATGCCATGGCCATGCGGTTGCTCCCAGCAGTTTGTGCCCCAGACTCCTCCATCCCTGTGGCATCCCCTGTCCTTGGCCATGTTTTCTACCCATCCCCACATCTCTGCCCTCTCTGCCTGGAGTTCCCCACCAGTTCCTGGTGTCCCCGGGCTGCCAGGACAGCTCCTGCACACCCTCTGGTTGTGCTGCTGGTAGCTGCTCCCCCAGGTCATCCCCAGTCCCTCTCGGATGGTGACACTGACACCTCTGCCTCCTTTGCAGGGTTGTCTACCAGGATGGATTCTATGGAGCCGAGATCTACGTAAGTACCATGCCAGGCTCTGGGCTGTGCCTGGGACCCTGTGCCAGCACTGGGGACAAGTGGCATTGGGCAGCTCCACCCTGGGCTCTCTTTCCCAGCTGGCCCTTTCCCCGGGGGATGGCAGGTGGAGTGGGGATGTGAGTGGGGATGTGAGCATGACTCTCCCAGAGCAAGCAGGGTGGGGCCATATGTGTCCTGTGTCCCCCAGCAGGCCCCTCGCAGGGACAGCACTGCACAGTATGGCCTCGGCAAGTGCCAGTGCACTGTCTTACGCCTGCATTTAACCTCCATATTTAAGAAGCCATTGGCGATATATCAGGCGGGCAGCTGAAGGATTTATCTAATGTGACACCTCATTAAAGCCATCAGGGAGGTGACATTCTCTCCTCTGGAAATCTGACTTTTTAAGGTTAATGTTTGTGGAAGCCCCTGGGGAATGGTAATGAGGCTGGTGCTTGCCTGGTGGCACAGGCACCTGATCCCTATGGGGTCCCACTGCTGCCCCAGGGCAGTGCCCAGGGGGTGCTTAACCACCCCAGCCCCCCGAGCTGCTGCTGGTGGATGCTGCCCCCCTCCCTGACACAGTCTCTCCTCTGCTGCAGGGGGGCTATGCTGCCTACAGATACGCCCAGCCCGCAGCTGCAGCAGCAGCATACAGCGACAGGTAAGCACCCCTACCCCAGGGGTATGGCTTCAGGGATGGAGCCCCACCTCTCCCCCTGCACCCCCTGGTCTGGCACACCCCAGCTTTTGTGCCCCATGGGACAAGGATGGAGCCAGGTACCATGAGGGTCTCCTGAAAACGGAGCCCCACGGCTCCTTCTGGCAGGGGTGGTGACCAAGAGAAGTGGGAAGGTCCTGGGTGCTGCCAGGGGGAAGCAGTGGCCAGGGCTGGGGGGCCCTGAGGGGAGACAGGATCCTTTCCCCAGTCACTAACACCCACTGCTGTGTTTGCTTCTAGTTATGGCAGAGTGTATGCAGCAGCAGACCCCTACCACCACACCATCGGCCCTGCCGCCACCTACAGCATCGGCACCATGGTAAGAGCAGCCCCATGGACTTTCTTTGCTTCCTGGCATGAGCTGCAGCCAGCCCAGGGAGCCTGCGGGGTGTGAGGGCAGTGAGGGGCATGGGGCAGCCCCCACACAGGGGCTGTGGGAGGGGAGCAGGCAGCAGAGCAGCCCCTGCCCGGCTCTGTCCACAAGCAGGCAAGACAAGGGAACCCCCACCCCGGCTGCCCCCTGCACCAGCTGCCTGGGACTGGGACCCTTTTTCTGGACCCACATGCAGCCAAGGGACAGGAGCACCCATCAGCCCACCCACACACTTCTAGCTAGCCTTGCGACCAGCATCAAAGATGAAAAATGCCACTTGTGGGCAGGTTCTCAAAGCCAAACCATCTTTTTCTTCCTATTTTTTTAACCCACTCACCCCCAAGCAGGGGATGGGGTTGGGCTGCCAAGCACCCCTTGACACCCCTGGCCCCAGGTAGCCGCTAGCAAGGGGCTGCAGCCTCTCCATCCCTCAGGGATGGGCAGGGTGGGTACCAACCAGCCCAGCGCTGCAGCAGGGATGAGATGGGCACCAGAAGACCCATCTGTGTTGGTGCCATGGTGGGGGCACTTGGGGCACTGTCTGTCCTTGAGCCAGGGCAGCGCTGGGCTCTCTTGGCCCTGTCCACCCCTCACTTCACAAGGAGAAGCAATTTGGTGTCATTTTACGGAGAAAAAAAGAAAAATTAAAACAAAACAAAAAAAAAAAAACCAACCAACCAACCAAACAAAAAAAAAAAAAAAAAAAAAAAAAAGGAAGAACTGGGCTCTTTGCCTCTCTCGAATACTGATTGGCTTTTTTTTTTCATCTTTGATGTTACAGGCTAGTCTATACCGAGGAGGGTACAGCCGCTTCACTCCCTACTAGCAAGACAGACCCAGCCCCTCCCACCACTAACCCTGAGCGCTCACTAGCACCAAACCAAACCAGGCAGACAGAGCCGGGCCGGGTGCCAGAGGGACCGCGGGGCTGCCGGGGCTGGAGTCCACTGGGCTCTGCGGGGCCTTGGCAGCCCACGCCATGGGGTTCCCTCGAGCCGCTCCATCCCACCGCCCGCCTCTCCTGTGCTGTCCACCTGCCCCCGTGCAATCCTGTGCCTCGGTGCTGCCCAGTGCTGTGGGGCCCCAGGCAGCTCCTGACCCTGGCATTCCTGGGACCCTTGTCCCCAACAGCACCCACTCCCAAAGCTGGGCCAGGGGGTCCCCGGGCAGCTCCAGCATGGTTACAAGCCCCCAATGGGTGCTGCCTTTGTTTGGGGTGCAGGGGGCTTGTCCTTCTGCAAGGCAGGGAGGGATGCTTTGCCTGCAGGCATGGGGACACATAGTGCCAGTGGCAGACCCACTGCTCCCCTGGGAGAGACAGCAGCCTGTGGGGGTTGCTGTGTGCAACTCAGGGGCAGAGCCAGGGTAGATGTTTGCAGGACCCCCTGGAGAGCCCCCCTGGGCAGTAGCACTTCCCTGGGGCAACTGTGCTGCAGTGGTGAGCCCCCTGGTACAGGCTGCCCAGAGAAGCTGTGACTACTCCATCCATGGAAGTGCTCCAGACCAGGTTGGATGGGGCTTAGAGCAACCTGGTCTGGTGGAAGGTGTCCCATGCCCTTTAAAGGCCCCTTCCACCCCAAACCAGTCTGGGAATCTATTATTTTGCACTCTGGGGAGGAGCTGTGGTGGGACAGGTGGCTGCACAGGTGTGAGATGCAGTGTGGGGCTGGAGGGGGGCTGGGCTGGTGTCCACCTCCCTCTCAGACAGTGGCTTGGCCAGGCTGCCCCTCATGCTGCTCCACCAAAAGACCTGCCTCTCTTGTTTCTATTGTAGTGAAACCGTGGCTGTTTCCTTCTGGGACCAGGAAGGGCAAAAAAAATAAACCAACCAACCAAACAAACAAATCCACCACAAAAAAAAGACAAAAAAAACCCCAAAACAAAACTAAAAGCAAAGCAACAACAAACAACAAACAACCAAACAAAAAAAGGAAAAATAAAATTAAAAAAAAAAAAGCAAAGTGGCAGCAGCCAAGTGAAAGTCCCATACTGTCCACACACACACCGAGTGAGCGAGTCCCGGAGGAGCGCCGCGGTGAGCAGGGACCGGCCGGACACGCTGGAGGGGCCCTCTCTGCCTCGGCCCTGCAGCAGGGAGGGAGAGCCAGCACAGCGCCGATCGCGGGGCATCCATAGGGACCCCCACCCGCCCAGGGCCAGGGCACCACGTCTTCCTTTCAGCCCCGGCACGGCAGCGCTGGGGGTGCCAGCGGAGCACTGCGGCACGCTGCCGCATCACCGGCTCTGGGGAGTGGGTGGGAACCTGGCTTTGTGTTTCCTGAGCTCGGACACTTGCCGGTCACCAGTGTGTCGTGTGTGAGGCCTCCGCTCCTGTGCAGAGCTGGGGTGGCAGCGTGGCCGCTTTGCTGAGGCGCTGGGTGTTGCAGGGGGATGAGCCTCTGCCTTTTAAAGGGAATTTTTGTTAAGAGGAGCTTGCAACTCGCTTGCCCATCCCTTCCTTCCCTTCCTTCCCTTCCTTTCCTACCTTCTCTACCTTCCCTTCCTTCCCTACCTTCCCTACCTTCCCTTCCATCCCTTCCTTCCCTTCCTTCCCTTCCTTCCCTTCCTTCCCTTCCTTCCCTTCCTTTCCTTCCCTCCATCCCCTCCATCTCCTGACGCACCCGGCGCTCCCATCCCACAGTGAGCAGCCCTGACTGGTATCACTCACAGCTCCCTGTGTGGAGCCAGGATGGGAACTGCCCCAATCCCACTCCCACTTCTGTGTGCTTCGTGGCATGGGATGCACTCACAGCCACCTGTCCCTGTCTGAGACAGTGGGACCTTGCCAGCCCCCAGCCATTGCATCGCCCAGGACTGGAGTCTGGCATCGTTCCTGGGGACTGGCCCAAGCCCCGGGATTGGTCTGCAGCAGCCAGTGCGACAGGTCTGGTGTCTGGTGGCATTGAGGTGACACGGAGTCCACCTTGGGCTGTCCCCGTGGGACTGCCTCGCACCCAGCCCCTCGCCCTTTGTGGCTCCGCCACTCCTCTAAACCTCACTTTATAGGTCTGCAGATGCCCCCAACGCTCCCCCTTTTCTATTCCCGGTGTACATAGCCCTGTCTGCCCCGGCCCCGTGCCACCCTGTACAAAGCTCCGTCCATCGCTGTACTGGCTTCTTCCTTACAGCAACCCTTGCGCCAGCCCCGGCGCGCAGGCAGGCGCCGGCCCATCCTGTATGCTTCAAAGGTGTGACCATTCTAATAAACATTATTATTATTATTATTATTATTATTATTATTATTATTATTATTATTACAAGGATTATTATTATTATTGAAATTATTAATAAAGATTTCTTTCTTCAACCAGGGCGACTCACGTTTTGACTGGTGAGTAGGGCCAAGGCTGTCCTGGTGGCCCTGGCTGTCCTGGCACACCTCTGGGCAGGAGGCTTCAGCCTGCAGCAGATGAGGGGGGGTCCACTTGGACCCCAGCCTCACCGTATCAAAGGAGTGGGGTGCTGGCGTGGCAGGAGCTCTCCCCTGGCTGCACCACGCCTGTCGTTTTTCAAACCGTCAGGTAATTCATTTCTGAACGAGTCCCCCAACGGAGAAGCAGCAGCTTAACTGCTGACATATTAATTTTCCTGATCGGGAGCCAGCATTGTTGGTGGGACTGGGGTGGATGCTGGGGGGGTCGGGGCTGGGTGACCCTGCTGTGCAACGTGCTCTCCTGCCTCCCTGCCTGCTAATTGCTTGTGCACCAGACTGTGAGAAAATAATTGCTGCTATAATTTTTCTCTCCTCGGCAGAAGCTCGGGCGCAGCCGCCGCCTGCCAACCCCGGGGAGGGGCAGGGGGCCGGGCTCTGCTGAGGTGGGTCCGCAGGGGACGGGCACAGCGGCTGCGTGGGCTGGGCTGCTCCTCGGGGCTGGTCTCCACGGAGAGCAGATGCGGTGCTGGGGGTGATCTCGTGGCATTCCCCTCCCGCCCCCAGCCTGGGTGCGGGTGCAGGCAGCTTGCAGGCAGCGAGAACTGCAGGAGCTGGAAGGTCCCTGGGCAGCCCCTCAGCGTTTCCCCCCAGGGAGGGCTGAGCCCAGGCACCGGGTTAGGAGAAGAGAAAGCCGTTGAGCCAGGGCGACGAGAGGCAAGCCCCAGCCTCTCAGCCTCCAGCACCAGCTCTGCCGTGCCCCCCGCCTGCAGCCTGCAGCCCACCCACCAGCAGGGAGACACGGACGCAGGGCTGCACCGCGCTCACCTTTAACGCCCGTCCCAGTTGGTTCCGCCGGCCGGTTCGGAGTAGACCAGCACCAGCCGGCCCCAGCGCTCGGGGTCCACGGGCAGCTCGTCGCGCAGCACCGGTTCCACCAGCAGCTCCAGCCGGCAGGATTGCCCGGCCTCCGGCCGCGGCACCAGCAACCCTACGGCGCGGTACAAGCAGCCGTGAGCCAGCCCTAGGAACTGCACCGGCGTCTGGTCCCGGCGGCAGCGGGCGCCCTGGCTGAGAAGACGGAAGCAGCTGCCCCGTCCGGGCGGGAAAGCCCAGCGCAGGGTGAGGCTGAGCGAGAGCTGCCCCGGCCCGGGGCCCTCCTGCCACCAGAGCTGCGAGGCCGACAGGTTCTGCACCTCCGGCGGGGCGGCCGCCACGCTGGCCGCGTCCAGCACCTGTGAGGGGAACACGGGACCATCGGCACCGGGAGCAGCGGTGCCCACCGCGTGCCCACGCGCCCTCCCGGCAGCTCCGGAGCGGCTCCCGGACGGCCTCCGGCACACACTCACCCGCACCTCCCCGAGGAGGCAGGTGAAGGGAGTGTCCTGCGGGCTGGGCTGGTGGCGGGACACCAGGAGGGACAGGTCTCGCAGACCGCAGTTCTGCAGGTCCAGCTCGTAGCACCTGAAAGCAAAAGGGTGGAGTAGATCCAGTGTTGGGGGCGGCCCTGGGGTACCCCCACCCACTCACCAGCACAGGGTGCTGGCGAGGCACTTACCGGCTGGTCCAGCCGTGGGAGCCACGGTGGTAAGCGGCGAGCAGCTTGGCGAGGCCGGGCGGCGGCTTCGGGAGGAACCGGGGATGGTGCCGGCCGTTGGGTTCTGTGGAGGAAGTGGGGTCAGAGAGTCCTGTGCCCCACAGCGGATGCTCCCTGCAGAGAGCACAGGGGAGGTGGCAGCGTCCTCACCAGGCAGGGAGGTGACGTCCGCATGGCAGGTACTCGAGTCCCAGGTGGTGAGCTCCAGCGCAACAGAGAGCTCCTCGGCGTGCGGCCCCTCCAGCTTGTAGAGCAGGGTCAGGAAGAGCTTGGGGGGCGCCGGCATCTGGAAAGAGAAAAGGCTGATGACCCCAGATCCACCCAGAGAGACAGAGAGAGAAAGAGAGAGGAGAGAAAGAGACATCGGGTTAGGTCTGCTGTGCAGTGCGGGCAGGGAGCCCCGCGGCTGCTCACCGCGAGGCCCCGGGACCGCACAGCCCTACCGGGTGCCGTGCCAGCATGGGCCAGCTCAACCCTGAGGAGCGGGCAAAGGGGATTGTCCCCAACTCACCGGGTGGCTACGTGATCCTCGCCAGGGGGGATTTTCCCGTGCACCTTCAGGGAGCTGCCCCCACACCAGGCGTCCTGCAAGCAGCAGCTGGTGCTCAGCCAACCCTCATGCTCCGGGTAGAGGGGCTGGATCTCCTGTGCACTCAGGTTGTACCACGGCCCGGATTCTTCCTCCTATGGGACAGGGTGAGCTGGAGGCCAGGAGCAAGGACCCCCCTGCCTGGCCAGAGCTGAGCCATCACCCCACACCCACCTTCCCATCCAGAAACCTGCTGGTGCCTGCACCCAGGCTGAAGGAGGTGGCAAGGGGCAGGGTGCAGATACTGTGTGTGTTCAGGTACTCAGCCAGCAAGGCCCAGAACCTGAAGGAAAAGGTAGGTGTCTGAGCAGAGCTCCCTGCTATGGCCACTACCCTGGCGTGGCTCTGGGGTACAGCAGGGCCAGCCTAGGCCTGGCAGGCAACCACAGTCACCTGGCAGCCCTGTCCCACTGAGCCATAGTCCTCCCCAGCCCAGGGTGCTCTAGGCCTTTGTCCCCCCAGCAGCCCCCCACCCTATCATCTGCCTCACTTGTTCTCATTGTGAAGGAAGTTTTCCTCCCCCAGGTGCTCATAGACCCATCCAGGAGCAAAGATGGCTGCGGAGAGGCTGTGCTGGCGGATCAGGCGCAGGGACTGCAGAGATAAGTGGTGAGAAGCACGTGGTGGTCACTTTGTCATCTGCCCTGTCCCCAATTCCCCAGGTCCCACTGGCCCCATGATGGGGCAGGACAAGACCATGGGGTCTTGATTACAGCATACCCACCTTGTAAGTGTCTAAGCCACCACCAATCACATCCCCACGGGCAAAAACATCAACACCAACATAGACATCAGCGTGGCGTGGCCCAGCCATCCTGCGTGTGCGCTCCAGGTGTTCCTCCTTCCAGTTGTAGTTGGTAAACAGCCCGTCACAGGCATCAAAGAACACGCTGGGGACAAGGGTGAGGGTGGCAGGGCAGATTTTGTGGCTGTTCCCACATCATTCCCAATTTGGGCTGTGCAGGCCATACCCTGACCACTTCCAAGCACTGGGTTTGGGGTGGGCTCATGCTCCCCACCCAGGCTGGTTCTGCCTGGGCAAGGTGGTGGGCCAGGTAGGGCCATACCTCACCTGTTCTGCCTGTTCAGCTCGTTCTGCCATGTCAGTGAGCCGTTCTGCAGGACACTGTCATACCAGATCACCAGCCCCCCCGGCACAGCATGGTGCACCTGCGCCGTGAGGTGCCGTAGGAAGTGGGGCAGGTTCTGCACCGCTGCTGCCTACAGGAAAGAGCAGGGACAGGTTGGCAGTGGGTGGGCAAGGAGCCCCATGGAGCAAGGTGAGGGTCATGGGGGAGGCAGGAGGTGGTCAGGGTGCAGCCATGACTCACACTCAGTGGGTTCTCTATGTTGATCAGCCAGCCATCAAAGCGGTAGTGCTGGGCGATGCGGGCCAGTTGCTGGCTCACAGCGCTGTACGCCTCCTCTCCACTGGCCAGGAATGCCTCGCACAGCTTCCCCCCATCCATCCACTCCGTGATGAATGTGCCTGGGGAGGTGGTGAGAGCAGTGTGGACACATGCCCCAACAAACCCACCATGCAAAACCCGGTCCTGCAGCTGGCCCTGCCCTCACCCAGCATGGGGACGCCGTTCCTGTGCGCCGCATTGGTCCAGCACACGGGTGGAATGGTGACAGTGTGGTGGCTGAAGTAGACGAAGATGTCAATGTACCGCCAGTGGTAGAAGACATAGGGGTTACGTGTGGCTGAGCCCTGGATGAACCTGGGGTGGCCAAGCGGGAAGAAGGTTGGGCAACGCAGGAAGGACGCCGGCAGACAGCTGCGGGGCTGGGCAGGAGCCTGACTCACATCCCAGGAGACAGGCAGATCTGTGGCACTGAGCCACCTCTGCAGACCCTGGCTAGGGCTGGGCCAAGCAAGGTCACCCTAATCATCATGGGCCAAACCCCTCTATCCCTGCCTGCCTGTGGCCAAGCCATCGGGAAATAAATCAATTAGGACTGGAAGAGGTTTGGGTCTTGAGTTGCTGAGCCCTGCTGTCACATCTCTCCACCCAGCACATACCTGTCCTCCAGGTACCCGCCACGCATGTCATGGCACACTAGTGTCCGGGGCCTCTTGGTGTGGAGCGGGGGCTGGCGCTTTGCTAGTGGCACAGTGGAGACGTTGAACTCATCGTTGGGGTCTGGCTGCCAGGACAGCAGCTCCTCCAGGCCAGACAAGAAGAAGCTGATGGGCTCTGTTGTCTTGGTGTCGAAGTACCTCGCTGGGGCAAGTGTGTGGACAGGGTCAGCGGGGAGCACTGCCCGTGAGGCTTGGAACTGGCACCAGCACTGGCACCGGCTCCAGCCCGGTGGGGATCCAGGGGCACAAAAAGTGCCCTCCCTTCAGTGCCTCACCTGGCAGGGGCTGCGGACGGGTGCTGATGGTTTCGTGCAGGACGGTGGTTCCCCGAGACTCCGCCGCCGGCTGGAAGCTGCCCGTGGAGCAGGGTGAGAGCCGAGCCGGGCTCAGTGCTGCCTCGGCACCCACCGGCGGGATGGGCCGGGCCAGCACCGCGGCCAGCGACCGACGAGCCCCCGTCCCCATCCCGATCCCCAACACCATGCCGGACCCTATCCCGGCCCGATCTCGACCCCAGTGCCAGTCGCGGTCGGGATCTCTGCCCCTATCCCGGCCCGCCGCCCACCTCCTCCGCGGCCGCCTGTCCCGTTCGGGCTCCGCCTCCGCCGGTTCCTCGGTCCCGGTCCCCGCTCTCTTGCCGCGCCGCCCGGATCCCTCTGGCGCCTCCGCCATGGCGCTGCCGCCGCCGCTGCCCGCACTGACGGTGCCTCCGACCGGGGCCTGGCCCGGATCTCCCGGAGGCGCGGCCCGAGGAGCTCCGCCCTCCCCGGCCCGCCTCCAGCACCGCCTGGGCCCGCCTGTCCCGGGATGGGGCCACATGTCCCGGGATAAGAACTTGTGTACAGGATGGGACGTGTGCTGGGATGGGACATGTGTGGTGGGATGGGACATGTGTCCCAGAACAGGCCCTGCGGTGTGGACAGGGACAGAGCTGCGTCCTGGCTGGTGCCCACCGGGCAGCTTACAGCCTTCCCCTCATGCCGTGTGCCAGCAGCACCATCAGACTGAGCCCTGCCCGGTGCCCCGGTGCTGCCACGGGACTCAGCCCCCCCTGAGGGGATGGGATGGGACCCTGGGCTGGCCACGAGCTGGGCAGCTGCCTCTCCATCCCCAGCTGGGCCCCTGGGACCAGCCCCACAGATTAGCTCTAGACAGCCTCGGCTTCACCTGGGCCCCCACTCACCCACTGCCCACCCACCAGGGCTGGGGTTCTATTTAAGCTCAGCACTGAGCCCTCTCTCTCCTTGCTGTGCTGGGGTATGTTGGTCTCCAGCTGAAGCCCTGTCCTGGACCCACTGGCCTCTCAGATTGACCTCAGACCTGCCTCGTCACCATGGACTTGCCAGATGAACCGGACTCTTGGTAAACCCAGCTGCCACCCCAGGCTGACAGGCCTGCCCCCAGCTCCTGGGGAGCTCCCAGCCCTCATGGAGCCCAGCTCAGGTCTCCCTGGCTCTCCAGAAACAGTCTTCCCTTCCCTTCCCACCTCCAGCTCGGCAGCACTGTGCCAGCACCTGGGTCTCTGGGAGCCTCTGCACCCCAGGGACCCCAACACACACAAACCAAGAGAACACACTGGAACTGTGAGTAGGACTCGAAGTTGTGGGGTATTTAATGTGGCCAAAAGCTGTACAAAGAGCAGGGGGCACAGCATGCTGCCCCCAGGCCCCCCCTCTCCTACTGCATCTACAAAAATAAAAGCCTGGCCAGCAGATAATGTAACCTGAGAGGAAGAAGCTGAGGCCAAAGGCCCCGCACCCAAGGCTGCTGGTGGGGGGCCAGCCCCTCCTCAGCAGCATTGGCACAAGCAGAAGCTGCGGTGGGGGGGACCATGATGGGGACTTGCTGAGGGGAACTGATGCACCATGCTCCCAGGGAAGGCATCATCCCAGGGTACCCAGCACTGTGCTGCAGCTTCCACACTGGTGGCACCCAGCTCTGTGAGAGGGAAGAGGGGCCCTTAGTGGTTTTATTGCATTTCCTGCTGGCTGCTGGGAACCCTCTGTCCCTTTCCAGGAGAAGAAGCCTGGGGAGCATATCAGAGTGTGAGGGGGGTGAGGGAGGAACATGCTGCAGGTGTTTGTGCTGCCTCACGCTTGCCAACAAACATGCCTGCACACCAGCAAGACCAGCTCAGAGGCAGGCACCACTGGGGATGAGCTGCTCATTGCCTGGGTCACAAATGCAGCAGGGGTTGGAAATGGCTTTGACTTCTCCAGGTGCATCTGATTGGCCTGGAGGAGCTGGGGATGGGGTATTATTCACACACCGGGACAGCTGCTGGGGGTAGTGGCATGTAGAAGGCCTAACAGCTTAATTATAGGTGGCATTCCTGGGATGAGGGCGTGGCAGGGGCTCCTCGCACACCCGCACCAGGGGAGGAGGAGCAGGTGCTTAGGGGTCCCCGCTGTACTTGATGAGGTGGCCGCTGAAGGTGATGTAAGTGTCGTACTCGTCGCTGAAGACAGCATTCTCACGTTCACCCTTGTAGAGCCGCACCCAGACCTCATCCTGCTCCTGCAGCTCCAGCATGACGCTCTGGCTCTGCATGATGCTGCGGTCACTCACCTGGGCGTAGAGAATCACCACCTCCGCCCCATTGTGCATGATGTGCAGGTATGTCTCCTTCTGGTTCCAGGTATGCACATTGAGGCTGAAGTAGTAGATCCCGGGGACATAGCAGTAAAACTTGCCCGTGAACATGTTGAAGTGGTCATAGAGGTTGACAAACTCCGTGTCGAAGATGAGGGTCTGGTAATAGTCATTGCTGTGCAGGGGTTTCTTGCGGCCCACCGAGAAGGCAGCATAGTGGCTCTTGCAGCGCTCCCCTGGGGCACCCACGCTGCCTTTCTGTCCCTTGGGACCTGTGTGACCCCGGCTGCCAGCCATCCCCGTCTTGCCAAACTTGCCCTGCATGCCTCGTTCGCCACGGTCCCCCTTCTCACCTGAGTGAAGCAGGAGGGACAGTTGTGTTGTCAGAGGTGGTGTCACCTCTAAACCCAGTGCCATGGAAGCCCCTTTGTCTGCCAGAAGGGGATGCAGACGGTGGGGCACCCCCTAGCCCCTGCCTCCTCCATGAGCTCTGCTGTTGTCTCCAAAGCTGCTGCCCAGAGCAGGAGCAGCTCATGCCCTGGGTATCTCTTGATCACCACCCCTGTCTGTGCAGGCTGCTGGACTAGCCCCAGCTTCATCCTCCCAATTTTTGTGAGGTGGGCACCATGGTGAGCCCAGCTCTGAACAGCCCCTGGGGAGATGTGGGTGGGCTGATGGGTCCCAGGCTGAAGATGCCCAAGCTGTGGGTCTGGCCCTGGGCAGTGACACAGCCTGTGGCCCTGCCAGCCCTCACCTTTCAGGATGGTCATGTTGATCTGAGGCAGGGGCTGGTACTGGGGGTAGAAGCGCTGGTCAGGCTCACAGCAGCGGACGCAGCGGGGCTGGGGGGGAAGCCCCTCCTGGGCACCACCAGACTTCTGCTCCCATGGGGCCCTGGGGAGGGCAGAAAGCAAAGCGCAACAGGGAGCTACGGGTGGGGGAGGGGGCCTTTTGCAGTGCCAGGGCTGCCCCCTCCCCTGCTGTGAAATGCTCCAGCCCTGGGGTCCCCTCACCTGGCAGCATGGTGCTGGGATGGTGCCTCCTCAGAGTCCGTCTGCCAACGCGGGCTGGAGCTGGTCTGGGTCCCCGCAGGGGAGGGTGACAGCAGGCAGGAGAGCAACAGGACACTGTGCATCCAAAGCCACTCCATGCTGTGGCAGTGTCCCATGAGATGCCAGGGATAGCTGAGGGGGACAAGACACTGCTGTGCCAGCCTGGCTATGTCCTGCACATCCCTGGGACAGGACCCAGGCACAGAGTGGCTGTGCTTCCAGTCCCAAAAGGCTGCTCTTGAAGCAGCCCTTCCCCAGCAGAGCCCACAGTGTGGGCACATACATCTTTTGACCAGGGGATAGGATCTGCATCCCTCCCCCCTTTGCAGGCCATGCAGTGCTGAGCAGACCACCTGAAAGGAGCTCCTGTGCCCTGGGGGCTGCCAGCCCTCTGCCCCCATCCCTGTGCCTGGGCCCTGGTCTGGGGGTTTGCAAGGGAAGATCTGCTTCCTCAGAGAGGTGGACGTGGGCTGGCTGTCCCCACCACCGGGAGAAACCCTCCTGGGAGCATGCAACCTGTGTGAGGCCAAAGCTAATATTTGCAGTAGCTGGTGGCACCATGGCCCTGCCTGGGCAGCTCCTCTGCCCTTCCCTGCCTTATCACAGCCATATCTGGGGCTGGGCACACAGCACCTCGCCCCATGTCCACAAAGGCGCCAGGACAGCCATGGGCAAACACTGCCCAGCTGCTCAGCATCCTGCAGCAGCAAGGTCCAAGGCAGTGCCAAGGTACCAAGCCATGGGGAAGGAGATTTTTCCTGCTGTCTGGTGGACACCTGCACTCCAAGTCTCACAGTCAGTGATGGCCAGGCTGGGCCAGTGTCCAGACTGGCTGTTGCCGTTGTCCCTGGAGTCCAGGGGTTCTGGAAACCGTGTGTATGTGCTCTGGAAGTGGCCCGGAGGGCGTTCAAGGCCAGAGTGGATGCCTGGGTTATGAGTCACATTCACATCAGGAAGAGGCGGAGGGATGGGGAGAAAGGCTCCAAAGGGCTTTCCCACTGTTCACACCCTGTGCAAAGGTTCTCTCCCCTCTCGCACTTCCCGAGTACCTCTGTCCCCCCGCCTTTATTACCTTCCTGTATCTCGGCCCACGTTTCCCTGGCGCTGCTGGGCAGAGGCAGGGCTCTGGGGATTGCATCCTCCCTGCCTGTTCCCCTGGCCTGGTGCCTGCTCATGCTCAGCGCCATGGGCAGAGCAGATCCATGGGCAGCAGCACGGAGAAGGCCACATAGGGGCTTGTGAGTAGATCTCATCCAGGGGAGCCTCAACACTGGCTCTCCTCACCTTGCTTGGCCTCCAGCTATGCCAGCACGGCACACAGCCCACTGTTGTTTTGGGAAACCCGTGTCTTTTCCTCAGCTCTGGGACTGTCAAACTGAACATGCCCTCAGAACTTGCAGCAGGTTCAGCCCTGGGGAAAACGCAGCTTTATGGAGAGCTGCTCTACAGGGAGGAGAAATTCTTTGCCAGGAGCTTCCCACAGAGAAAGGCACCCCGTTTGCCAGGCTGTTGAAGGGGTGGAAATGGAGGCATCTCCCCCTGTACCCTGCAGGCATGGTGGGCAGGAGGTCCCCACATATGCAAGAGCATATACAGTCCTGCTGAGGAGATACTGTTCTTCCTGTCAGGGTTGGCCACTCTCCAGGAGTGGTTTGGAGATTTAAATTCAGTGGCTGTTAAAGCCTAGAGACTGCAAGTCAAAACATCCTGGAGTACATTCCAGGCAGTGATAAAGACCAGGATGAAACAAGAGCAAAAGCTGGGGGGAGGTATGAAGGGGCTCAGAGAAGCGGTGAAGATGCAGCAAGACCTGCATGCCCACCTCACCCTTCCTGCTGAGGGTGTTGGAGAGAACCTGAGAGGCCGCCAAGCCCTGCCCTGCCTTTTGATGCAGCATTTGGGATGGTTGCACAGCCCTTTGCACCTCGGAGCAGCACAGACCCAGTGGGCAGCAGCTTGGGAGCTGCACGGGGCAGCTGCGGTCACCAGGAAGGTCACAGCCCTCCAGCTCCCTTGGCACCCGGCAGCACCAGCAAGACCTTGTGCTGGGGACCCCAGCAACCGCTACGTCCCCCGCAGACATGCCCGGAGGCAGCCCAGCCCTGGATTTGATGATCACCGGGACTTTTTGGGGAGAGGGCTGGGGGAGCCGTGGTGGATATCCCTCATTTCAGGCTTCAGCACCAACCCTCTCCCAGCCTCTGCCCTCCTGGAGCTGCTGTGGGCCAGGGCCGCCCCCACCTACCTCTGGGGCGGGGCCGCTCCCTCGGGGCGCTGCCGGTTGGACCCTAGAGCATCCCCGGGGCACCGGGCCAGACCCTGGGCGTGGGGCAGAGCCTGCCCGCGGCAGATCGCTCCGTCCTGCGGGGCTCCCGTTCCCTCAGCCTTTCCTCCTCCCTCGGCCCGGGCGGAAATAGACTTTCTGGAAAGTGGAGGAGGCAGCGGAGGAGCGGGACGAGGAGCAGCCCTCCCACTGCCAGATGTGAGCCCGGGGCGGCCGGCGTTAACCATCTGTGCTCCCGGACCCTGCCAGCACCGGGCCCGCCGCCACGTCCGGCGCTGGCCCGGGCTCAGGGAACGGGGGTGGCACATGCCGGGGGCTTCGTTGGTGTTGGGGCTAGGGGTTGGGCCACGACCCTCCCCACGCCGGGACAGTCGCCGGCCGTTCTCCGCCCCCGCGATCACGGAAACCTGCGCAGCCCTAGCTCGGAACGGGCCTTCACGGGCGGCCACTGGCAGCCAGACGTGAACGTATGTCCCACATTGCCGGGCAGGGTCTGTGCCCTCTCCCCGCACCCCAGGTGGCGGGGGACACGGGGCCAGGACAGCGCTGATGAGCCGAGGTGGGACCATCCCGCACCAGGGCTGCCCCGGGGCCGTACCCAGCGGGCAGGGGGACACACACATCCAAGGCGGGGCGGCAACACCCGGCAGGGCCAGCTCGGTCCCCCGGTCGCTGGGGTCCAACCGCCGGTGTGCGGGCAGGGTGTACTGCGGCCGGGGCAGACCGGGCCCGGGACAGGCCGCGGGCCGGACGGACTACAGCCTCCAGCATCCCCAGCGGCGCGGAGGGCGGGGGGGCAGCGAGTGATGCTCTCGGGGGGCTGCCGGGAGCTGTAGTTCTCGCTCCGGTGCCGGTGGTTTGGCCGCTGCCGGCTGCCGTGGCGGCCCGCGGGGCCTCCCGGGAGCTGTAGGCGGCAGCGGCGGCGGCTGCGCGTGGCAGCGGGGGAGGCGGCGGCGACCGACCGGGCGGTGAGCGGGGACAGCGGGGACAGCGGGGTGGGGCCGGGGCTGCTGCACGGGGGTCCCCGTCGGGCTTGGGCGGGAGCACGGCGACCCCCGAGCACCCCTGCTCCGGCGTGAGCATCGCGGCTGTGCCCCGGGGCGGGGGCATACACACCCCGGGGGGTGCCGGGGACCCCCGAGGCCCCGCTCGGGCCCGGCGGTGCCTTGGGGAAGGGAGCTGGGGGTCGCCAGGGACGCGTTCGGCAGAGTCGGGGAGTCCCTGTAATCGTGACAGTGCTCGAGGTGGCTGGGGGTCCCATGGCCGTGCACCGGTAGATCGGGGGTCCCTGTGTCCGGGGGAGCTGGGAGTCCCTGACCCGGGGTTCCCTTGGTCGGGGCGGGTGCTGGGTTCTCTACAGCCGCGGTGGGGGCCGGGAAACCGAGCGGAGTCCCCGGGTCCCTTCTGAGGGCGATGCTCTGGGGTCCCAGCAGGACGGAGGGTTTGTCCCCAGCTTTATCGGGGCCCCGGGGCGAGCAGCCCCCCTTCAGGGACGCTCCCTTGCCCCAGCCGCCGCTGGGGGCTCTCCCTCCTGCCCGGGACGCGACCCCCCAGGCTCAATGCCTCCTCTGTTCGCACCTGGGACTGCTCAAAGGCACATTGAGAGCCCCGCGGCCACGGCGGGAAGCGCGGCCCTTGACCAGCACCAGGCCTGTGACCGGTCCCCTGGGGACAGCCCCGCTGGGGGCTCCTCTGCCCTGCCCCGGGATGGGGGTCCCTGTCCCGGGGTGCGTGGCACGAAGGGAGAGCGGGTGATGCTCCCTGCGCAGCCCCTCTGCAGGAGCCACCCTGTCCCCTGTGCTACGCTGAGGGAGGTGACACAGAGGGGCACTGCTGGCCCCCGGCCCTGCGGGTGGGCACACACCCCAGGGGGGATGCAGATGACAACGCAAGAGTCCTGGCTCGGAGGAGCTGCTGTGCCCGTGGGCAGGGGTGGGAGGGCTGCTGCGGGTTCAGGGCCGGGCAGGTCGGGGTGTGTGTCCCTTGGATCCGAACGCTGTGCTTCCTGCTCAGGCATTGGCATCCTGCTCGGGCGGAGCTGCCACGTGTCTCCCGTTTTCCCCGTTGGGCCTGGGGGCATGCTCAGTGGTAGAGCTGTTTCCCGGGGGCCACAGAAGCTGAGCCAGGCTGGCCAGCCACTCCAGAGGCAGCAAGGGTTGTCATTGTCCCCACCTCTGGACAGGAACCTCCTTCCCCAGGTCTGTGTGGGGATGCTGTGCAGCCAGACATCCCAACACAGGGGGTCCTGGGGCTCTCACCTCTTCCTCCTGGCTGTGCCCTGCTGCCCCTGAGCTCAGTGAAGCACCAGGCTCCAGCTCTCTGACCTGCTCCCTCCCTTCTTTGCTGCCAGGTTCTCCTCACCCCCACTCTGATGCCCGTCCCGCCCTGCCATGAGTCTATGAGCCCCCTCCGGATCAGCGTGGGTGGTCTGCCTGTCCTTGCGTCCATGACCAAGGGTGCTGACCCCCGCTTCCGACTGCGCTGGAAGGCCATCGTGCTGTCATCAGCCTGTGTGGGGTTTGTGCTGCTGCTCTTCTGCCTGCACCGGTCCTCCCCTGCACGGCCCGTCCCTCCCCATCCTCGCAACTGGCAGCTCAGCCTGCGGGCAGGGGACCACTACAATGACACCTACCCACTGTCCCCACCCCAGAGGAACCCCGAGGGCGTGCGCTACCGCATCGGCGTCATCGCGGACCTGGACACGCAGTCCCGGGGCTCTGAGGAGCACACCTGGTTCAGTTACCTGAAGAAGGGCTACCTGGTGCTGTCAGACAGTGGGGACAGTGTGACAGTGGAGTGGGACAAAGATGAGAGCATGCTGCAGTCCCACCTGGCTGAGAAGGGCAGGGGCATGGAGCTCTCCGAGCTGGTTGTATTCAATGGGAAGCTGTACACTGTGGATGACCGGACAGGAGTTGTCTACCAGATTGAAGGCAACAAAGTGGTGCCTTGGGTGATCCTCCCAGACGGGGATGGCACAGTGGGGAAAGGTGAGCTCCGCTCTCCTGCCCTGCAGACACAGAACCATGAAACCCGTGGGTCTTTGCCATTTACTGGGGTGGGGTGCACCTTTTCTGTGACCCCCTAGGCCCAGCCAGGAGAGGAACAATCCCCAGACTGCCTCCCTCCTGTGCCCAGGGCAGTGGGGTCGGTCAGGTGTCCCTGTGCTGGCCAAGCCCCAGCTCATGCTGGTCTCTCCACTGCAGGCTTCAAGGCAGAGTGGCTGGCGGTGAAGGACGAGCACCTCTATGTGGGGGGACTGGGAAAGGAGTGGACCACGACCACAGGGGAGGTGGTGAACGAGAACCCCGAGTGGGTGAAAGTCATTGGCTACAAGGGTGACGTGGGCCATGAGAACTGGGTGGCGAACTACAACGCGTTGAGGGCAGCAGCGGGAATCCGACCACCAGGTATGAGTGAGGGTTCCTCCTGTTGCCCCCTGTTGCACAGTCTCTGTGAGTTCTGGGGATGGGATCTCCCTTCCCAGAGATACCAGGACCTGCATGAGATTTAGAGGATGCTGGAGGCCAGAGACCTCCCCTGATCCCGGTGGAGAGGCCAAAGCCTGTCCTGGCTGGTTTGCTTCCTTCTCTGTGCCACGAGCAGCTAGAGGGTGGCTCAGCCCATGCTGTGCCTGGCAGCCAAGCCCCCGGGAGGAGGAGGCCTTGCCAGGGTCCCCCTGCCCAGTTCTGGGAGGGATTTGGCGGGGCTGCTACAGGGGCAGTGGGGCAGGAGGAGGTGGAAATGGTTGCAGCAGGGCTGTGACCTCCCCAGCTGCAGTGTATTCTGGAGTGGGGAGAGGTCTTGCCCCAGCCCCGTGGGTGCTGCCGTTTGCCCTGTGCCATCAGACGCCGTTCCCTGCCGCAGGTTACCTGATCCACGAGTCGGCCTCCTGGAGTGACACGCTGCAGCGCTGGTTCTTCCTGCCGCGCCGCGCCAGCCACCAGCGCTACAACGAGAAGGCAGATGAGCGGCGAGGCACCAACCTGCTGCTGAGCTCCACCCAGGACTTCAGGGATGTGACAGTGGGACATGTGGGCGAGGTGGTCCCTACCCATGGCTTCTCTTCCTTCAAGTTCATCCCAGACACTGACGACCAGATCATCGTGGCGCTGAAATCAGAAGAGGACAACGGGAAGATCGCCAGCTACATCATGGCCTTCACGCTGGACGGGCGCTTCCTCCTGCCTGAGACCAGGATTGGGAGTGTGAAATATGAGGGCATTGAGTTTATTTAACCGACTTTTGCACTGGACTGGAGGGGTAAGGGTAGCCAAAGGCTCCGTGCCAGGCTTGGGGAGAGACACCGGGCAGCACTCCCAGCTCTGTACTTGGCCCTGGTGTCTCCTGTAAAGCATTGGCTCTGCTGCAGCAGGCGTGGTGCGAGTGTTTCGGCAGTGGCACCTGGTGGTAAGGGACAGCCACCACAGGGTGGTGTGAGCCCCAACCAGGAGGCAGGCAGCGAAGTCCCTGTGTGCCAGTTCCCCAGGAAGGCCCCTCGCTCCAGTCATTAATGTCCAGCCCCTAATTGCAACAGAAACTCTGTACGTGCTTGTGGCGCTGGTGACATCTGGGCTCTGGGTTTGTAGATGAGGAAGAGCCTGAGCCCCAGCTCTGCTGCTCTGCCTCATGTCCCACCATGTCACAACCCCCCCCAGGGAGGTGAGTGTCCAGCTGGAGCACCAGACCCGTCCCTGTAGCATGGGATCACCTCTGATCCGTGTCCCTAGCATCTGATTGGGAACATATCAGAGGCATGCAGACAAGCATCCCTGTGGGGAGGAGCATCCTTGAGGGTGCAGTTGACTGGATCCTGTCCCATTCCTGACCTTCCCAGGGTCAGGGTGACTGGAGGGACAGGGCCACAGCTGGGTGTCACAGCCAGGGCAGGTCAGGGCTGCCCATGATGTCGTAGCTCTGGGGGATTTCATCAGGCTTTTTCCCCAGAAACTGGCTTTCCTTCCCTTTTCGTGTAAGCTGGGTGACATTACAGCCAGGCTGATGGGTGACCCTCGGCAGTTTCCTGAGAAGGGTCTCATGTGTGAGAGGACTGCAGTGGTGTCCCTCTGCCCCTCTCACCGAGGGGACAGTGACTAATTGGGCCAAGAGCTGTGGCTGGGTGTAGGGTGGGTACATCCCTGTGTCTATCCCTGCGCCGTTCCCAGACAGCACCCTGATGAGGTACGAGGTTTGCTGCCTGCATGTCTTCTCCCAGCCCTGGCTGTGCATGGCTCAGACCCTGGAGGTCCCTCTACAGCTGTAGGCTCTGGGAAGAGCCAGGATGTAGATAAAAGCTCCTGGCAGCATGGCTGTTCCTGCTCCAAGGGCTTGCAGCACTCAGCACAAGAGGCAGATCCAGGAGCACCAGCTTGGCTTCCCAGGGCCAGCAGCAGCTGGGAAGCATTCACAGCAGCCCCAGCTTGGCTGGCCGGGGAGCCCTTCCCCAGCTCACCAGCAGGGTTGTGAAATCACGGCAGCAGCCTGCGTCCCCCCAAGAGGAACTTGCACAGGTCTTGTGAGTGTGAAACAAGGGCATCTGCAGGCCCCCGGGGCCTCCTCCCCCCCAGCCACTAACCACAAGGACTGCAGCTCCTGGGCTGTGCCCCCAGTTCTGCCAGTTTGCCCCAGTTTGCAGGGCAGCAGCACAAATTCACAAGGGCTCAAAGAGCTGCGGGTCCAGGAGGCCATTGGGCCCCCATGCCTTCCCAACCTGACACCCCCTCCTGTGGGGAGGGAGGGGTCTGGTGATGAGGTGGCCAGGAAGCTAGCAGGGATGGAGACCCTCCCAAGAGCCCAGCCAGACTGCCATCCCTCTCCCACCCGTGTTTACAGTGTCCAGCACCTCCACAAGCTGAGCGAGGAGCTTGTCTGAGGTTGGACACGTGTTTTCGTTTATCCCAGACAATGACTCACGGCGGTGCTGGGCTGTGAGCAGTGCACTCATCTCCTCTGCAGGCAGCTCTGCACCGGGCACCGAGCCGTCCCCAGCACCGTGGGCAGAGCTGACTTCAGCCCCTGCACGTGGCCATGGGGCCCATGCAGCACCTGGCCCAGGGCACCCGAGGTACGTCCCCAGCCTGTGCCAGGCGCCAGCTGGCCATGGGCCATGTCGGCCACTCTGCCTTCACCTGCACTGCGCTTGGCAGAGCCTCTCCTGGCCTCAGTTGCCCTCCCGGCCTGACCACAGCACCTGTCTTGGACCCGGGGCTGTGCTGGTGGCTGTCCCCATGGCTGTTCTTGCTGTGTGGCTCCTCTTGTCTCCTGGGCTCAGCCAGGCGGGGAGTTCTGCACCCCATTGGGGAGAGGGGCCTGCCCATATTGTGTCCCCTGCCCCTGTAGATCGTCCCACCACCTGCCCTGTCCTCCTGCCCTTTTCCCAGCCCTTTTTGTCAGGATCTGGCAGGAGCCCATCATGCAGGATATCAGGGGTCTGAGAGTGGTGTGGCAGCAGAACCATCAGCTCCTGCCTTGCCAAAAGCAGGAGCAGGCTGCACCATCCCTGGACCCCCAGATCCTCAGCCCTGCAGTGCTGTCAGAGCAGCAGAAACACCTGGTGCCTTAGCAGCCAGGCTGGCAGGGCTCCTGGCAACTGCTGCCCAAGCCTCTGCAAATCATGTTCCCCACAGTGGACTTGGGGACCTGGAGCCACATCTCCAGATATCATCGGTCACCTCCCACCAGTTCCCTGCAGGCTTAATCAGGGCTTGGACCAGGTTCAGCTGCCCACGTTTCAGCTGTTCCTTCTCATCCGAAAGGGCACACAGCTCTGCCACTGCCCTGGGAGGTGAGCAGCCACAGCAGGGCAGTGCGGTGGCAGCAGGCTAGCTCAGGAGCAGGTTGTGTGGCTGCGGTGCTGTCTGTCCCTGCCAATGTGTGCCTGCGGTGCCTGGCTCAGCTGTGATCAGGAACCATGTCCCTGCCCAGAGGCAGAGCTGAGCTCTCTGCCCACCGGGCACGAAGGCACCACTGGAGGGAGGGATGGGTGGATGGATGGATGGATGGATGGAGCTGGTTGGGCATGGGCATGCAGGTACATTTTGGGCATGCAGCACTCTGCCGTGTGGTCATGCTGACACCCTCTGCGCTGGTGCAGCCAGGAGATGGACAAGGTATGGGGTTTGGGGACGAGGTGGGGTTTAGGTGACAAGTTGTGTGGCTGGTGGTTGAAGGCCAAGGGGGAGAGGCCCCAAGTCTGTGGTTCCACGTTGCAGGACCACGCATGACGCGGCCGTGGTCCCTGGCACGGGGGCGGGAGAGGGAGCAGATGCGAGGACACGGGTGGTGGGATGAGCTGAGCTGGAGGGAGAGGAAGTGCTGGGGCACGGACTTTATTGCAGCCCCCCCCGCTCCCCTCGCCATTTCTTCCTGGGCGCAGGCCGGGCTTCAGGTTAGCGGGCGGGGGCTGGGTCCCGCCCTGCCCCCGCCAGGCCTTTCCCCTCCCGGTGCCGCCCGGGTGAGGGGGCGGCGGGTCCCAGGGGCGGGCCGGGGGGAGAGCGCGGAGCGGAGCCGCATCCTGCGGAGGGGCGGGAGCAGCCGGGCTGGCCCCGCGCCATGCAGAGGAGGAGCAGCAAATCCCCGGAGCACGTTAAAAAGCGAGGCTGAGCGGCAGCCGGGGAAGGAGGAAAACACCCCCATAGAAGGCAGCGGAGCAGCGGCGGCAGCAGCGCCCGCGACACCGCGCAGGGGCCGCGGCTGCCGGAGCCAAACTTTCCGGCGGCGGCTCGGGCGGGCCCGGCGGTGGCTGCGGCTTTTCCCGCGGCAAGATGCCGGCCGCGCTGCCCAGCCTGCTGGCTTGGCTGGCCGTGCTGCTGCTCGGCAGGGCCCGCCCGGCTGACGCCTGCAGCTGCTCGCCCATCCACCCGCAACAGGCCTTCTGCAACGCGGACGTAGGTGAGCGCCGCCCCCGCGCTTTGTCCCCATGGGGCTCGGCACTCCCGGGGCCCCGGCAGCACCCCCAGAGCCCTGCACCCCTGGCCCAGCCCACGCGAACTTCAGGAAGGGGGGAAGGGGCGGAAAGTTGTGGCGGGGCGGGGGGGGGAATCGTCGGGCGGGCAGGGGGCGGGCAGAGCCGCCCCTCTCCCCGGCACCTGCCCGCAGTTCCCGCACGGGTGCGGGCTCCGCGCCCCGGGGGTGTGTCGGCGGGAGCTGATGCGCGGCCGGGCGCGGTCCGTCCGTCTGTCTGTCTGTCTGTCCGGGGTGTGTCTGTCCCTCCCCGCGCGGCTTCGGGGGAGCCTTGCTGCCCCGCCCGGCTTCGCTGCCCTGGACAGTCCCGAGCGGTGCGGAGAGCCGCCGGAAACCCGGGGCCGGGCCGGGCTCTCCGCAGTGACACGGGTGGGCCCGGTTAAACAACGATGGTACGTGGCAGCGCGGGGGATGGCGGCCCCGGGGGGGACCCAGGGCCCGCCGAGCGCAGCCACACGGTACCGGCCTGGAGCGCAGGGCCAGCCCCGGCCCGGTAGAGCCAGCCCTGCGGGCCCCGTCACCTCCCGTCTGTTCCTTATTTCCAAGCATTTCCTCTCCCCCGTCCCACTTTGTTCAGCTTGGATGCTGCTGAAAGGCAGGGCTTGGCAACGCTGGGATCTGGATTCCTCTTTCTATGAATAATGCCCTTATTAAATTTTAACATATTAAACAAACAGGCCAGCCCCAGCTCCTGACGCTCTCCTTTGCAGGGCTGTTCCCAGCCTGAGCTGGAGAGGTAACATTCCCAAACACTTAGGCAGCTCCAGCCTCCGGACGGCTCTATCCCATCCCCTGCTTCTGAGCCAGGATGCTCTGGATGGATTTCCAGGCTCCCCTCGCCCATTCCAGCCCTGCTCCTGGCATGGCTTCTCCATGGGAGCAGCTCCGGCAGCCCCGGGCTGCTGCCCCGTGTGCCCCGGCTCTGCCTGGCCTCGCTGCTTGGCACAGCGTGCTGCCAAGCACGTTGGGGAACAGGGAGGCTTCTGGACAAAATGGAGCACAGAATTTTTGAGCTGCTGCTGCTGGAGCCAGTGCATCTGGACTGCAGCATCCCCCACGCTTGCTCCGGGAGTGGGGCTGCCTCTTCCCGTCACACTCCACTGGGGCTCAGCTCCCTGGGGCACTCGTGACTCATTGCCCGTCCTGGGGTGCTGGCTCATCCCTGACTCAGCTGCTGAGTCACCATCTGTCTGGTGGCCCCGGCTGTCTCTGCCATCCTTGGGAGGGCTCAGTGTGGCCGGGCAGTGCTGGCTGACCTGCTGCCCTCCTCAGGTGCTGTTCTTGAAGGCACTCAGAGCCTGTCGTGCCAGGGCAGCTTCCCCCCAGAGCATCTCTCGGGTCCCAGTCCCCTGTGCAACTCGTTTGGGTTGGTCTTGTCTTGTGTGACCCCAGGTGGGGACAGCAGGGTTCATCCTGACATGGGCTCCCCAGCCTCCTCTTCCCACACAGCATGGAGCTATCTCTTGCAGCCTGTAATCCCTGGCCTTCTTGGTGCTCCTCATATTACCTTCTGGAGCTGGGCGGCACCTCTGCCAGTTCCATCCCTGCGGTCACAGGGAGTCCAGGGAGAGCCTGGGGCATCTGGGTGCTGCTGGAACGTCCCCAGCTGCCCTGTGTGGAGCAGCCTGTGCTCATGCTGGCCTCTCAATGGTGGGGGGGGGTGATGGCTGTCACTCTTTGGTGTTGGGTGCATCCGGGGTGGCCAATGATGTGCTGGCAACTGGGTGAGCATGGTGTCTTGGCACTATGGGGATGGGATGTAGCATGGGGTGTACCTGCCACAGCCATCTGCACCTCCCCATGTCCCCTCTCCCCACTCTTGTGTCCCTGCAGCTGGCTTTCCCCTGGAGCAGCCGGAGTGCAGGGATATAGTTCCAGGTGGTGCAGCGGGAGGTGGATGTGACTGCCTCAGGCATGGGGTGCCAGGGGGTCTGGGGGTCACAGGGAGTCTGGGCATGACCTACCCTGCCTCCACTTGTGTTTTCTGGCCTGTGAGATGGGCAGTGGTTTTCTGCAGGGCACAAGGGGTCAAGGCTGCCCCATTTGCTGTTCCTCACCAGGGCTGTGCCTGGGCAGCAGGGGCTGGTGGCCGCTGGAGCGGGTTTGGTGTCCCCTGGAGCAGCATGGGGATGTGGAGAGTGAGGGAGGTGATGCTCAGCCCTTCCAGGCACAGCTTTGGCTTTCGCATTGTGTGGCAGCGCTGACTCCAGGAAGGGAGCCCCCGCCAAGCCCCGGTGAGGCTGGGGAGCTGCTGGTGGCCAGTGCTCCGGTGTCTGGAGCCCTTCCCGTGCTGCTGTCACGGAGGGGCCGTGGGCTGACTGCTGGGGCTGCTGCTGATTGGGTTGGGTCCTGCTCCCGTCAGCGCCGGGATGACGCGGGCGGCCATGGCAGTGCGGAACCCGCAGCTCCGGCACAGGCCGGTGGTGAGCTGGGCCTGGGGCCTGGGTGCTGCCTCCCCATGGGCGCTGCTGTGCACTGGGGGGAGCCTCTGTGGCCTCCACCTTTTCTCTCCGTGGGGTTCCCACAGGGGTACTCAGCTGCACATCCCCAAAACTGCCCTGCTGCTGTTCCGGGGTGTGGGGTGCCTCTCTCCGCTGCCCTCACAGCTGCTGGCAGGCACCCGGGGATGGTTTTGCTGTCTCTCCATCTCTGCTGGCCACAAGCAGGGCTGGAGCCACCCTGGGGCTGCCCCCAACATGGGGACAGGCGCCCAGGCTGCTGGTGCTGGGTGGGCAGCACTGGCACTGGCAGCCAGCCCCTTGGCTCAGCTGCTGCCAGCAGCCCTGGAGAAGGGAGCTTTGTTCCTTGGCCATTCAGCCTGGTGCTGGCCCCCATGGTCAGCAGGCACCAGCACTTCCCGGGCAGCTGCGTGGTGGGGTCTGGGTGGGATGGCAGAGGAAGGGGTGACCATTCAGCACATCCCTGGCTGGGAGGGAGTCTTGGGGCCAAGTGTCTTGATGCTGCCCATGGGGTGGCTGCCCCTAGCTGGGGTGGGTGATGGCAGGACCCACCCCAGCTGCAGCTTGCCCCCTTGGCAGGTCTCCCCAGGGTGGGTCACTTCTTCCAGACCTTCTTTCCTCCTTCCCAGGCTGAACCTTAGGCTGCCATCTCTCCCTGCAGGGTCTTGCAGCATCACCCCGTTGGCTGCACACGGCCACTCCTGCAGCAATGGTTAACCCCTGCTCAGCAGCCAGAAACATGGGGTAAAACCCCCATAGGGCAGCCATATGGTGGGGGCCAGCAAGGACAGTATCCCACCAGCAAGCCCTGAGAGATGTCCTGGTGGGTTTGTGGTGCTGGGTGGGTGATTCTCTTTTGCCCTAGCTTTGCTCCTGGAGCTGATCCACAGCCCCAGTCTGTCCCAGCCAGTCGTGTGCTGGTCGCCAGCTGGGGTGAGCAGTGCAGCCCCCTCATGCAGCAGCTTCTGTGCAGAGTTAAAAGCAGACACTGGCGTTTGTCCCAGTGCAGAGGCAGAAAGCAGCCAGCCAAAAGCCCTGTTGTAGCCCCTGCCCTGCCGGGACAGTGGGACCGTGGTGGCAGAGGTCAGGGAGAGGACCCACTGCCTTGCAGGGGTCTGACCCTGGAGTGCTCTGAGGTTCTCGTTACAGGGGTGACAGGGTTTGTCACAGGTTGGGCTCCCACCCTGCTGAGGGGGATTCACCCCACCGTGCAACTCCTTGCTCCAGCTGGTCCTTCCTGGGAAAGGAGCATTTCCAGCATTGCCTTCGGTGCTGTGCCTGCCGTGTGGGTGCTCAGCTCACCTTCATGGACACCTTCTGGGCTCTGCTGGCTGTGCAGGCTGGTGGCAGGAGTGGTGGGTGACGTGGCTTATGGGGCCTTTGGCATTTGGGGAGGTCTGAGAGCCGGTTGCTGTCAGAAAGCACCCAGAAGCACCCAGGGGTTCCCTCTGTCCCTGCCTCCTGCTCACAGGGGCTCAGCCGGGCTCTGCTCCGGGGCAGCCCTCCTCTCGGCTCCGGTTCCTGGCTGCCGTGGAGCAGCTTGGCTGCACCGAGGGGTCTTGGCGGGGAAAGTGCAGCGCAGCCGTCCCCTCCACAAAGCCGCACTGTTCAGAACAAATCCGCCTAGAATTGGGCTGCATTTTTGTCAAGTGATTCATCAGCACGTGAGTGGAAAAGGCTGGAGCCCACTGAACCAGTAACCATTCCCCGCTCTTGGAGCCACAGGGCCTGGGCCGGCGCACGGCTATCCCAGCTTGGCTGCACCCAGGTTACGCTGCAGCCAGACGTGGGGCAGAGAAGGGTCTGGCACACGTGGGGACGTGGAGTCTTTGGATCTGGGGAGCCATTGCTGGCCTGTGGTTGTGGTGACCCTGGCAAGGGAATGGGTGCTGGCAGTAGGCAGGGATCAAGCTGGTGTGTGCCAAGCAGAGCTCCTGCATCCAGGGCCAGGGACCAGGGTGGGGGGCTGTGTGCTGAGGGCAAGGGGTTCCTTGCACTGCTGAGGCGCTGCCGGTGTGCCGGGGCCCTGAGCCCTTGGTGCAGTCCCGGTACTGGCAGGCATTGCGGCCGCCTGCCCGCTCACAGCAGGTGCCCACATCCACCAGGATGGCTGTTTTGGGAAGTCTCTTCCCCAGCCCCTGCCTCTGTCACCCTCTCCTTCCCGAGTAAACTCCGCTGGTTGTTCCTGATAGCTACATGGGGCCGTGCCCCCTTGACCTTCTGCTCAAATAGCCCACCCACGTGCCCCCCAGTATTTATAGAGTGTGGTCAGATTCCCCTTGCCTGGCCAGGAAGGCAAGATCCTCTGTGCCAGCTGCGTGTCCCCAGCTGCTCCCACCCTGGCACCCTTCACTGGGGGACACAAGCCAGTCCCCATCCTCCCAGAGAGAGCTGTGCAGGGCTGGGAGCTGCAGGTCCCAGAGCAGCCGTGTCCACCAGCCCAGCACGGCACCAACCTGGCTGCCACATCTCCAGCTGGTGAGTAAGGGTGAGCTGGCTCTGCCCGCTCGGGTGCCCCAGGTCCCTGCCTCGTGCCCTGCACTTGTGCTGGTTTGTGTGTCCCCAGGCTGTGCTGGCAGCCTGACTGCAGGGACCCATCCACAGCAGAGCTGTCCCTGTGTCACTGTCCCCAGGCTCTGGGGTGCCACAGCCTCACTCACCCTGGGACACCTGACTTCAGTAGTGCTGGTACCACCCTGGGCTGGGGGGCTGCTGCCTTTGGCCAGGTGCTTGGGGCTGGGGCTCATCCCTCTGTGGTGGGACAGGGACCCTGTGGCCCCCACCTCCCTGCACCTAATGGGGACCCTCCAGGTCTCCCTCTGTCCCTCCAGGCCATGCAGGCATTTGGTTGGGACAGTTGTCAAAGCCTAGTTTAATTAATGACAGTGAGACAAACATTGTGGTGCTCCCAGGACACTGCTGGCAGGTTTCAGCTGTTCTGGTGCCATCTGGGTGACAGGCAGGAGTGGGACAGTCCTACCGGGGCAGCACTGTGTGGTGCTGGTGGCACCTCTGGTCCCTCTCCACCCCTGCTGACCCCAGCACCTCTCCATTGCAGTGATCCGAGCAAAGGCCGTGTCTGCGAAAGAGGTGGATTCAGGGAATGATATATATGGGAATCCGATCAAACGAATCCAGTATGAAATCAAGCAGATCAAGGTAAGGGGTGGAAGGGGACAGTGTGGGGGGACAAGGCAGCCTCGGCACCAGTCACTCACTCTCCCTCCTGCTCCCCAGATGTTTAAGGGCCCTGACAAGGACATCGAGTTCATCTACACGGCTCCATCCACTGCCGTGTGTGGCCGGCTGCTGGACACCGGCGGGAAGAAGGAATATCTCATTGCAGGTGAGTGGCCTTGAGGGAGGGTCCTGAGGGGACATTGGTGGCAGTGCTGGCCCTGCCACCGTCCGAGATGTGTGTGCCCACTCCCTGGGCACAGGGACCCTCCCCCTTCCTTTTTTTTCTCCCACCTCCAGCCCCCGGTGGAGTCCCCAGCAGGTTCCTGGCCATGCTCAGCAGCCTTGGGCTGTGATAGGGGCAGCAGGGGGGAGCCTCTGGGGAACAGTGCAGGGGGGCAGATTGCAGCAGCCTGCTGACCCCAGGCACCCCGTGTCAATGTGGGGTCCTGGGGGGCCCCCTGAGCGGTCTGTCCGGCCTCTCCCCAGGCAAGTCAGAGGGCAATGGGAAGATGCACATCACGCTCTGCGACCTGGTCTCCACCTGGGACTCGCTGACCCCCACCCAGAAGAAGAGCCTAAACCAGCGGTACCAGATGGGCTGTGAGTGCAAGGTGAGCAGCCCCCCGGCACAGGCTGCCTTCACTCCCCACGCTCACAGGGGTCTGCAGCCCCAAGGTGGGGTGGGCTGCGTGGAGAGATGCCCCTCCCTAATTTCAAGGATGATGCTGTGCAGGGGCATGGCACTGCCTGGGGACATGAGAAGGGTGGCTGAGCCTCTGGCTTTCTCCATCTGGGAACTGCACCCTGGGATCCCTCAGTTGGGGGTCATATCCCCACCAGGGCCTGCAGGGATGGGGCAGCCTGGACCCCTCAGCTGCCCCACACTGCTTCCCCCTCAACCCCAGCATTCCCCCCGGGGTGGTTGGTGACGTTCCCTGTTGTGTGCAGATCTCGCGCTGCCTCTCCATCCCCTGCTTTGTCTCCTCCTCGGATGAGTGTCTCTGGACAGACTGGGCGATGGAGAAGAACAACGTGGATGGGCGGCAGGCAAAGCACTACGCTTGCATCAAGAGGAGCGATGGCTCGTGCGCCTGGTACCGTGGCATGGCCCCCCCCAAGCAAGAGTTTCTCGACATTGAGGACCCCTAAGCCAAATGAGTGCATTCCAGTAGCCAGTAGAAAAAAAAACCTGCGAGATGTTAGACTGGTCCACGCTGATATCAATTCCTGGAGACAGCATGAAAACCTGCTCGGCCGCAGGGGTCCCCGGGTTGCGGTGCCTGCCACGCATGTGCAGGGACGGGGACCCGCTGTGCCACAGGCACCTGGCAGCCCACAGCTGTGCCAGGCATTACCTGTGCTGGCGGTGGGGCTGAGCAGGGTGTGGGGGGACCCCCACGCTGGGGCCGTGTCCCCATCAGGCCATGCCCAGCCCTGGTGACCCGGCAGCTGTGAAGGTATCAAAGTCTCGTGGGTGGTGGGAGCTGCCCCCTCCGTGTAGCTGGTCTACGAGTGCCCCCAGCGTGGGAGACCCCCAGCAGCTCTCGCAGACAGCCCTCCCCACCGCAATGTCCCCGGCCACCCTCTGGAGCCAGGGACCCCACTGCCCCTCCTCACCCACCACCCATCCTTCCCATTGGAATGCAGGGAGGGTCCATTCCTCCAGCTCAGGGGGACTTCACCATTCAGCAGAGCCCCCAGCTCTGGGCCAGGGGCTACAGCTCCCGCACAGGTGCCTTGTCCCAAAAAGCCGGAGGGGCACGTTAGCACAGCTGGGGTGATGCCCCTGCCTGCACCCGGGCGCTGCTGCCCCTCTCCAAATCCTCTCCTCCCCTTGGGGACATGGAGGTGAGCACGGGATTCGACGCCTTCCCCAGCGTGGCAGAGGGGAGACTGATTCCACCACAGCCTTCTGCAAAGATGGAGAACCAGTGCCAGACCCTTCTGCAGCCACTGTCGCTGGACAGTCTCAGGCCTGGCAGCCTTTGCCGGTAGCGGGGCTCGGTGGGGACCCCCCTGGCCGGGCACTGCGGTAGGAGCTCCGGCTGTGCGGGCACAGGGTGTTTCTCACTGTCCCGTGCAGCTGCTCCCTCTGCGGCGTTGGGGACGGATCCCGTCCCCCATCCCGTCCCCCTGTGATGTTAAGCCCCGCACACCTCGGGCCCCGCTTTCTCTGAGCCATCCCCAGGCCGCAGCGGCGCTGGCGTGTGCCGGGCAGCACCCGCATCCCGCAACACCCGCATCCCGCAGCCTCGGGAACGATCTCTCCCTCCCCTGCTCCGGGGGGCACTTTCATGCTGTGCGTCCCTGTAAGGTTTAAGATGTCGTACTGGACCAGTCTGGGCCATTTCAACCTATTAAAAAGAGAAACAATTTTAAAAAGAAAGTAAAAAAAAAAAAAAAAATATAAGAAAAAACCCAAAACAACAAAAACCACCCCAACTCTAATCAATCCCATATACGACTCCCGTTCGCTTACTGTATGGTTATATCATATGTGCCATTTGCTCCTGTCTCTGCTGGTAGTCTTTATCTTTGAGTTTTAATATTCCCACTTGTTTTGCCACCGGCTGTGCGGTCCCTGTGCTGTAATTTCTGTTTCTCATCGTGTGGCTGCGCCAGGAGCTCCCAGGAAGGGCGGGGGCAGGGGGGAACCCGCTCCTCTGCCTGGGCTGTACGGCTCCAGTCTCTCGCCCCTGGTGCTCTCAGCCCCTGGGACCTCCGGGACCGCGATCGGGACCGCGATCGGGACCGGGACCGGGGATCCCTGCGCCTAGGGGAGGGCGGGGTCGCGGATTCGCGCCACAGACCCTGCAGGCCCCGCCCCCTGGGCGAGGGGCGGAGTCAATTGTTGGTGGGCGGGGCCAATTGAAGGCGGGGCGGGGTTCTGTCTCCGCAGCAGTGGGCGGGGCCTGGGAGGGCACCGCCCCCTAGGGCGCGCGGCGGAAGGCGTTAGTGGCGGCGGCGACACGTGCTTGCGGCGGCGGGACCCGGATGGTGAGTGGGGCCGGGCCGGGCCCCGCGCTTCCCGACCCGTCCCCGGTACCGGCCGGGACTCAAGCGTGCGGGCGGCCGTACCGGTGGCGGGCGGGGACCCGCTGAGGCCTGCGAGGTGGGAGGCGGCGGCGGGGCCGGGCCTACACCGCGGCCTGTTGCCCTGGCAACGAGCGGCCCCGCACCGGGACCGCAACGGCCCCGGTGCCCTCGCTCAACCGGCCGCCCCCTCCCCGCAGCCGGGGCCGCCGGGTTCCGCCATGCCGATCGTGGAGCGGCTGAAGGAGGCGCTGAAGGCTGGGCGGCGGGAGGCGGGGGAGGACGCGGAGCTGGGCCGGTTGCTGGCCGCCTCGGCCAAGAAGGTTCTGCTGCAGAAGATCGAGTTCGAGCCCGCCAGCCGCGGGTTCTCCGGGCAGCTGGAGCTGCTGCGGGGCAAGTACGTGCTGCTCAACCCCGGCGCCGAGGGCTCCAGCCGTCCCCGCGGCTCCCAGGAGGGGTTGCCCGGCAAGCAGGGTAGGTAGAGAGGGCCGGGAGGGAAGGGTCCCCTGGCCCGTAGCCCCTCGGCTCACCGCCCCTCACCGCCCCTCTGCCCTTAGGCAGCGACCATGGCCCTCGGGGCCCGGCGGACGGCATCCCCGCCCCCCAGAAGGTGCTCTTCCCGGCCGAGCGCCTCTCCATGAAGTGGGAGCGGATCTACCGGGTGGGCGCCGGGCTGCACAACCTCGGCAACACCTGCTTCCTCAATTCCACCGTCCAGTGCCTCACCTACACCCCGCCGCTCGCCAACTACCTGCTCTCCAAGGAGCACAGCCGGAGCTGTGAGTGGGGAGGGGCTCGGCGGGGCAGCAGCAGCGGTGCCTGCCTGCCCTGCTCCCGGTGCTGTGCTCAGCACCTCCGCATGCGGCTCAGCCCGGGGCTGGGCGGGTGTCGGGATGTGCGTTCCCTGCTCCTTTCTGCCCTTCCCTCCATCGGGAGGTCGTTCCTGCCTACAGCTCTCTTTTCCCAGCCCTAGCAGCCTTCCTGAGCTCTGTGTCCTTGTGCCGCGGAGGCTTTGTCTCTTCTGGGTATAGCCAGGGGCTAGGATGGGTCCAAGAGGGTCTTGGGGCTGAGCTGGGGGTCCCAAACAGCTGCTGTGTGTGGGCAGGGCAGAAGGCTGCGTGCAGGCAGTGGGTTCTGTTTATGGGTGGCTTGGAAAGGGATTCGTACTCCCAACTGTGACCCAGGGGAGGACATGGGGCTCACAGCCCCCCCCCCCCCGTAGGGCTCTGGTGGAATCTGTGCCTCGGGCTGCTCCAGACAGTGCCTGTGACCTGTTTTCCATCTGTGTGGAACCTGGGGAGGTTGCAGGGGCTGGTGCTGTGGCAGGGCTGTGCCAGCTGAGGTGCTGTGTGTCCTTTGTGCCCTGGGTGTCCCAGAGCTGCTGCTGCAGCACAGGGATCCTGGGGAGAGCTGAGAATGGCTGAGCTGTGCTGGACCAGCCATCCCCCGTCTCCTCTACTGCCTCCACTTCTCGTGCTTTGTCCCCAATGTCCTGTGTTCTCTTCTGCTCCAGGTGGCCAAGGAGGCTTTTGCATGATGTGTGTTATGCAGAACCACACGATCCAGGCTTTTGCCAACAGCGGCAACGCAATAAAGCCAGTGTCCTTCATCAGAGACCTCAAGAGTAAGGATGGCTGTTTGAGAGCAGTGACTAATGCAGGAGCAGAGCCTTTGAGATGAGGGCAGGTCTTGGCAGGCGGGTTCTTTGAAATGACTCACTGAGCCTGCCAGGGGGCTGCATGGGGCTTCCCCCGTGGCCTGCGTGAGTCTGACGTCTGGGTTGAGTGGGCTCAAATCCTGGAATCCTTGTCCCGAGGGAGGGAGGAAGCATTAGTGTCTGTCACAGCACGTGTTGAGGCTGATTCCTCCCTCTCCTGCAGAGATTGCCCGGCACATCCACTTCGGCAGGCAGGAGGATGCTCACGAGTTCCTGCGTTACACCATCGACGCCATGCAGAGGGCCTGCCTGAACGGCTGCGCCAGGTACCTGGGGCCTCTGGTAGCCCATCACTGCTCACCTGCTGTCCCCGTGCTGGTCTGTTGTGCCCTTAGGAGGGAACTGTGGGGTGAATGTGTTTGCCAGGTTGGATTCAGGGGGAGGTGACAGCTCTAGGGGCCTCAGGTGGATGGCATAATGCTCCGTGACACAGCTCTGGGCTTCTCCCTTCTCCTTACACCTCCGCCCCAGCACAGCTCTAGTTCTGTCCCCAAATCCTGAGGCTGCTGTGGGTTTGGATCCTGTTGCCAAGGAATCAAGGCAGGCTTGTTACCTCAGCCCCAGATCTGAGGCTGTGGGTGAGCAGCTTCCCCACTCCCCATCCCAGGAAGCCTGTGTTGCCTCTGTCTGCAGTGCCAGCTCTGGCCAGGAGTTTCTGCTCCTTCCAAAGGAAGGTATGATTGAAGCCTGGTGCCACCCCTTGAGCTCTGGCACTCTCAGAGGCTGCAGGTTCCCTCTGCTCCCAAAGTTCTGCTGGCCACAGTGTGTAGGGAAGCTGTCCTGCGGACAGTGGTGGCCCTTGGGGGTGTCTGTTGCAGAGGGGCAGTGTGAGACCCAATGCTGCTCTCTCCAGGTTGGATCGCCAGACCCAGGCCACAACACTGGTTCACCAGATCTTTGGGGGTTACCTGCGGTCCCGTGGTGAGTGCTGGCTGCCAGGTCCTGAGCCTGGAACTCTCAGGGCTGCTGTTGCCCTGAGAGCCTTGCAGTAAAAATCTTTGGGAAAATGACTGAGTGATCCGAAGCCACAGTGGGTCAGCACTGTGGTACCTGTGGGTCTTGATCCCAGTTGTAGTGATGGAAAGAGCTGTTGGCTCTGGGTCCCCAGCCCATTGCCATTGCAAAGGCACCCATACTGGCAGCTATCTGGCAACGCTTGCTGTCCCAGCAAGTGGTGGAATTGCCAACCTTCCTCTTTGCCAGGCTGTGAATCATGGTGCTGACCTCCCAAAGCCAGAGGGGGAAATGCTGCAGCTGCCTGTGCTCTACTGGGGGTGCAGGGGTTGTGGTGGAATGTGCTCAGTGCTCTTCCTTTTGCAGTGAAGTGCTCGGTGTGCAAGACTGTCTCGGACACTTATGACCCCTTCCTGGACCTGGCACTGGAGATCAGGGTACTAGGGCAGGGCTGGGGACAGGACGGGCTCTGCTCTGGGGGGGGGATTCCTACAGCTGCACCCTGACTGCTCTTGAGGTTCTGTAACCCACTGGTCTCACAGCACCTCAGGCAAGAGGGACACAGGCTCTGTTGTTGTGCTGCCCTCTCTGTCTGGCAGCAGTGCTTGTTGCCAAGTGTGAACCACAGGTCCTTGGTTGGGGCTCCATGGTGCTGGGGGGCAGCACAGCTGTCCCCAGCAGCATGCTGGCTGGTGGCAGGGTGGGCAGGGCTGGTGTGGGCTGTGTTCCCCTGCTTTGTGCACTGCCCTGACCTCTCCTCTGTCCTTGCAGCACGCCGCAAACATTGTGCGGGCGCTGGAGCTGTTTGTGAGGCCCGAGGTGCTGGGCGGGGAGAACGCCTACATGTGTGCCAAGTGAGCATGGGGGCTGTGGGCAGGGAGGGGCTGGATGGTGGGAAGCAGATGGAAAGCCTGCTGTGATATCAGGGTGATCCTCTGCCTGCTCCGTGGCTCCACTGTGAGGCTCGTGGCTTGTGATGGAGTCTGCTGCTCCTGAGCTAACCTCTCTTGTGAGGAAGGTCAGCAGATAGAGCCCTGAGCCCTGGAGCAGGGCCTGCTGACAGCAGGGCCATTTCCCTGGGGTTTGCTGCTTGGGTAGGGCTGGCAATCATCTGGGTGGTGGAACAGCTTGAATAGCTTGAGGTCTTGCTCTGCAGATGCAGAAAGAAAGTGACAGCCAGCAAACGCTTCACCATCCACCGAGCCTCCAATGTTCTCACACTCTCACTGAAGCGCTTTGCTGACTTTGGTGGAGGCAAAATCACAAAGGTGAGTGCTCAGCAGTCCAGAGTTGAGGCTGTGTCCTGGCCCTTGGTGGGAGGTGGCCCTGTGTGCTGCACCATCTCTGCAGCCCTTCCCCAGTGATGTGGTGGGAGTTTGGCTCATCTGGCATCTTCCTCAGTGTCACCTTCTCTCCAGACATGGGATTTGCAGGGCAGCTGAGCTGTTCTTGCTCAAGCAAGAAAGCCTGCTGCTCTGCAGGCTCCTGAGATGTCCTCTCCCCACAGGACGTGGGGTACCCCGAGCTGTTGAACATCCGCCCATACATGTCTCAGAACAACGGGGATGCTGTTATGTATGGTCTCTATGCAGTGCTGGTGCACTCAGGGTACAGCTGCCATGCAGGGCACTACTACTGCTACGTGAAGGTGAGCCCAGGGCACTCTTGGCACCTGCTCTGGGCTGGGTGCTGGTGGGTGCTCATGGGTCCCTGCAGTGTGCAGGAGGGAGGGTGCTCAGCAGAGGTGCAGGGTATGGAGCACTGAGTGGGGGTACAGGCTGTGCTCTACCACAGGAGGTTACTTTTGCAGAGTACCCTTGCCTTCCCTGGGTCACTTGAGGGTTTTGGGGAGAGAAGCTCTGCTGATGGGCATTGTTCTGCTATGCTTCAGGCTAGGAGGGTCCTCAGACACAGCCTGACCCTGTTCTCTCTCCTTCCACAGGCCAGCAATGGGCAGTGGTATCAGATGAATGATGACCTGGTCCGCTGCAGCAATATCAAAGTGGTCCTCAACCAGCAGGCCTACCTGCTGTTCTACCTGAGGTGAGGGTGCCAGGTGTCCCCTCCAGCTCACAGTGTTTGGGCCAGGGCTGTGACCTTGTTCCAGGGGTAGGAAAGAGCTTGGTCCAAGTAGCCCCAGTGCCCATGTGCATTTGGTGGCTTGGTGGAGGGTGGCGGGGTGAGGCCCAGCCCCTTGTGGCTTTCTTGTAGATCAAGAGCCCCTCACTTCCACAGACCTTCTGACTCCCATGTTTTGTGTGTCTCTGACAAGAGAATTCCAGTTGCTCAGCCCCTTGCAGCTAACGTCTGTGCCTCTGCCTCCAACAGGATCCCCAGCCCCAGGAAGAGCTCAGAGGGGCCCGTGGCCAAAGCTGCCTACAGCCTGCCTGGCTGCACCGGCAGCAGCTCCGATCAGGTCAAGAAACCTGTGACCAGCAGGCCCCTGTCTTCACCTCTGATGGGCCGGGTGAGTCCTGGGGGCTGCTCTTGGCCAGTGCTCGCCCCAGTGGGGCACTGCTGCCCCTCCACCTACTCTGCCAGGACAGGAGGGCTGTGGCTTCGCAGGGGGGATCCTGATGAGCCAGGGGTTGCCATGTGGAGCCAGAGAGGGGCAGGGAGGGCAGTGTGGCTCTGTCTTTGGCTCCTTGAATTCTCTGCTCACTGAACTCTCTCTCATTGTCTAGACACCAGACATGCTGCCAGGGAAGAAGCTGCCAGGGCCAGAAGAGATTGGGGTCCCTGTGGCCCGCAACATGTTTGGGACTGGGCCAAAGCTGCTCAATGGAACCGCTTCACCTAAGCTACCCTCTGGGTCCCCATCACCCAAACTGCCCCTGAAAGCCACCCACGCAGCCACAGCACTGCCCAGTGACACAGCCCGCAGGCCCAAGAAGCCACTCACCTTCCCACAGCTGCCTCCCACCTCCCGAGCAGTTCAGGGCTTTAGTGACACCACCAACAGCAGTGGGGCCAAAGCAGAGCTGCCCCGGCAAAGCTCCTGGGAGAGCAAGCAGCCACCTACCTCATCCAGCCTGGAGCCTGGGGACAGTGGGGAGAACGCCGAGACCCAAGAGAGAGGCTCCTGTGGCAGCTGTGCTGGCAGCCCAGCACACGACACAGCGGGGAAGCCAGCCAAAGCACCTCTAAAGGGCAGCACTCCTCAGGAAACAGACTGTGGTACCGACCCACCTGCTGGCTCCGGCACCAAGCCGGCTGCTCCCAAAGACACCCAGAAGCTGGTGAAGCTGAAATCATCCCCACTGGGCAGTGCCACTCTGGAGCTGAGCAGCACCATGTCACCACCACCAGCCAAGAAATTGGCACTCTCTGCCAAAAAGGTGAGTCTGAGCCTCTGCTTGTAAGGGGACAAGAAGCCTTGTGCCATCTGAGCTGGGGCTTGTGTTGGGGACCAGAGCAGAGCTAATGCTGATGGGTGTCCTGCTGAGCTGGAGGTGGGTGGGGAGAGCCCCTCAGTCATGGGAAGTTGCTCTGCTCTCCCTCTGGGTTGGGGTGCAGGGACAGAGCCCTGCTGTTGTTGACATCCCTGAGTGATGCAGGAGGAATGGCACCTGCCTTCCTGCTCAGGTGGTGAGAGAGGTGGCTGTGCCCTACTCCCTGCAGTGAGGTGGCCTCGCCAGCCTTCTCTGTGTTGTGTGTCCCCTGGGGCAAGTGGGAGCAGGTGACATGCAGCTGGAGTGCTGTGGAGTTGCTGCTTCCTTGGGATTTACCCTCTGGGTGCTGCTGTGCAGCCAGGGCTTGGGATGGTGCATGGGGGGTTCTGTTCTTTTAATTTCCTTCCTTCCTTTTTTCCTTTGTGCTTCTAACTGAAAACACTTCTGATTCTTCTTCTACCACCCCTCACTTCCCTCCCCCCGTCTGTGTCTGTTCCCCTCCCTTTTCTCTGGGCTCCCCTTTTTGTTTTCTCCTCTTGGCTCACGGAATCCTCTTTTCTTTAGACCACCAAGTTTTTATTTATGTCAATAACTGCAGGGCAACATCCCACGGAAGGCGAGCAGAAGTGACCACCATGCACAACCTCACCCACAATTTGCTGAGCACACCTCCCCCATGAACACCACCCACCCTGTCTCTACTCCCTGGCCTTTTGGAAAGTCAAGGTAAGCAGTGTCAGTCACTCTCAGGGTCCTGCACAGTAGCAAGGCCAGTAGCAGCAGCCTTGGGGTTCCCCACAAAGCAGCTGTCTGGCATCACAGCTGTCTTGGAGGATGATTTGGCAGCTGGTTCTCCTGGGCTCATAGAGCTTGCTCTGGATCCTAGAAGCAGGGCAGTTTGACTGTTAGCATAGGGTGGGAGAGAGCTTTTCAGGCTCTGAGCACGTACTAGTGTCCCATGGGATCCAGGCACCAGCCTGGATCTAGATCTGGCTTCACGTCTCCCTTGTAACCTTCACATTCAGCATGTGCTGCAGCAACACTCACTCTTTCCTAATCCCCTGTGGGACAGCGTGTGCCCTGGATGTGGCACTGGGCAGGTGCAGTGTCACTGCACACTTGCAGCTGCTCTAAGAGCAGGATCTGATCCAGATCTTGTGGCTGATGTGGTAGCAGTTGGGTCCTGTGCTCAGACACTTCAGGATGGGGACAAAAAAGGGAGCTCTGGCTGCTAGCCTGGCTTGCAGATCACGTCAGCCTCTTCTCCTGTCCTTCAGGCTGTCCTCATCTGCTCTCAAACTGCCAAATTCTGGAAAACCTGCCTTTAGCTTCATCTCCAACTCAGCCCCTCAGCTCCCAGCCTCTCCCCTGACCAATGGTTCTGCTGCCCACCCTTCACACCACCATCCTCCCTGCAGCAAGGATGAAGGGCCCAGCCAGGTAACCCATGGTTCTTCCAAAAAGAAGCGTCGAAGGCATCATCACAGAGCAAATGGCAGCCCTCATGCTCTGACTATGAAAGAAAAGGATGAAATCTCCAGTCCCCCCAAGAAGAAAAAGAAGAAGAATCTCACCCAGGAGGGCTCAGAGTCCCTTTTGTGGAAAGAGGCAGCAGGCAAGGGGCCCAACAGTGGCTGTCAGGAGCCAGGCTGTCAGGACCTGGAGATCATGCCCAAGCAGCAAGTGTCAGAACCCAGTAGTTGCCTGGACACAGCACCAATCTCCCCCCTCAAGAAGAAGAAAAAAAAGAGGAGAATGGAGGAGACAGAAGAACGCTGCTCTGGGATGCTGTCCTTGTGCAGGTGAGGAAGTAGGGTCAGGCTCCATGCTCTGCTCTGCCTGCAGCCAGGCTCCTGGGTCTGCTGCTTGTTTTCTGTGAGTGGGATGAGCTTTGCCATGGAGCCAGCTGAAGCACTGGGTTACCAGGGGGTCATTCACCTTACCCCAAGTACAGCCCTGGGGTGTGGGTGTCCCTGTGTCCCATTGCCCTGTGGGCAGCTCAGACTCTTCCTCCCCATGGTCTGGCTGGATCGAGCTGACCCCTCCTGTCTTTACCAGCTCTAGGAGGGCTGCAACAGAGCCCTGGAGCCCAAAGCAGCGTTGGAGCAAGGAGGCTGGGGCTGGGGACAGCGAGCACCGCAAGCACAAGCGGAGGGAAAGCCTCAGCAGCCCAGCCCAGGAGCAGCCGTCTGCAGACAGCATCCACAGTACAGATAGCACCTCAGGTATGAGCATGGCCCCCTCTGCCCTGACAGAGCTGTTTTCTTGTGTGCCCCATGGAGCACCAGTGTCCAGTCCCAACTGCCTGATGGTGCTCATCCTGATCTCTGTCCCCACTGAGCTGCTGGTTGTACCCTGGGTGAGGGTACAGCCTGATGGGGTTGGGACCCACCACCTGGGGTGGAGGTTCCCTCCTGCTCCTCTCTGCTCAGGACAGGCCCCAGTGTGTCCAAACACTGTGCCATCAGGACCTTGTTAGTCTCAACAGTGTCTCCTGGGGTGGGATCTGTGTTGGAAATGGAGCAACACAGGAGCTGCCTCTGCCTCCTCTGGCATGTGTGTCGTCACTCGTCCTGTTTCTGCAGTGGCAGCACGTGCATGGGACAGATGGGCTCAAGACAGGGACAGGCACAGCCCTGAGCATGGCTGTGGGGCTGGCACAGCACCCATGAACCAGGAGGAGCCCAATGTGGTGAAGGAGCTGCTCAGGAACTCCTTGGACAAGGCTTATGGCAAACAAGGTGATCCCTGCTGGCCTGGGTGGGCAAACAGCCCCTCTTTGGGGGGGTGGCCTGCACAGGCAGGTGCAGCAGAGCATGGTGGGGTGCTCTGGTCTGACTGTACTGCCCCACAGTGTTGACCTGGGAGGGTGAGATCTCTGCTGTCAGCCAGGATGCCATACGAGATGCAGCCTGGGCCTGCAGCGAGACCATCATCGATGAGTGGGACAAGGAGTTTGACAGAGGGAAGGTGGGTGCTGGCTGCATCCCAAGCTGGAGTGGGTGGGGAGAGGTGGTGGGGACACTCAGTTCTGACCCAAAGAGCATTCTTGCCTCTGCACAGGTAAAGAAGATTAGGAAGCTGAAGCAGGAGCGGAGGAGACACTTCAATCCCTTCCAGAAGCTGCAGAGCAAACGCAACTTCTGGTCGGTGACACATCCTGCTAAGGTGGTCAGCCTTGGCCACCGGCTCTGAGGTGAGCTAGTCCAGGGGGCAAGGATGGGGGGGGCAGCTGCCTGGTGAGGGACTAACAGCACTCCTTTCCCCCCAGGTTGACATCTGCATCCCCCCACCACCAAATGGAGCAGCGGTGCCCGGGGAAGGACCGTCCAGGAGTGCTGTCCTGGGAGCTGCTGGGGGATCCTGCTGCCGAGGGGAGGGGACACGGGACCCTGGGTGTCCTGTGGTGTCCCTGGGGATTGGGGCTGATTCCCTCTGCTCCCCAGCCCTGCAGGAGCCTGAACCCCTCCCCAGCCGCGTACAGACTCTGGCTTCACTGTGCCTCTGGCCGGGGCTGGAGCAGCCCCTTCACCCACCCAGTCTGGGGCTCGGGGGGACCCCCAAAAAGTGCCTGCAGTGCGTGTCCTCCCTCGGGGAGAGGGCGCCAGCCCGTGCCACAGAACCAGGAGTGCGGGGGGCTGGTGTTGCTGTCCCGGACACGGCCCGGGGCTGCTCCAGCTCTTCTGCCGCTCCCTTCCCCTCCCCCGGTGCCAGCCGCAGCGGGAACCGTTCGCTGCCCCTCCCTAAACCCCCCCACCCGGGCAGGGCCCCGCTCCCTCCCACGGCCCCGCGCTGGCCGCGGGAGGAGGTGGCGGGTCCCGGCGGGGACGGGGCGCTGCTGCCGCCACCGCGGGCAATAAACTCGTGGTGCTTTGTCAAAGGGCTCGGACCGGATCGGGACACCGGGGCGGGGGTGGCACCGACCGGGCCGGGGGGGAACCGGGGGGAGGAGCCCTGGAGGCCCCGCCCGCTCCTGTCACGTGTCCCCGCCCGTGTCGGTCTCGGCGCCGTCGTCAGGCGGGCGGGGCCGGAGCGGCGGCAGCGGCGGGATGGAGGAGGAGGGAGCGTACGGTCAGTGCGGGGCCGGGCCGGGGCAGCGCCCGGGGGAAAGGGAAGCCTCGGCAGGGCCGGGCGAGCGGGCGGGGAGGGGTACGGCGGTCCCGGGCACGTAGCCGGGCGAGGTCCGTGATCCGGGAGGAGGAGGGTCGGGAGGGACTCTCCCCGGCGAGCGGGAGGGTTTGGGTTGGGCCGCTCCCAGGTGCCGAACCGGGACCGGCGGCTGCGGGCAGGGCTGGGGGGCGGTGGGACCCGCACCCCCAGGTGACGGAGCGGCCGCGGCCTTGGCGGCGTGTGCCGGGCGGGGCCGGGCGAGGGGGTGGCGGGGGAAGAGCCGGGAGGAAACCGCAGCAGGGCGGGGAGCAGGGCCCGCAGCACCCCCGCAGCCCCCTCTGGTCGCAGGCGCGGCCTCGGTCCTGCCGGGGGCTCAGCGTGATTCCCGCTGTGCTGCTCGTGAGCTGCCTGCAGTGTGGGACCTGCCGGTAGCCTCTAGGACTGCATGTCTGCTCTTTGCCTCTCACCGTTTATGCTCAGCTGCTGAATCCCAGCGCTGTGAGCTGAGCACGGGGAGCCTGCACACCTGCAGAGATGTTGGACATCTCACGAATCACCCTGGCTCACGAGCATGTCTGCTGGGCTTGGAAGCACCACGCTCCCAGGGTGGGAGAGGCAGCACAGGGGCTGCAAGTCCCCTCTCTCGTGTTTCCTTCCCCACTTCCCTTCATCCTCTGTGCCCGCAGAGCATTCCTGTGCGGTGCCAAGGAGCAGCACCGGGTGGGAAGGCACTGCCTGTGCCTCGGCCCTCTGAGGCAGGTTCCTGGGGGTCAGCAGGTGGGTTTTCCTTGAGTGAGGACTTTGCTGAAGGAAGGATGGAGTTTGGGTGAGATGTGAAACCAAGGTCCCGATGCTGGTGGTTGTTCTTCCCAGGAGCCGTGGTCACACAGGCACTGCCCATGCCAGTGAAGACGCTGCTGCCAGCAGTGCTGGCTCACGGGCTGCCTGCCCACTTCCACTGTTGTGCAACCCAGCTGATTAGGAGACTGCTGTTCCGTCCCAGAAGAGAGTGTGCTTGGCAGTGGGGACTTTGCTGTGCGAGATAAGGTGCGAGCGCTGGGTGCTGGTGCGTGGCCTGGCATGGGCGTGTCAGATACAGACCATGGGCAGGAGGCACTGCAGGGAGCAATTCTGTGAGCAGCCTCTTGCTGCTTCCTGGAATCACCTAGAAAATGTCCCAGGTTGTCTGTCAGCATCAGAAAAAGCCCACTACCCATGTCATGAGACAGCAGAAGGGGTAGCACAGCCACCTTCCCAACCCAGACACTGTCCCCATTGCAAGGGCCTCATGGTCTGCAACTCTCATGCCTTCAAGCTCTTGTTGGTTTTGCAGGGGACAGTCTGGTGAGGCCTTAGCATGATGCAAGCCCGACATGGAGGCTCTTGGTGGTGGGATTGTGCTGACAGCAGTGTCTGCCCCACGATACGTGGCCCCTCTCTATCCGTCTGCCTCAGCAGAGAGCAAATCCCAGAGCAAGCAGCTGGTGGCACAGATGCAGGCTCCCCCTGCTCCCACCCCCTCCGCAGCATCTCCCCTCAGGGACAGCAGTGAGACTAAACCTATCGGACCAGAGCTACTGAGCAAGAGGGTGTGGGGGCAAACGCCTCTGGCCTGGTGGAGCGGCGGTGTCATGGTGAGGAACCGGCCCAGCTGCTCCTGCCCCACTGAGCTGCAGCACCGGTGAGCAGCCACAGGCAGCATGGTCCCAGCACAGCACCTTATCCCGAGCTGGGCTCAGGCCCAGCCCCAGGGTGAGGGGGATTGGGTAGTGCTGGTAATCCTGCAGCACCCGAAGGATTACTGCTCGCTCTGGTATATGGGGGATTAAGGGATTTCTCTAAGCGGGGCTGATGCAGCCTCCAGCAAAGCAGCTTGTGCTGGGGGACTTGCTGTCTGGGGTGGGATGGCCAGTGCCTGGACACGAGCGGGCTGCACAGGGTGTGGGAGGACCCCACTGGAGGGTGGGGTGTCAGGTCCCCTGGCAGGCTGCAGGTCCCCCCAGAGAGATGGCTTTGGGCTCAGCAGGGTTCAGGCAGCACCACATGGGGCAGAGGCAGTGAGCCGGTTCTCCTGAGTTGTTTGTGAGCAGAGAATGATGTGCCACCTTGCTGATACTCAGCAGTTATGGAGCGGGGACACAGCAGTGCCCATGTGTCTCCAGGAGGCTGTTGCAGCCCATCTGGGCACTGGGCTGTTGTGGTGTGGTCCCTGGGCCCCCCCTTTCTGGCAGACAAAGGGCTAGAGCTATGGTTAACATAACCCCAGGGTGTTTATAAACACCCCACCTGGCCCGGGCAGGGTACAAGGATTGAATTGGGTGTCCAGGTCGCTCTGCATGGGAGATGTGCCTGTCCCTTCTTCAGGTCATCTGGATTACCCATGGGTGCCCTTGTCACAGGGGTTTCTACAGATGCTGGCAGAGACCTTGGGCAAGCACTTGCCTCACTATGTGTCTGGCTCCATCCTCACCCGCCCTTATGCCTCCCAGTGATGTAGCAACCACTGCTACAGCCCCTGGGAATGGGGAAGTGGTGTCCAAACCCCGTCAGTCACATCAGTGGAGGGTGCCAGGCTGCCCTCACAGCTCCAGGAGCTGCCCTCCTCTGCCCACCCTCCTGCCTGCAGCAGTCCTGGGACCCGGGGTCCCCTTCTTGTCCCTCACCACCTTGCCTCTAAGGGCACTTTGCTCCCGGGGTGCCCTTCCTCACTGCTTGCCCAGGTCCGGTTTCTCCTGGCTCATCACATCCCAGTCCTTGCCGGTGTGGGCGAGCAGAGGTTGCTGGCTCCGGGCAGCCCAGAGCCGGCAGCGGGGCCGTCCGCAGGACGCTGCCTCCTGCCCCGACAGGCTCTGTGGGGTTTGTTACTCACGGCCGTGCCCCGTGCTGGGGGATGGCTCCTGCTTGAAGGGAAAGAGCTGTCGGTCCGGTTTGGGTTCGTGCGGCGCCTGTGGGTCTGGGGGACACCAGGTGCAGTGGGGCTGGGCGGTGGGAGGGCTGCATTTCCCCCCCAGCAGTCCCCAAGACCAGGATCCTGGGGCAGGGCCCCCCCAGTTGCCGCTGCGGGAGGCAGCTCCGTGCCGCCGGGACATGCCCAGAGCTCCGCGGGCCTGCCCGTGCACGGCGTGGGGCAGGCTCAGCCTGTCGGGGCTGTGCCGGGATCGACGCCCGGGCCCTGTGCCTCACAAGCGGGGGCCGCGGCTGCACCCCCTGCTCCCCACGCCTCCCCGGAGCCGTCTCGTCTCTCCGTGCACCTTCCTTCCTTCCTTCCTTCGTGCAGCGCTGGTTGCTACGCGACCGCCAGCTCCCGATGCTTAACGCTTTAATACGGAGGGATAAAACCGCTCTAAAAATACCCCCCTGCCGCCCCCCCGCGGGGCAAGGGGGCTGTGGGGGGCAGATGGCTCAGGGAAGGGGGGGCTGCCAGGGACTTCCCAAACTCCCCGTCCTCTAAGTGGCTTTGAGCCGCCGGCCGGAGCGCCGGGAGCGGAGCGGGCTGGTGTGCGGGAGCGGCGAGGATTGGCTGGGGCTGGTGCGTGGGCTCCTGCAGCTGGAGCTGCCCTGCCAGAGCCGCCTTCCCCGGCTCCAGACAGAGTGGGGACTCCTCCAGCTCCCCTGCCTGCACCCTGCCCGCGGGGCCCGGCACCGGGGAGCCTGCCGCCGAGCCCCACGGTGCCTGCCAGATTTCTGCCTGCTCCCGCCTGCCCCACCGGAGCTGGTGGCGTCTGTCACAGGACCTCCGCAGCATGGGGACAGTCAGCGAGCTCTGTGCCTCCAGTTTCCAGGCCTTCCTCTGCCCCTCGGTGGCCGCCAAGGCAGGTAGGCACTTCCTGCCCTCCCCTCTGCCCTCCGTGGGGTTCCTGTCCCCACAGCAGACATGGCGGTGCCTGGAGCTCCGGCTCCATATGGCTCCTGCCAGCAGCGGCACAGACGGTCCTTGCCGCCTCCTTCCCCCACGCACCTCCAGCTATAGGCTGCGGGTGCTTAGCGCCGGCAGAATGGCCGAGCACTGGGCTGCCTCACATGCCATGGCCCTGTGCCGGTGCCAGGATGGGATGGTGATGCCATGGGGCACAAAGGTGAGACCTGCTCTGGTCAGCTCCTTGGCTCTGGGCTCTGCTCCACCTCGGGCCTGGCAAATGGTGTGGAGACCGGGCATGGTGCCTGCCAGACGGTGCTTCCAGCACCTGCTTGGTATGTGTGGCCATGGCTGGATTGGTGCTTGCCCAGCTGCACTGTGGGCTGGAGCTTTGTCCTTGGGGTGGAGGAACACGGAGCCACAGGGGAATGAGGCAATGGCTGTGGACATGGGTTCCCTGTCAGGCTCGCTGAGCAGGGGTGATGATTAGGGCTGTGCCAAAGCAGGACAAAGGCCCTGTCAGGACAAAGGTCCTGGCTGGCTCTGAGCACTTGGCCCAGCCACCTGGGAGGTTCTTGTCTGGAGCCGCCTGTCCCCAACCCCTTCTCCTGCCACTCCTCCTTGGGGAAGGGCAGGGCTGACGCAACCCAGGATGCTCTGGCAGCGCAGTGAAAACAGGATGTGGTGCACTGAGATGGGCAGGAAGCTTCTGGGGGCCCCATGGGTCCCTGGGTGCAGGATATGGAGGGAGGGGGTAGCAGCATCCTGGACTTGACCCATGATCTGCCCAAAGGCGGTGCCCCTGCCCCCCGGCACGGTTAGGTGCAGGTGTGGCACAGCCAGTGGGAGGGCTGTGGGCAGCTGAGGCGAGGCCCCCACAGCCCTCCCTCCCCTCTCCAGAGATGGCATTCTGGTGCTGTGTCTTCATCTCATGCTGACGAGCAGGATTTAGCTGAGTCAAGGCAGCTGAGGCTCACGCCGCCTCCCCAGGATGAGGACATGCTGGGAGTTTGCTTGTGCTGCAGGTGCAGCCCCACAGCCCCCAGACCCTGCTATGCAGTAGTCCTGTACAGAGCAGTGGGATGAGACAGTGGGGAGTAACTTGCCAGGGGGACCAGCATGGCTCTGGCCCTGCTCCTGATCTCCATTCTGATCCCATCTGGCCCCATGAGCTGCCATGGGCTTGGAGATCAGCAGGCACCGGTAGTGCCCACAGCCCTCCCAGTCCTGCCCAGGGCCTGCTCTGCTGGCCACCTCCTGGTGCCACCTGGCTGGGGCCCCAACACATAACTTCACCAACCCAGGGGTGGAGGATGAGGAGCAGGGCCCTGGCTCCCCAGTTCCCCCCAGGCTGTGAGCAGAGGAGTTGGGGCTCCAGCAGCCCTGGCCATGCCAAAGCAGGAACAGGGTTTTGGTGGTGCCAGCTCCTGGTGAGGCCAGGGTGATGCCCAGGCTGCCCTGGAGCTCACTGGCCTGGCATGGCCCTGAGTCACCCCAGGAAGCACCAGGGTGGGCAAGTGTCCACACCCCGAAACAGCAGCACCTCTCTGGAGCTGTTGGCAGCATGGGCAGGGCTGGTGGGGGTGGCTGGCCAGGATGGGCCTGAGGATGGAGGGCAGCAGTGAGGCTGGTGGGGTCAGGGTGAAGGGGTGAGCAGTGTGTCACCTGTGGGGTAGCAGGGAGCTGGGGGAGAGTGTGGTCCCTGTATGTGATGGGGGGCTTTGCTGTGGGGGGGAAGCTGCTGCCTCTAACCCTGCCCCTGGCTGCTGCAGGTACTGGGCAGCCTGGAGCCTGGGACAGAGGGACAAATACTGCCAGTGTCCCTTGTCCTGCTGCAGTGTGCAGGGTCCTCGGGCTTGGCTGTCAGCAGTAGGAGCCACAGGAGCCCCCCGGGGCTGGGGCAGCACTGCTGTCCCCTGGGTTGCTGCAGCCTGAGGTGAGGGCTCATTGGGCCCACAGAACCATCAGGCTCTGCTCGGCACTGCGGCGTGGGAGCCGGTGCAGAGCAGGGGAAGGGTTCACACCCTTTTCCTTCCCCAGAAAAGCTCTTGCGTCTGGGGTTTCTCTTCCTCTGGCTGCTGCTGACACGGCTGGGCCAGTGTCACGAGTGCTTGTCTTCACAGGCAGGGAGGACCTTCCTGGGCTCCGGTACAGACCCACTGGAACCCTCTGCTCTGCAGTCCCTCATTCTGTGAAGCATCTGCCCTGCTGGGAGCCCTGCCTGGGGTCTGCCAGGACCCCTGCCCGCTCCCAAAGCTGCTCCCAATGTCTTTGTAGGCTCCAGCCCCCTGCCCTTTCTTTGCAGCAGGTCCAACCCTGGCAGTGAATTTCCCCTCCCCTGCAGCCATGGCTGGGCAGGAGGATTCTGCAGCACTGTGCTGCTCAGGGGTTGAGGTGTTTTGTCCCTGGCATTGCACTGGTGATGGAGCTGGGTCCTCCTGCAGCAAGCCAGGGCTCAACGGGTGACTTGGGTGCCTGCTGGAGCCGCTCTGGGGTGTGCAAGGGGGGTGGGGCGTATTGATAAGGCCAAGCCTCGGGGATTTTGACTGTAAATAACTTTTAATCTGGTGCCACGAGGTGGGTTGTCTGGTTCATGGTTCCTAGCGTCAGAGGCTGAAAGTATTGGGAAGTGTTGCCGTGGCCTCTGGAGGGGTGGTGTCGCAAGAAGAGGCTGCCGCCGACCTTGGCAGTGGGGGATTTTTGGGAAGGAGGAAGTTTGTCAGAGAGCCCCAGTGGGGCCAGGGAAGTGCTGAGTTTAGAGATTCAGTTTGCGTGGCCACAGTCACACCAGGGGCAAGCACGGCTCCCATGGAGCAGGCAGCGGGTTGGGGAGGAACGAAGCGCAGCTGAGGATGGTGCCGGTCCAGTGGCTCACGGTGTCCCTGGGCGGGGGGCAAATGGCCATGCTGGAGATGCTCTGGTGAGTCCAGGTTACGGCCTGGAGACCACGGCAGCACGTGAGGCCTATGCAGAACGTAGCCGTGATGTGTGGGGACGAGGAGGGTGGTGGCAGCTCCGCCACCAGGCACCCCTGGCAGGGGCGGCGGGTGCTGCCGCTGCCTCCCTTGGGGACAGTGCTGGGACGGATGGTGCTGTGGTGTTCTCACCGGTGACCTTGGCGTGGCGTGTGAGGGAGCGACCTGTGGGCAGGGGCTGGGAGCACCACTGGACAAAAGGGTGACCTTGGGCTGAGATGGAACGGGAATGGGAACTGCGTGGCTGCGGAGCAGGAGGTCACACGCTGGGGAGTGTTAGGAATGTCTTGGGAGCTGTGGGGCTCCAGAGCGAGGGGAACTTGTGGGGCCCTGGGCTTGAGCTTCAAGGATGGTGTTGGGGATGATGGAGTGCCTGTCTCCTGTGGGTGACAGGAGTGCAGATGTCACGCTGTGCAGGTGAGGTTTGTCCCGAGTGTGTGCCAGCTCTGGGCCCTGGCTCAGAAGGACATCACAGAGGGGGTTGTGAGGACAACCAGGAGCTGGTTTCCTCCAGGGCTGGCACAGCACAGCAGAGCTCCGTGGACTCCAGGTCCATGCAGAGCCCACCCAGCCATGGAGGGACCAGACAGGGACCAACACCAGCCTGCCTGAGGCACAGCAGAGTTAAACGGGACTTGGCAGGCCTGGGCCAGTGGAGAGGAGGAATGCTGGAGCTGGTCCAGGGGCTGCGCTGGTCCTCGCTGCCGCCACCCTGGGCTGAATCAGCAGGAGCTGTCGGCGCCCCGCTCCCCCGCTGCAGCCACTGCCTGGGGGGTTGGTGCCCTGGCACTTGCATTCCTCACATGCTGTTGGTGGCACTTGGCCGGGGGCACTGCTCACCAGCCTGGCTCCTCTGGGCACCCAGCTCTGTGTCCCAGCTCCTGACAGTCCCCAGGCTGCCAGCTGGGAGCCTGGCAGGGATGATGCCCAAGGCCACATGTACTGACCTGACCGTGTCTCTGCTCAGTGCCCAGTGACCTGACGCCGGAGGAGTGCCAGGAGCTGGAGAACATCCGGCGCCGCAAGCAGGAGCTGCTGGCTGACATACAGGTGTGATGCTGAGGGCCACTGGCCTTCATTGTCCCCCTGTCCTGGATATGGCAGGGGACAATCTCCCTGCCCACATCACTGAGTGGGCAGTGATGCAGCCCCATCCGGGGTCCCTCAACACAGTGCTGGAAGAGGGGGATAGCCCGGGTTAGGCAGGGGGTCCCAGCAGGGGGCATGGCCCTGGGCCATCAGCAGTGGCTTTGCCACAGAGCTCTGGCCACGCTTGTGCTGGTTCCTGGGGCCCAGGCCACTGTGGGGTGTGTCTGACACAGGCAGGACCATGTCTGGGCCAGGTTGCAGCACCAGCGAGTTCAGTGCTCATCTGGGACACTCGTCAGTCACATCCCTGATTAAGGCAGCAGAGGCTAATTACAGCCATATGCTGGTCATGATCTAAGGGGATTAGGGGGTAATTTTGTTAACCTCTGAATCTCTTCCTTCCTGCACACGGGGAGTGTGGTGATGCTGCAGGGGGATTAGCAGTGGGGTGCAGCCACCCTCTGTGCCACTGCCCCCTAGAGCTGGTTCAGCCCCAGGGCAGCACCCGGGGTGGGAAAGAAGGAGTGGCCGCCCCAGGGGGAATGGCACCAGGGGTCATTGGACCCTTTGTGGTCAGGGCTGGGGGCTTGGGAGGGAGGAACCCCCTGTCTCAGAGTCCTCTCTCCTTTCAGCGTCTGAAAGATGAGATAGCAGAAGTGACGAATGAGATCGAGAACCTTGGTTCCACAGAGGAGAGGTGAGTGCTGCTGTCACCCCAGGCCCTGCCCTGAGCCCCCTCCCTGGAGAAAGGCTGCAGGTGGGAGCCGTGAGAACCCAAAAGCTGCAGCCCCTGTGGGTGTTGATGGTTTTCCCAGGCACTCTGAATTCCTTGAGCAGTAGCAGGTTCCTGGTGTGAACTGCTGCCCCAAGGGTCCTGTTTTTCCAAGCCTCAGCCCCTCTGTCTGGCCGCAGCAACAGCCCAGAGTTTGTTATTCTGAACTGGCGCAGGCAGTGCCAGCCTGGGATTAGGGGGTCCCAGCAGCTGATGGGAGCTGACTCCCAGCATCATTTCCAGTCAGCCAGTGGGGCATGAAGTCTGTCATCCTCACGCTGGCCCAGCTGGGGCCTGAAGGCTGCTCTTCCCAGAGCACCCAGTTTGCCCTGGCCTCCCCCCTTGCAGTGTTGACCTCCCCTTCTGCACAGGGTGACCCCGGCAGGCTGCCCGCAGCCACCCGCCATGGGGCAATGTGCCAGCTGCACCCTCTGCAGGTTCAGTGCAGGGGGCCTGGACGAGTCCAAGCTGCTGGTCTCCATTTGGTCCCTCCTGGGTGCTCAGAGCTGCTTTGTGTCTCACAGGAAAAACATGCAGAGGAATAAGCAGGTCGCGATGGGCAGGAAGAAGTTCAACATGGATCCTAAGAAGGTAACATGGGGTGGCCCAGGCAGAGACCGGGGCAGCAGGCTCCTGGCAGAGCTGCATTCAGGGGGCATTTGTCAGCACTTCTGGGGTCATGCTGGGCTCTGCCACCCTGCTGTCAGGCTCCTGGCTGCCTACCAGGGCCTGGGCAGAGTCAGCAGCCAGGGCAGGGGCTGCGGGGGCAGTGGGCAGGCGGGTGGGGTCAGCAGCAAAGCCAGAGCTGCCCCTTGCAACCCTCCAGGGCATCCAGTTCCTGATTGAGAACGACCTGCTGAAGAACACGTGTGAGGACATCGCCCCAGTTCCTGTACAAGGGAGAGGGCCTCAACAAGACAGCCATCGGTGACTACTTGGGCGAGAGGTACGCTGGCCTGGGTGGGCTCAGGTCATCCCCTGAGGGATGCAGTGCTGTAGCTCTTTGAGCTCCCAGAACAGCTCTGTGGGGCACATGGGGTGCCAGGCCAGTGGGGCTGTTCAGTCCGTGGCTGGTACTTGACAGGGGCCGCTGTGTGCAAAGCAGCCCAGGGCTCCAGCCCAGGGGTAGCTGCAAGTTTCCCTCTACAAGCAATCAGAGTCTGGAGCAGGGCAGGAGGTGTGGGGCTGCTCGGCAGTCACAGGACTTGCTGATCATGCATCCCTCGTGCTTTGGCTTTGTTCCCACAGGGACGAGTTCAACATCCAAGTCCTGCATGCCTTCGTGGAGCTGCACGAGTTCACTGACCTCAACCTGGTGCAGGCCCTGCGGTGAGCCCGGGGGGCTGGGAGCTGGCTCCTGTCCGTGGGGACAGGCGGGGGTCTGGCGGGGGCTGCAGTCACCCCAGGGGGGCTGGAGGATGCATGGAGCAGTGCAAGGCCTTGCTCTTTGCAGGCAGTTCCTGTGGAGCTTCCGTCTGCCTGGGGAGGCACAGAAGATCGACCGGATGATGGAGGCCTTCGCCCAGCGGTACTGCCAGTGCAACCCCGGCGTCTTCCAGTCCACAGGTGAGCACCGGCCCTGGCCCCTCTCCCCAGCCCTCTTGCCTCATCCCTGACTTCCCCTCTGCTCCTGCAGACACCTGCTACGTGCTCTCCTTTGCTATCATCATGCTGAACACCAGCCTGCACAACCCCAATGTCAAGGACAAGCCCACAGCAGAGCGCTTCATCGCCATGAACCGCGGCATCAACGATGGGGGGGATCTGCCCGAGGAGCTGCTACGGGTGAGCACCGCGGGGCTGGGCCGTGGATCCGGTCCCATGGCAGGGCTCCTGGGTGGAGCAGAGCTGACACTGTGTATCGTTCAACCAGAATCTCTATGAGAGCATCAAGAACGAACCCTTCAAAATCCCCGAGGACGATGGCAATGACCTCACACACACATTCTTCAACCCCGACCGGGAGGGCTGGCTCCTGAAGCTAGGTGAGTGCTGGCCACCTGGGGAGGAGCTGGGTTGTGGGTGCAAGTACCTCGCCTGCTGGTCTGCTCCTTGAAGCGTGGCCCTGTGGAGGGGCAGGAGCCTGCAGACAAGGGCACTGCCCCCATGGGGAAGGTGTCCATACATCCAGCAGTTCTCCATCTTCCCTGGGCTGGGTGGCAGGAGTGAACCTGGAGCTCACAAGGCTCTGCAGTGCAGCCAGGTGGGCATCCCAGGGGACTATGCCTCTCGGCTGGACGAGCCCCAGAGTGCAGAGCTGGTACAGGGGTTGGAGCACAGAGAGCATGAGGCCCTTCTTGTCACCGAGACACAGCAGGGCCTTGTTGGAGCAGGTCCCCAGGAGCGAGCGGCAAGCTGCCCCAGGCTGCGTGCATCCCCCCTTCATGCCACAGCCCAGTCCCTGCCTCACCCCCCACAGCATCATCACCTCCCCATCCTGGCTCCACATGCAGGCAGCGTGCATGGCATCCCCGCTGCACCGCCCGGCTCCAGCCAGGAGCCCCCCGCACCCTGGCTCCTGTGGCTTCTCCTCTCAGCAGCTCTGGGGAATCCTTTGCCCGGGTTAAATGAGGGGGAACAGCAGGGTGATGGCAGGAGCAGGGTCTGGTGGGGGCCTGTCCCCGGGGCTCTTGTGGGGGTCTGCTCTCTGTCCTCTCACCAAAGGGTTTTTCTGCCGTTTGCCACCCCCTCGGCATGGCAGAGGGGTCTCATTCCCCCCACTGTGCTGTGACCAGTGCAGAGCCTGGTTCTGGCATTGAGTAATCTGTCCCCTGTCTCAGGGGCAGGGGGAGTTGGGGGACAGCCCCAGACCTGCCTCTCCTGACCCTGAGTGAGCCCAGCACCCAGCAGGTCATACCTGCCAACTACTCGGGGCAGGGAGGGACCCCCCAGGGAGGCCATGGTGGGGGGTAGGCAAGTCTTGTGCTTCCCCAGCCAAGGAGATCCATCCCACAGAGCCACAGTGAGCCAGGGCAGGTTGCCCCCATGGCGGTGCTGCCAGCCCAGCCCCTCACAGCTTCCCTGCTGCAGCCCTGCCCCACTGACCCACGCGGGGCGAGGGGGGTTCTTTGGGGGTTTCCTCTTTTTATTTTTATTTTTTCCTTTTTTTTTTTTTTTTTTTTAATTTTCTTTTCTCCCTCATTTTGTATGTTTCCATGATTTTGGCTCTTCCTTTCCTTGCCCCCAACTCCAGGAGGTATGTACCCCTCTCCCTGCTGTGCTCACGCCGCTGGGGCTTTGTTTGTTTCCTTTTCGTTTTTAATTGCTGGTGATTAGTCTCATTGCTGCTGCTGCTAACCACCTGCACTGCCCCGGGGACCTTGCCTGCCCAGGGAACAGCCCCGATCCCAGCACCCCCAGGGCAGAGGTGTTAGGTACCAGCCCTGCCAAAGCCAAATGCTCCCCGAGACCTGCCGGCCCCCTCTGCTGCCCTGGTGCACCCATGGCCCAGGGACAGAGGGATGAGGCCACAGCCGCTGGGCCACCTGCCAGTCTGTGCTTCACCATGTTCTCAGGTAGCTCAGCCAAGCCATAGAGGGTCTATTTGAGGTGTCTTCAGGAGGGACCCCAGCCCATGCACAGGGGGTGGGGGGTGCTGAGTGCCTGGAGCTGGATGGGAGCAGGCAGGAGATGTCTGTGTGGTGTCCTGTGCTATGCTGGGTAGCTCATGACAATCCCATGGAGCCCCAACCGTGGCTCCAGCACCTGCAGCCCCAAGGAGCTGGGGGTGTCAGCGCTCACCCCAGGACTGCACTGGCCCTTGGTCCTGTGTGGCTCTGCAGACCCAAAACTTTTGGCTCGTTCTGCACTCCCTGTGCCACATCTCCCTGCCCTGGCATGTGGCCTTTTAGCCACCCACAGCCCTGGGGGAGGAGGTGGCCCTGGGGAGTGCCAGAAAGGGATAAGCCCTGGGTTTTGGGGTGGGCTTGGCTGGAGGGAGGCTGAGGAGCTTTTTGGAGGAAGTGCTGGCCCTAGCCTGGCTCTGGGCAGGGACTGGGGTGTGCAGACAGCTGGCATGGGGGCAGATGGGCACAGCCCCTGGTACACACCATGTATCCTCATGTCCATGCCAGCCCAGGCAGCTCAGCCTGGGTGCTCATCCCACACTGGCACTTCCAGCACCTCTGCCATAACTGCAGCACACCAGTACAGTGGATGGGGAGCTGAGCCTGGGGGTGAGTGGTCCCTGAGCCCAGAGAGCAGCTTCTCTCTGTGGGGGCAGTTATGATGCTCCTTCCAACCAAAAGTCTGTGAGCCATGGTCCTGGGCTTGAGCCTTGCCCCATCACTGGGCTGTGCTGACCAGGATGCAGCAGGACCATGGCTGTTGTGAGGAGCAAATCCCCACATCCCCCTAGGAGCTGCCTGGCTGCAGCATCCTCCAGCCACACTAAATCCATGTTTTGGTTGGGAAGGGGTGCAGCGCTCCTGGCCTGGCACCCCTGGCACCTTCCACCTCCATCTTCATCCGTCTGCTTCCCGCTGCTGCTCGCGCCCTGCCTGGTGCGTGCTGCCTGCTGCTGCCCACCCCCTGCCTGGCTCTGCTTGTGCCCGGTGCCGGTGCTGCTGTCTTTGTGTCCGTCTGGGCTCCAGCTCTGCCATAGCCTCCATGTGCCGTGTGCTCTGGCTCTGCTGCACTGGGGCTGTGCCCAACCTGTCCCTCTCTGCTCCCAGGAGGCAGGGTGAAGACGTGGAAGCGACGCTGGTTCATCCTGACTGACAACTGCCTTTACTACTTCGAGTACACGACGGTGAGTGGCCTTTGCTCAGGGTGCATGGAGCTGCAGCAGGGAGGGGGCTGGATCCAGCCTGGCACAGACTGGGCACAGCATCCCGGAGCAGGGCTGGCACCCTGCCTACTGTCATGCTGGGGTGCTGGTGGCTGTGGGCCCAGGCAGCACCAGTCTGCACAGAGGGGTGTTGCCAGAATCCAGCCCTGCCTGGAGGGACACGGGGGGGGTGGTTCAGAGGGGTCCAGCCTGCAGCTAAAACCTCTTCTTTTCCTCACCAGGATAAAGAGCCCCGTGGCATCATCCCCCTGGAGAACCTGAGCATCCGTGAGGTAGAGGACTCCAAGAAGCCTGTGAGTGCTCTATCCCTGCCTGCTATGTGTGGGGTGGGGAACCTGCAGCCTCGCTGCTCTGCCTTGTCCCACCCAGCCTGGAGTCCCCTTTGGAGGTGGGGCCTGCTTCTGAAGGGTCTCCTCTCTCCCAGAACTGCTTCGAGCTCTACATCCCTGACAACAAGGACCAGGTGATCAAGGCCTGCAAGACAGAGGCGGATGGGCGGGTGGTGGAGGGGAACCACACAGTGTACCGCATCTCAGCCCCCACACCCGAGGAGAAGGAGGAGTGGATCAAGTGCATCAAGTGAGTTCTGGGAGGAGCAGGTGGCAGGATGCTGGGCAGAGGGGGTGTGGAACTGGGCAGGGGTGCGGTGGGGACCTGTCCTACTGTGCTTAAGGCGGGCAATGCTTCCCAGGGCACCCTGCAATGATAGGGGGAAGCAGGCTTTCTCAGGGGCATAGAGGGAGCTGCCTGAAGCCCTGCTAGGCAGGACAGACCCCCCTACAGCAGGTTTTGCCTGGCTGTGAGACTAACCTGAGCCCTTGTTTCCTCCACCAGGGCAGCCATCAGCCGGGACCCTTTCTATGAGATGCTGGCTGCCAGGAAGAAGAAGGTGTCCTCCACCAAGAGACACTAGCTGGGTCTGCTGGCCCTGGGGGCTGGCATGACCCCAACAGCCCCAGTACCTCCCCTCTGGGAGGACTGCAGGGCTGGGGCTGCATTGCTGCCTACCCCAGGGGACCAGGACTCAGCTTCAGCTTCGCAGTTTCTTCACCTTGGGGGGAGGGAGGGAGCACAGGCATTGTGGTGGCTCTGTGCCCCTGTCACTGCCTCATCTCCAGGACAGTGTGGAGCTGGGACACAGACACCCTTGTGTGCACGGAGCCTTGTCCTGCCCCGGGCTTGGCTGCAGGATGGGTAGTGTGCATGCCCTTCACCCCTCCCTGGGCACCATGGAGACACCATCATTGCCCTGATCCCACGCACAGGCATGCAGCGTCTGTGTCTCTCCCCAGCACCCGTGTCCTGGAGCACTTGGGTGTCCTGTCAAGAAGGTGGATGGCTGGTGGGTATCGACTGGAGGTTTTGGGGTGCTGCAGGCATCAGTGTGAGGGGTGACAGCTCCAGAGGGAGCCCGTGGGGACAGGACTCTGTGATTCTGTGACTCCTGGCCCTCGTTGTAGCGGGCCTGGATCTGTCCTGGGTGTCCCCATGCTGCTGCCTTGGGCCTTCCCCTGTGGGCGCAGGAAGCTGTCACTGTCACAGTGGTGCCACATGGGGGATGGACATGTCCTTGCCCAGCCATGGGGTGCTAGAGCTCGGATGAGGACCCCAGTCCAGCAGCAGCAGGTGGCATTGCCCCTGTCATGTCCCTTCAGTGCTATCCCTGTGGTGAGGGGCAGGGGAGAGTTGTTCCCCTGGTGGCTGGTAGGATGTGCCCAGGGACAGCTGCTCCTGAGGGGTTCAGCTGGGCCAGGGGCTGCAGCCCCCTTGCCTCTGCCTTGCAAACACCTGTGTCTTGTCCTGTTCCCCGAGCACCATGGACAGTCTAGAGAGAGGCACCTGGATCAGTATTAGTCTATTTATCAGAGATGTAAATACTCCTGTATAGTTTTCTCCTTTTAGATTATTTTGTATGTTGGGTTGTTCTGTGCAGAGGCCTCTCTGGAGGGCGGGGGTGGCAGGATTTTTTATTCTAACCTTTTTGTTTCGTTTTGTTTGGTTTGCCACGGCCCTTGTAATCTAGTGCTGAGGATCTGCAGCAAATAAACACTGAACTGCGCTCAGCCTCCTGTGTTGTGTGTGAGGCTTGGGATGGGCAGGAGCCCCCTGCCCCTGGCTTTGCAACCAGATTGATGTTTCTCAGGGCTGGCACCAAGCTTGGCTGGATGGGGGGGCAGCTGCCTACCCACAGGGATCTGGGGGCTGGACCATGCATAGCAGCACACACTGCAGTGGTGTGAGGGGCCGGGGATGGTGTGGGTGATGGGGCACCCCTGGGCTCTCCTCTGGTAGCTGGGCCTGGGGGATTTTGCAAACAGCCCTCACTGAGGAGCAATGGGCAGGGATGGGTTTAGGGGCAGGAGGGGCAGCCCCCCAGGTGAGAGGCAGTTGGGGCTGGTGTCAGTTGGGTGCAGCTGGTACCGGTTGGGGCTGGTGTCGGTTGGGTGCAGCTGGTACCGGTTGGGGCTGGTGTCGGTTGGGCTGTTGACAGTGCCTTGAGTTTGCTGGAGGGGGCTGAGGGTGCAACGAGGCAGGGCCAGGCAAGGATGGGGCAAGCTGGGGGGCAATGGAGGTGGGGTGGTGATGGGAGCAGGCAGGGATGGGGCAGCTCCCTGGGATGCTGCAGCGTGGAGAGGGAAGGTTGTGGGGAGGGGGCAGTGAGGGGGGGGGAGGATCTGCACGGTCCCGGGATGAGCGGGGCTTTACTGAGCCCACCCCCCCAGGTCTGGGGAGCTGTGGCTGAGGCTGGTGTCGCGGGATGGCGTCTGGGCCGGACGAGAGGCTCAGCTTCTTGGAGAGCTTTGCCACGGTGCTGCTGCGGGTCCGGGCAGATAAGTGGAGCGAGTTTATGGACAACATTGAGGCCATGGCCGAGCTGGACAGGTTCTTCAAGCAGCGGAGTGAGGAGCAGCTGGTGCTGAGGCTGGACCCCTCCGGGAAGCTCCTGTTAACTACCGACTTCCCGGACACCCTCAAGGGCAAGGGCATCTGCTTTGTGAAGAAGAAGGAGGAGGAGATCACCCAGGAAAACTGCCGGAGCATGCTGATGGTGGGGGACTTCGACTCCTCACCGCTGGAACATCTCAACATCGTGTTAGAGGAGGTGGGTTGCCCACACGGGCGGGCTCGGGGCAGGGGGGAGGAGCCGTTCTCCCTTCGCATCCCGGTGGTGTCCGGACACCCCCTGCAGGCTGCTGGGGAGATACCTTAGGTGGGCTCAAAAAGAAAGCAAGTTAGGTTCATTGAAGAAAAATTGCTCCGGGTGCTTGTCCCGGCCCATGGTGGCTCTGGCTGCCCACCCAGCTGTGCCGATGGGTGACCAAGCCCCACCAGGACGTGGAGCTGGGTGCAGGTGACAAACCTGGTTTTCTCCCAGTTCCCTTCCTCCCTGCGGTTTTAAAAACTCAGCAGATTTCCGCCCTTCTCCGCGGCTGGGAAGTGTCTGAGTGGATTTCTCTCAAACTTACCATAACTGTCCCCTCTCAGGGAACGGCCCAGGGCACCCGACAGATGAGTCAGGCCCCAGGAACTCCTGTGATGCCTCTTCCACGGTGCTCGGGGCTTCTGCTCTTGCACCAGCCCTGGCCCCGCGGGCACCCGCACTGTGCTGCCCCCAGAATTTCCCAGCCCACCAGAGCTGGAGACCCACGGGAGACTGTGGGGTGCGCTGAGGATAAAAACATCAGCAAAACCCACCGGTGTCTGCCCGAGCTGCGGTTGCGGGCGGAGACCGTGCTTTGGACCGTGCAAACCCGGGCGGCTGCGCGCTCCTCGGCAAGGGGAGAGCCCGGCCCAGAGCCCGACTCAGACCTCTCCTCTAGGTCATCTTCCCCCAGCTCCGGAGCGAGGACAACGTGGAGGACTGGCCCAGGGTGGTGGTGGAGGACATGGTGCAACGAGCCCAGTGGCTAAAGAATGAGATGTTTGTGATGGGAGGGAAAACGCAGTGGCTCCCCTTGCCGGAGAGTCTGGACCAGGATGTCTCCAGCAGCGCCGTGCCCTGGTGGGTGCTGCCGGTGCCAGCAGAGCCTGGCAGGGGCCCAGAGAGAGACATGAGTCCCTCTGGGAGGGACAGGAGCTGGGACACGGCCCCAGTCCCTGGGCACAGCCATCCCTCAGGAGAGGAGCAGCTTTGAGAGGCTCCTGACAGGCCCCAAACAGGGACATGGGGCTCCCCTGGAGTTGCTCAGGGCCAGTCCCAGTGCTGGGCCATAACCTCTCTGCCCTTCAGCTCAACAGGGCCTGTGGACGGTTCGGTGCTACACACCATGGAGACCATTGTTATTGAGTGGTCTCACCAGATCAGGGACATCCTGAGCAAGGACTCAGAGCAGCTGCTGCTGGAGGGGCTGCACCCCCTGCCCAGGACTGAGTTTGAGTTCTGGCAGACCAGGAAGGTCAACCTGCAGTGCATGAAAGACCAGGTACTGCCTCAGCCAGTGGCCACCTGTCCCCAGTGCTGAGCCCCAGTGCTGATCCTGTCACCTCTCCCCTGCCAGCTGCTCTTGCCCCGAGTGACAGCGCTGGCCAAGATGTTGGAGAAGGCTGACAGCTGCTACTGGCCCGAGCTCCAGAGGATATTCAGGGATGTTGATGCCGGTAAGATGGGGGGCAGATGCCTCTCCCTTCTCCTCTGGGACCACCTCATCCACAGCATTGTCTCTCCCATGGCCAAGGCCTGGAGGAAGCCAAGGACATCTGCCTCCACCTGCAGCCGCTTCAGATCTTGCTGGGAGAGGTGGAACAAGTGGATTACTCTGAGGTAAGTTATGTATGGCAAAATACCTGTGCACCACCAGGGCCCCTCGTGCAGATCTACCCCATCTCTGCCCAGCACTTGCACGGCCGCAGCCAGCACTGTTGCCGGTACCAATGAGTCTCTGCCCCCCCAGCTGCAGCCCTTCCTGGAGGAGACACTGTGCACCATCCGCCTCCTCGCCACTCACTGCCAGCACTACAGCTCTCCTGCCCGCATCCTCGTCATCCTGCAGGAGATTGGCAACCTCCTGATTGAGATGGTAGAGCCCCAGAGCTGGCGGTTGCTCCAGCACAGTTGGAGCGTTGGCATGGGGGGACACAGGGCAGTGTGGAATGACAAAGGGACGCTCCAGGCAGGGGCTCAGCAGAGTTTCCCTTTAGGGCTGGGGGAACTGGGGCAGGGGGGCTGCAGATCCCCAGTGATCCCATGGGGCCAGAGGGTGGATGGAAGAGGAGCATCCCCCACACTTCCACTGCCCACTGGCTCTGCATCTGCCTGTCCTAGACCCGTGCCTTCCTGAGCACCAAGGACATGATGAATCTGCAAGGAGAAATTGACGAGACCCTCGAGGGAATCAAACTGGCCATTTCCACCATAGAGAAGCTTCTTGAGTCCTACAGCACTTACTGCTCCAATCTTATGTCCACGCTGTTCCCGGTGGGTACAGGGTGTTGTAGGGGTCCCCCCAGCCCCATCCATGCTGTCTGCACTGGCTGACAGCCCCTCTCCACCTCAGGAGGAACCACAGATCTCTGAGATCCCCCCAGCCCTCGCCTTTTGGAGAGTGGACTTGTTCTTGCGCAGACTCAGAGTGATTGAGGTGACAGCCCAGTGTTTTGGGGCAGGGCCCATGTGGGTTCCCCCTGCCCTGGGTACACTGGGGCTTGGCACCCAGCAGAGATTGGTGAGATGATGGTTTGTGCTCTCCAGGAGATCTATGAGACAGCAATGGAGTTTCAGAAGCTGGAAAAGGCAGAGTTGGGAGGAGTAAGAGGAAACATCCTTGGGAGCCAAGTGTTTCAGGTCTACGAAGAGGTCTCTCAACTCATTGCAGGTTTTGGTGACTGCAAATACGATCCCTTAGACCCCGCAGAAGAGGTGAGTGAATGCTGGTGCAGAGGTGTGGACATTTGCTCATGAAAACCACAAAATCTCTTGCCAGAACAGGCAAGAAACTGCGTGTAAAGCTGTCCCATGGCAGCACATGTGCTTGCCTCTGGGCAGCCCATGAGACTTGGAGCTCAGCAGATTGTTCAGGAAGGATTTGGAAAGGAAGCACAGAGGCTGCACCAGCTTAAATCATTTTGTTCTTATTGGCAGCAATTGAACAAAGACTTTGCAGAGTTCCAGAAGAAGATGCAGGACATGGACAGGTGGCTGGCCACCATCTTCTCCCAGGGTTTTCATAGCTGCAGCTGCCTGGTAGCTGCTCTGGAGGTATACATGTCCCCCAGGCTCTATGGGTCTTGTCCATGGACATGGGGTGTCCTCACCTGAGTACCAGAGGCTGGCAGCAGGCATGGGGCACCCACCTGGCAGTGGCCCTGGGGGTGTCCCTGGGTCATGCTCATGAATGAGCTCCTCTTTCTCCCACAGCTGGTGCACATGTTTGGCTCCCTGCTGGAGCGACCTTTGGTGAAGGCTGAGATTTCCTCCTGCTACTCAGCCATGCTGGGAATGTTCAGCACTGAGCTGGAGAAAGCAGAGGTGCTGTACGATGCTCAGACACAGTGCAAGGAGGGCCTGACCACCAGCAAAAACATGCCACCGGTGGCTGGGCGGCTGCAGTGGGCTCTGGATCTGCAGCACCAGCTGCAGGTGCACACAAGGACTTGTTCGCCATCAACCACCCGTACGTGTGGGTCAGCAGTCACCCCTCGGGGACACTGGGCAGCAGCCAGGGAAGGGGCTCTCCCTGTGTGTGTCTCCTCCTGTGTTCTGCCACAGCAGCTGCTTCTTTCTTGTCACCCTCACAGGGTCATGGTCAGTGATGAAGCAAAACTGGTGTCCAAAAAGTACGAGGAGATGATGGAGCTGCTGCAAGGTTACCGTCAGGAGATCTACGGGGCATGGGCAGGTGGTGCTGGCAGGGACTGCTACTTCAGCTTGGAGCAGCCCCTCATACGCAGGGACCCCAAATCCTCCCTCCTCGGCGTCAAACTTCAGCAAACAGGTCTGTGCTGGGGCTGGTGGCCAGCCGGGGGCAGGGGAATGCAGTGACCCTCTCCTGTGGGTACACTCAGCTTTCCCAGAGGTGAGACGTTCCAGGTGTCACTAGCAAGATGCTCACCTGCCATCATGTCTCACAGCTTGTGGCCGTTCTGCGGGAGGTGAAGTACATGAACTTCCAGCAGCAGAAGGATATCCCCGACAGTGCTGAGAGCCTCTTTGCTCAAAATGAGACTTTCCAAAACTTTGTGGACAACCTGAACCTCATTGTTGGCTGGTACAATAAGGCAGGTTGAAAAAGGGAGACAACCTGGCTGCTTTTCACCCACCCAGGCTTGGGGCCCCCAAGGGCAGAGACTCTTTTGAAGTGGGTCCTGCAACCTATGGGTTTTGGGGCACACTGGGCACATCACCGGCACCCCAGATGCCTGCGGGTACCTTGGCTGAGCCAAGCTGCTGCCACCACCACACCGGCTTCCTCCTGTCCCCCAAGCTCCATATCAGTGGTGGGGGTACCCCCTTTCTCTGTAAATCCAGTACCCAGTGTGCACATCTGGTCTCCACATCTGGAGCAGGGTGCCCCCAACGCTCACCAGGGATCTCCCAACCCCAGGTGAAGAAGAAGCTGCTGCCGGTGGAGCTGCCGCTGGTGGCCGGGGAACTGGAGGCTGTGGACAACCAACTGGCATGTGCTGAGGAGAGCCTCTACTGGTGCCATGAAGGTAGGAACCCCCCACAGCTGCTTCAGCCCAGGGTTTCCCTTGGTCCCACCTCCCATCCATCACCTGGCTGCAGGTCCCAACAGCCACGGCACCTGGAATGAAGACCCCTGCCCCACAGGCATGAGGAGTGGGCAGGGTCTGCCCCCACCCACGGAAGGGCCCCCAAGTGTCCCCACCACAGCTCCTTGGAGGTGTCTGTGTGATCTGTTAAGCTTGGACACGTTTCCTCCCCACCAGGCGTCATGGAGTATATCCAAGAGATGAGAGATACCCTGGGCGACTTGCACAGCAGGGTCCAGAAAGCCAAGTCAAACGTGAAACACATCACCCAGCTGATGGAGGTAGGTTCTGCTGGGGCTTCATGAGGGCCTTTCCAGGGAGCCTCTGGTGGGGATTTACCCTTGCCCAGGACAGCAGGGAAGCCCCATGGTCTCCTCCCTGCAGAAATGCACAGCTGCTCCCATGTTTGAAAGGAAGGACAAGAAGGAGACAGCACTCTTGGACCTGGATGGGAAGGCAAACAACTTAAAAACCCGCTATTCATCCATCACAGCCGTGGGAGTAAAGATCCACAAGATGGTGAATGTAAGACACCTTCCAGGACACCTCAGCTGGAGCTGGATTAATGGGGATCATGTCTGGCACTGGTGTGTGGTGATGCCCCAAGCTCCGAGGTGTCCCTTTGGTAATGGGGAGTGCTGATCTTGCTCCCCTGGTCTCTGCTGCAATAAGGCTCCAGAGAAGGTCCATAAAAGCTTACCCAAAAACCTACTGCCCTCCCAGGGCAGTTTCTGGTGCTGTACAGCTGGGAGGAGGGAAGGATGTGGGGTTTAGGTGACAGCCAGGCAGGACAACACACAGGGGCCATGAGCAGGAAGGAGCTCACCTGCAGTGTTAGGAGCTGGGTATTTATTGACAAGTATTGTTTGTTTTCTTCTGCTTGCAGGAGAACGCAAGTCTCTTGCAGGCTGATATGTTATCACAGATATGGCTGGACTATGTGGAATACTTGGATGGCATCGTGCTGGATGCATTCTTCAAACTCATCCACAAATCTCTGGAGCTGCTCCTCAACAACATGTCCCCTAACGTAGGTCCATGTTTGCTTTTTGATGGCCAGATGTGCCCGTTCCAGTGCTCCTCAGCACACCTGAGCACCAGAGAAGCCAGCATCCCCCCTCGTCCCTGCCACGGGAGCTGGGGACCGAGGGAACATGGGAGGTGGAGCTGCACATGGGGCACTGACCCATTTCAGGTGGCTGAGGCCCCATTGTTTGAGGTGCGCATGGAGCTGCGTGATGGCAGAGTGCAGTTTCAGCCTTCACTGGAGGTGACAGAGGATGACAGCTTCTTGAAGCTGATTGAGAGCCTCTTCCACGATACCTACAAGTCTGCAGCATGCATACCTCGGCTGCTGGAAGGGAAACTCAGCTACAAGGTTGGTGGGTGGGTCCATGGTGGGTGGCATCTCCCAGCTCAGCTGGGCCCCCCAAGCTCAGACTGTCCCTTCAGACCACCCTAGAGGAACACGAGGAGCTGAGCAAGATGCGGGAGAAGGTGGTGTCGCTGGTGGTCAGTGCCATGGTGGACGGCAAGGAGTTCAGTGATGACTTTGAGGAGCAATCTGAGCTGTGGCTGCAGGATCCTGAGGAGTTCCTGCAGCAATTTCTCACCCTGGGCCATGTCCCCAGCCCCGAGGAGCCGGAGCCACAGCCACAGCCACAGCCAGAGGAGGAGCCCCTGGCCCCTGGGACCCCATCCCTTCAGCAATTTCAGACAGAGGTATGGGGTGGATGCTTGGCAATGCCCAGGAGGACCCCAAGTGCCCAGGGAGGTTCTGGCCACAGGTTGTGACCAGCTCTCACCCCTAGATTGACACATACATGGAAATGGGCAAGGAGGTGTCGAGGTTCTCCAACACCAAGGTGTTTGGGGGCTGGCTGCGGAGCGACTGCCGCCCTTTCAAGCAGGCACTGTCAGCTGCCATCAGGAACAGGGCCCTGGTGCTCCAGCAGTACCTCTTCAATCATGTCACCACCAGGTAGGGGCTGTGCCCAGCTGGACTGTGGCAATGGCACCGCTGTGCCAGGGCAGGGCTGGAGAGAGGGATGGAGCCATCTCTTGGGGTGCAGGTGTGTGGGGAGAGTCCCAGGGGACCATTCCCTACAGAACAAGCCCCAAAAAAGCACAGGGTGGCCATGAGCCTGGTTGGGGATGCCAGGTGAGTGCCATCACCTCTCTCCCAGCCTCCAGGACCTGCAGAATTTCATCCAAGAGGCAAACGCTAGCTTCAGTAAACCTCTGGAGGAGGGAGACTGTGATGGGCTGGTGGAGGTGATGGGCTACCTGAACCAGGTCAAGGAGAGGCAGGAAATGACTGATACCATGTTTGAGCCCCTGAAGGAGACGGTTGCCCTGCTCAGCACTTATGGAGAGGAGATGCCAGAGGAGATCCACCAGCAGCTTCATGTGAGATGCCTGGGGGATGGGGGACCAGGCACGGGGTTCTTGGGGTCAGGAAGCTGATGCCATGTTCTGTGGGCCACAGGACCTCCCTGATCTCTGGGATGGCACCAAGAAGCTCTCCCTGCATGCCAAGAACACTGCAGCTCCCCTGATAGCCAACGAGGTCAACACCATCTGCAGGAAGTGCCAGGACTTTGAGGTGCCCTCCCTGGGGTTTGGGGATGGGGTGGGGTGAGCCAGCAGCTTCCCAGCTGCCCTCCCTGGCTGGCCCCTGACCCCAGCCTCACACACAGCTCCAGCAGCACATCTTCCGGGAGAAGTTCCGTGAAAAAGCCCCTTTTTCCTACAGTGACCCAGCTCCCTACAGGTCCTTGAACAAGGTACGTGTGCTGGTGCCTGGGCAGCCCCAGGCTGCCCCCTGGGTGCTGCTGGGTGCCAGGCAGGGGAAGCCCCTCCAGCTCCCAGCCCCACAGGGAGGGTCTGGAGACCTCTGACTCTCCCATCCCCACCACACTGCAGCAGGGATGGAGCCATCTCTGGGGTAAGAGACAAGTCCCTGGCACATGGTTCCTGTCTGAGACCTTTTCTTTTTCTGCCTGCCAGCAACAAAAGCGCGTCACGGCCATGGAAAATGAGATGTCCGCCCTGTCCACCTCAGCCGGGCTGTTTGAGGTGTCAGTCCCAGCATACAAACAGCTCAAAGCATGTCGTAGGGATGTGCTCCTGCTGAAGACCCTCTGGGACATGATCGTCCTGGTAATTGTCATGGTCTTGCTGCCATGAGGGGTGGGGTGAGATGTGGGACAGTTGTCACAGCAGTAGAGCAGGTCTCCTTTTTAATATATTTTTATGCATATGTATAAAAGCAACCTCCTTACCAGTACTTCTCAAGAAGTGGTACAAAAATGAAGTATAAAACCACAGTCTCCAGTGTAAGCCTCACCATTACAATGGGTAACATCCTGGTGACCATGCGGGAGGCATGGCAGGTGTATGGGGTATGAAGAGCTGGGCAGGAACAGAGCTGCTGATGACGTGCTGTGAAAATGTGTTCCCCAATTCAGGTTAATGCAACCATTGACGATTGGAAGACCACCAAGTGGAAGGATATCAATGTGGAGCAGATGGATATTGATTGTAAGAATTTGCTAAAGATATTCGGAGCTTGGACAAAAAGATGCAGAGCTGGGATGCATTCTCTGGACTGGACAGCACTGTGAAGAACATGATCACATCCCTGCGCTCCGTGAATGAGCTGCAGAACCCAGCCATCAGGGACCGGCACTGGCAGGAGCTCATGGAGGCAACCAAGGTGCTCCCAGCCCTCCCACCCTTCCCTGGCCCAGGAGGGTCCCAAGAGTTGCATCCACCATGCAGCCTGGTTTAAGAGCTGCCCATACACAAATATTGTTGTAGGGTCTTTCAGCATGGATGTTGATGAGCTCGTTAGGGCTGCCTCTCCACAGAGGAGAGACCGTGCCCTGACGGTGTTGGTTCTGCTCCAGGTGAACTTCACCATGTCTGAGGACACAACCCTCGCGGATCTGCTGCAGCTGAACCTGCACAACTTTGAGGATGAGGTTCGTGACATCGTGGACAAAGCCACAAAAGAGCTGGGGATGGAGAAGGTAAGTGAGACTCTGTTTTTACCCTGCTTTGTTGAGAGCCCTGCTCTGACACGGCTCTGCGGCTGTTAGTGTTCATGTTCCTGCTCCCAGGGGCTGGAGCCCATGCACAGTATGGCACTCCTGGAGCTCCTGCCCCAGAGCAGCCATTCCTGGTGCTGCTGTGCCTTTCTGTGGGGTCTGGCACTCGGCACTGCAGAGTCCAGCTTGTTTCTTGTGCCCCATCTGCAGGTGCTGAGCACCCTGGACACCACCTGGGAGACAATGCAGTTTGAGTACGAGACCCACACCAGGACAGGCATCATGCTCCTCAAGTCGGACGAGACGCTCATCGAGACCTTGGAGGAAAACCAAGTGCAGCTGCAGAACCTGATGACCTCCAAGTACCTGTCCTTCTTCCTTCAGGAGGTGTCAAGCTGGCAGCAGAAGCTGTCTACCACCGACTCTGTTATCAGCATCTGGTTTGAGGTGCAGAGGACATGGAGTCACCTGGAAAGCATCTTCATTGGCTCTGAAGACATCCGCAATCAGCTGCCAGAGGAATCAAAGAAGTTTGATGCTATCGATCAAGATTTCAAAGTGCGAAGCCCATCACCCCCCAGGACCCTGAGAGCTCACTGGTGGTTTGGGTAGAGCTGGAGCATTTTTCCTCTTGCAGGAATTAATGTCTGATATGGTAGAAACTCCCAATGTGGTTGAGGCTACGAACAAGCCTGGTCTGTATGACAAGCTGGAAGCACTGCAGAGCAGGTGAGGGTGGAGCTGCTGTGGAGAGATCTTCACCAGCTGCTCTGGGACAGGAGGGAGAGGGATTTCTCCAAAGTGGCATCTGCTCAGCATGGCAGTGAGTGCAGAGAGTGAAAATCAATATGTGTGGTTTAACAGCAGGCTTTCTCCTTTGTTCCCTCTTAGACTGGCAGTCTGTGAGAAGGCTTTGGCTGAATACCTCGAGACCAAAAGGCTGGCCTTTCCCAGGTTCTACTTTGTTTCCTCTGCAGACCTGCTTGATATTTTATCAAATGGGAATGAGCCAGTTGAGGTATGAGTTGAGTGCAGAGTGTGGAGGCAAGTCCTGCCTCTCCTGTGTCCTAGCTTGTTACAGCAGTTTTTAAATAATTTTCATCCTAATGAACAGAACAGGGTCCCTGGTGCCCCATCACCAGGGATGTGGCACTCTGAGGGCTGTGTGGGAGCTGATCCATGTAGTGATTGCCCCCTGCACCAGAGGTGGGTCCCTGACCCCCTGTTCTGCCGCTGTCCTCAGGTGTCCCGTCACCTGCCCAAGCTGTTTGACAGCCTGGCCAGACTGGAATTCAAGATGAGCCGGGACAAAAAGCCCCTGAAGGTTGCCCTGGGGATGTTCAGTAGTGACGAGGAATACGTGGCCCTGGACAGAGACTGTGACTTGTCTGGCCAGGTCAGCCCTGCTCTGTGGAGCCACCATACAAGGGGCCGAGTGGGCAGGGGGGAGCCTCATGCCTGGTGTGCATTGGCAGAGGGCTTAAAGCACAACCACGGGTCCTGTGCTGGGGCCTTCTCTTCAGCTTGTTCCAAGGTGCAGGGAGCAATGAGGACATGGTCTGGGAGCTCAGGGTGAGCTGTATGTGTCCCTGCAGGTCGAGGTTTGGCTGAACCGTGTGCTGGGCTGCATGCGCTCCACCCTGCGGCACCTCATCCCCGAGGCTGTGGGCACCTACGAGGAGAAGCCACGGGAGCAGTGGGTGTTTGACTACCCGGCACAGGTGGGAGATCCCCAGGGGGCAGAGAGCTCTGGGCAGCCACAGGGGCAGCACAGTCCCTTTATGGCCCCATCTTGTCCCTGTGCTTTGCTGCAGGTGGCTCTAACATGCTCCCAGATCTGGTGGACCACAGAAGTGGGCATTGCCTTCTCAAGGCTGGAGGAGGGCTATGAGAATGCACTGAAGGATTACAACAAAAAGCAGGTTGGCATCCCTGGGAGCTGACCTGGAGCTGTGCCATGGTCCCGTGACTCCCAAGAGGAGAGGTCTGTTCCCAGAGGTCTCCAGGAGATGGGAAGTACAACATCATTTTTCTGTTCATCACTTTGTTTCTTCCTCAGATTAATCAGCTAAATGCACTAATTTCACTGCTCATTGGGACCCTGACTCCTGGCGACAGGATGAAGATCATGACAATCTGTACCATTGATGTACACGCCAGGGACGTTGTGGCCAAAATGATCCTTGCAAAGGTATTCAACAGAAGGACATCTTTACTGCTTTATTTCTTGGTACTTCTGATCAAAGATTTCCTGTTATTTTATTGCTCTCCATTATTTTCAAACTATCCCAGCTGTGTGAGGAAAGCACACCTGGGGTGTCAGAGAGGCAGGGAGGTGACAGCGTGGCCAGGGGCAGACAGGTCCAGGAGGGGTAGGAGCCAGATGCCAGTGGGGGGGGAGGAGGGCATCCCTGGTCCCTGCCCACCCCTGACAGCCACTGCCCACAGGTGGAGAGCGCCCAGGCCTTCACCTGGCAGTCCCAGCTCCGGCACCGCTGGGACGAGGAGAAGCAGCACTGCTATGCCAACATCTGTGATGCTCAGCTCCAGTACTCGTACGAGTACCTGGGGAACACCCCCCGCCTCGTCATCACCCCCCTGACTGACCGGTATGCACTGGGACCCCCCCCAGTTCCCAGCCACAGAGCTGTGGTGGGCATGGTGGGTCCCTCGGTGCTGTCGGCACCGCTCAGCCCTTCCCACCCCTCCCACAGGTGCTACATCACCCTGACACAGTCCCTCCACCTCTACATGGGAGGGGCCCCCGCCGGCCCCGCGGGCACCGGGAAGACGGAGACCACCAAGGACCTGGGCCGGGCAGTGGGAATAATGGTCTATGTCTTCAACTGCTCTGAGCAGATGGACTACAAGGTAGGGGATGGGACACCAGGGTGAGAGCCATGGGGTGTCTGCCAGGACAACCAGGACCCTCTTTTGGAGGACAGCCCTGTGATGTCCCCCCACACTCAGCAGCAGTGTCTGGAGCTGGAGCCCTGGAGATGCTCTCCCCTCTCTGGCTCAGCAGCTGGCAAGAAACCTGTAGGTCCAGCTCCTGTTGACATCCCACCCCACTCTCTCCCACCACGGCTCCATCCAGATCAGGTCCCTGGAAGCCTGAGGGAGTCTGAGGGGGGCTGTGGAGCATTTCCTGAGCCATAAAAGCAGGAGCAGGTCCCAGCACCTGGGCTTTCAAATCCCCATGCTGCAGCCCCTTGGTCAAATCTCAGTGTCTGAAGTCCACCTCTGGCACTTTCTCTCCAGTCCTGTGGCAACATCTACAAGGGCCTTGCTCAGACCGGTGCCTGGGGCTGTTTTGATGAATTCAATCGCATCGCAGTGGAGGTTTTGTCTGTGATTGCTGTGCAGGTATGTACAGACAGCAGTGGCTTTGTGCTGTGGGTCCTGGACAAACCTCCGAGTTTCCATTCTCATAGTGGGTATTGTCTGAGTTAAACCCAACATTCGAGGGGCCAGTTTGCAGCTCTTTCCAGTCATGCTGGGAGGGGAAACATGGCAGCATGGAGGCATTGGGCATGTATGTAAGATGTCACAGCCCAGCTGTGTCCCACCACCCCCCACTAGGTCTGCCACCCCAGGGATAGGGAGTCACAGTGCCTGGGAAGACACTGATGAGGCAGCTCTGAACACAGGGATTGCTGCACTGCTCCCTGGCCATGTCATTTTTAGCATTGCTGGTGGCATGACCAACCCTCCAAGCTCGCCTTCTGCAGGTGGGCAGGGAGCTGCTGGGCTGCCAGCACCCACACCTCCCCATTCCCAGGTGAAAAGTATTCAAGATGCAATTCGTGCCAAGAAGGAAAGATTTAATTTCCTTGGAGAGGAGATCGTTCTGGTCCCATCAGTTGGGCTCTTCATTACCATGAACCCGGGCTATGCCGGGCGGACAGAGCTGCCTGAGAATCTGAAAGCTCTGTTCAGGTACCTGTGGGCAGTCAGTCAGTCAGTCAGTCAGTGTGGGGGTTTGTGGATGTCTGTGCTCAGCTCTGCTAACCTGCTGCTGCTCGTCTCCAGACCTTGTGCCATGGTGGTCCCTGATTTTGAACTGATCTGTGAAATCATGCTTGTCGCAGAAGGTTTTCTTGGTGCCAAGCTTCTAGCGAGGAAGTTCATTACTTTGTACACACTCTGCAAAGAGCTACTGTCTAAACAGGTAATTTAAGAGCATTACACGGTTCTTTAGGTTGGAAGAGTCCATGTGGATTTCAAACCTCAGGGTCAAACCTCAGTAGGATTGATGGTAGGAACATGCTGGCTGATGTGCTGCCTAGTTCAGGGCTATGGCTGGGCAAATTCACCTTCCACACGGGTGCATCCTTTGTTTCTGCCCTCTGGAGAAAATCAGGAAGTTCAGAACAGATCAGAACAGAACAGAACAGAGCTGAGCCAGCTAAGATGGGAGCATCCAGCTGCCATCTACCTCAGCAGACACTGCTGAAAGGCAGCCAGTGTCCTGCCCCTCACCCCACGGCTGTCTGGGGCTTGTCCTGCCCATGTGTTCATGTGTGTGGAGAACCAGGGGAACCTGGGTGTGGGGCTATGGGCAGGGTGTTCCTCTGTGGTGGTGTTTAAAGCTTTTCTCCCCTACAAAAGTGGAACTGTAACACTTTGCTGCCTATTGGCAGGACCACTATGACTGGGGGCTGCGGGCTATCAAGTCCGTACTGGTGGTAGCTGGCTCCCTGAAGAGAGGGGACCCTGACCGTGCTGAGGACCAAATTCTGATGAGAGCTTTACGAGACTTCAACATTCCCAAGATTGTGACAGATGACTTGCCTGTCTTCATGGGTCTGATTGGAGACCTGTTCCCAGCCCTGGATGTCCCCCGGAAGAGGGACCTCAACTTTGAGGAGGTGTGAGCCCATGCACGGTGCCAGCACTGGTGACATCCCCACCCTGACAGGGTCCATGTGGCACCTCTGTGTGTCTCGGTGAGGCTGTGCTAGCTGCCTACCAGCAGCTGCTCCCTCCCTCAGATCATTCGTCAGTCGGTGCTGCAGCTGAAGCTGCAGGCAGAGGAGAGCTTCGTGCTGAAGGTGGTGCAGCTGGAGGAGCTGCTGCAAGTGAGACATTCCGTCTTCATCGTCGGCAATGCTGGCTGTGGCAAGTCTCAGGTAGAGGTCAAACCATCCCCAAGGTTGCAGGTTCCTTCCTGCCCCCAGCCAAGCATGTCCCTTGGCCTTCCCCGGCCTCTTGGTGTGGATGTTGCCACTGGCCTTGAGCCACCATGCAGACCCTGGCTGCACCAGCAGCTGCAGCAGGGTACGGGGGAGGCATGACCTGTGTCCACAGCCATGAAAAGGGTTGCCAAAGGCTACAGGAGCCCTTGTAGGGGCAGCAGCTCCAGTCACACTGTCTCCATCTCTGCAGGTGCTGAGGTCACTCAACAAGACGTACATAAACATGAAGAAGAGGCCCGTCACTGTGGACCTTGACCCAAAGGCTGTGACCTGTGATGAGCTCTTTGGAGTTATTCATCCATCCACACGAGAGTGGAGGGATGGTGAGACACCAGCATTTGTGCATGGGGTGACCTGGCTCAAACTGCCCTGGAGCAGCAGCTGGCATGTAGACAAATACCTCCATATAACATGGATGTACAAACACTCTGTGATGTAGTGGTGGAAAAGGAAGACCTTTCCTTAGGGCTTTCCACCAGAGTGTGAGAGAGGAGGAACATGTTTCAGGGAAACATCCAGTCCCACATGTCCCTCAGCAAATGAGCCATGAGTGGCAAGGATAAACCCATGTGTCTCTGTGTGGCAGGTCTGTTTTCTACAGCGATGCGTGATCTGGCCAACATCACACATAAGGGGCCCAAGTGGATCATCCTGGATGGAGACATTGACCCTATGTGGATCGAGTCCCTGAACACGGTCATGGATGACAATAAGGTAGGTGCCATCACACCCCAGCAACTTGTGTTCATGCCTGGGTCCCAAGACCAGGGCATCCCCCAGTGATGGGCTGCTTCCCCCAGGTTCTCACCTTGGCCAGCAACGAGCGCATCCCCCTCAACCCCACCATGCGGCTCCTCTTTGAGATCAGCCACCTGCGGACTGCCACGCCGGCCACTGTGTCCCGGGCAGGGATCCTCTACATCAACCCCTCGGACCTGGGCTGGAACCCGTGAGCCTGGGAAGGGAGATGGGTGGGGTGTAGTGGGATGGGACAGGATGAGTGTTGGGGCCCCCCTCACTCACCCACAGCCTGCACCCCCCCCAGCATTGTGACCAGCTGGATCGAGAAGAGGACAGTGCAGTCCGAGAAGGCCCATCTGACCATCCTGTTTGAGAGCTACCTGCCAGTGTGCCTGGAGAAGGTCAAGTCTGGGTTCAAGAAAATCACTCCAGTCCCTGAGGTGACGGTGGTACAGACAGTGCTGTACTTGCTGGAGTGCCTCCTGACACCCCAGACCGTCCCACCAGACTCTCCCCGGGAGCTCTATGAACTCTACTTTGTCTTTGCCTGCACCTGGGCCTTCGGTGGGGCCATGTTCCAGGACCAGGTAGGGCTGGGGGACCAATCACCCGACACCTGTCCCTGCCTGAGCTCTTGCCCAGCTCCAGTCCTGCCCAAAACACTAAAACAACGACCTGAGTTAGTTTCTGAGTTATTCTCTGTTTGGTTCCTCCCAGCTCATGGATTACCGCCTGGAGTTCAGCAAGTGGTGGGTGGGCGAGTTCAAAAACGTCAAGTTTCCTGCTCAGGGGACAGTTTTTGACTATTACATTGACCCAGAAACGAAGAAATTCATGCCCTGGACTGAAAAAGTGCCAAAATTCGAACTCGATCCTGATGTCCCTTTACAGGTATTTCCCACAGGCCCTGTTTTTGTTTCTTGTGTTTATTACCCCATGGCCCTTCCCTGAGAACACTGGCCAAGCCCCAGAAGCACCCATCAGACCCTGTGGTCCTGCCTGACTCCACAGAAACCTCAGCTAGAGCTGCAAGGTGCAGAGCTGCTTTTGTCATTTCAGATTAGCCTGTGGCTTTGTAGATTCTCATGAAATAATTGTAACCATTGCCTGAAAGCAGAAACGTACTTTACACCTCTATTTGCATGTCCTGAAATGCTGTCTTGAGGGAGGGCAGTGGTGTCAAAGATGTCAAGGAAAGAGAGAGGTTGGGTTTGGCCAGTGCATTGACTGAGCAGATACCAAGACATTGTCACTTTTGTTCTGTTTTAATAACTCACTTTCTTGACAGGTCTCATTTGTGGTCATAAAGTCATTAGAATAACCAATCACCTCAGACCTTTTCTTTAGAGAGGGACCAGAGAGCATCTTCCCTTGAACCAGCTGGCACTGGTTCTGACAGGACATCCCACCTGTGCCTGCACACTGCCCCTGGCAGTGAGGGTGGAGCTCCAGGACTGATGCTGTGATTTCCCCAGGCCTCCATGGTGCACACGATGGAGACCATTCGTATCCGATACTTCATGGACCTGCTGATGGAGAAGCAGAGGCCCGTGATGCTGGTGGGGAACACGGGGACGGGAAAATCTGTCTTGATGCGGGACAAGCTGGAAGCGCTCAGCACGGATGAATACCTCCTGCAGTTCGTGCCCTTTAACTTCTACACCACCTCAGCCATGTTGCAGGGTAAGGCTGTCCCAAGCTGTCCCTGGCTGTGCCCCACAGCCCCATGATGCTGCCTCACTGCCCACCCTCTCCTCTCGCCCCAGCTGTCCTCGAGAAGCCCCTGGAGAAGAAATCGGGGAGGAACTACGGCCCGCCCGGGAACAAGAGGCTGATCTACTTCATTGATGACATGAACATGCCAGAGGTGGACAAGTACGGCACTGTGGCACCACATACGCTCATCCGGCAGCACATGGACCACGGGCACTGGTAGGTGCCCAGCCAGCAGCCCCGCTGCAGGGCTGGCATGGGAAGGACCCATGCAGCATCACTGAGATCAGTGCCAGGCTCTGCCAAGCACTGGGAAAGGGGGATCCCCACTCCTGTGTCCTCCCAGTGGAGCTCTATGGGGCACAGCCCGGCATCCCATCCCCAGGAACACGTCACAGTGCTTGTCCCCGCACAGGTACGACAGGAACAAGCTGACCCTGAAGGACATCCACAACTGCCAGTACGTGGCCTGCATGAACCCCACCGCAGGGTCTTTCACCATTGACCCCAGGCTGCAGGTAGGCAGCAGCAGTGTCCCAGAGGGTTTGCTCTCCTGGGACCAGAGCCCAGATGGGTGGGATGGAGTGAGACCATCAGGCCCCGAAGGCAAAGATGCTCTTGCCTGAATTTTTGCCCCTTTCTGCAGCGCCACTTCTGTGTGTTTGCCATGAGCTTCCCAGGCCAGGAGGCCCTGCAGAGGGTGTACAGCACCATCCTGGCCCAGCACCTGGACCTGCAGAAGATGCCAGCGCCTGTGCAGAAGCTGCAGCCCCAGCTGATTGCAGCAGCACTGGGTGAGAAATGGTCCAACTAAAACCTCAGCCCTGTCCCACCTGCTGAGAAGCTCAGGGAGGGGAGAGTAAGCCCAGCACAGGGGTCTCTCTGGAGGATGCTGTGGTCTCTGACACTTGCCCACCAACTCACCTTCTTTTCCTGCCCACAGCCCTCCACCAGAAGGTTGCCTCCACCTTCTTGCCAACAGCCATCAAGTTCCACTACCTCTTCAACCTCCGGGACCTCTCCAACATATTCCAGGTAGTGGGAGTGCTGTTTTCTCTAAGACATCCTCATTCCTCTTTCTCTTTCATCATGCATCCTTGCAGTGCACAATGTCCCTGCAAAGTACCACAACCTCTTCCCAAACCCAACTTTTTTAACTTCAGCTCTCAGCAGTAGTATAAGAAAGCTCTGAGGAATTCCTGTGTTTGCCAGGGCCTGTTGTTCTCCACCCCTGAATGCCTGAAAACTCCCGTGGACTTGGTGCGTCTCTGGCTCCATGAAGCTGAGAGGGTGTATGGGGATAAGCTCATCGATGAAAACGATCAAAACAGCTTTGTGAAGATTCTGGTGGACACCTGCAAAAAGTTCTTTGCTGTAAGTTGTGCTGGAAAATGCAGGAGTGCCCCAGCCCTGCCAGACTGAGCTCCGTGGCACAGGGAGGGGTACCCGCCGGGTGCCCCACAACTGCTCCTGCCTCTCCCAGGAACTCGGCGAAGACCTGATCTTTGCCAAGCCAAACATCTACTGCCACTTCGCCCATGGCATAGGGGACCCCAAGTACCTGCCAGTGCCAAGCTGGCCAGCCCTGAACAAGCTGCTGGGGGAAGCCTTGGACGGCTACAATGAAATGAATGCAGCCATGAACCTGGTGAGTGCCCGCGGCTGCGGCATCGCCCTCGTTTGCGTTTGTACATCATGGGCCATTCACTGCCTTTCCTGCTGTGGTTCAGAACATCAAAGCTTCCCCTCCTGTTTTCCTCAGGTGCTCTTCGAAGATGCAGTGTCTCATGTTTGCAGAATTAATCGGATCTTGGAGTCTCCACGGGGCAACGCGCTGCTGGTGGGGGTGGGTGGCAGTGGGAAGCAGAGCTTGGCACGGCTGGCAGCCTTCATCAGCAGCCTGAACGTGTTTCAGATTACGCTGAGGAAAGGCTACAGCATTCCAGACCTGAAGGTGAGAGCAGCTTTCCTCCGGGCCCCCAGGACAGGTCCTGCAAACAGAGAACAGTACCAAACCCTGCGGTGGCCCCGGTGCCTGTGGTGGGCACATGGGGCTCTGCTGGGCCCTCATGGCTGTGTCTGTGCACAATGTGGGCTTCTCAGAGTGCTTCTTAACACCCACCAGTCCTGCCCTGAGGAGCTGAAGAATCTCCCCAGCCAGGGGACAGCAGCCCCAGAGCAGCTGGACCAAGAGCTGCTTCCCAAGGGCACCCTCCTGGCTTCCCAGGGCAGCCAAGGGGCACTAGGCTGTGCCAGATGGGTCACTTTGTAAGCAGCTCTGGGGGGGTGGATGAAGGGGAGGTGATGGTTTCTCTTCTTCTGCCCCAGCTGGACCTTGCCTCCCAGTACATGAAGGCAGCTGTGAAGAACATCCCCACCGTGTTCCTGATGACGGACTCCCAGGTGGCTGAAGAATCATTCCTGGTCATAATCAACGACTTCTTGGCATCTGGGGAGGTGCCAGGGCTTTTTCAGGATGATGAGCTGGAAGACATTATCAGTGCCATGAGGCCCCAAGTGAAGTTCCTTGGATTGCCAGATACAAGAGAAAACTGCTGGAAATTATTTATAGAAAAAGTCAGGCGTCAGCTCAAGGTGAGTGTTCCCCAGGAGGGGGATTGGTCACTGCTCCTGACTTGCCTGATCCAAAAGGTATTTGCAGACAGAACATAGAACACCCTGGTTTCATTACAACAGTGATAAGTTTGAGTGACAAATATTTACAAAGGCTCCTTGGGTGATTCCTCAGCCCAGGGCTGCATCTCTTCACCCACCTCTTCACCTCCTTTGGGCAGGGGGTGGGCAGCCTCCATGGCTGTGAGCTGGGGCTGAATTGTGCTAGTTGCTCACTGGACAGCCACATGGGCACCCTTCTCAGCCACTGCCACCAAGGGGACAATCCAGAGCCACAGGGTACACAACCATGGACCATCTCCCCATACTTGGGCCAAGTCCTGCTCTCAAGCAGAACTCAGCAGCAGTGAGGGGCCTGCAGGGATGCTCTTGCTGCCAGCAGCAAGGATGCTCACCATGCTGCTCTGCCCTAGGTCATCCTCTGCTTCTCCCCCGTGGGCTCAACCCTGCGGGTACGGGCGAGGAGGTTCCCTGCCGTGGTCAACTGCACAGCCATCGATTGGTTCCACGAGTGGCCAGAGGATGCACTCGTGTCTGTTAGCAGCAGGTTCCTGGAGGAAACAGCAGACATTGAGGTGAGCTGGGACTCTGGATCACTGCACACTGTCCCCATCCACAGCCCTCTGTCCCCAGGGATGGGGGAAACGAGGCTGCCTCTGGGAATGACCCTCACTGCTGCTGCTGTCCCTTCTGCAACGTGCCCAGGGAGGGGGTCTGGCGTGACCCCGGGGCAGTGAGCTGGGGCTGGGGCTGCAGCCCCACACCGTTCCTGTGGGGATGAACCTCAGCTCTGCCCCAGCACTGGCACTGTGTCCTCATGGCACCGCAGTTGACTGTCTGTGTTCCTGATGCAGCCCGAGGTCAAGGTCTCCATCAGCAAATTCATGTCCTACGTTCATATGAGTGTTAAGGAGATGTCCAAGACTTACCTGGCTGTGGAGAGACGCTACAATTACACCACACCAAAGACCTTCCTGGAGCAGATAAAGCTCTACCAAAATCTGCTGTTGCAAAAACGGAACGAGCTCACTGCCAAGATTGAGAGGCTGGAGAAGGGGCTGACGAAGCTGCAGAGCACAACATCACAGGTGCCTGCCCACAGCATCACTTGTGCACCGTGCCCACCATGGGGCTGACAGGGGGGGCAACAAGAGGATGTGTGTCCTTCGGGGTGGCCACAGGTCCTCGAACTGCCACTGTGAGGCTGGGCAGGAGCAACACTCTGATCCTCTCCATTTCTCTCACCATCAAGGTGGATGATCTGAAGGCCAAGCTGGCAATCCAGGAGGTAGAACTGAAGCAGAAGAATGAGGATGCAGATAAACTGATCCATGTGGTGGGTGTTGAGACAGAGAAGGTCAGCAAGGAGAAAGCCATTGCTGATGAAGAGGAGCTGAAGGTCCAGGCCATCAACAAGGTGCGTGGTGCTGAGCTGGTGCCCACCATGCCAAGGGCTAACATGAGACCGGGCAGCACAAGCTGTGTTGGCTTCAGCCATTCACCAGTCCTGTCCCCTCCCACTCCAGATGGTGACTGAGAAGCAGCAAGCCTGCGAGACCGACCTGGCAAAAGCTGAGCCAGCACTCGTAGCTGCCCAGGAAGCCCTTGACACACTCAACAAGGTGAGTGACCCCTTGGTGGGAAGCTGGTCCCTGGCTGGCAATGGGGCAATGCTCAGCAGCTCCTCTATCCTTTCCCAGAAAAACCTGACGGAGCTGAAGTCCTTTGGGTCCCCTCCTGAAACAGTGGTGAATGTGACTGCTGCTGTGATGGTCCTCACGGCCCCCAAGGGCATCATCCCGAAGGACAGGAGCTGGAAGGCAGCAAAAGTCATGATGGGGAAAGTAGACAGTTTCCTTGATGCCTTGAAGAACTTTGACAAGGAGCACATCCCTGAGGCTTGCCTCAAGGCCTTCCAGTGAGTTTATGTCTGGCCCCTGGTCCTGTGCTGGGCAGAAGGTCCTGGAGAGACCCTCACCAGTGAGCACAGCGGGGTCCTGGAGCAGGAACAGGGTTCAGGCGTTTGCTTTGCTCTCCTACCCAGCCTCTGAGCCCTGGGAGGAGCAGGACAGGGCAGCATGGTGTCACCTTCTCCCATTCCAGACCCTACCAGTCAGACCCCAGTTTTAATCCTGAGTTTATCAAGACCCAGTCTGCAGCTGCTGCAGGACTTTGCTCCTGGTGCCTCAACATCGTCCGCTTCTACGAGGTGTACTGCGACGTGGAGCCCAAGAGGCTGGCGCTGGAGGAGGCCAACGCTGAGCTGGCAGAGGCACAAGAAAAACTCAGTCAGATTAAGCAGAAAGTTGCTGTAAGTGTGTGTTCTCCCCGGGCAGGGTGGGCTGCTGGAGCCAGCTGCTGTGTGCCCTGGCTGCCACCCCAGCCCCACCAGCCACTGGCCATTTGGCTGTGGGTCACAGGCATAACCCAAAAATGAACAGTTCTTGTAATTCATATAACCCAGAGCCCAAGTACAAGAGACACTCCGTGGCCAGAGGGGCTGCAGAGAAGCTCTGGGGGCTGCAGGGCTCTCCTGGCCTCGCAGGACCCCACTGCCTGAGGGAGGCAATGGCTCTGTCTTGTCTTTTAAAGGACCTGAACACCAACCTGGCAGCTCTCACTGCGGAATTTGAGAAAGCTACATCTGAAAAACTCAAATGTCAGCAGGAGGCAGATGCAACCAACAGAGTCATCACTCTGGCAAACAGGTACTGTGTTTGGTGACAGTCCTCTGGGCAGGAGTCCTGAGTCCCCCCTGCACAGCATCAGGCACCAGCATCTCCTCTGACCCCCCCTAGGCTCATTGGGGGTCTGGCGTCCGAAAACGTCCGCTGGGCTGAGTCGGTGGAGATGTTCAGAGAGCAGGAGAAGACACTGTGTGGGGATGTGCTGCTGGTCTGTGCCTTCGTGTCCTATGTTGGCTACTTTACCAAGAAGTACCGGGTGGAGCTGCTGGAGAAGTTCTGGGTCCCCTTCCTTGGCCAGCTGGAAGTGAGTGGCCACGGTCCTGTCCTAGGGTGCCTGGGCTCCTTCCCCCCAAGTCCTGCCAGCACAGAGGGGCTCCAGCTCCTCCGTGGACCATTGCCCACCAGCCCCTCCCTGCAGGTGCCCATCCCCATCACGCCGGAGCTGGACCCCCTCAGCCTCCTCACCGATGATGCCGACGTGGCTGCCTGGAGTAACCAGGGTCTGCCCAGCGACCGCACCTCCATCGAGAATGCCACCATCCTCTGCAACACCCAGCGCTGGCCCCTGGTGGTAGACGCCCAGCTCCAGGGCATCAAGTGGATCAAGAACAAATACGGGAAGGAGCTGCAGGCCATCCGCCTGGGCCAGAAGGGGTAGGTTAGGTGCTGCGGGGTGGCTGCAGGCTTGGGCTGGACTGATCTCCCTTTCCGAGGGCACCCACATCTCCTGTCAGAGCCAGAACACCCCCTCCCCTCTCGGCTGCAGCTACCTGGACATCATTGAGCGGGCGGTTTCTGATGGACAGACACTACTGATAGAGGATGTTGGTGAGACAGTGGAGCCAGTGCTGGATCACTTGCTGGGCAGGAACACCACCAAGAAGGGCAGGTCAGCACACCCTATCCCTGGACCCAAGGAGTTTCAGCTGCTCTGAGCTACCACCACTGCCCTGAAATGTCCATTTATGTCCCTTTGCACAAGAGCAGCTGGGATCTGATCCTTCCCCTGGCCACATCCCTCAGCTTTCTCTGGTATTTCCCAGTGGGAACACTCATAGTTGATGTTGAACTTCTTGGACTGTTCTTGTCTGCTGAGTCGAGTTCACTGAGTGATTTAGGACCATTCCCTGGTGCATCTGCCACAAGGCGTGACAAACCAGAGGGTTCTTGGCAGACACTGCTGCAGCAGCCTCCAGCTCCTCCTGCTCCCCAGCTGGGGCCTTTGGGTACTCCTGCCCTTGCTGTGCCTTTTCCCGACCGGGAAAATACACCTCAAATACAGCACCGGGGATGAGGGGTTCTGTCTGTGACAAGTGACTGCCAAGTGTGCAGAAATTAATTTGTTTAATTAACCAAACAGGTACATCAGGATAGGAGATAAAGAAGTGGAATATAACCCACGCTTCCTCCTGATCCTGCACACCAAATACTCCAACCCTCATTACAAGCCAGAGGTGCAGGCTCAGTGCACGCTGATCAATTTCTTGGTGACCCGGGAGGGACTGGAGGACCAGCTCCTGGCTGCTGTGGTGGCCAAAGAGCGGCCAGACCTGGAGACCCTGAAGGTATGGACCTGTCTGCTGGTGAGGCAGTGGCAGAGGAGCTCTGGGGAGCTCTGGTGGCTTTGCTGGCAGGAGCAGTGAGATCTGAACAACACATGTCTCTGGGGCACTGGTGTTGTAGGCAAACCTCACCAAGAGCCAGAATGAGTTCAAGATTCACCTGAAGGAGCTGGAGGACTCCCTGCTTGCTCGGCTGTCTGCTGCTGGGGGCAGTTTCCTGGAGGACACAGCACTGGTGGAGAACCTGGAAACCACGAAGCGCACAGCCATAGAAATTGAGGAAAAAGTAAGTGAGCAGCTCCAGCACTGCAGTGCTACAGGCAGCAGGAGAGCTCCTGAACCAGGCTCTCAGCAGGAGGTTGGGTGCTGCTTGGGCGTGGGGCAGGATGCTGGGTAACCCCATGCCCTGTGTGTCAAGGTGAAAGAAGCTAAAGTCACCGAAGGTGAAATAAACATTGCCAGAGAAAACTACCGGCCAGCGGCAGAGCGAGCGTCCCTGCTGTACTTCATCTTGAGTGACCTCAACAAGATTGACCCCATCTACCAGTTCTCTCTCAAGGTAAATGTGGAGCAAGGAGGGAATTGGTTTGTACGGGCAGGACGGGGCTGGGGGATCTTGGCGATTCAGTGTTGCCTCATTTACACTGCCCACAAAACACCTGGAGCTGAGCTGCCCTTTCCTCAGGCGTTCAACGGGGTCTTTGAGACAGCCATCCAGCGCACAACCCCCGACGATGACATCAAGCAAAGGGTGATCAACCTGACAGATGAGATCACCTACTCGGTCTATATGTACACCACACGGGGCCTCTTTGAGAGAGACAAACTCATTTTCATTGCCCAAGTTGTCTTCCAGGTAATGTTTGCAAATGTTTGGGGGCTTCTGTTGTAAAATACTGAACGCAAGTCCATGTTGGGTTACTCAGGTTACTTCCTTCTGGCTGCTCTGGGTGCTTGGTAGCTTCTCACCCAGCTTGCAGCCCTGCCAGATGCCAGGGCACCTGTGACACTCTGCTCTTGGCTCACCAGGTCCTGGCAATCAAGAAAGAAGTGGACCCGGTGGAGCTGGACTTTCTTCTGCGCTTCCCATCCAAGTCCGGCGTCACATCCCCCGTGGACTTCCTGCAGTCCCAGGGCTGGGGAGCCATCCAGGTTGGTCCATGTGGTCACACACTGCCGAGGTGATGCCAGCAGAGCCCCAGCATGGTGGGTTCTGGTATCACCTGCAGCGAAGCCCTCCTGTCCCCTGCAGCTGATGAGACCCACCAGGTCTGGCAGCCTTGGGGTCCCTGAAGGCGAGCAGAGCCCAGGGGTGATATCACCCTTCTCTGTTGAACCTGAAGGTGCTCTCAGAAATGGATGAGTTCAAGAATTTGGATGGTGACATTGAGGGCTCAGCAAAGAGATGGAAAAAGTTTGTGGAGTCTGAGGTGCCAGAGAAGGAGGTGTTCCCCAAAGAATGGAAGAACAAGACTGCCCTGCAGAAGCTGTGCATGCTGCGGTGCATGCGGCCGGACAGGATGACCTATGCCATCAGGTGCCATGGCCATCTGCTGGCAAGAGCCCCATGGTGTCACCACACCAGCTGCACCCAGTGACCACATTTGTTCACAGCTCACAGTATGGTTTTATTTTTTTCCATAGGAACTTTGTGGAAGAGAAAATGGGGAGCAAGTATGTGGAAGGAAGGAGCATTGATCTCTCTGAAGTGTACAAGGAGAGCAGCCCCTCCATACCCATGTTCTTCATTCTCTCCCCTGGTGTTGACCCGCTAAAAGATGTGGAGGCCCTGGGTGAGCTGCAGCCCCCTCCTCAGCCAGCACCAGACCTCAGGGGAGTGGCACAGCCCCATGTGCCTACCAGTGCCAACAAAAAAGGTGTCTCATGCCACAGTGGTTTCTCCCCTCCCCAGGCAGAAAGCTGAACTTCACCATCGACAATGGGAAGATCCACAACGTGTCACTGGGACAGGGCCAGGAGGTTGTGGCAGAACGGGCCCTGGAGCTGGCAGCCAGGAAGGGGCACTGGGTTATCCTGCAGGTGGGTTGGGGGGCACTGGGGTGCCCTACAGAGTGCTCAGCCCCACTGGACACCTGCAGCAGGAATTTGGGGGGGGGATGCATGACTCCCAAGGCTGTACCAGAGGAGTGGTTCCTTTTGCAGAACATCCACCTGGTGGCCCGGTGGCTGCCAAAGCTGGAGAAGACACTGGAGCAGCACAGCTTGGGCAGCCATGCTGACTACCGGGTTTTCATGAGCGCCGAGCCAGCCCCCAGCCCCGACTCACACATCATCCCCCAGGGACTGCTGGAAGACTCCATCAAAATCACCAACGAGCCACCAACGGGCATGTATGCCAACCTACACAAAGCCCTCGACCTCTTCAACCAGGTACCCTCCACCTCCATGCCGAGGGGAGAACCTTCACTGCTTTGCTATCAGCTGTTGATGTTCCTTTAAGGAGCAGCTGAGAGCCATGTTCATGCAAACCCACCCTCATTTTCATTCCCCTGCAGGACACATTAGAGATGTGCACCAAGGAACAGGAGTTCAAATGCATTTTGTTTGCTCTCTGCTACTTCCACGCGGTGGTGGCCGAGCGGCGCAAGTTTGGCACTCAGGGCTGGAACAGGCCCTACCCCTTCAACAACGGTGACCTGACCATATCTGTTAATGTCCTGTACAACTACCTGGAGGCTAACCCCATGGTAAGGGACACACGAAGACAAGCAGCTTTTTTTTAAAAACTTCACCTGTTTGCTGCAGTTTGCCTCCTCCTGATGAAATGCAGCTTTGGCAGCTCCTCCTGTCCTCCCCTCCCCTCCCCTCTCCCCCTCTCTCTTCTCCCTCTCCTCCCTGATGGGATGGGGGGATTCTCACAACCAAGACAAGGTGAAATCTGTGGGCAAACACAAGAGACACTCGAGACAAGGTCCCCTGTCTTGCTGCTCTTCACTTTGTCCCCAAGCCTCTGCAGGCCCAGGGTTTGCCCCTTCCCTAGACAGGACAATGCAGGAGACATGTTTGTGCAACCCTGCAGTCGTGTGCAGCTTCCACAGCTCTGGGGGAGTTCAGGGGAGCCACCCTGCAGCCCCACACTGACCCTCTCCTTGTAGGTCCCATGGGACGATCTCCGGTACCTCTTTGGTGAAATCATGTATGGGGGACACATCACAGACGACTGGGACCGCCGGCTGTGTCGGACATACCTGGGAGAATACATCCGTGAGGAGATGCTGGAAGGGGAACTGCACTTAGCTCCAGGATTTTTGATACCTCCCAGCTTGGATTACAAGGTAAGGGAGATTAATGCTGCCAATTTGCTGTGGAAAATCACTGCTCTGGATAGATGCACACTAGTCAGAGCTCCCTGATTCTAACCAAGGGGGAATGTAGGGGGGAAAAAAAGGTTTCAGTCCCATGGAAACATCCTGCATTGCTGTAAAAATAATTCCTGTGGCCAGCGTGGTAAGGGAAAAACTTCAGTAATAAAAACCCATCCTGAATAAGCCAGGCCAGTGAGTCATGAAGCAGGGCCATGACGGAGCAATGGCTTGTTGGTGCTGAGGGCATCTCAGGCTCTTTGGAGCCTGCTGAGCTCAGCCCAGCACCTGTGTCAGGGGTACCACACGTACATCGAGGAGAACCTGCCAGCAGAGAGCCCCCACCTCTACGGCCTGCACCCCAACGCAGAGATCGGCTTCCTCACCCTCACCTCTGACAGGCTTTTTCAGACAGTTTTGGAAATGCAGCCCAGGGAATCAGATGCTGCAGGAGGCTCGAGTGTCTCCCGAGAGGAAAAGGCAAGTGAAGTTTCTCCTTGTTTGCAGAAGCAATGAGACCTGAGAGGCCAGGAGGGGACTGTGTGGGGAGGACAAGTACAGCCTACACACGAGGGGCAGGAGAACATGACTTGTAATAATAACTGATTTATCACTGAAGAACACACGAACAGGTTGAAAAAAAAAAAAAAAAAAGAAAGAAAATTAAAAGGTCTTCCTGCTGACTCTCTAGATTTATACTTAAATTTCAGAGCCTCCATGGCTCCAGGTCTTACCTCATTGCTATCAAAACAGCTGCAGCTTTTTAACACCTGAGAGCAGTTAGTAAAAGAATGGAATATTGGTAACAGAGGAGGAAGCACTGGGAAACACAAAGGCAAAAAAAAAAAAAAAAAGAAAGAAAATCTTAACGAGTTAACTGTTAACCCAGGTGAGAGGAATTCTATGGCATGTTCTTCCCAGGTGAAGTCAATCCTAGATGACGTTCTTGAGAGGCTGCCAGAGCCATTCAATATGGTGGAGCTGATGTCAAAAGCAGAGGAAAAGACCCCCTACGTTGTAGTTGCCCTGCAGGAATGTGACAGAATGAACATCCTGACCCAAGAAATCAGGCGCTCTCTGAAAGAATTGGACTTGGGACTAAAGGTAAGACCCAAACCACCTCCCCCTGCCCAATCATGTCCCAGGATGTGCAAATGCCTGGTGCTCGTTTCAAACCCTTGCTCAGGCTCTTACACATCCCACCATGCTGTGTACAGTTTGAGACCAAACTCTTCCCTCAGTCTCGCTTTCTTTGGATAAAACTGACTGGATTTTTCTGTTCTTTTTCAAGGGTGAGCTAACAATTACATCAGATATGGAAGAGCTGGCAAACGCCCTCTTCTACAACAATGTTCCTGAGTCCTGGACACGCTATGCCTACCCCTCTCTCCTTGGCTTAGCAGCCTGGTATGCAGATCTGCTCCTTCGGATCAGGGTGAGCAAACCTTTTGTGAAACTTAAAGCTTAGGGAGCAAGTGGATACCACAGAAGACCAGGAGTCACCTCCATCAGTGTGCAGTGGTTAACTGGTTTATTTTTCAATATTAATTCAAGCAGCTTGAAGTACCTGATGTGGCCTCTCACCCCCAGACTGAGAGCAGAAGTTTGAAAAGGGTTCACCATTAGAGCAGATCACTATTTCAAAATAATATTAGCTAACCCCATCCCACCTTTACATATCTCAGAAGAAAATTATTTAACAAAACACTACATGTGGCTTTGTTAAAAAAAGAATAGCAGTATTTCCTGTAGTCCAAAATCAACAGTTTCGGTTTCATTGCTGCAATGGAATCTGCTGTTTACTCATCCCAGAACACCTCCATCCTAGTCTCCCCCACTGGAAGATGACCTGATGCTCATGTTAAGCTCAGAAAAACATCAGCTCTTTGTCACATCACATCATGAAGCAGATTGTGCTGCTCAGAGGCCATGCTTCCTTCTGAAGTACTTTGATATTTTTGCTTTCCAGGAACTGGATGTCTGGACAACAGACTTTGTGCTGCCTGCCTCAGTGTGGCTGGCAGGATTCTTCAATCCCCAGTCCTTCCTCACAGCCATCATGCAGTCCATGGCCAGAAAAAATGAATGGCCACTGGACAAGATGTGTCTGGCAGTGGAAGTGACCAAGAAAAGCCGTGAGGAAATAACAGCTCCACCCAGAGAAGGATCCTATGTGCATGGATTATTCATGGAAGGTAAGAGACCACATGTTCTCAGAGATGCCTCAGACACTGAGAAAGTCCAGCTCAGCCTGAACAATCCTTGCCCGGGGCGTTTGTCTGAACCCGGCAGCTGTGCACAAGCTCCGGGCGCCAGCGGAGGGCAGCACCCTCCAGGCTACCAGCAGAGCTGCACAAATCAGAAGCTGTTTTCGGGAAATTCAGACGAGTATCATGAACCCAAGGACTGGGCTGGCTGAAGCTACATGGTTCTAGTGAATTAATTTATTACACCCTTATTTGATGTGGGAGTAAGACAAATCGGGAAGCTCAGAGCCTAAAATAATTAACAGCTAAATCTTGGGGGTGGAGTGGAATGAGCTGGCAGCACCAAAGGGATCACTGACAGAGCACACAGGACAGCGGTTGTGTCCCCACCCAGCCAAGCTCTGCCTTCAGCCATGCAACTGTCAGGCAAGCCCGTGCTGAAGGGACGAGTGAGGAGAGAATTTATTTGGACATCCCACACACACAGTAAGGCAAAAACACATCCACGAGGCACAGTGAGATGATAACCTTAGCCCTGATGACTGCAAGCCATGGCCACCCAATCCTCATGCTCCATCCAGAGCAGCTCCTTCCACCCAGCAGCAGTTGTGGGAAGAGCTGCTGGGACCCTGAGAGCTTCAACCTGCTGCAGGTGCTCGCTGGGATGTCCCCTCGGGGGTGATCGCAGACGCGCGGCTGAAGGAGCTGACGCCCCCGATGCCGGTGATCGTCGTCAGAGCCATCCCCGTGGACCGCCTGGACACCAAGAATGTCTATGAATGTCCTGTCTATAAGACACGGATGCGAGGTCCCACCTACGTCTGGACCTTCAACCTAAAGACAAAAGAAAAAGCTGCTAAGTGGGTCCTTGCTGGGGTTGCTCTGCTGTTACAGGTCTAAACTTTTACTGTGGGAAACAGCAAATGCTTTTACTTGCAAGAAAAACCTCAAAGTTGTGTAACTTAGCCAAAGTTTGATTGTCCCAGAACTATTTTAGCAAAGTATCAATAAAAACATTTCTGGAACTGCTATCATGTGGAGACTGCTCTTAAAATACATGGAGTTTCTCATGACGGATACTGGGTTTCAACTGGTGGTTTCTGATAAAGCTCTGGTTGGGAGCCAGACCATCAGAGGGAAAAATTGCATGCAACTACCCCAATTCCTTCCCTTCTCATTGCTCTGCCTTTCCTCAGCTATTTGCTTGAGCTAACTGAGCAGAAGATCATCAAGCCTGAGCAGGACATACTCCTGCCTAGACACATGGATCTGTTTAGACCAGAAGGAAGAAGAAAGGTGCAGAGCTGACCCACACACCAACCTGTACAACCCAGAGGAAGTCTCTGCAAGCAGACCAGTCTGCTGTAGAGAAATCTGAAGTAGATTTCTTTTTCTTTCTGTGTTCTAGAATCTACCTTTATTTTTAACAATAAATAACTTGTGTCATCAGCAACACCTACTAGGGTGATTAGATCTGCTCTGGCCACCATATGGGAGCCAATACCTGTCCCTTTAGCGTAGGCCACCAAAATCCTACCCTGTGAAACATCTCAATAACTATTAGTTCTAAAACACTGTTGCATAAAGTCACCCTCACAGCTAGTGGTAAGAAAAGCCACACAGGTAAATAAGTAGAGCTGCTTGTTTCTTTTATAAAGTAGCAGCATTTAGAATAAATTACCATTAAGCTTTATACTTCTGCCTTTTCAGGTGCCAGAATTACTTTTTGTTGGTCATAGGAGGTCATGCAATACATATTCCACCAATAAACTTACAGGGCAGCTCAAGCCTGTGCTAGCACACACCTTTTTATGTGGCTTCCCAACCAATTTCTTATCAGGATATGTGCTATGGTTTTCACTTCCCACTCAGGAACATCCAGAAATCCCATTGGCACCAGAAGTCCTCTTCTGCCCTCTCCACAATTCAGAAAGACACTTGTAACACACCACAATAACATGGCAGAACACAGACACACCCCAGCAATGGAGGCCCTGTTCATGAAAACATACTGGATGTGTGAACTCCAAGTGTCAAGGGCACACACTGAGGTGTCAGCTGTGCACAGCACAGAAAAAACCCAAGACAGATTCCACCATGCTCAGATGGGCTCCAGTTACTGGGCAGTCCAACAGCCAAGGAAATCCAGGATGCTGTATCAAGCAGAAAAGCAAAACCAACTGCTCTTATTAAACATTACAAAGCTAAAGTCAAAACACTGGTTGGATTAAAAGGGGAAAAATATTTCAGGTGATCTAACGTTTCATTTAGATGGTGAAGATCAAATAAACACAGTCCCTAACAAACACAATTCTGAAAGGGACATTTCAGAAATGGAAGAGTTTTTTCTATGCATGGGAAATACCCTTGTATGGGTTCTCTTTCACTGCTGCTTCCAGAAATTCTAGCAGAGGAAACTCAGCACAGACCTTGAGCAATCATTCCAGTCAGTGGCAAGAACCACAACAGAAAAGAGGTCCCTGTTTTTTCCCCACATGATCTGTTTCTTCCATGTGATGAAAAGTACTGCAACTATTAACTGTAGTCATTGCAATATAAATTCTCCATAAAAGTGACAGAAAACTCACCCAAAGCAGCAACTTTTCTTCTTTCAAAAGAAATTCTTGATCAGAGGCGTTACCAGCTTCACCCACAGCTTCACATAACGATTTGGCTGCTCAAATGTTGATGATGAGACTACACTTGAGCAGAGGTAAAGCTGCTCCTGCTCCTATACAGAAGAGGAACACCAATCCAGTGAATCCTAAGTGTTAAATTTTATAATGGGTCTTAAAAAAAGCAAATTCTCAGACAAAACTGTCCAAGGATCATGCCACAAGGATGCAGCATTTCTCCCACAAGCCTGAAGTTAAGAATCTCATTCCACTCGGCACAACTGAGAGAGGGAGTGAAGCACCAAGACAGGGTCTGCCTGTCCCACTGACCCCAGGGCCCACCAGTCAGCTACATGACCAACCTCAAGAGTTACCAATTTAAACCCTAAAAAGAACAATGGTGGAAGGTTTTGCCTTTTCTGTGCCCCACAGCAGCCAGAGCTCTGCACTTCCGTTTCAGAACAACCCTAAACCCCTGGCTGTCATTGCCAGAAAAGGAAACCTCGCCATCATCTCAAGAGACTGCCTTACGCAGCTCTTTCTAGACACAGCTCAAGCCCTGTGTTTCCAAATGAATGTGCAGTCCTGATTTCACCTAAATTACCAGAAACACTTGGGCTTCTCCAGTGTGTACACAATCCTGCTAGAGGAGGAAATGACCCATCATGATGATAACACATGCGCACATTGCACGTGAACCAGCTGCCTGATCAAAGGTGGAGGTGGCTTTCTTATCAAAGCCCATTAGGTTTCTAGATTTCCATCTAGACCATCCACTGTAAATCTGTTCATAGTCTTTTTTTCATTAACTGAGTTCTCACAAACAACAGATAATGCTCTGCAATGTTTAAATTCAGGGTGGAACAGGGAAGCATGAACCAAGCACTGGAAAGTAACACAAAAAAGATTGAACAACAACAGAAGGAAGATGTTTGTGTACTAAATCAGTCTAATTTTAGAAACCTAAAATGCTCCAAGAGCTACAGTCAGCCCTGCTATGAAGATCCTGCACCATGGTCACCCGATACAGTGAGGTCATCCCATCACTGGATCAAGACCACTCATCTGAATTAAGTCCAGCTCATTCCCTGCAGCACCCACAGACACCCAGACCACTGAAATTTCTTCCCAAATCTCAGCACACTTTTGTAAAATGGAACTGAATGTTACACAGGCAAAGTGATTTCATGGCAGTGCACCAGTAATGTATTAAGTCTTCTAAACAAGGATCACAGAACAGCATGCAAACAGCCAGACTCCAAAACAGCTTCCAGCAAATGGGAGCAGTTTCAATCCTTCAATGAGATCATTGCAGAGCTGTTTGAGAAAATTCTTTTGCCATATTTTCATTGATTCTCCCCTTCCATTAGAAACAAGTAGAGGCAAGATATGAATTGAAATATTCAAGCAACTCTTCCAGTAATAGAATTGTTTTTGATTAGACGTCCTCTGACTCATCCTCTGGAAGCACCCTGATGCAAGAGGGCAATTCCCATTGATCCTGAAGGCGACTGTCATGCCAGGGCTGGGCTTAACAGAACGCATTTCTGAGATCCCAAAGTCACACCAAGAAGCTCCAAACTCATTTGCTTTGTATCAAAGCACTACATGAGAAACTGACTGGGACAACGTCAGTTCCAGCAGAAGCTACAGAGGCAAGACAGCTGAAGAACCAGCCATAAATTGGAGTGGCAGCAAAAGTGCTGACCAGTCCATGCTGCCTAATTGAAAACAAAAGAAAAACACCAAAAAAACCACCCCAAAACAGAAAACCAAAAAAACCTCTGGGACACTAACATTAAACCACTGAAAAATGTTTGTGTCAAGATTATATAATGTATTGTTCTTATTCAGGATCATAGGGCAACCCAATCAGCCTAGAAATCCTCTTTTTAGACACTACACTCAGACCCCCTACCTTTGCTCACCCCCACAGCCTGTGGGCAGCCCCCAAAAGCCAGCTGATTAGCATTTATATTCCTACACGGGATTTCCCAAATGCCTGAGAAGAAAAATCCTCCAGAGGCCCAAGATGAGCAATTCAGATGCACAGATCTCATTACCCTAGGGCATGGTGTGACCTTGGCAGTGCCCAAATGTTGGGGACAGGGCCCCAGAACATGCTGAGTGACCAGCAAGCAGAGGAGAGCCAGCAGATCCTCTTGGCACACTGTCTCTCAGCATCCAGTGCCTGAGCACTCCCCAGACTCGAGTTCACCGGGGACACATGTTCGTTCCCGTTATGGCCTTCATTTCCCAGAAACAGGCACTTGCAGCAGGCATCTCATCAATAGTCACTTAACTGACAGCTCCGTGAGACTTCCTACACTCAGAAGGGTTTGGATTATTGTAGCTGCAGGTTTTTATTGCGACTGCATCATCAGCATTCCCTGTGTGACCAAGAGGCACAACATCCACGTTACCTTCCTGGCATCGGCAGCTTACCTGGTGAAGCTGCTGCTGCAAAGCTCTGCTTTCTGTCACTATGGCAACCTGAGCTTCCAGGTCACGATGAACTGATCGATATCCAAAATTAGGAGAGCCAATGAGAGTCAGGCAGGGAAGGTCACTCCCTGCCAGGTACAGCCAGAGGCCTGCAGGAAAAACAGAAGAAAGGAAGCATGACAGACAAAGGAAATGACTGGGGTAGCCATAAACAATTGCTTCACTTAGAAGAAATGAATTAAACATGTTAGATTACAGTAACTATAAAAGACCATGACACACAGTGAGCTTCCTTGCAGAGGGTCTCTGGTGCAGCTCCCCGTGAATCCTGGGGTGCCCTTGCACAGCCTGCACAGTCTGAACACAAGTGCCCTTAACCAGGGACTGCAGCAGGCTCAGTGTTGCCACAGGGACATGTTCCTCAGTGTAAATACACAGCATGAAGGGTCCCCAGAATAATCCAGAATGAGTCGCTGTCATTAAGTTACAGGTAGTTTTGCACCACTGCATCTCAGAAATACTGAAATGACACAAACTGTAACGGAGAAGCTGGACCAAACACCAGCTCTGGGCAGACAGGCCAGGCCTGCAGCAGTCACCTGCAGAGCTGGCAGCAGCAGTGTCACCATGAGCAGCCCACCTCTTGGGACTACCCAGGACAGTGACATGAAGAGGCATCTGCCTGCGCTGGCATGAAACAGAATAGCGAGAGAAATGCAAGTTATTACACCCACTCACTTCCTGAGGAGCCACCTAAATAGGATATCAAACTTCGCCAGGACCTGAGACTCAAGTCCACTGACAGATGTGTGCACACAGAGCTCTGACAGTGCAACAGCAGTGAACACAATGCACCCCGGGAGTGTTTTTCAAGCACAGGATGGAACCATCAGACTGTTAGGAGCTTGTTCTCAATCAGTGAGGCATGCCCCAGGAGAGCCAGGACTGCTGCCAAGGAGAGGCCACGCAGCCATTCCCGGGGTATAAATGGATCCAAGGAGTGTTTGCTTCCCACTTAGCAAGGCACAAGCACTTAGAACAGCCATGGGCAAGTTCTTGATAGAAGCCTTTGCTTATCCCTGCTGCGAGTCACACAAAGACTACAACAAAGAAAGCGTAGCATAAAAACCACCTAGTCCTTAAAATAGCAGCAGGTTTCCTAACTCAGCCCCAGAGCAGTTCCAAGAATGCCTTGAGTAAGAAGCTGCCGATTCACCGCTGGTTCCTGTAACCTCCTCCCCACCCCCACACCACACACACTCAGCAGCTTCGATGTCACTCTCAGTTACAGCTTGGGGCTGGGAGCTGGCACTGCCCCCAGCCCAGCAGCACCACTGACCCTGCCAGGACTGACACCCACCCCCAGAGGGGCAGGAGCACAGGCACAGGGGCACTTGTAGGGCCACAGCATGCTCCCGGGTGGCACAGAGGTTGGGGGCAAGTTCTGTCACCATGACAGTGGCCAGGGGCTGCAGGTGCCCTGGCACAAGGCTCCCGGGAGCAGGACAGAGACACACTGGGCAGCACGAGCAGTCCTCAGTCCTCAGCAGTCAGGCAGCAGCCCCAAAGCCTTCAGGGTGTCTCTGGCTTTACAGCCACCTGGCAGGATCTGCTCAAGCAGTGACTCACCTTTCCAGGAAGGGGAAATGTGTTTCTCAGCCACTATGCCAGGGCAGCAATGTGGGTTTAGGGTTTATCTTGGAGGGAACAACCACCTGCCTGGCACTCTGCCACCTGACACCTCCACAGAAGGGACCCTAATCCTACAGGATGTACCTGTATCACCCACACCACCACATCCAGATGGGGTGCCCAGCAGAGCCACTCCTGCTGTGGGGTTTTCATTTCAGCACTCTGAACCAGGCTGCCACACAACTGCACTTGCAGCAAATGAACCTCAGGGCAGTGGGAACCCTGCTGGGTAACTGCAGGAAGTTGTGTGTGAGATAAATTTTAAGAGGAGCTGGAAGAGTCTACAAACCTGCAGCCACAGTGTTTGGTGTAAATCAGCTAGATCCTACAGGAGACTAAAGGGTTTCCTTCATCTTAGCCCAAAAAGGAAGCACTAATGGGCACAATTTGCTGCTAGGGAGCTCACATCCTCTTCCAGGAGCCAGACTCCATGTGCAAGTGCCCTTCATCTGTCTCCAGAGTTTCCTCCTTTTCCCTTTTCTGCCCTGTCCTCTCCTGCACACATACTTCATGATTCCTGAAGGAGGAAACTGAGTGAATCAAAGACTGACAAAGGGCAGAGCATGCCAGAGAAGGGAGCTACGAGCTGATCCTTCTGGCACTCCAAAGAGGAAACAGAAAGGAGGCAAACATCAGCAACTGCTCTTTCTGCCAAGCCCAGGGGCTGTGGAACTCCTTGCGCCCTGTATCCCTCTCTCAAACAGAACACCTCACAGCAGATGGAGCCCAGAGCACTTCAGAAGGCAGAGCTGGCCCCAAAAGGGAGTGACTGCCACAGGCACTGTGGCAGCCTGGAAATGCAGCCCACGACTTCTGAGCCAAACCACAAAATCCCACTCAGAGTCAGCAGTGCTCAGCAAGAGGAGGAACCTATGAACCACAGGCTGCTCGAGCACGTGCTTCCTGGAAGACAGGCCACACAGGACTTCCCAGCCAGGCAGCCACCTCCTCAGGCTGCCCTGGATTGCAGTAAGGGTTTTGCTGCTCCAGTTACTGACTTACTGCAGGAGAGGCACAACCCTGGCTGGAAACATTTGGAGTTTCAACACAGCAGCAGCCTCGTATCCCTCGTGTGTTTTCTCTCTTCAAGGACAGGCCCACTCAGCAGCTTTCTCTGCAGCCCACCTCTGAAGAGCCCTGCAAGGAGCAGGGATGACAGCAGCATTCCCACAACCCTTAGCAGCTGCTCTCCTGAAACACACGGCAGGAGAACTCCAGGACAGGAACAGGCTGGAGCCCCATGCTGCATCCTGCCAGTGCCCCACAGTGCTGGCACAAAGGCACTGCCCCTCTACACCCTGCAGAGCACAGAGGAAACTGCACATTAATTAGTGTCAGATTAAGTCCCTTACAGTAACTGAGGTGTCCCAGGAGACCAGAGAGCTACCATGGGAAGTGGCACAGTGACATGGGGCACAGCTCTGACCACAGAGGGTAAGAGGAGCAGAAGATGCTGAGGAACATGGGCAAAACCAGGAGATGCAGTCTAAGAACCTGGGGTCTTCTACAGAAAGCCATGATGGCCGTATCTATTACTTTTATTTATTATTACCTACACTTGTTAAGCAATAATGATTTCTCAGCAACTTCCCCTCCAGCTCCCAGAAGGCACATGGATGCATTGATTCACTGTGCTGTGCTTTCCTGCGTGCCACCAGCAGAAGCTGGTACAAATTTTTCAACACCCCACAAAGGATCATCCCCACAAATTCTGACAACAGTGTCCAGAACCACCACGGAGCCACCACCAGCTCCTGCTCCTGCCACACATCCCACCCTGACACTGGCAAGCTGGATATAAGAAACTGAATCACAGCTGTGACCAGAAACACATAAACACATCCAGATGCTTCCTCTTCTGTCACATCAAGACAGTGCCATGATGACACCACAGGGACAATTCTTGTATAACCTCTGGGACAACATTTGCATCAGGCATGACATAACTTTGCTTGCCTGGCTCCTGAGTAATCCAAGCCTTCCAAGTGAGATGTTGGAACCTGGGCTGAGTGCTCTGGAGGTGAAGCCCAGGCTCAGCACCCAGCCATCTCCTATCTCATTGCACAACCCAAACACACCCAAGTCTCAACCCCCTTCTGGACAAGTCCTCTGGGGACATGGACATCTTACCTTTGGCATGGAAAGTCCACCCAGCCCTAGAGTACTCCTGCAGCTTGACCCTCTCCTGCTGGTGAAGGTAGCAGACCTCACTAAAAAACTGGTGCTCAATGTAAACATAGGCAGCAGGGATGGCACCTGCCACCCCTTTGGCACCAAAAAACCCATTGACCTCCGGCGAGGCCAGGAGAATGCGGTACTCAGCCCTGGTGCCCAGGATGAGGTCCATGTAGGCCTGGGTCAGGTTGAAGTAGCCAGTGGTAAGGTATATCCTGGCATCCCGTTCAGCCTCTGTCAGCAGTGTCTCTGTGACCATCTCATCTATCTGAATCCCAAAAGGTTTCATTTGGATTAAGGGATAGATCCAGGTGTCAGGTTCTGGCTTCAGCTCCCTAGATGCTTGAGAGTCTTCCTGGGGTAACAAGGAGCTGCCTTGCTGGCTGCTGTGGAAAGTCTTTGCATGAAGAAGTTCTTGACGTGTCCTGGCAGAGTTGATCACCTCCATGACTCTTTGATTTGCTGTCTCACAATAAGCCATCTTGTCTCCTGCAGGGAAACCACCAAAGAACACATCTGAGACCTAAAGGTGCCATTACCCACTGTGTGGCAGGAAAAAGCCATCCTGGAACCCTGGCTGTCACTCCTCTGGATCACACCATCCAGCCAAATAAGACAACTCCCTCCTACCTTGGTAGGGGTGAACCATCCCCTCCATCATCTGGACTGTATCATCTTGCTGTAGTTGCAGAGACACATCTCCAATCGCATCCACCAGCTCGGTGAAGAAGTCTGCAATCTCAGGAGAGTCCTGCAGGAGAACATAGCGGTCCTGGCGGTTGGTGAAGTACAAATCACTCAGGTTTGCTCTAGGAGAGAAGAAGAGTCGAGTTCCAAAACAGAGCATAAGCACCTGATCCTGAACACCCCAGCACAGGTCACAGGTCTCACTCTGCACATAACTGGCCTAAAGTACAAACTGGCCATTTCCTTTTGAATCGTGAGAAATCCTTATTTTTCCTTTGGAGAAAGACTCTCTTTCATGTAAGAATCCCATGCAGAAGAGCTATGGTCTCTCTTCCATCTCAGAAGAGCACTGGTATGGTCACTACAGACAGGCCAGATGCAAATACCACAGCTCAGGCTGCCCTGGTGGGACACATAAACCCCAGCAAAGCCCAGCTGGATGAACTATGGAAGGGCCTGAGGGGGCAAGACTCACCCACTCAGGATCACATCATCATCAAAGAGATAGACTTTGATGTGCTGTAGTCCAATGGTCTCATTAAAACGCTCTGGAATCAGGAGCCTGAGAAGCCCACGCAGGTTTGGGGTGTGGAAGAGGGACACACGGACTTGCTGGGGGAATCTCTGCAGCAGTGGAATCAGCATCGTCCGAGAATTCTTCCGGCCTGGGAGACAAAGGGAGCTTCACACCCAGCACCACACCAGAGAGCACACACACCACAGCTATGCACCACAGCTCCTCAGCTAGGAGCTGATCATGGAACGAGCATCCCTCTCTCTGCTGGCACTCCACAGTTTTTCCTTTTTGCTTTATTTTTTTGAAGTCACTTTCACTTGCACTATGTCAATATTGAAATTAACCTCCAGAACCAGAAACTCTTTGATGAATGGGCCTTGGAAACAGTCACTGAGCAGGTCTGATACCATTCAAGCTGCTTAATCAAGACACACCTCGCACCAGCGACACATGCTACAAAGAGTCAGTACAAAAGTTTCTTGTTAAGTGTACTGCTAGTTCCAATAATTCCCACTTTCCTTTAAAAATAAAAATATAAAACAGATCATGACAAAGAAAGGTAAATGCACAGACAAGTGAACAAAGCAAACAAAAAAGCACAAGGCACAGAACAGAGTTTGGCCCTTTTCACTCCTATCCCCCATTTTTAGAAGAAAAGCTGCTCAGCTTGAAGATTTCTGGGAATAAGTAGTTACAGGTATACAAAAGGATAGTTTTTGAGAGGTGTGACTTAAGCAAGTAGGTCCAATCAGTCAAGACAGCCCCTCTCAGAAAAGAAAAATAATAAAAGGTTATCCAGCCTAACTGCAAAGTAAGCCTTTGAAGAAAGCAAAGCATTGCAATATCTACCCCGAGATCCCCTTGTGTAGTCGAGGAGAATTGAAACTCTGAGGCTGGGTGTTCCTTCTGCTTCCAGTGATTTCTCCAGTGTTTCTTCTAAGCAATCCACCTGCAGAGAGAGATTTCTCTGCTCATTACAGAAAGCAAACAGAGCTTTATGAGGAGTGTTCAGCAGCCAGGAGACTGATGGCCATGAAAGCTTCCACACCCACTCAGGTCCCTCCTAATCATGCAAAACACTGCTGGTTTAGACTGTGCATCTGCCAGGCTGGCATCCTGCTCCATCAGCCTAGAGCAACACACAAAAGGGCATCAAGGTCACGTGTGCACATTCTTCAAGCTTCTGAACAGCAATTAATTTTTGCAGAAAAAGTCCCACCATCATTCCCAAAAGCTCCAACATCATTCCCAAATCACATATTTGCTTTCCAAAGGAGAAACCTTGGTAGGAGTTCACAAATGATGCAGAGGCAGATTTACTGTTGAACCCCAAGGCTGTTTGTCATATGTAAATCCCAACCCCGTGTACAAGTCCAGACAAAGCCAGGCACAAAACCCCAGGCAGGACTGTCCACCTTTCCCCTCCTGTGGAATTTGCATTCTGCCATAAGAAACTGGGCCAAGGTCAGGCTTCTCCCTAAAGGTCCCAGAGAATTATTTTGTTTCTGGGGGGATGGACAGGAAACAGAAAGGGTAAAAAACATGAGGCAAAACTGAACCCTGCAAAGGCCGAGAGCTGATACTACATTCTGACACTGTCCTGGGAGGACAAACCAGAGCACTGCACACATACAGCTGCAATCATGGTTAAGAAAAATGCCCAGAGAAAAAAAAATGTACCCATGATCCCACAGTTCCAGAAAAACCCCTTTGAATACTCTGCCAGGGACCTCCCATGGTCTGAAAGTCTCAGGCTCATTATCCTATGAAAAATTTCAGTAGTTCCATGGCTCTGTAAGAGGCCCAAAGCAGAAACTCCATACAACTCCACAAATCCCTGCTTCCCCCACCCCAGTGAAGCCAGGAACCACGGGACAACCCTCAAGGAGACAAGAAAACACGTGAGTCCTGTATGAGAGTTTTAAGGACATGAGAAGCTCACAAACACACCTCTCACATGGCAGGAACAGGATACCCTGGCAAGGGTCAGCGTTTTCTCTCTGCATGAACTTTCTCCCCTTCCCAACCCCTTTCCACTCACCAGCTCCTGCTCCAGGAGCCCCGTTCCCAGGTACAGTGAAGCCATCACCACTCGCTGCTTGGCTGTTTTAATCTGCACCTGAGAGGAGCAAAAAAATAATTTCATGTTAATCCTCGGGCCCTGTGATCACCAGGAGCTATGATCCCAACCAGGGAAGAGCAGAGGCTCCCCCGGGGGGAGTCATGGGTGCCAAACCAGAGCATGGCCCCTCCTGCCTTCAAGTAGAAGGTTGGACTGGTGACCTGCAGAAACTCCTTCCTCACAACTTGCCTCCACAACCACTGCAGCTCCCAGAAAACATTCCCACAACTTGGAACCCACAACTCACCTTCAGGAGTTCATAGAATTCAGCTGGGGATGAGAGCACCTTGACATGCGAGCTGCAGATCCCAAACTCTGGTACCAGATTCCTGATCCACTGGAACCTGTGTGCTCCTTCTGGACAAAGGGAACAGGGTGGGGCTGTGATGACAGGAACAGGAGGGGTGAGCAACGGGGCTAGGAGGAGCCATGATGATCTGTGAAAAGAAAGATGGAGAAATTCTGTGTGCTGGAGACTTTGCTTCACACAAACAGCCTCCAAGTAGGCACAGAGAGAGTTGCATCCAGGGCCAACACCCTGTAGGGATCCACAATGCCAAGAACACCTTTCCACAATCCCAACTGAATCACCAAAGCCAAATCGAGAAACAGAAAAACACCAGAGAAGTGTGGGAGAAGAGATCTTCACATCATTAGCTCCTTCCCCACACTGGCAGGGGAGATGAGGGGAAATGACTCTGGTCAGAACAGGAGCACAGGAGAGGACACAGACTGGTAGCTGCAGAAACCAAGCCTGTGACCTCTGCCAAACACCCCCAGACCAGGCATCTGGTGGTGCTCCTGTGGCACCAGCCAGCCCTGTCATCAGTCACTTATCAACTGTCTTTATCACACACACATCAGCTCTGCATGGTCAGCAGTCACTTTCATGTCCAGCTCAGCTCTCTCTCTAAAGAGCCATCGTTTCTATTTCAGGTAAAGACATCTTAAAAATCACCCCACATGCTCCTTAACCAAATAGAAAAATGTCGCAACCTTCAAACTTACATTAAAAAAAAATAATAAAGATCCACAACATGCAAAGTGCCCGAGTACAAGTCCTAGCAAAAACATAGTCACAGCTCCAGAGCAACCACCCAAGGGTTGTTCAAAAACACAGCGTGTGTTTGAGCAGGTACAGAAACACCAGCCAGCCCTCATCAAGGATACCACTGGCATCCTGCCCAGGCACCCAGAGAAGGTCAGGACTTCTCCTGCAAACTTCCAAGTACTTGTAAGGGAAACAGCTGGAAGCTCCTTCTTTCAGGAGAAATTTCTGAACAAATTTAATTCCTTTGAAGTCACTTTGGGAAGAAACCAAGTTACTGCTAGCAGTCATGCTTTGGGGGCAGACAGGAAGCAAATGGTATCTTGTCTTCTCGTGCATGCAAATCCATCAAGTCATACAGTAATCCTTGGTAGGAGTTTGTACACATGACAAAACCACATTTCAGCACAATCAGCAGCAGCAGCTCCCATGAGATCCAGCAACAGGCAAGAAGAGACTGAACTACATCCCCAAACCTGACAGAAAACATTCTGGTCTGCAAATCCTACTTAGAGGAGTCAGGATAGAACTGTGGTGGCTGGTCCCATCCCACAGGAACACCAGGTCCCTCGGGACAACAGGCAGCCACCATCTTATGACCCATCCTGATCCATTCTGTCACCACCACACACCAAGAAGAAACTTGATTACAACCTTTACCAGAATTCGTCTCGTGGAACTTTTAGGTTTCACCACAATCCAAAGCCCAAATGACCACAGATTCCAGGAAGATGACTTCACTCATTTGGTTCATGATAAAACACTGGATCCTCACAAGGTTTCCAAACACCCTTACACAGAAGCCAGACAGTTTGCAGCTTGTGTTTCCTGGAAAATCCACTGGTTTGTCACCCACTATTAATTGCAACAGAAATCTGAGTAAATTTGTGCAAGAATTTCTAGGGTGGACCAGGCTCAGACTTGATGCCCAGCAGTTACACAGGTTACCAACCCAGTCTGGCTATAACATCTATCTGCAGAGGTAGATCTGCCCTGAAGAGTACAGATCAGATTCTCTGGAATTATTAACAGTGGTAAATCTCCTGCATTTTATGATAATAATTAATCAGCAAGAGGAGATAAATATTTTCATTATGATTCCATCAGTCAGGCCATGTCAGTTGTACTTCCAGAAGCCAGTACAGTAGCTGAGAAGCCACTTTCCAGAAACATGATTCCCAGAAGCCATTTTTCTGGCACAGAACATGAAAACTGCAAGGTAAAACTGTGCGGGTTTATGGATTGTCCCTCTCCAGGCAGAGTTCCCAGTGCTGCTGAGGGAACCCATCTGCACCCCCAGCACTTTGGTCTGAGCCTTCAGATCAATCCCACACAGGTATTGATATCCAACAGCAACCAATCCACAATTCCCAGTACATCTACACTGTTTGATCTTTTAATCCAATACTGAAGTTTTAGAATTTATTCAGCCTTGAGAGCCTGAGCCTTCTATAATTGCCAAATAAATCAGTATTTTGCTCCTGCCTACAGTAACAAGGGCACAGCATCTACTGAAGCATCAGCTTCTACCCACCAGTGACTGAAATTTCCCATGTGACTCCTCAGGTACAGCACAGTGCTTCACTGTGAGCACACAGCCCCCAGAAACCATGTCACACTATGAAGAAATCACCAAAGTTCCATACATTGACAAGCCAGCTTTCAGAGAAACCAAGAATCAGGCTGGGGAAAGCCCTTCCCATGCACACATCATTGAGTTAAGAGGAAAGTGAAAACAGAACTAAATGGCACCACCTCTGATCTTTTCAGCATAAAAAGCTGACTCTAAATATAAACAAGGGGGTTTTTGGTATGTTCTATTTTTAAGAGACTGTGGGTTTGGTACACAAACTCATGATGTAGCCCAAACACTTTTATTCACTACAAAACCTCATCGGCAGAGGTGAAATTGCTGGGCACGGTGCTGTCCTTTCACCCACACAGACATCAGGCAGAATTTCTGAATTCAGAACCCTCTTTCCAGGGCTAAGCCTGGTCACTGATCTGCACTAAAACACACCAATGAAACCCAAAGAGAAATCATTTCCTTGGCTTAGCCAGGAGCAGACAGCAGAGTAGAGAGACACAGGGAGGGTGAGCACAGCACATCTGCTGTTAGGGGGGAACTGGGAGCAAAGCCATGCCAGGACATGAGATGCACATCACCTCCACAACACCACCTTGAACTCATCCAGAAGATTGCATCAGACACCGTGCTGACTAAAACCAAACACAGAATCCTTCCAGCGCCCTCTTCCCAAGAACAGTGCAAAGTGATGCCCATAGAATGGGAGGAAAAGACAGTTTTTTAGGCTTCTTCAGAGCATTGTGTCTGATTGCTTCTGACCCCAGTATGTGACTCCAAAGACAACCTGATGGTTTTCCTTCAAGGTCTGGTTTTAGGATGAACTGCTAAAGAACAGTGGGTAAACAACAGAACCAAGGCAGAAGAACAGTGGCATTAATCAGGAGAGGGGAAGCCGCTGATGGCAGTGTGGTTGTGGAAAGACTGACGGGAGGAACCGCAGTCGGAGGCTGTGGCTGCAACACCCCCCGCAGCACCGAGCGGCAGCGCTGCCTGCCCCGACCCTTCGTCTCCCCGGGGAAGGGAGAGCGTGGGTGATGTACAGAGCTCAGCAAATGCAGCACACCCCTTGTCCTAGGACAGGCTGATGGCACAAGGACGGCCTAAAGAGCAGAACCAGCCCTGCCCCTGCCCGGACCTTTCAGCAGACGGCTGACAGGCGATCACCGCAGCCGCTTCTACAGAACGGCCCGGCCAGAGCTGGGGGCAAGGGGTCACCTCCCTCCCTCCCTCCCTCCCTCCCTCCCTCCCTCCCTCCCGCGGCATCTGTAACGCGTGCGGCGGGGCACAGGGAGCAGGAATCCCCGGGCGAAGGAGAACCGGCGAGCGAGAGGGCAGTACCGGCCGGACGGGCTTTCCCAGATAACGCGAGGCCCGGGGGAAGGTACCGAGCGGGGTCCCGGCCCCTTACCTGCGGGCGCGGCGGTCGCGGCCCCGGGACAGGCGGTCGGAGAGGCGGCCGAGCAGGGCGGTCAGCCCCAGGCGGCCCCGCGGCAGCCAGGCCTGCAGCCGCCGCCACAGCGCCGCGCCCCCCGCCGCCGCCATCGGCACAGCGCTTCCGCTTCCGGCTGCTGCTATGGCAACGGGCCTGCCTCGCGCTTCCGCTTCCGGGTCCCGCCCGCGGCCGGCGGGGTTTGGGTGTGCAGGCGGCGAGCGGCTCCCCACGGGGCGTGGGGACTGTGGGCGGGGCGTCCACTAAAAGGCGGGACGGCTTCCCACGCACCTCCCGGCGCACTCGGGAAGCTGCAGCCCCCGGGCCCCGGGACTTAGTCCTGTCCCGGCAGTGTCAGCGCCCCCCACGCGCGGCGCGAGCCGGTGTTTGCCGCCCCCCCACACGGGGCCGGGCTCGGTGTGCGGCCATGGAGGGCAGCGCCCGTCCCGCAGCGCCCGTCCCGCAGCGTCCCCGCGGCTTCCCATGCCGGGCAGGGCGAGACAGTCTCCGGGGGTCGCGGGTGCGGCGGTCCAGCCGGGGCTGCGGGAAGCCGGCTCCGCTGCGCGGGTCCTGAAGGCCTCGCTCGCCCCCAGCCCGAGCCCCCCGCTCCGCTCCCCGCCCCGTCCCGTCCCGTCCCTCCCACGGTGTCACCGCCCGCCGCGGCACAGCTCCAGCGCTCGTTTGCATTGCAGCCCAGCTGGTTCACCGCAGCCTCACTTCCCAGAACTGCTCCTCGGGTGTTTATCCCTGACTGGCAGCGGCCGCCGCTCCTCCAGGGCAAATTAAACTGTTTTAAATTAAATCCCCTGACAAAGTCTGGTTTGTTTTCGAGGTCGAAATTGCCCAGACGAGAATGTAAAGAAACCAGGGGGGGAAGGAGCGCCCCGCTCGCCTCCCGCTCTGTCCGGTGGGACTCACTCCCTTCCCGGGGCACCGGCACCGTGGCTGCCGCTCCGAACCAGGTCGAGGGGGTGAGGAGAAAGGGATGAGGAAATGCGTCCGGGACAGAGCCTGGGTGGGTGGCTTCAGCCTCGCCGCGGTTCTGCACCGGACGGTCACGGCTCCGCAGCCGGGCCCCGCGGCCCCCGCCCGGCACCACGCAAAGCACCAACCGCACAGAGCATCCCCGGGCCCCGGCCACCGGAGCCACCACCAGACCTCGCCGCCCTCGTGAGACGTGGCCTCGGTCTGGCGGGTGCTGCTCCGACGCCCCCAGGACCCCTCGGGAGAGGATTCGGCCCGCACGGCCCCAGATGTGAAGATCGGGGGCGAGGGGAGCGGGGGTTCCTCCCCACGGGTCTCCGGGGAGCGCAGCCGAGGCCGGCAGCACGTTGTGCTCCGGACAAAGGCCCCGGAGAGGGGGGGGACGCGGTTCCCCGCGGTATGGAGGCAGCCGCGTGCGCCGCGGGCCCCCCTCCCCAGCACAACCGCCTCGGGGGGGGAGCATCCCGCGTTCCTGGACCGATACCAGCGCCGGGGGGAGGGAGGGAGGGCTTCGCAACAGGGCATCCCCGGCCCCCAGCCATCACCCTCCGCGCGGGCAGGACCCTCACCCCGCTGAGGGTGTCCTGGGGCTGCCCTCGCCCCCGCACCCCGGCTCGGGGCAGCCCGGACCCGTCCCTCCCGGTGGGGCGGGGGGGCCGTGGCCGGGACTCTCCTCTTCTTAGAAGGAAAGAGCAGGGAGGGGTCGGCCGCGCTGCCCGGAATGGGCCGGCGGTGGCTGGCGGCGGGCCGGGCCGGGCGGGGCGGCGGGAGGGCGCCGGCAGCGTTACAAGAAGCCGCAGTTCCAGGAACAGGAGGGCGGGATCTGCGCCCGCTATAAGAGGCCTCACCGGGCGGCCCCGGCAGCTCCGACGCCGTGCACCAGCCCAGCCATCGCCGCCGAGACCGGCCCCGGCACCCGCGCCCCAGGTACCGAATGGGGCCTCGGAAGGGGGAGGCGGGGAGCAGATAGCTCGCCAGCGGGGATGCCGGGATCCCCCAGGAGGGTGATAGCCCGGGAGGAGGGGTACCGGGGGCCCTGGGAGGGAGATAGCTGAGGGCCAGCGGTGCCCCCCAGCGAGGACATATCCGGGCTCGGCAATTACCGTTGCTCCCTGGGCAAGGGGATATCCTGGGACTGTAGATGCCGGGGCGCTGGGAGGGCAACCGCTGAGTACCGGGAATGCCGGTGCTTCCGGGGAGGGAGAGCCGGGGGTGCTGTGTCTCACCGCCGTCTCTCCTGCAGGTGATGGTGTAGCAGCCGCTGCTGCCGGCAGCAGCCCCCCGAGCGCGAAGCTGGCTCCCTGCGCCATGGTCACCCACAGCAAGTTCCCCGCCACCGGGATGAGCCGCCCCCTCGACACCAGCCTGCGCCTCAAGACGTTCAGCTCCAAGAGCGAGTACCAGCTGGTGGTGAACACCGTGCGCAAGCTGCAGGAGAGCGGCTTCTACTGGAGCACGGTGACGGGCGGCGAGGCCAACCTGCTGCTGAGCGCTGAGCCCGCCGGCACCTTCCTCATCAGGGACAGCTCGGACCAGCGGCACTTCTTCACCCTTAGCGTCAAGACGGAGTCGGGCACCAAGAACCTTCGCATCCAGTGCGAGGGCGGCAGCTTCTCCCTGCAGAGTGACCCTCGCAGCAGCCAGCCCATGCCCCGCTTCGACTGCGTGCTCAAACTGGTACATCACTACATGCCACCCACGCCTTGCGCAGTGCCCGAGCAGTCGGGGGCGGCCCTGCACCCCAAGCGCACCTACTACATCTACTCGGGTGGTGAGAAGATCCCTCTGGTGCTGAGCCGCCCACTTTCCTCCAGCGTCTCCACCCTGCAGCACCTCTGCCGCAAGACTGTCAACGGGCACCTGGACTCCTACGAGAAGATGACTCAGCTGCCGGCTCCCATCAAGGAGTTCCTGGACCAGTACGATGCCCCCCTCTAAGGGGCCGGCAGAGCGAGGTTACATGCTACAAGCACAAGAGCAGGGGGCAGTCACAAGGCTCCTCCGGCATGGGGACTCGTGGGGCTCGCTGAGCTTCTCCCTCTGGGAAGGAGAGGAGGGAGACTGGGATGAGCCACGGTGGGCCTCGGTGTGATGGGGGAAGGTGGCCCTTTGTGTGGTGGGGGACTCCCCGCAAGGAAGAGTGACCCCCCCCTCTGCAAGGAAGGAGCCTGCTCCAGTCAGACTGTGGATGTTACAGTGTGCCCAGCATGGTGGCCACCCCTTTGTGTCCAGGAGAAGCCCGTCGGCAAAGCCAGGACAGCACCCACAGCATGGGGGCACATGAACCCCAACAGCCACATCCCCACAGCCAGAGTGGGACTGCTCCTGGGGGGTCCTGATGAGAAGCTCCTTGTGCCACGGGAGAATGAAAACGCTGAGTCCAGTAGTGCCTGATCACTTTTCCTCGGTTTTAAGGGGAAAGTGTTTTTTGCCCGTACTGTACTTTACCTCTTGCTGCCTCCTTGTGGGTGAAAGCTCCTTTCACACCAGGCCCCAGGCTTGGAGGTCGCTGCCTTTTTCCCCTCGGTGCCATTTTCCCGGGGGATTAAGCCTTAATCTTCTCCCAGCCCCATGATCTGGGTTACTGCACATCATTTGGTAACACTGCACGGTGACAGTCCCGGTGACGTGCCGCCAAGCCAGAGGGGAAGCAGCATGTCCTGGCACTGTAGAGCCCCTTGTGACCACAACTGTGAGGAGCACCCCGGGGACCTGGTGCTGCCACTGGACTGTACTCCCCAGTGTCACACCCCACCTCTGCCCAGCCACTCCCCGCAGACCCTGGCCACGCTGCTCTGTGGGGCACCGATTCCCGCAGGAACGCAGCCAGAGGATCCCCATTGTCTCATGAGCGCTTTTCTGTGTCTGCCTGGAGAAGCAGTTGGGTTTTCCTGTTTTTTTTTTTTTTTTTTTAAACCAAAGGGATGTTTACAGGCCAATGTGAATCACTGTCTTTTATAAAGATTCCATCTTCACCTTCAGCCTCGAGGGCTGAGCAAAACCATGCTTGAAAATTCAACCAAAACAAAACTCAGATGAAACTTTGCACATATTTATATTTATATTCAGAAAGGAAATGTTTCCATAATTTATAATAAAGAGCACTATTTTTTAATGAAAACATCACAGGTCTGGTTTGTTTCTGCCCCCGCAATCCCAAGGCTGCTTGGGCTCCCCAGCATGAGGCACATCCCTCCACAGCTACTGCCCTTGCCACAATGCTGACACCAGGATGGTGTTTACACCACATAAGCGCTGGTTTCCTGGAGCTGATCTCCGTGCCGGGGTGATTCCACTGCCCTGACTCACAGCCTGACGTGTGTAAGTGCTGCCCCAGGGCTTAGGTATGTCTGAGCCTCACCAGGCTCCATGGGGATGGGACCCGCTCCAGGCATGTGGGCCACAGGACATGGCCTGTCACCCTGGGCAAGGAGCCAAGTCAGTGTCCAAGGCTGGCCAGTGGCACAGCTCCAAGAAGTGCTTGTGCCATGCCATGCCATGCTCTGCAGCCGGCCTGGCCTGCCCCCAGCCCAGGTTTGAGAGGGAAAGGTGGAGGTGGTGGGAAAAGGGTTTCTGAGACTTCTGCCACAAGTGCAATTGGCGCAGGGCAGGGGGGTATGCAAGGAGGCTGGGGTCCTGCTCTCTCTGCTTGCACAGAGTTGAAAACTGGCCCCAAAGCCATGGGGGATGCCCAGTTGGAGAGCTGCATCCTGGGGATGTGAGGGAAACTCCTGGACGGTCCAGCTCCCCACAGAGCACCTGCAGCACCTGCAGCCCCCCAGCACGGGCCTCATGCACCGTGGTGCTGCCCAGGGAACCCCAACTTCTGGGAAGAGGGTTTCCTTAGGAACTGTCCCAGAGCAGAGGGGTGGCAGATGTGCCCGTTTGGGCCGCAGGCATGCCATGGTCCCAGTGACTATTTTGGTGCTGCTCCCTGGGGCCGTGGCTTGCCGGCTGCCAGGAAGCACCGTGGCCTGCCCAGGCACCCGCCGGCGCTATGTGAGGAATGTCCACGCGCACAGGTGGCCGCCCGCCAGGCCCTGCCGAGGCACATCCTGACATCAGGGCTCCCGGCAGCGCTGGTGACACACAGCCCCACACCACAAATCGGGTGGGAGCAGCGCCATGGGGCAGAGCAGACCCTGGCCAGTGGGGAGCATCACCCCCATAGCACCGGGAAGGGACCTGGAGCATCACAGATCTGGGGCATATGGTGGCACAAAGGAGATGGGACATCTAAATACCCCCAGTCCCCCTGCAGAGTGAGGGGGTCCCAGCACCACGTGGTGGGGCAGAGGAAGGAGGCTACGTGCAGCAGCCCTGCCCAAACCCCCCAGCCAGACCCCGGCCCTGCCAGGACAGCCCCAGATTTGCTGCTTCCCAGAAGGGCTCTGGAGTTCAGGGGCCTCTTCCCTCCTGCTCCACTGTGGTGGTGCCATGACCCAGATCTGAGAGTCGGGAAGCTCCACCAGCTCCATGGGTTTCTTGGAATAAACCCAGCCTTATGGCAGTGGTGACGCAGTTGCCAACGGGCAAATCCCTGCCGAAGTTTTCTCAAACCTCTCACCTTCTCCAGTGCAGCCAAGTGGACTTGGCCCCGTGTTTCGCAAGCGGCTATCGAGCATGTCACAGGCAGACAGTTCCCCTCTGCCCGGGACCAGGCCCAGCTGAGCTGGATGGGGAATTGGACCCTTTTGCTGCATGGTAGTGCCAGGATCTGGATAGGAAATGGAACAGGACTGGAGGGGGTCACAGTAGAGGCGGCCCTGCGGTTGCCTCTCTCCATCTCTCCTGGGGCCAGGCACCATCTGGAGCAGCGGGGCCGAGCAGGGGACACCACTTCCCACTGTGCCACCGGTTACTGGCATAAGAAGGAAGTGTCTGCTGGAATGGAACCCGAACCCTGCGGGGTCAGGGAGTGCGGGGTCAGAGTGTGTGGCAGCACAAGTAGCCGTTGGGGCAGCAGACGCAGGCTCAGAGATCGCCACATACACCCCAACTTCATGGCACAGCCCTCCTGCACTTCCTCCTGCCTCAGCTCCGCAGTGCCAGAACATTCCCACATCCACCGCCTCCTTTCCCAGTAGGATGCAGGAAAGGGCTGTGCAGCAGCTGGGGACTTACTGTAAATGTCACCACCTGCTCCTTACATGGCAATTCCTCGGCAGGCTAGGGCCACAGGGACAGCTGGGAACAGGGACACAGACATCTGCTCCCCACGTGCTGCTGGGAAGCAGGAGCTCGGGCTGTGGCACAGTCCCGGGGCTGGTGCTGGCTGCCCCGGCTGCAGGCTCAGGATGGGTGATGGCCCCAAGGTGAGGCATGAGACTCCTGGCCCTGGCATGGGCTCAGGCAGCAGAGTCCCATCCTATCACTGGCACAGAGGAGGCAGAGCCTTGGCAGCTGGGGGAGCTGCAGGGGCTGCACCAAGCCCCTTTGTCCCATGCCAGGTTTGTCCCCCAGATGTCCCCAGCCTGGGCAGGGCTGCGAGCTGGCAGAGAGTGCCCAGGCCAGGGTGTATTTTGGGATGGAGACGAACCTTGTGTACATCCCCATGGAAACTCCACTCTGTTGCTGCTGCTCATCCAGTCAGACATGCGGCCAGCTCAGAGGGAGCCAGCAGCTGCAGATTCCTCACTCCTTCCATCAGCAGCTCTGTGGAGCTGTGCTGACCCGGCCCCCCCAGCAGACACATCCACCAGCTCACCACTCCCCTTCATCTACTGGCCCAGGGGTTCTGCTGTCCCACAACTTTGAGAGACACGGGCCCTTCACCCACCCCACGGGACCCTCCCCTCTTCCACCACCCTGCAGCCCCCTCTGACTCCTGCCCACCCCAGCTCATGCCTGGGGCTTGGTCCTGCACCCCACGGTCACCAGCCACAGCACAGGGCAGAGCTCTTGCTGCCCACGCAAAGGCGTTCAGAGAGGAAAACCCCCCCGGAAAGTTTCCACAACCCGGGAGGAAGTTTTCATCCCGGCAGCGGCAGCTGGAGCCCGATGAAAATCTTGACATTTCAGAGGAAGGTTTCAAACAAAGCAGCGTTGCTGTGGTGATGGCAGCCGCATTCCCCCCCCCTACGCCCAGTCCCACACTGGGGACAGGCCAGGGTGGAGGGGGCAGGACCCTAGCACTGGCAGGGGGGGCAGTGGGCTTTGTCCTGCAGCCCCTGCTCTACTCCTGCACTGGGCCAAGGATCCCGCTGCACCATCCCCAGGAGGGCTGTGCCAGGGCAGGAGGGTGCCAGCAGAGGGGAAGAGCCTGTATGGTGCCCTCCCGGGGGTGAGCCTCCTCCCACTCCCCAACCAGAGACCCCAGGCTTGCACTGGCTTTGCACCTGAATCCACAGGGAGCAGCAAGGCACTGGTGGCCAGCAGTGGCCTGCTGGGGATGAGCACACTGATGGCACGGCACGGCACGACACGACATGGGAGGTCCCTGTGGGTGCTCTAGGCAGGCTGCCAGATGCCTTGGGTGTGTTTGCCCAGCACATTGCAGAGTCCTGGGATGACCCTGGCAGAGCAGCCATGGGCAGGTGCCAAACCCCAGCCCGGAGCATCCCTTGGCCTTGCCTCAGCCCTGGCCTCAGCCCCAGTGCAGCAGCAGGCAGTGGCGATGCCACACACGCAGCTGGGGTTGGGACTTCAGGATGTGGGACCCTGTGTCTGGGGGGACAGTGCTGCTGCTCCCAGCACTGCATCCTCCACACCAGTGCACGATGCTGAGGGGCTCAAAGGTCCCTACAGCTGTGTGGGCTGTGTCCATGCCCTGGGTTCCCAGGCCCATCAGCAGATCAGCTCCAGGGCCATGGGCAGAGGTGGCACTGAACAGGGTGAGGACAGGGCATGCAGCTGGCAGAGGGTACAGATGGAGCAGAGGTTTCCTACAAGGACCCAAGGGCCCCATCTCAGCATTTGACAAGTGGGAATGGGAACAGTTTACTGTAATTCCAGCTATTACATTGTTCATCCTTGGCAGCTGACACCAGTTGGTGTCCAGCACCATGGGATCACAATAAGCCACCTGGCACACAGGCTTGGCAGCATGCAGTGCCATGGGCAGCGGGCCAAGGCAGGGCAGTAAAGGGCTGCAGAGCAAGGTGTGAGGTACGATAAGGGCCCGCCCTGGGAGTTCCTGTCAGTGGCATGGTCCTGGCATGCAGGTGCCAGCCAGGAGGGTCCCAGTGCCATGAGGCACCTGCTGAGCCCAAAAGACCAAGCACCCCCAGCCCTGTGGCTCTGGGGAGGGGAGCTGCTGCCTGGTAGAGGGCTGGCAGCCTCTGTGTCATGACAGTCCCTGCACCAAGACAGCCCCTGTGCTACGGCAGTCCCTGTGCCTGCAGAGCCTTGCCAGGACATTGAGTGGGAGCTGCTGGTGCAGGATGCTCCCTCCAAGCAGTGGTAGGGAGGTCTTGGACCAGGTATGTGCCAGCAGGTCAGAGGCTATGCCTCCACCCTCTCCTGGCACAGGAGTGGGCTCAGGTAAGAGGCAGAGACTGCACTCGAGGGTCTGTGACCCCCAGAGACCCTGGGGACATGAGGCCCCTCTGAAGAAACCCCTCCCCAGCCTCTGTTCTCCCAGTGTTGCTTCCAGATGGGTTCTGCCCTGCACTCTCCTTCCCAGCACTGCCCACCCTGCCCCAGCTGCCACATCTGCCTGGTGGTCTCCACAGGGTGGTCCCCGCTGGTGACCGGGGCCGCATGGGAGCAGGGGACAGTTGGCACCCAAGGGACAGGAGCGTGAGCCCTGCTGAATCATCACTTTACTGTTCTCGTTTTTCCATGCTGCTGTTGTGCAGTTTGCTGGAAGCCAGCTAAGAGCCATGACTAATCTGTTCTCAAAACAAGCACAAAGAGAGCCCGGAGGTTTGTGCAAGCCCCGCAGGGAGGGGGGTTGAATCGAGGCTGGGGCTTGGGGATGCAGCAGCTGGGAGCAGCTGGTAATGCCCAGAGGAGCAGCCCAGCCCCAGGGCAGCCCTTTCGGCAGGACAGGTGGAGTGAGGGGGGGGACAGCCACGACCCCCGTCCCGTCCATCCTTCCTCCCATCCCCTCGGTGCAGCCAAGCCATGCAGGGCCGAGGTGCAGGCAGTGGGAGTGGGGTGCAGCAGGCAGAGCAGTCAAGGGCTGGGAAACATATGTGCAGCCTCAGGATCGGTCTCCTTTCCACCCTTCCCTACCCCCCCTTCATTCCAGCTCCACAGGGAAGCCGCTGGCCGGGGAAGGAAGCGCCGAGCTGGCTCTGGCCGGACCCGGGCCCCATCGATCTGCCGTTGTTAGCACCAGGGCTGCTGTGGGGAACGTGGGTATGGCCCAGGGTGTCGGTTCTGCCCGCGGCGCCGCCGACTCAGTCCCCGCCACCCCCTCGGCTCGCCAGACACCCCCGGCTGTGGCGCTGCCCGAGGGCTCGGGGTGGACCCGTGACCCCCCGAGGTTGCCGACGATGGGGATGGCACCACGGCTCTCGGTGCCCCTTTAGGTTTAGACGGTTTTACTGGTGAGGCAAAGTCATCGCTTCCAGCGGAGGATGAATCACCCCTGTCAGGAATTCTGCCCGGGGAGGTTTCTGTAAGAGCTGGAATTTCGACACTGGCCACCGTGCCCTCCCGGCTCCCTCCTCCTTGCACAACCTCCCACCAGGGTTCCTGTTCCCAGCCTCAGCACTGTCCTGGGGTGCAGCCATGGGCACCCCACGGGGAGGGTCCCTGCCGACGGCCAGGAGCGCAGCCCTGGCAGCCCCTGGGGCCGCCGAGGGGGCTGGAATGGGCCTCTTCCCTTTGCCCCAACCCCCGTGAGCACTGGGGACACCCCAGGATGTCGGGGGGTGCCAGGGCGTGGAGGCGAGTGGCCATGGACAGAGGGCAAACCCCCGCAAGCACCCACACACTCCCCGCAGCCTTCCCCGTGCCATCCTGCTGCGGGTCCCTGCGGGGGAACATTGCGGGCCTGGAGGGAACCACTGAGGCCAGGCTGCGGCTGGAGGGAAGCAGGGAGGGGCCTGGGGGGCTTTCCTGGAGGAGCCCGGGGCTGGGGTTTCTCTCGGCTTTTATATGCAGCAGAAACTCTCTTTCTGAGTGAGAGACGGGGAGTTTCTTGATAAAGGGGAAAGCACACTCAGAGCAGGAACTGAAATGCTACCTTTGAGGCTGGCATGTGGCTCTTCCCTCCATCAGCGCCCTCCGCAGCCTCCCCTCTCCCAGGGCAGCTTCGCTCTGAGGGGACTGTGGGAGGGGGGGCTGCCCCTGCCCCATCACCAGAAAACATGCCCGAGCTCTCTCCAGCATTCCGGCGCGGCCCTGCCAGCTCATGCTGGTCCCACATCCCCCTGCCATGGCCTGGGCAGAGCCTCAGCCCCACCGACCGTCGCAGAGCCTGGACCAGAGGGCAGGACAGCCGGTTCCCAGGCAGGATGTGACATTTTTCTGTGTGAATCTCCCCTGTGCCCCGCTCCCCGTACCAGTGGCAACCAGGCACGTCTGCTGCCGGCACCTCCAGTGCCACGGGACACAGTGCCGGCCCCGCCACCGCAGCACCGCTTCCCGGCAGTGGCCGGCAGCCGGGTGGTTGCCACCAGATGCCATGTGGTAGCCACCAGCCACAGCTGCATGACGGTTCCCAGAGGGCTGGGTGATTTGCCTGCCCTGCTTTGCATGCCCGAGGTTCCCCTGGGTGTGGGGCATGCGTGGGGTGGGGGGCACAGGCTCAGCCCCCACTCCAAAGCAGGGCATGCAGGGTGGCAGAGCCGGCTGAACCCTCAGCAGCCCCCCTGGGTCTGGGGGAGGGGAGGTAGGGACGGATCAGGATATGGCAGGACGTTGGCGGGGGGAAGCTGCTTTATTTTGCTTTACGCTTTCTGCCATTCCTGGAAACAAACAGCTGGAGGGGCCGCTTCGACCTGCTGCTGGGAAGCAGCCACGGCCCCCTCAGACCCCTTGGCCCCTGCTCCTCTGTTCCATGCCTCGGGGCTGATTCCCACCCCTACCACCGAGGAACTGATCCTCACCCCAGGGTGCTTCCAGGGACCCGCCAGACCCGAAACTGCTCCCGAAAGCTGGAGGGACATTCATGCCTCAGTGCCACAGAACAACCCCAGCCCCCCAGGCTGGGACAGCCATGCTCAGCCCCTGTCCCCCTGCTCTGAGGCAGAGCAGCTCTGTCCCATCAAGCCCCACACGTTAGCACCAGGTTGATTTATAGAAATCAAATGTCTGGGGCTGCCAGTGCCTCCTGCCAAACCTCATTAATGGCTGGCCTGGGAGCAAGGCAAACAGCTCATGCAGCAACAAGGAAATCCTTGTTTAAGCATTTCTGGCCATACCGGCCCCTGCCCCTCACATCCCAGTGAGGAGGAGGTGCAGGCCACAAGCCTCAATCTGGCACCACCTTGGCAGCCATGACAAAGGGGTGCAATAGCGGGGCCTGCACTGGGAGGCAGCCTCTGGGATGGACTGTGTGCTGGGAGGGAGTGGGAACCCACAGGGACACGGTGAGGGGCAGAGCATTTCCATGCCATAGTGCTGGGGTCTGCCTCCTGGCAGACATGAGCAGCACTGGTTAACCCATGGGGACATGGGTAGACCAGGTACCAGAAAGGGTGACCCAGGGCTGGCATGGAAGGACAGGACCATTAAGCTGATGACTTCAGGCTTGGTGGCTCACTCCTGCCCCTCTTCCCAGGGCCACAGACAGACACCCTGAGTTATGCCGTGCCGTGGCGCAGAGCTCTGCCAGGGCTAACCAGACCCTGCCACCCTGTGCAGAGCAGCCTGGAAGGAGCTTTGGCACAGAGCTCCGGCAGGATCCTGACCACCCCTTGGTGCACCCTGCTCCCACCCAAACGGGTTCACCATACAAAGCTGTGACCTCGGAGCACACAGGGCTGCTGCCAGCCACAGAAGCTGACATAGTCATGGTGGGCACAGGGCACTGGCCCAGCCAGCCCATGGACCTGGCACCAGCAAGCTCTGGAGAAGTCTCAGCAACCTGCATCCGCCTGCCCCACGTGTGGCTCGGCATCTATTTCATCATCTGGAGAAAGGCATTTACTGCAAATAAACGGGCTAATTAATTCTCCTCAAAGACCTCTCAATTATTCATCTCGGGCCACAGAGAAAACAATTACAGCACTTACCTCAGCGCTGCCTTGGCCAGCACAGCAGCCAGAGTGCAGCCTGGTCTGGCACAGCTCTCAGCATGGAACCCTGGCCCCTGGTGCCAAGCCCACCCCAGCTCTGCCCACCTGGCAGGAGCAGCCCCACAGGGCTCCAGAGAAGAGCTGCCAACCCATCAGGGCACCCAGATCAGAACCATTGCTGGCATTTGTGCTCTCCCAGGGTGCCCCCAAGAGCTGCTCCCAGCACCGGGGCTCAGGAGTGTGGGCAGCTCCCCAGTCCCCTGCACTGCTGTGGCCACAGAGCATGTCCCATGGGTCTGCCCACCCACAGCTGAAGCTGCTGAGTCCTTGACCTAGAACATGACAGCTGTTTGCTATTTCTCACTGTGGTCTCCTCTCCTTGTCCTCACCATGCAGCTCAGTTGCCCTCCATACCTGCCCAGGGCCCCATGTCTTCATCCAGGGACACATACATACCCCTCCACAGGCACTCAGGGATACACATCTCTAGCCAGAAACCAGCAATTCCATGCAGGGACCCACACCTTGAAGTTGTGGATTGCCCCAGCCGTAGGTGCCTGCCACAAGCAGGGGCTCAGGTCACACACCCCACGAACCAGCTCCCAGCCCCATGCAAACATCCCTCCTGTTTGTCTGGGGAGAAACAAAACCCCCTCCCACCTTAGGGACTCGGGCCCCCCAGCTGTCCCTCTGCCCCACAGGCCCAGAACCAGGTTCCGAGGTCCCCCTTGGAGGGGTGCTTTTCTCCCAGGCCATTCTCCATCTCCACAGCACTTGGGATGCTCCTTCTGCACCGGGCACAGTGGGCTAGGCCGCTCTAGCATGGCCGTCCTGTCGCTCCATCTGGGACGCCCCTGGAAAGCGGGGACATCACTGACCCGGGGTGGGTGGTCACAGCTCCCTCTGCGGCTCCTCGGGGTGGATCCGACCCCGGGGGCCGGTCGCCCGGCAGAGCCGGACCGGGAAGGGTTAAGGGCGGCCCGCGCCCCCCCGGCAGCTGAGGGGCGGTCCTGTCGGGAAGCCGGGATTTCTGCGGTGGTTTTACTGGAAAAGTTGTTGCCGGCGGAGGGAGGGGTCACCCGAGCAGCCCCGGCAGGTTGGGGACTGGGGAAACGGTCTGCACCCCACCTCCCGCCAGCCCCGGGAACCCGGGAACCGGACCATCCACCGGGCACCGGCTTCAGGTTCTGGGCTCCTTGTTGGCCCACCGAACTCTGCCTGTACGGCCGGGACGTGGCACACGGCCGGCACCGGCTGCTAGCCAAAGGCTTCCCCGGCACTCCTGGTGCAAGCCCTGCCCGTGGCTCCCACAACATGGACCCACCGGTCACCCCCGGGACAGGGGGGCTCTGCTCACCCTCTCCATGGGGAACAGCCAGCCCCAGACTACAATGTCTGCCATCGCAGAACCTCGCATGACGCTGATGGCCACACCAGCCTCCTCTGAACAGTCCCACCCCACTGGGCTAGGGTGACAGTCCCGGCGGGTGGCTCCCAGCAGGGCCATTCAGGGGTTTGTTCAGGGTTCAGGCTCGTTCAGAAACCGTGTTGTATGAGCTGCCAGTATGTGCCCCAACTACACTACAGCAGGACAGATGCGGGCTGGACCAATAGAGCCAGCAGCACCCGTCCGTCGGTGCCACCTCCAGCTCCAGCACAGGCTGGCTCTGGCCATGGCATGGCTCAGCATGGCATGGTGTAGCCCTGGCTGTGCCCCCGACAGGCTGAGCCAGGAGCTCTGGCACATCCTGCTGATTCCAGGCATCGCTCCATGGTTCCCGACAGTAGGAAATCACTTGGCTCCATTGCTCCATCCCCTCGAGGATGATTGATGGTGGCTCTCCCCTGCCTGGGCAGGAGTGGGCCCCTCCATGCCCGCCAGCCTCGGCCTGCAGGACAAGCTATGGCAGGGCAGGCAGGGCAGGCAGCGGGGCCAATGCAGTAGCCAAGCCCTGTTACCAGCCCCAGTCACCCAGCACAGGACACTCACGACACTGCTTGTGCCACCATCAGCCCTGTGCCCCCCTGAGCACCCGCAGAGGGGACACATGTGGGGGCCAGCCCCAGGGCCGGGGGGCCAGGGCAAGGGGAGCCCGGACGGCTCCGGGAATTGCCACGGCAGCTGCCAGGCCTGTGGCAGGGAGGGCGGGTGGGGAAACACGATCCTCCCCAGCGGGACCCGGGCTCTATTCCCCCAGCCAGGCCTTGGCTGCTAATTTTAGCCCTGGGGAGGCACCGATGGAGCACGAGCTCAGCCCACCGCAGTGACACCTTCAGAGGAGCTGGAAGCAGCTGGCAGGTGGTGGCCGCTGGGGCCATGGCACAGCCCAGCCCCAGGTGAGCCCCCCAGCTGCTGGCTGAGCCCCCCCATCTCTGGTTGAGCCCCCACTGAGCCGCCGGCTGGGTGCCAGCGCTGCCCTCCCTCTGCCCACACGCCTGTGGCCTTGGCTCAGCCAGACCCACATGTGGCCACAACCCTGCTGAGGCACTGGCACCACCGAGATCCCACCAGTCCCTGTGCAGTCAGGGGGGCTCGCTGGGTGCTGGCACTGGGGGCAGACCCTGAGGCAGGTCCCAGCCCAGAGCCCTGGGGACGGTGTGGGGCTGGCAGGACGTGGGGCTCCACAGCAAAGGCTCTGCCATGCTCCAGGGTCATGTAGAGGATGTGGCTACCTCCCTGTGACAGAGCCCCCCCATGAGGCTGCAGACCTCAGGCCCTGCCCAGGCTGATGGGGGGTGCTTTGCAGAGCTCAGAGCCAGCCCCTTGTGTCCCCAAAACCAGTGCTTGCAGGGGCTGAGCCCAGAGCACGTTCAGGACAGGTGCTGTCACCCTGCCGGGAGCAGGAGGGCAATCCGCTGGAGAGGCCACGACCGAGGGAGCTGAGCCTTCTCGAGGGAGTGGAGAAAGCGGGTCTGGAGGTGCCCTGGGCAGCTGCCCCAAGCACATAGCAGGGTCCCCAGCCCAGGGCCCCACGGCTGCGCTTCCCCCCCAGCCCTTCACCTGCAGCAGGGACAGGCTGCCCAGCGCTTACTGGAAGAGGAAGCTGCTGGGAAGGCAGCGTGTGCAGCGGGGCAGCTTTGGGGGGAGAGGAGCAGCTCGGCAAAGCAGAGCTCGGCTGTCCCTGTGCTCCCAGGTCCAGGGCCAGTAACGGGAAGCGTCTGCTCTCAGTGACGGTAAATCAGATCGGGGAGATTAGAGGCCTTTTTGCCTAATCACGAGCAGCTTGAAGTTGGAGGACAAGTTCCTGGAACAAAGAGGAAATGGAGGCAGTAAATAAAGAAAAACTGTTAACATGTGGCCCTGCGTGTGAAAAACGTCTCCATGAAGGAGTGTTTATGGCTCTGTCATCTGTGGGGCTGACAGCCCGGGCTGCTGTGGTGATGAGGCCCATGTGCAGGGGCAGTCATGAGGGGTCTAGTTTGGGGAGAGCCATTGGGGGTCCAGGGCTGTGTGGTGGCACGTGGCCTCTTGGAGGGATGAAAGTGGCAGGAGCATGGTAGGGGACACAGTGCAGGCAGCTGGACTGGGGCTGTTGGGGGCCAGCAGGAGCACAGCACATGCACCAGAGGGGCAGCAGGTGGTCCCGACGGGACACTCGAACCCACCCATGTCTCTTAGCACCTCTGCCTGCCCTACACCATGGCTCTGTGTCTCGGGGGCACATCCATTGCAGGACAGAGGAGAGGACTGGAGGGATGAAGGGATGGCGAATGGGTGGGTGGAGGAGTGGGAGCATGGAGGGATGGAGAGGTGGGGGGGCTCTACAGGGCCCGGACGCTCCCGCTGCCCCGTGTCCGCCGCCCCTGCGTGTCTTGCAGCCCATGGTCACGGGTCCCAGATCCGGACGACGACGGGAGCCCGGTGGCTGGGTCCGCTCGGGAGATCCCGCCCCCGCCCGGGAATCCTTGCGGCGGGGCGGTCCCGGCCACGCAGGCGGTGCTGCGGGACGGCCGACTACCGGCGGCGGGGGCCGGGAATGGGGGGGTGCAGCCACGGGGTTCCCTCCGCCCCCCGCCCTGTATCGTCGACCTGCGGAGCGACACGGTGACCGGGCCCTGCGCGGAGATGCGCCGCGCCATGGCCCGCGCCACCATGGGAGTCGACGACTACGGGGAGTACCCGGCGGTCAACGGCGGGCGGCGGATATGGGACCCCCGTGGAGCCCCTGCCTGCAGCCCCCAGCCAGGGGGGCAGCCGGAGTGGGGAGCCCAGAGTAGGGCTGCGGATGACAGCCCAGACCTGGGGGGCTCCTGGCCGTTCCCTTGCGTCCACTCAGGGCTCGCAGACGCCCTAAGTACCCCTCGTTACAGCGCTTGGCCGCGGGGATCTTGGGGATGGAGGAGGCGCTTTTTCTGCCCACGGCCACGATGGCGAACCTCATGGCCAGTGAGTGTCGGGGGCTGCCCCAGCCCTTCACGACCCCCGGGGTGGCCAGGTCACCAGCAAGGGGGGCAGTTCGTGCCGCCTGCCTACTGAAGGTGCGGCGGGTGAGGACGGCCCCGCTCCTCCCCGGGGTCCCCAAGTGAGCTGTGCTGCTGCTCAGGACGTGCCCGGGGAGTTACAGGAGAGAGCTGCGCTCATCTGTCCTCCGGTTGGGGGCTGCCCGCCGCCCCCCTCCCTGACGGCCCCTGTCCCCCCTAGTGATGTGCCACTGCCAGCGCAGGGGGGCTCAGCTGCTCCTGGGCCGGGACGCCCACCTGCAACTCTTCGAGTACGGCGGGGCTGCGCAGGTGGGTGCTGCGGGTCGGGGGGACTCTGGGCCGGGCTGGCGGGTCCCGGCGAGCCTGATGGCACCGGCAGCACGGGGCGGGGGGGGCATGAGGACGGCCGGCTGCTGCCCTCCGCTGGCAGCAGCAGCAGCCCCCGACTGCCCCGAGGGATGCCCCGAGGCCGGGGCAGGAGTGGGAGCTGGCATAGCTGGTGTGGGGCAGGAGGGGATGGAGGGGCAGAGGGCTGGCACCCACACATAATGCCGCTGTCCCCCATCAGCTCTGTTCTCTGCCCTGCCCGAGCATAGGTCGCTGGTGTCCACTCCCAGTCACTGCCAGACCTGCCAGATGGCACTTTCGACTTGGACCAGCTGGAGCTGACTGTCCGCCAGGCCCACGGCAGCCGGCACCACCCACTCCCCGAGCTCTTGTGCCTGGAGAACACGCACAGCTCGGCGGGCAGACGGGTGCTGCCCCTCCCTTACCTCCAGCAGGTGGGAGCCCATAGCCCCTGGCTAGCAGCAGCCCCACCTGGGCCACTAGACCTAGCAGGATGGCACCACAGGGACGGTGGGGCCTTGCTGGGGAGCTCAGAGCATGGCTCACACTGGTGCTGGCTGCTTCACTGGGCTGGGTGACTCCAGGAGTCCCTCCCAGCCCATCTCCTGCGCCCCTCCAGGTCCAGGGGCTCACTGACCGCTATGGGCTGCGGGTGCACATGGATGGAGCATGGATGGCTGATGAATACGGCAGTGGCCCAGGGTGTGGAGCCAGCTCAGATCACCCAGCACTGCGACTCCATCTCCCTCTGCTTCTCCAAGGTGCACTGATGGAGGGTGGTTCCTGGGGGCCAGACAGGACCAACACAGGGCCTCCTGCTTGCTTGGAGGCATTGGGCTGAGGCTCTGCAGGCTGAGACATCCCTGCAAGGCAGCCCCTGGGGAAGCTGGGGTCACCCCTCTGGTGTCTCTGCAGGGTCTGGGTGCCCCGGCCGGTGCGGTGCTGGCTGGACTCGGGGTTTGTCGCCGAGGCCTGGTGTATGCGGAAGCTGATGGAGAGGGGGATGTGTCAGGCTGGGGAGCTGGCAGCCCCTGCCTGCCTTGGGCTGCAGCAGGCGGAGGCAATGCTGCACAGAGACCATGACAACGTCCGACACTTTGACAAAGGTATTGGGGTCCCTGGGCACACTGGGGGTACAGGCACACACTGCCTGATGCTGCTTGCTCCACCCTGCCCCACAGCTTGGTGTGGGCCCTACCCATCCAACCTCCCCCCAGGCTGGGCTCACTGCACCTCCTTGGGCAGCCATGCTGGGTCTCCGGCCAGGGAGGGTACTGCTGGGGTCCCTGTCTGGCTGGAGTGCAGGGACAATGCTTTGCCTTGAGTGCTGCACAGGAGGAGGGCAAAGGACCCCTCCTTCAGCCAAGACATCAGTGGGGTTTGGGCAGGCTCTGCTTCCAGGATGCCAGGCACTGAATTCCAGCCTAATGCCCCTGGCTCTTCCAGGCATCCAGGAATGGAACTCCCCCCTCTTCTCCATCAACCTGGTAGTGGTGGAGATGAACATCGTGATGGTGAGCTTCAGGGGGGGCTTGCCATCCCCCACAGAGCTCTGCAAGCACCTGCAGGCAGTGAGTGAGGAGGAGATGGCCGAGACCAGCCAGGCTGTCAGCATCCTGATGTTCCCTGGTTGGCACACACTGTGCATGCTGTCTGGCACCGTGATGTCTCGGTTCATGACACCAAGCTGGCAAAGAACAAGCTGGAGTTTGTGGCCAGGAAGTGCCAGGAGAAGCTGGCTCTGGGCTTGCACCCAACTCCTCTGAACACAGGGGAAGCCTGAGCACTTGTGCAAGCACACTGCAGGTAGGCAGATCCTGGGGGATGCTTAGGGCAAAAATAAACATGTTCGAGCAGTGGAGAGGTTGTGCAGGGTGTTTTCTCCCAAGTGCCCTCCCCTGACCTTGAAGCAGGGATTGGTGCAGCCCAGAGGTCCCCACTGAGGGACAAGTGCTCTTGAGGGCATGGAAGCCCCTGATGGTCTGTATCTGGCCAGGACTGTGTGAGGGGCACAATTCTGGCCTGGCCCAGGCTGTGCTCCCCACTGCCAGCAGGGAAGAGCCAGCAGGAGCTCCATGCGGGGACAGGAGATTCTCTGCAGCAGCTTTGTCCAGCTCACTGGCAGAGGACAGCTCCAGCTCCCCAGGAAGCAGCTACACCCAGGCAGCCGTTATTCCCATTTATTTTTTATTGGCAATAAGCTGTTTAAAGGAAACCGGGGAAGCAGACGTCATCACCTGGACACACAGACCCAGCTCCACGGGCCCGCTGCCCCAGCACCCCAGAGGCAACAGGACACCCCAGCAAAGGAACACCAGCCCCGGAGAGAACTTGCCATCAGTCTCTTGAAATCATGTTCAAAATCACCTGGGATGAGAAACCGAGCCCTGTGAGCAGTGCCTGGTCCTGCTCCTCTCTGCCCCTGGGGATGGCAGCCAGCCCCAAAGCCAGCCTGGTGTGCAGGGGACATTGGCCTCAGCACAGCCCTCAGAATGAAGTGAGGATGGGAGCTCTTCCCCTACCTGGGTGAGGATGTAGCTCTCCTCTGACAGCTTCTCGATGATGTCAAAGTGATCCACACCGGCGATGTCCAGCAGGGAGACAGACCAGCCAGCTGCACGCAGGGCCTGCGGAGCGAGTGGCACTGGCAGGAGGGACCTCAGACCCGTCTGCCCTGGACCCCGCAGATGGAATGGTGGCTTGGCAAGGGCATGTGTCGTCCCCTGATCAGAGCAGCAGAAATACTGCTCTGATATGGCACACGACTTGGGCAGGTGCTGCTAGGGCTTACTAGGCTGTACTCCTGTGACTGCCGGCGGAACTCCGGGGAGTCATGCTGGGCCACGGCCACCAGCACCTGGCAGGTGGCGACCGCAGGCGCTGGGGGGGCCAAGCACAGCATGGGGCTGTTCCTCTGGGCCACATCCCTGCAGGACACGTGATGGGGACAAAGCAGGCATCCCCTCCATGCCCTTTCCCAGCTACCACCCTGCATTGTACAGGCTCACCAGGTCATGCTCAGTGCATCGTTGACGTAGGTGTGCAGGATGGGCTCTAGGTCATACACCCCACTCACCAGCACAGCTCCTGTGGGCAGAGGCACCAGTGAGTGAGGCATTCCTTGCACCCCTGTGCCAGGGATCTCTCCTTGCACCTGCGTGGTGGGCTCAGGACCCACAACCCCCAGGGCTGCTTGTCCAGGATCCCAGAGCCCTGCATGGGTGGCAGATGGCCTTGTCCTGGGTGCAGACACCAGTTCTGCTTCAGCCCCTGTGTCTGGACTTGGTGGTGCTACCTTTGATGTTCGGTGTTATTCCATACTCCGTCCAGTCTGTGGACAACACCATGGCTGCCAAGTGGGCCCCTGCCGAGTGCCCACACAGGTAAATGCCCCTGCAGAGGAGGAACCATGAACCAGTGCAGGGACCAGCTGCACACACCACAGCCCAAACGTGGCAGCTTGGAGATGTTTCCTGGTCTGACTGACTGATGCCATGACAAGGGGCACCCAATGCCCAGTATGAGGTGATGAAATCTCTCACTGCAGCCACCCCCAACACAGCAGACCACCTTGGGAGTGACTCAGGCACAGTTTGCCCTGACAACAGCCACCACGGTGGGGACACTGGGGGTTGCACGTGGCCCACCTGGTGCTGGTGTATCGCTCTGCCAGGAAGGTCAGGCTGCGCCGCACCTGCTGCACCATGGCATCCATGTGGCCTGGGCAGAGGGGGCAGAGTCAGGCGGGTGCTGGGCCAGCTGGAGCAGCCACCACCTCTGCTGGGCAGCACCTACCTGCAGGAGCAATGTTGTAACCCACGGCCACCACCGCCACACCCCGTGACACCAGCGGGGGGGCTGCAAACCCGGCCTCGTCTTTACTAGGGGAGAAAGGAAGGTGGGAGGAAGGTAGTCCCCAGGGGCCTGTCAGACCCACAGCACCCCGGACCAGCCCGGGTGTGGGAGAGTGGAGCTGTGAAAAGTGGGTGGGGGTATCCCTGCCCCAGGACCCTTTCACCCAGTGCCCACCTCACCTCAGGCACTGCCAGTATCCCCCGTGGATGTACACCAGGAGCGGGTATGCTGCACAGCACAGTCCGGGATGAGCGGGGGTCCAGCCCCTGCTCACCCCCAACCCTCGCCCGCCCGGCACCTACTGCCAGAGGAGTCGTTTGGCAAATAGATGTCCAGCTGCTCCCGCACTCCGGCGCCGTAGGGGACGTGCAGTGAGGTCTGAACGCTGTCCCGGGCACGTCGGGTTCCTGAGGGAGAGACACAGCGCCTGGGGTCAGCCCCGGCTCCCAGCCCCGCTCCTGGCCCCCAGACCCCCTCCTGGCCCCCAGACCCCCTCCTGGCCCGCTTCCATCTGCTCCTCACCTGCCGCCGCGGCGGCGATGTGCGCCTCGATGATGGTGTCCGGGTCCAGGCGGGGGGACCAGCGGCTGGGCGAGTACTGATCCTCCAGTGCCTGCGAGGGGAAGGGGACAGGGGCGCGGGGGTCCGGGCAGAGCCTCTGGGCAGCAACAGCCACCCCCCACCCCGCGAGCCCTACCTGCGCGGACATATCCCGCCACTGCCCCGCGCTGCCGCCGGGACCGGCACCGGTCTCGACCCACATATCGGTTCCGATCGCGATTCCGATCCTCCGCGGTGGCACCGCGACCCCTGCCTGGGGGCGGGGCGGGACAGGGCGGGGCGGGACAGGGGCGGGGCAGGACGGGCCGGTTGCTCCCGTTCCCATTGGCCGCCCGGGAGGAGGGGCGGGGGCGGGGCAAGGGGCGGGGTGGCAACGATGACGTCACCTTCCCAGCGCGCACGCGCAGTCGGTCGGACCTCCAGGAGTTACAAATCAGAATTTTGGCGCCCGTGCTCTCATTGGCTGACGCAGGGGCGCGGCCGCGCGAGCCCTTCTCCGATTGGCCGTCACGGCGGCGCGTGGGCGGGAGGCCTCCCCGGATTGGCCGGCGCCTCTTGGAAAGGCGCGCGCGATCCTGCCGTCCCGCTGCCGCAGCCATGAACTGCCTGACCGTGCCCGGCGTGCACCCCGGCTCCCCCAGCCGGCCCCGCGGGCAGATACAGGTACCGGCACCGGCTGACACCGGCAGCCCAGATAGAGCGCCTGGGACCGGGCCGGGAGGGGGGCAACGGCTGGTACCGGGGGTTGCAGCGGGCGTGGAGCGGCCCAACGGCCGGTGCCGGAGGGGCAGCGGGGATGGAGTGGCCCAGTGGCCGGTGCCGGGGCTTACGGGGGATACAGCGGGGACGGAGCGGATGGGAGTGGGGGGCAGCGAAGATGGAGCGGCCCGGTGGCCGGTACCGGGGGAATAGCCGGGCTGTGCGGGGCGGTGGTTGGGGCCGGCGGCCGCACTGTCTCCGGGGGAGTCGAGGCTCCCGCACCCGGGCCGGGAGCATGCTGGGCTGGGCAAAACGATGGCCGGGCCGGTGCTTGAGGGCTGCCCGCCCTGTGCCCATCCAAGCTGCGCTCCCGCCTGCCTGCCTCCTGACCCGACGGTTCTGCCCCCAGGTGATCTTCGGACCCATGTTCTCCGGGAAGAGGTAGGCAGGGCCGGGCCGGGGGGGTGGGGAGGCCGCAGGGGTGGTCCGGGCTCACCGGCGGCCGTGTCTTGCAGCACTGAGCTCATGCGGCGGGTGCGGCGGTTCCAGCTGGCCCAGTACCGCTGCCTGCTGGTGAAGTACGCCAAGGACACGCGTTACTGCGCCTCTGGCGTCTGCACACACGACAGGTGAGTTCCCCCGGCCCCAGCCCTGCAGACCCAACGCCGGGCTGCCTGGCTTACTGCCTCCCCCTCCCTGCAGGAACACCATGGAGGCCCTGCCAGCCGCCCTCCTCAAGGACGTGTACCAGGAGGCACTGGGCTCTGCAGTAATTGGCATCGATGAGGGACAGTTTGTAAGTGCATGGCCAGGACAGGTCCTGGAATGCTCTGTAGGACCCAGCCCCTTCAGAGCAGTCTGAGTCCTGTAGCAGGGGGTGGGAAGCAATGCTCTGGGGCACTTTGCTCATACAGTCAAACCCTTCCCTTAATCCCTGCAGGCAGTCCCTGCTTGAGTCCATTGCACAGATAGGCAACATGGCTCTAACTTTCTTTGTGCCCTGTGCTGCTGGATCCTGAGCAAGGTGCTGCCCCCCTTCCTCCTGTTGTTGATGTTCTTTCTCTGCCTCCTCTAGTTCCCAGACATCGTGGAGTTCTGTGAGATGATGGCCAATGCTGGGAAAACTGTGATTGTTGCTGCTCTTGATGGAACTTTTCAGAGAAAGGTAAAACACTTTTTTTTTTTTTTAGTACAGCAGCTGCTTTGGGATCCCAGTTCTACCCACCTAGCTGAACAACCCTGTCTGTCCTGGCTCAGGCTTTTGGCAGTATCCTGAACCTGGTGCCGCTGGCAGAGAGCGTGGTGAAGCTGAACGCTGTGTGCATGGAGTGCTACCGCGACGCCTCCTACACCAAGAGGCTGGGAGCAGAGAGGGAGGTGAGTTCCCTTGGAGCAGAAAACACTTCAGCAGCTTCCTCTTGCCAGTCCTGCTGCTCTAGAGGGATCTCCTTGGGGCAGCTGAGCTCTGCAGAGTCACTCTGCCAATTTTCTTGCCAGGTTGAAGTGATTGGAGGAGCAGACAAGTACCACTCTGTCTGCCGAGCCTGCTACTTCTGCAGGCGGCCTCAGCAGCCTGGGTCAGAAAACAAGGAGAACATGCCCATGGGGGTGAAGCAGCTGGATGGAGCTGCCTCCCGTAAGATCTTTGCTTCTTGACTTCTGGGATCCTGTGTGGGGAAGAATGATAGGAAGGATGTGGAATGCTGCAGCTCCCAGGCTTACCCTGCTTCTAGCAAAACTCTTCTGTGTCTCAGCTCCACCTCCCAAGCTGAGCCCTGTTCCTCTGTACTGAGGGGGATTAGTGGGAGCTGAACTGGGAGCTTGACTAACAGCAAGTTCCTTCCTTGCACCATGGAAAAGAGACAGCTATAGCAACTGACACTGCCACACAAACAAGTCCTGGAGAACTGTTACAGCCAGCCAGGCCATAGTGTTCCCCTTGCTGCCATAGCTCTGCTCCTGCCCCCTTGCCTGTGCTCACACCAGCACTGGCAGCTGGGTCACTTGCCTGGGAACACAACCCCTTCTTTATCTGTTTTATCTGTTGCTAAATTTCAGGTTTAAGACAATGCACAGTAACTTAGCATTTTAAACCCAGTTCCTTTTTTAATGTAGTCCAAGGAGATAACCTGTCCCTTGTCCAACTTTTCAGCTGACACGTGCAGCAGCAGCCTAGTCCTCAGAAAACCCATTGGATGATTGTGCATGGCCCATTTGTTTGCTGTGACTGCCTTGTAAATTTTTTGTTGAAACAGAAAAGGGGGAAAGGAAGGCTCCTTTTGAGTCACTGCCCCAAAACCAGAGTGGCTTTGCTTAGGTCCAAGCTTGGTGCTTAGTCACCTGAGAATTCAGAGGCTCAGGAGTTGATCTGCAAAGGTTGCTCTTTCTGTGGAAGGTCTCTGCTTGAGTGGAGGGTTGTGCACTCTAGTTGGGTATCTTGCTCCCTCCTGAGCCTTCCAAAAATCCTTGAGGCTGAGTGTTTCTCTGCGGTAAGTGACTCAAGGAGCCTTTTCCCACATAACTTGACTTGGCTTTTTTAAGTTTGGGGTTTTTTTTCCTTACTCTTTGCCGAAGTGCCTTTCCCTATAAGCTAGCATCCACCTTTCTAGGCAGCAGCTTTTGACTCTGAATAGGTCACATCTCCATGTGCTGAGATGGCGCTCTGCCCACACTGGGAAGGAGAAGGCACCTTCTGAGAGGGTCACAGGAACTGCCTGGACAGCCCTGCTCCAAGGGATGACAGCTGTATTCATGAGCATTTGATTGCTGGGCTTTCCCCTTGGAGACAGGGAAGGCAGTGCTGCTTCTGATGTAGGTTAATAAATAACTTCATGAAATTGTCTGAATGTGTGTTATACCAGACTGCTCTGAAAAGGCTTCCTGCAGTGCACAGTCTCTGTAAACAGGCTGGTTGCTGGGCAGCCAGGGCTGGGCATGGGGCTGGTGGTGGAGCCATCTACTCAGCCCTGCTCCAAACAGGCTTTGAAGAGCAGGAGGGTGGCTTGCCTGAAACTAGATACAGCATGAATGTGCTGTTTGCAGTGCAGCAGTGGCCCAGGGCTGCTTGGCTGCTTCTGTGCCTGAAACCCCCTACCTCACCCCTGGGGAATGAGGAGGAACCCCTTCTGCTTCCCCAGAGAAGAACACTATGTGGCGGCTTGGTGAAAAAGTTTATTCCATCTCTACAGTGACAAACAACTACTTGAAGGCCAGCCCCAGCAGTGACAGCTCACATACCCAGGCAGCTGCGGGGAACAGCTTCACAACAGGTGCAGCAGAAAACACAACCTGAGACTGCGGCACGATGCCGCAATGGAGCTGGGTGCAGGGATGGGAGGGGGGCCTTGCTTCTGCAGGGGTGAGGGGCTGAGGGCCAAGCCCACAGGGACAGTGCTTCAGGACCTCCCTGGGGCACCAGGAACAGCCACAGCCCCATGCTCACCACTTCTACAGATCCCAAACCACATCACCCAGGCACTGGCAGCTCTAGTGCAGGCTGTGGCAAAGGCACAGCAGGAGTTTACAGTCAGGAGACTACAGGCTTTGGCATCAAGCTCACCCGGCAGCAGCTGAGGGGGAAGGCACGGAAAGCCAGCAGCAGGCAGGAGCTGGACACCCCCCCACATGTGCAATGGTGAGAGCCAGCACTTGGGGTGCAGCCAGCGGGGCTAGAAAGGCACTGGTACCAGGATGGGCTGGGGCAGCAGTCACAGGGCACGGCTTTTGGGGAACAAACCATGCCCCAGCCCTGCACTTCCCCTTGGAGCCATGCTCAGAGGCTGCAAATCACTTGCAGATCACCTACCATGCACCAGGCTGCTGCTACCAGCCACAGGGAGCTCAGCTCCACTAACTGGGACCACCTCCCTCCTGTGCCCCAGGACTGGTGACCCCCACACGAAGCAGCCACCACCTCCCCACCCCACCTTCCCCTTCGAATTGCAGGTCCCTCCCTCCCACCCCACAGAAGAGAATTGCACAGGCAGAGCCGTGGCTGCTGTGCCAGGGCTCAGTACACAGGGGGGGGCTGATAACCCTCTGGGCCTTCTGCTGTCTGGGTGAAGGGCGGCTGCTGGTAGCTGTCATGGCTGATGTTGGGGTAGCTGGAGTAGGGCGTTGAAACCTCGGGGGTGGGGTCAGTGTAGCTGTGTATGAAATCCTCCACCCCCATCTTGTACCTCTTGTAGGCAAAGGTGATCAGGAGGCCCTGGAGAGACAAGAGGGCTGTGGTGTCAAGGCTGCCCAGGCAGCATGGCCCAGGGAGCCCCTCCATACCATGGTTCCATTACGACTTCACTCACCCAGGAGAAGATGGAGAAGAAGCTGAAGGTAATGGCGGCACGAGCTGAATCAGCCCCAATTAACACGTCCTCAGCCTTTGTCCAGGCCCACTGGTTGGTCAAGAAACAAAATCCAATGAACCAGAGAAAGGTCCAGAGACCTGCAGGCAAAAGGCAGTATGAGGGACCAGGGCTGCCTGGGGCCGGGGCTCCCGCCAGCTCCCAGCCCAGCACCCCGGGGCTCCTCAGCCTCTCCGAGGCAGCGCGTGGCCCGCGGGCAGCCAGCCAGGCGGGAGCGGTTCCCTTAGCCAGGCACCGGCAGCCACGTCACGGGACGAGAGCAGCCATGGCGGCTGGCACAGCCTGGCCCGCCGCTGCCGGTACCTGAGAAGCCGAGATCCGCCAGCACCAGGTACTTGCGGTCGGTGGTGTTGCTGATCTGGGGGAAGTAGATGTCCACCATGAAGAAGAAGATGCAGGCGAGGAAGGCCAGGACGCCGATGCCGATGCCGTAGCGGCAGGCATCCTCATTGCGGTTGAAGATGCAGAAGAGCTGGGGGTTCTTGGGTTCGCTGGTGTAGCCCTCCCCCACCAGGCAGGCGAACACGATCAGGGCGAAAACCTGCAGAGCGGGAGGCGGCCGTCGGGCGGGCGGCACCTGTGCGGCAGCGGGGCCCCTTCCAGGGCTGACGGGAGGGTTGCACGCACCGGCCCGGGGGGTTCGGCTGAGCGCCCGCCTCCCCGGAGAGGACGCGGGGACGAGGGGGGAGCCTGGGGCGGGCAAGAGGGAGGGGAAGGGAGGGGACGGCCATGCGGGCTCCAGGGCGCGGGGCCGGCCTTCTGGGGCTCTCCCGACAGAGCTAACACGGCCCGGCCCGGTCCGGTCCGGTCCGACTCACCGCACTGGCGATCCGCGCCAGGACCTGCGGCTGCTGCACGAAGCGGACCAGGTCGAAAGCTCCGCCGGCCTTTGCCGCCCCGTACGCTCCACCGCCGCCCTCCATCGCGCCGCCGCTTCTGCGCGGCACCGCCCCGGGGAGGGCCAGGCCGAACCGGGCGGTCCCTCCCGCCGTCGGGGCGGAGCGAAATTGGGCGGTCCGGGCTCAGGACGGCGGGGCTGGGTCTCCTTGTTCTGGCAGCCTAGGGCAGAGGAAGGGTCGGTCTTGTCCCGCACCCCTCAGGTGGCCTCGCAGCCGCCCACCGCCAGCAGCGGGGGTTCTCGCGGTCCCCAGTGTCCCAGTACAGCCCCCAGGGCATCGGTGGTGGCCCCATGGCCCAGCCTGGAGGGCAGAAGGGCTTAACGGGGGCTGCTCCTTCTCCCTGTACTGGGGGGTGTGCTACTCTGCACGGGGAAATCAGGGGTCCCCTGCCTTCCCCGACGGTTTGCGGGTCGAGCTTCGCACCCATGGCGCGTACCGGCGCTTGCCCGGTGCCCGGAGCCGGCGGAAGGACCCCCGGGACGCATGCGCCGTCAGTTCTCGGCATCGGAGCGGGAGGGCACGGGGTGGGCAGGAACCCCGCCCGAACTAAACTAATCCGGCCCGCGAGCGCTGCGGAGCTGGGGGCGGTGGAGAGAGCGGGGGGAAGGTGCTGAACTTCCTGTCCCAGCTGCGAGGGCACCGGTGTCTGCAGACGGACCCGGCGGAGCCGCTCTCCGGTTCCGGGACGGCACTGGTGGGGGAGTACAGGGGACTCTGTCCCGGCCCTACCCCCCAGGGCCAGTTTGAGCCCCGCGAGTCGGTCCCAGATACGGGGCTGCGGGTCCTGCCGTATCCTTCCCGCTGTCCGTGCCTGGCGCGGGGGGAGGGTCCTCGGGCGCAGCCCCGGGACGGGGCGGTGCGGCCCCCCCCGCAGGGACAGGCCCGGCCCCGGCTGTACCACCTCCCCCATCCGCCCGCCTGCCCCTTCCTTCCTGCACAGCTGCTGAATTTCGGGGGTCGCCCCACCGTCCCGTCTGCACGTCACCCCTACGCTGCGGCCCCGGTCCGGGACAGGCGGCACCCACGTGTCCCGGGGGAGCCACGGTGGCCGTGCCCGTCCGGTGGCTGTGGCAGCGCGGCAGCCGGAGGCAGCACGGTGCCGCTCGGCCCCAGCAACATGTCCCAGCCGCCCTCCATCACCCTCCGCGTTCCCGAGGACACCGAGAGCAATGGGTGAGTGTGAGAGACGGCGGCGGCGGTGCCCGGCGGGTGCCGGTACCAGAGCCGGGGTTTGGGCTGGTGCCAGAGCTTTGCCACGGCTCCAGCCCCAGCGCCCACCCCAGCCCCATGGGAGCGGATCCGTGTCCCTGCAGCCAGGAGCCGAGCCCGGACTCCGAGGGAGCTCTGCACACCTCCTTTCAACAACTCATCCAGGAGCAGAGCAGCCTAATGGAGGCGAGCCTGAAGCTGGAAATGCAAGAGAGGGGCAGAGGTAAATCGGGGGGGACGGGGACAGTGTCCATGTATGGGGCCATCTGCCATCCTGCACCCTCCTGGGGTAGGGCTCATGCCAAGCCTGCTGGCACCATTTCTAGTGCAGGCAGCAAGGCAGCCCAGCCCTTGGGGGACACTGAGAGTGTCCCTGGAGAAGGGGGTGCTTCAGGGAAAGCACACACTGGAACGGGTGCCTGACCTCCGTGCTGGAGTGGGGACTGGAGCTGTGAATTCTCCAGCTCTCACCACTCTGCATCCTGTGCTCCCACACCCAGAGACCCCAGCCCACCTGCCTCCCCCAGATTTCTGTGCCATTGGCTCACCCGGGCAGGGTGAGCAGCATCTCGGGTACTCCTCCACCTCCCTGCAGATCCTCGCCACCATGCCCAGCCGCACCATCGGTAGGTGCCACCTGCCCTCCTGCTCTTCCCCAGGCCCAAGCCGCCCTCCAGGAGAACCCTGCCACGACCACCCTCCCCCTCCTGGCTCTCTCCCGCAGGACGCAGCCGCGGGGCCATCATCTCCCAGTTCTACAACCGCACTGCTCGGCTGCGGCACCGGAGCAGCCGCCCCCCCCTGCACCAGCTCTGCCGTGTGGCACGGACCAGCTTCTGGCAGTACGACCTGGAGAACGACCCTGACAGGGCCACGCTGGAGGGTGAGGGTCCCCCGGGGGCAGGAGCAGGCAGTGCCAGGTGCTGTCCACATGCCGGGTTTGGGACAGGCACGCTGTCCCTCTTGTGTCCCCAGACAAGCGCAGATTGCTGGTGAAGGAGCTGCTGAGCCTCTCGCCCAGCCAGCGCAGCCACATGCTGCTCACTGTGCCCCTCAGCCTGGCAGAGAAACACTTCCTCCGGTAGGTCCTGTCCTGCCAGCCCCTGCCAGGCAGAGCTCTCGCAGCTGGAGCTGTGGTCCTGGGTCCCACACTGCCCCCTGACATCCCTTTGTGCTGGCAGGCAGGAGCTGAGCAGGCAGAGGGGACCCCTGGGCCAGCACACCCAGCACCGAACCCCCTCTTATCCTTGTGGAGGGTCCAAGGACTACATCGTCCTTGTAAGTCTGGTGCATGGGTCTGCTCTGCAGCTGTGGGGCTGTGGGGTTCCAGCACAGGCTCCGACCCTGGTGCTCCCCTCATGCTATCTGCCCCCAGGGCCTGCGGTGTCTCTGGTACAGGCTCCTCACCCTGCTCCCAGCTGCACAGCCCTGGCACTACTCCCTGAAGGAGATCAGCGGGCGCTTCGGCTCCAGTGTCCTGTCCTACTTCGTCTTCCTCAAGACACTCCTTATGTTCAACATCTTCCCATTTCTCATCCTTCTGGTCTTCGTGGTGGCCCTGCAGGCTGCCTATCCCCCAGCCTCAGCCACCCCCCAGCCCTTCACTGGCCTCGAGCTCCTCACCGGAGCGGTAAGCACCGCTGGCATGCTGGTGCCAGCACATCCCCAGGCCAGGACCTGCTCCCAGACTGGGGCTCAGTCCTGTATCCCCCCTGCTGGTGATCCCCTGGTTCCTGCCCCACATCCCTGCCCCAGTGATTGCCTGGTCCCTGCCCTCACACAGCTGTGGCCCTGGGACTGCCAATGCTGTGGATGTAGGGGGGGGTTCCTGGTGGTGCCCCAGCCTAGGACTCTGTGTGTCCATGGGCTGGCACAGATGTTCCAGGCCAGGGAGGAAGCCCCAAGATGACCTTGGGCTCCATCCCATGCTTTTCTGCAGGGCTACTTCACTCACTCGCTGCTATACTATGGCTACTACAGCAACATCACCCTTAATGATCCCTGTGCCTCCAGCCCCAACAGCAGCATGTGCCCCCTTGCAGCCCCCTGGCTCCCATACAACATGTCACTGGCCTATGTCTTCAGTGTTGGCATCTCCTTCCTGGTCACCTGTATCCTGCTGGTGTACAGGTGGGTCAGCAGCACCTCCAGCACAGCCAGCATTCCCCCTCACCAGGAACTCCCTGACACACTCCCACTCACTGCAGCATGTCCCGCTCCTTTGGGGAGAGCTACCGCGTGGGCAGCTCCACGGGGGACGTGGCCGTCAAAGTCTTCTGTGCCTGGGACTTCAAGGTGATCCAGAGGCACTCGGTGAAGCTGCAGTGTGAGAACATCTACACACAGCTGAAGGTGAGAAGCTGGGCTGGAGCCTTTCCCTGCATGCCTGGCAACATTCAGAGGTGACAGCCCAGACCCGGGCTCTGCACCCCTCTCATCCTCTGCTGCATGGGGGAGTCCTGCAACTGCAAATACCCCCTGCCCCTGGCCCCACACCAGAGCTTTGTCCATCAGCCCTCTGGGTCCCACCCCAGTGCAGCAGGAGCACCTTTGCTCCTGACCCGGAGCATGCTCAGCAGCACCAGCACCGCTCTCTGCTCTCCTCAGGAGGTGCTGGCGGAGCAGCGATCCCGGTCCCACCACCGGAGCCTCTGGCAGTGCCTGGGGCACTCTGCTGTGCTGCTCCTCTCCTGGGCCCTCTCACTGAGCACGGTGCTGGGCTGCGTATTGGCTGTGCACCACTTCTCAGAGCACATGCACATGGTGAGAGGGATCTCCTGCCCTGGGCTGGGGTACTGGGGGTAGGCAGGGGCAGCCCCATTAGCACTCTCCTCCCAGTGCCAGTGTGTACTCCTCAAAGGTGCTGGGCAGCCATGCTCACCTTGGTGCTCGCTTGCCAGGTTCAGCAGGACCAGCAGGCACGGGGCAGCAGCCAGAGGCAGCAGGAAGCCATCCTGCTGGTCCTACCCTTTGTGGTGTCTCTGCTCAATGTGCTTATGCCCCACCTATACAACTTGCTGGCCCTGTGGGAGAAGCAGGACTTGCCTGTGACACAGCTCTATGTGGCAATCTGCAGGTTTGCTGGGTGGGGGCAGTGTCCCACACCCCCCCGCCCATGGCCTGGGGAGAGGCTTTGGTGCTGGGCACCCCATTCGTGGGGCTCGGCTCCTCTGTCCTGGGTTCAGGGGCTCCCAGTCATGCTCCCAATCCCCAGGAACCTCATTCTGAAGATGGCGGTCCTTGGTCTGCTCTGCTACCAGTGGCTCAGCCGGAGAGTTGTCTGTTCAACAGCGGAGGTAAGTGCTGCTGCCTGGGGGCTGGAGTCTGCACGGGTCCCTGCGAGGATTGGTGACCTGGCTGGGCCATGCCATCCAGACCATTCCTTCTCCAGGGAGTGCTGAGCAAAGCCATGGCCTCTTTCCCAGCACCAGCAGGCACAATCTGCTCCTTTCTCCAGGGAGAAAGTGGGGTGACAGATGGATACCTCAAATGTGGGGTGGCTGAGGAAAAGGGTATAGGGGAGGGAAAGGTCCCACAGCCACCCTCCCACCCCATGTAGCCATGGGAGGGTCCTGGGGGGGGGGAGAGGCCTTGCTGCTCATTCAAGGCCACCATTGCTTATCTCCCCAGTGCTGGGAGACATGTGTGGGGCAGGACCTGTATCGCTTCGTGGTGATGGACTTCATCTTCACCCTGCTGGACACACTCTTTGGAGAGCTGGTGTGGAGGTAGTGTGCCCCAAGAGAGGTCCCCTGGACAGTGATGCCCTGGTGCACCCAGACTCTGCCGAGCATCCCCTCCAGCAGCAGTGGGAGCAGGGCTCTGCTCCTTCTTAGGCTGATCCTGGAGAAGAGACTGAAGAGAAAGCAGAGGCCTGAGTTTGACATTGCCCGGAATGTGCTGGAGCTGATCTACGGGCAGACCCTGACCTGGTGAGGCATCCCCTGCCCCAGCTTGTTGCTCCCTTGGCAAACACCTTGCAGTCATCTGGAAACCCTGTGGCTGGCAGGGACCAGGCACAGGGAGCTGCACATTCTGCTGGGTGGTGAGACCCACACGCTGGGACGATGGAGATTGCCTGGCAGTCATGCGTGGCATTGGTGCCCACTGCTGGCTCCTGCGTGGCTCATCTTCCCCCTCTCCCAGGCTGGGTGTTCTCTTTGCACCGCTCCTGCCGGCTGTGCAGACACTGAAGCTGCTGCTGCTGTTCTACATCAAAAAGGTGCCCCCCTCCCCACAGCCCCCACGTGTCCTTGACATGGACAGCCCCGCAGTGACACCAGCTCTGCTGTGGCTGCGTGCTGTGACCAGCAGTGCCGTCTGGGAGGGAGGGAGGGTTGTGGGTTCTGCTTCCCAGGAGACAGCATCACACAGGAGTCTGCTCCCACCCGCAGACCAGCCTGATGCAGAACTGCCAGTCCCCCAGCAAGCCCTGGCAGGCATCTCACATGCGCTTGGTTTTCGTCTCCCTGCTGTGCTTCCCGTGCTTCCTGGGGGCAGCTGTCTTCCTCTCTTACACCATCTGGTCGTGAGTACCCACTGGAGCACAGCTTGGGGCACAGAACCTCCTAGCAGAGGAGAGGGATGGGGGCAGACCATGCCTGCTGTCCCTGATGGCACAGGGAGCCCGTCGTGCCCAGCCATGGGCTGTGTGGTGCTGTCCCAGGGAGAGGGAGATGCTGCCCAGCCACTGGGCACTGCACAGAGCATAGCAGTAGTTGACCTGTGTGTAGTTTTCTCAGCTGTTCCTGACACAGGACAAGGGGATGAGGATGCCCTTGTGCAGCCACTGGGGGTGGCCGGGGCCAGCAAGGGCCCTGGAGGGCTGAATATAAGGAGTGAGGCAGTGCCCTGGGCTGGGGGCAGCAGCCAGCTGGGCTGCCCATTGCCTTGAGCTACCCCATTGCTCTGTCCACTTAGGGTGCGGCCATCAGAGACCTGTGGTCCCTTCCAGGGGCTAGAAACCATTTACAAGTCAGGGAAGACTTGGGTGCAAGTGTTGGAGAAGTCTAGCCCAAATATCACCTGGTTCACCTGGGTCCACCAGCACCTGGTGGAGAGCCCCTTCCTTCTGTTTGTTGTGTCTGCAGTCCTGCTGTGAGTATAGGCATAACCCGGGGGCTGTACCCTGTGCTTTGAGGGTTCTGCTGTCACAGCCCTGAGAGGACGCTGGGAGCTGGGGTGTCACTCCAGAGCCCTGCGCCTCAGCCTGGTGCCAGGAGCACAGTGTCCCCCAGCTTCCCCCCCCAGGTGCCACCATCCCCTCCTGCCTGTCATTGCAGAGCTGTGATCTACTTCAACATCCAGGTGGTGAGAGGCCAGAGGAGGATCATCTGCCTGCTGAAGGAGCAGATTGCCAAGGTGTGTGAGCTCTGTGTGCTGCCCTGGCTGCTCCATGCCCTGGTCCGGCCCCAGGATCACCAGTTGGGCTCTAGTTGTGACAGCACGGCCAGCTCAGGGGTGCAGTCACACATGGCTGCTCACTGCCATGTCTCTGCTGTTGCAGGAGGGGGAAGATAAAATATTTCTTATTCAGAAACTTCACTCTGTTTACGAGTACAGAGAGAGACACGCCTGAGCCCCAGGTGAGGGATGGGGAGAGGGGGCTGCTGGGTGCTTGGAGCCTTTCTCTCTCTTTAATTCCAGGGACAGGACAGGACTCTGCTCGCAGCCAGGGGCTGGATCCATCTGTCTTTCTAAGCCACTGCAGTGCTCGAAACAGCAGGACTGTGGGGTGCTGGGGAAGATCCTCTCCTCTGGGTTGCAACAGCCAAGGAACCACTGGGACATTCTGTGGCAGCTCCACGGGGACACGAGTGATCCTGCTGCCCAGAGCTGCTGGGGGGATGGCAGGACTCAGGCCAGGGGTGGTTACTGTTGGCAGGGAGCAGCTCTTTCTCCTGGCAGTGTCCTGGCCACCCCACAGCCCAGTTTTGAGCTGTTGTCAGAAGCCTTTGGGGAAAAGTGACGTTTTGGGGCTGGAAAGAACCTGCAGCTGCCTTTGCACTACCCAGGAGCACTGGGGTTGGAGCTGGGAGCTGCTGGCACCTTCCCCTTGAACATGGCCAGCGGGTCCCCAGTCCTGCAGTGCCTGCTGGCAGGACAGACCCAGGAGAACCTGCATGGTGCTGGGTGCTGGTGCACAGAGAAGCTCAGGGGCACTTGTCCTGCTGCAAGCTGCCCTGGCACATTAAAGCCAGGCTGAGCAGGAGCATCCCAAGCAGTGTCTGTGGCTGTCGGGGGGGTATGGGTCAGTGTGTCAGCATTTGTTATGGGGGTGGCCAGGGCAGGGTCTGCCTGTGCCCCTCATGCTGTGCTGGAAAGAGCATGGCCCATCCCCACCATGGGAGCAGGAACCAATGCCTCCTTCTTCACGTGCAGCCCTGGCAGCCCTCACCATCACGGTGTGGTGTCCACAAGAGCTGTGATCCACCCCAGCACACCGCGGGCAGAGCTGGCTGTCCCCATGGCACTGACAGTCCCGGGGGGGCAGTGCCAGGAGCAGTCAGACACGGGTTGGCCCCGGGCCTTGGCACTGGGTGATACAGCTGCTGGCAGGGTGGGTGCTGGGCTGGCTGCAGGGTGCACGGCACAGACAGGGGGTGTCTGTTACCTGAGCCAGCCCTTCCCCCAGCACCGTGACCACTGCCATGGGCAGGCACTTGCTGCCTCATGAGACATCCCCAAGCAAGGCATCCCCTGTGGCTCTGTCCTGGCTCCCAACACCCACCCAGGTCCCTCAGTGCTGTCTGCCTCTGCTGTGTGACCACCACACCAGCCTTGAGGTGCCAGCCCAGTCCAGCCTCCATGGGTTTAACCTAGAACCTAAAGGGTTGAAGCTAGAACACGAAGTTCCACCTCAACATGAGAAACTTCATTACTGTGAGGGAGCCCTGGCCCAGACTGCCCAGAGAGGTTGTGGAGTCTCCAGACTTTCCAAACCCACCTGGATGTGTTCCTGTGTGGCCTGTCCTGCGTGATCCTGCTGTGGGAGGGGGGTTGGACTTCATGATCCCTAGAGGTCCCTTCCAACCCCTGATGTTCTGTGATTCTATCATTCCTGCTCATCCCTTCCCCAAAAGCCATGGTTTTCAAGCACAAGGCAGCTGCCAGATGAACATAAAAGTGCAAGTTTTACTGTACAGTCCCTCAGGGTACCACCGGCCACCAGCGCCGGGGAGCACCCTGGTCCCCATTGCCAGCCCCAGGCAGAGCAGCAGCTCAGTGGCCACCTGCCTCGGGGAGGGACTGGCCCAGCCTGCTGCAGGGCCGGGGTCAGCGGGGGTCTTCGAGGGTGGCCCGGAGCCACTGCAGGACCTGGGCCAGGCCGGTGCTGTCACGGGCGCTGGTGTCCAGCACTGTGATGGGCTGCGTGGCACAGGAGACGATGTCCTGCATGCGGAACAGCGACTTCATCTCCCACGGAGACATGTAGCAGGGCAGGTCACTGCCGACAGGAGGAGGGGGCTGCATTAGCCCACCACCACCACTGCTGCCTGGCCCATCCCCCCAGCTCAGGGACCTCCGAGGGCTCCAGCACATGTGGCAAAGCGTGGCTTCCTCGGGTGCCACCTTGCTGAGGGGACACAGGAGCCACCAAAGGCCCTGCGTGTCCCCACGCCCCCAGCCCCTGGGCTGACCCCCTCCTCACATCTTATTGAAGAGGACGAGGACGGGCACGGAGCTCAGCGGTGCGGCAGAGAGCACAGAGAGCAGCTGGACACAGGACGAGGAGACCTGGGTGGGGTTGGCGGCGTCCACCACGAACTGGAGGGGGAGAAGGGAGCGGGGCAGCGCCGGGAATCACACACCCGGGGCGGGACCGGGGGGCTCGGCACCCCTCAGCAGAACGGGGCCCCCAGCCCCGGGGTGCCCCTCTCCCCATCACCCCGCGGTCCCCGCCGGGCCGGGGTCCCGGTGCCGCTCACCAGGAGCACGCTGCACTCCCCGTAGTAGCTGTGCCAGATGGGGCCCATGCAGCCGCCCACCTCCCGCACCGTCACCCGCCGCGGCAGCCGCAGGTCGGTCAGGTTGGTGCCCACCTGCGGGAAGGGGGACAGCGGCTGAGCCGGCGGCGGACGCGGCGGGGGCCCCAGGCTGTACCGGGGCCTCACCGGGGCCGCATCCCCGGGCCCCTCCTACCGTGGGCAGCGTGGCCGGGGGCTCGCCCAGCTCCGCCGGCGCCTCCGCCGCGCTCAGCTGTAGCGGGCGTTAAGGACAGGACGCTACGGGGCGGGGGGACGCGGCCGCCGCCCGCCCGGGGCCGCCCGCCCGGGGCCGCCCGCCCGGGGCCGCCCGCCCGGGGCCGCCCGCCCGGGGCCGCCCGCCCGGGCCGCCCGCCCGGGGCCGCCCGCCCGGGGCCGCCCGCCCGGGGCCGCCCCCCCTGCCCCCCCCCCCCCCCCGCCCCCGCCCCCGCCCCGCCCCGCCCCGCCCCGCCGGATATGACGCAGCCGCCGCGCGAGGAGGCTCTTCCCGCCGCCCGCCGCCCCCAGCAGCAGGCAGGAGGGGACGGGCGGCCCCGCGCCCGCCATAGCCCCGCCCTACCGGAAGCCGGAAGTCAGGAGCCGGAAGCGGAAGCGCTGGGGCTCGGGGAGAGCGGGCCGGGCCGAGCCGACGGCGGGGGGGACGCGATGGGTCGCGGCGCCGGCACCTTCGAGCGGCTCCTCGGTACCGAGGGTGGGCGGGAGCGGGGGCCGCAGGGTTTGGGAGAGGGACGGGACGGGACGGGGCCCGTGCTTGGTGCCGCCCGGTGTGGCCGGTGCGGGGTTACCGGGGGGCGTCCAAAGGGAAAGAGTTGGAGCGTTCCGGGGTTTCATCCTGAAGCGCTCGATTCCGCGGGGCAGTCCCGGCGGCGCCTCAGAGAGAGAGGGAGAGGGAGGGAGGGAGCGAGGGAGCGGCCTGACGGGGTTCCTTGCAGATAAGGCCACGAGTCAGCTGCTGCTGGAGACGGACTGGGAATCCATCCTGCAGATCTGCGACATGATCCGCCAGGGAGACACCCAGTGAGTACCCGGGCCCCGCTCGGCCTGGCAGGGCGCCCTGTGAGGGTCTCTGCCCTGGCAGCCCACGGTAGTGCCTACTTCATCCTGCTCCAGGACAGCGTTGGGAAGGGGGGTGTCCGGTGCTTCCCTCTGGCCTGAAGTGCTCAGGGAAACCCAGCCCTGGATGTGCCGATTCCTTCTCCTCTCGGTTCACTGTGGGGGGAGCAAAGGTGGAGCTAAGGGTGCCCCATGTGCGGGTGGGGGTGGCATCTTCTCTCATGCTCTGCTTCCTTACCCAGAGCTAAATACGCCGTCAATGCCATCAAGAAGAAAGTCAACGACAAGAATCCGCACGTGGCCCTGTACGCACTGGAGGTAACACCGGGGCACAGGCACAGCCTCCCCTGCCCTGGCCAGCAGCCTCGGGGTTGTAGCTTGGAGTTTGCCTCCTCCTGGTTCTGACACAGAGGGTTTGGGACTGATCAGCACTGGTGTTTTCTTTCCTGAACTCCAAGTCGGAGTTAGGAGCAGACAAAGCTGGGGTGTGAGGTGCTGTCCCTGGGGGTGGTGTGTGCTGGGACCATGGTGGGGAAGTAGAAGGGCAGTGGCTAATGTCATCTTTTGCCTTTGCAGGTCATGGAGTCAGTGGTTAAAAACTGTGGTCAAACGGTTCATGATGAGGTTGCCAATAAACAGACTATGGAGGAACTGAAGGAAATTCTCAAAGTAAATATATTTTATTTTACTGTCAGCTCTGAACGAGCTTATTGGAGCAGCAGGAGGAGAAAACATGCACATCCTTCCATCCCCTTTGTGTAAGAAGCAGGAGGGAAATTGTTCAGAAATGCATTTCATAAAAGAGCAAAATGTGTGGTGTGGTGTGAACGGGTGAGTGTGGGGAGCAGAGGAGGGAGAGATGGTCCCAGGAGCAAAGGGAACATATGGCTGGGCTATAAAGTGGGGCAGGAACAGGTTGGAAAGGCCAAGCCTGTTTCCTGGTAAATGCACATGTGACAGTTTGCTTGTGTGGAGACAGCAAAGGAAGAACAGGGAGGACAGTCTGGATCTGAGCAGGAGAGAGATGAAGTCCCTTTCTGTGGGGCAGTGTGAGACAGGCAGGAGGGAGAAGCAGCAAGGTGACAGCTGATGGCAGCTTCCTCTGTGTCATGGGTATTTCATTGGAGTGCCATCATGGGGCTGTTTGAGGAGTGTTGCAGGATGTTTTCACTGACAAGCTGTTGTCACAAGCTGCCATTCCCTGTTTGATCTAACACGATGCCTGGAGAAGCTCTGTCCTCAGACTGTCTCCAGTCTTCCACGGGTGAAGTGGAAATGGGAACCTCTGTCTCCAGCTCCCAGCCTTAAACAGCTGTGCCCAGGCAAGGGTTGGTTGGAGCTGCTGCTCCTTCCTCACAGCCTCCATCTCCTGTCAGAAGCAGACAACTGGATGACTCAGATTTTTGGTGAATGAGCTGGGCGAGCCCCATCATCCTGTTGACCTCAACAGGGTGTTGTTCTCCTGTCACCTCCCTGTTAGGGCTGACTTGGTCTCTGTGCAGGATCTTCTCCTGAGATGGGGACACTGCCAGGTGGAGCTGTGCAGCTGCTCTGAGCACTGCAGAGATCAGAACAAAAGATTTTGTGTTTCTCCTCAGTCCCTGCCTGCCTCAGCAGGCTTGTAACTGCTCCCTCCTCCTCCACTTGGGGCTCTGCAGCTTGTGCAAGCCCAGCACTGGTGAAGCAGCCTTAGTTCTGGTGAGGGTCAGGGCTGTGAAGTGTGTGGAATGTGGGACTTTGCCAAGTCTTTGACTAGTTGGAGGCTCCGGGGATTGTCAGAAGGCCACACTGCGTGGGTTGACCTCCCAGCTGCAGTCAGAGCTGGACAATGCTCCTCTGCTTCCTGGAGGATTTGTGGAGTCTGGTCATGTGAGTGGGGATGACTGGGTCAGCTGCTGACAGGGCTGCTCTGGGAGGCTGGCTGGGTGGGAGCAGCCTTGCCAAGGTCTCTCCAGCTCCTTGAACTGGAGCAGCAGGCAGGCTCCCAGCTGCCCCACGCCCCAGGCTTTAGGTGCTCCTGGGCAGGGGTCTCAGACTGGGGGGGCTGCTGAGAGCCCAGCACTGACACCCTGCAGCTGTGAGCTGCTGGAGCCATGTCAGCTCAGGGCCAGCCCTGCGGTTCAGCCCAGCGGGGCAGTTTGGGTTCCATGGTTTTCTGGGTGCTGGAGGAGGTGAGCAGGGGTTTTGGGTAGACGGGGGCTCATGCCTGCCCAGGAGCAGCTGCCCAAGGCTCTGTGGGCGGTTTCTTCAGGCACTGTAACCATGACCCTTCCCACCTTGCTGCTCAGAAGCATGTTCCCTGTTTCCTTGTTCATGCTGGAGAGGGCAGTGGGGTACCTGGACTGTGTGGTCCTGGCTGCAGAGTGTCTTTATTGCAGCTTTCTGACAGCTCTTACCATGTACAAGTCTTTAAAGCTTTTCCATCCACAAACAGTATTTCAGGCTCCTCTTCTGGGGGATTTGCAACCTTCCTTTGGGTTTCAGGGTTCGTTTCTCAGATTTATTTTTTTTTCTTCTCCCTTTCTGTGCAGAGACAAGTGGAGACAAGTGTCCGCAGCAAGATCCTGTACCTCATCCAGGCCTGGGCTCACGCCTTCCGCAACGAGCCCAAGTACAAGGTGGTGCAGGACACCTACCAGATAATGAAGGTTGAAGGTAAAGACTCTGTGTGTGGACAGTTGGCCAAACAGCTCTGCTCTGGAGGCACTGCAGGAGGAGGGATGGGTGTCAGGTGCTGTTAACCTGTTCTGGACTTGCTGGCAGTGAGACCTGGAAAGCAGGAGCTACAAATGTTCTTCAAGGACTGGCAGCAAATCAGAGTGTCCTCTGGGAAGGGGTCTGCCACGGGGGGGTCCTTTCAGCCTTCATTCATGCCCTGGGATGGGTCAGGCTCAGGGGTTCTGATAGTGTCAGTAAGACACAGTCTCACCCTGGGGACAGCAGTGGGGGGAAGGATGTGCTTCTGCCTCTTCCTGAGCACCAGAACCCCCACAGCCCTGGCAAATTCCAGGGGTCCTGGTGCTGCCTGCATGCACCGTGGGGGTCCCCTCCTCACCAGGTGTGTCCCTCCCCCCACAGGACACGTGTTCCCCGAGTTCAAGGAGAGTGACGCCATGTTCGCTGCGGAGCGGGTGAGCGCTGGGGCAGGGCTGGTGCTGCAGGACACACACTGCTCCCCCAGCCCCTTCCTGCTGCACCTTCAGCCCTTGTGTTCCTTCGTTCCACGCTGATCAGGCTGTCAGGAGGATGTTCTGGGAGGGTGCACAGCACTTGAGCCCAAAACTGCCAGAGGAAGGAGAAAGGTGACCAGCACAGGGAGTGGGTCTCCTCTTGCCCTCCCCAGTGGCCTTCCAGCAGCTCAGCAGTCTGAATGTGGCAGCAGGGCATTGCCAGAGTGATTGTTGTGCAGACACATTCCTGGAAAAAAGTCTCACTGGCTGGGGGAGCATCACAGTCCCTGGGAACAAAGGAGCAGAGAATGTGCAAGAGTTGATGTTCCCTGTTTGGCTTTAAATGCTTCCAGTCACCCCCATCCCTCACGTGCCTTGGTCAGCCGGAGGAGCTCAGTGACCTCCCCTCAAGGCTTCCCTTCCCTCGAGACCACTTCCCCTTGAGGCCCCCTCCCCTCACACTTCCCTGTGTCCTCAACAGGCTCCAGACTGGGTGGATGCTGAGGAGTGTCACAGGTGTCGGGTGCAGTTTGGGGTTGTGACACGGAAGGTGAGTGCAGCCCTGCCCCTCTGGCTTCACAGGTCCTGCCTGAGCTGGCCTAGGGGCTGTTGGGGCTGGACCCCATCCCTGGCCATGGCAGGGAGGTGTCAGGAGTGTCTCAATGGTGATGTCTAATGGTGAAAAAGTGCCCTGCTGCCACGCTGATGTCTCCCATCCTCTGCAGCATCATTGCAGGGCCTGTGGGCAGATCTTCTGTGGGAAATGCTCCTCCAAGTATTCCACCATCCCCAAGTTTGGGATTGAGAAGGAAGTGAGAGTCTGTGAGCCGTGTTACGAGCATCTCAACAAGTCAGTACCTTCTGTGGGGTGTTTCTTTGCCTGCCTCATCAGGGACTGAGGGGAGCAGCTTGGCATGGAGCTGCCTTTCTGCAGAGCAGGGGGAAGCTTTCCCCAGCCACGCAGGCCGGGCTGGGTCACCATCCTCCTGGGAGCAGGGTTTGCAGCAGAGCTGAGGCTCCAGTGCAGAGGAAGGAAGGTTCAGACTGTTTCCTCTTTCTGGATACAGGAAAGCTGAGGGTAAAGCTGCTGCCACCTCCGAACTGCCCCCAGAGTACCTGACCAGCCCCCTCTCCCAGCAGTCCCAAGTGAGTGGCTGCCTGCAGGTGATGTAGTGACCCCGACCTCCTCATTCATCTCTTTCCTGACCTCCACATCCTTCTGCTTCCAGCTGCCTCCAAAGCGTGATGAGACAGCTTTGCAAGAGGAGGAGGAGCTCCAGCTAGCTATTGCCCTGTCTCAGTCAGAGGCTGAGGAGAAGGAGAGAATGGTTCGTGTCCTGCCTGGTACCTGGTTGTGGCTGTATGGTGTCTATGGCTGTGGTAACAGACCTGCAGATGTGTCCTGGAGAATCCCTGAGCTAACTGGTTGTTTTCTTTGACAGAGGCAGAAAACAACCTACTCCATGTACCCAAAGGCTGATCCCACTCCTGTCACGTCATCAGCCCCACCTGTCAGCACCCTCTACTCACCCCCCGTGGTAGGTTCCTGGGAGCCCCTGAGCAGGATGTGGCTGAATGCAGCTCAGGTCCTACTGGGGCTGCTGGCTGCGCAGGCAGGGCCTGGCAGGACATCTGTGGGGGGGCTGGGCGTTGCTGGTTTCTCTGAACCTCACTTCCCTGTCCGTCTCTGCAGAATTCCTCTGCTCCCTTGGCTGAGGACATCGAGCCAGAGGTGAGGATCCAGGCCTTGCCAGTCCACCCCACAGGCTTGCTCCCCGTGGGGCTGCCATGATCATCATCCTTCTCTCTCTGGCAGCTGGCTCGGTACCTGAACCGCAACTACTGGGAGAAGAAACAAGAGGAAGCTCGTAAGAGCCCCACACCATCAGCACCTCTGTCCCTCTCAGAGCCAGTGGCTCAGCCCGGGGAAGCCCACCCTGCCTCGCTCAGTGTGGTTGAGGTAAGGGGAGGGCCTGCAGCTCCCGAGGGGTCAGGGGTGCCCAGCTCCTTCCATCCCAGTGGCACAGCTCAGGGGCTCACCCCCTGCCTTCTCCCTCTAGCAGCAGTACCAGAATGGTGAATCAGAGGAGAACCACGAGCAGTTCCTGAAGGCACTGCAGAACGCTGTCACCACCTTTGTCAACCGCATGAAAAGCAACCACATGCGAGGCCGAAGCATCACCAATGACTCTGCTGTCCTGTCCCTCTTCCAGTCCATCAACAACATGCACCCCCAGCTGCTGGAGCTCCTCAACCAGCTGGACGAGCGCCGGCGTATGTGGGAGTGCTGCGGGTGGCCTGGGGGGAGTGGGCAGCAGCCCCACAGTTTGGCATCAGCGAGGCACAGCCAGCGGGGCTGTGCAGGGGTGGCCCGAGTCCTCTGCCCTGCAGTGTCCCTGATGGTCTGTTCTCTGCCCAGTGTACTACGAGGGCCTCCAGGACAAGCTGGCCCAGATCCGGGACGCGCGCGGGGCTCTGAACGCGCTGCGGGAGGAGCACCGGGAGAAGCTGCGCCGGGCAGCAGAGGAGGCAGAGCGCCAGCGCCAGATCCAGCTGGCCCAGAAGCTGGAGATCATGAGGCAGAAGAAGCAGGTGAGGCAGAGCAGCGTTTCCAGGGTATGTAGGGCCACGTCAGCCAGCAGGGACAGCTGCCCCGGCCAGAGGGGACGCTGCGGTGTCCCAGCTTTGATCCATCCCAGCCCTGCTCCCACAGGAGTACCTGGAGATGCAGCGTCAGCTGGCCATCCAGAGGCTGCAGGAGCAGGAGAAGGAGAGGCAGATGCGCCTGGAGCAGCAGAAGCAGACCATCCAGATGAGAGCCCAGATGCCAGCCTTCTCGCTGCCCTACGCCCAGGTATGGTGCTGAGCCAGAGACCCTCCTGACAGCCAGGGACGTGGCCTGAGCTTTGCTCCTCTCCCCCCACAGCTCCAGGCTGTGCCCCCAGCCAGTGGGGTGATCTACCAGCCCTCGGGACCCACCAGCTTCCCAGGCACCTTCAGCCCTGCTGGCTCTGTGGAGGGCTCTCCCATGCACGGTGTCTACATGAACCAGGCAGCACAGGGGGGCTCAGGACCCTACGCTGCCATGCCTGTCACAGGAACAGGTACATGGGGCTGCTGGTCCTGCCTGGGGGGGCTGAGCCTGAGGCAGGGGCTCCAACCTCTGCCATTTCCACACAGATCCCAGCATGGTGAACACTTACATGTACCAGGCAGGCGCTGGCAGCGGGCAGGCCACTCCGCAGGGGCCGGCGGTGCCCACCACCACTCCGGCGTACTCCTCCTACCAGCCCACCCCAACACAGGGCTACCAGGCAAGTGAGGGCAGGGCTGGGGACGGGATCTCTGAGATGAAAGAAGGAGCAGTTGGTTTATCCCAGATCTCTGGATCTGCCACTTTCGCTGTGGGAGGGTGCTGGGTGGGAGCCTGCTCAGGGCTCCCCCAGGTGCAGAGGGGAGCAGACCCCCAGGTTCCAGCAGAGCAGGGAGAGGGGCCAGCCCTAGGCTGCTGCCTGCACTCCCTCTCACCAGCCTCTCCCCTCAGAGTGCGGCCTCCCAGTCGCAGAGCATCCCCGCCATGTCTCAGGCCCCCCAGTCAGGCACCATGGGATACATGGGCAACCAGTCGGTCTCCATAGGCTACCAGCCTTACAGCATGCAGGTGAGCACCCCCTGCCCATGCACTGGGGGGAGGAGGTGTGGGTGGTCTCCAGCCCCTGAAGGCTTCCTGGGGGAGGTCTGGGTGCTGTCACTGTAGCTCCCAGCCCCCCTGACACTGTCCCTATCTCCCCCAGGGCATCATGTCGGCCCTGCCAGGCCAGGACGCAGCGCTGAGCAGCCTACCCCCCACCCAGCCCCCCTACCTGCCCGGCCAGCAGCCCCTCTACCAGCAGGTGAGCTCCAGGCCCTGGGGGGGTCGGGGGCCGGGGGGAACCTTTGCTAACGCAGCCACCTCCTCTGTTCCAGATGGCACCTGCCGGGGGGGCTCCCCAGCAGCCGCCCCCACCAGCACCCGCCCCGCAGCAGGCGCCGCAGGGCAGCGGCGAGGCCCAGCTCATCTCCTTCGACTGAGGCGGGCGGGCGTCCCGGTAACACTACAGCTGCATCCCCCACACACCCCTCTGCGGCCCTGGGGGAGCAGCCCCCGCCCGGCCGCGCCTCATCCCTCCCTCCCGTCCCCCCTCCCGGGCCGTCTGGGAGCGCGGCACCGGTACCGGGCCCGCCTCTCTGGCTGCGGCCGCAGCACCCCCGACTCCCGCTCCCCGGTGCCAGCTTTGCCCTGTCCTGCCCCGGCCGAGCCCCGTCCCCCGCCCGCTCCCTCCCCTTCGCCCCGGGACCGGGGCTCTCCCTCGTGGAAGAGACCGGGCGCGATCGGTGGTGATAATAAAGTGTTGGAACGAGCTGTGGCCTGGTGTGCGGGAAGGGCTCGGGGCCCGCTCGGGCATCGCTCCCGCGCCGCCGCTGTCGGAGTCCGCCAAGGCCAGCGAGTCCCGGCGGACCCGCAGCTAGAGCGCCGCCTCTTCCTATACCGGCACGCCACCGAGACGCAGAGCCGCGGCCTAGAGCGGCCGCCGCGGGGACCGCCGGGACCATCGAGCGCGGGGCAGCGCGGGCAGAGCGCCGCCGTGTCCTCTGCGGCCGCCATGCTGCCCGCCGCCCGCGCGCTGCCGCTCCGTCCCCCGCCCGCCTGGTGCTGGGCCGGCACCGGACCGCGACCCCCGCGACCCCCGGCCCTCGGGCCCCGCGCCGGGCTGCGGGCGCTGAGCACCGGCCGCTCACGGCGCTCGGAGGCGCTGGCCGGAGCGCCGCTGGACACGGCGGCCAAGGAGTACTCGCCCAAGGTGCGGCAGCTGGTGCGGGACATCGCGGGGCTGACGCTGCTGGAAGTGGCCGACCTCAACGCGCTCCTCAAGGTGGGTGGCTCAGTCCGCACACCAGCTCGGTTCCTCCCGGCCCGGCTTCTCTTACTCGGTTCGGTTCCTCCCGGCCTGGCTCGCCTCACCGGCCACTGGTGCTGTTCTTTCCGCAGGAGACCCTGAAGATCCCGGACGTGGGGGTGATGCCGGTGGCGGCGGCCGCCTCCCTCCAGCCCTCCCAGGCGGCTCTGCAGGTACCGGGGTCTCCCGGGAGGGGTCAGGAGTTGGGCCCTGAGGACTCCGTGTCAGCCTCGTGGGTCGCCGCAGGTGGGGGGCACTGGGCCTGGCCAGGTGTCCTTACCGAGCTCTGGCTCCTTGCAGGAGGAAGAGGAGGCCCCGCTGAAGAAAGAGAAAACACATTTCAATGTCCGGCTGACAGAGCTGAAACCTGCTGACAAGGTGAAGCTGATCAAGGAGGTGAAGAACTTTGTGCCAGGAATTAACCTCGTGCAGGTGAGGAGGTCCTGAGGCACCTGGCAAGCAGCAGCCTCAGCTCTCTGTCCAAAAGGGAGCCAGCATTTCTCTGTCAGAACAGCCCACCAGCATGATGCAGAAAAGAGGCAGAGCAGGAGTCAGTTGTCTGGTGGTTTTTGTAGAAGGCTGTTACCCCCCAGCTCTGCTGTGTGGCCAGCAACCAACTCCAGGCAGACATGTGGACGAGGGGTTTCAGGGCCACAGCTCCAGAGTCCTTGCTGCCAGCCTCAGCTTTTCCAGACCTTTGAGCTGCTCTTCCCCACAGATCTCTGGAGCAGCCAGGGTTCCTTAGGGCAGCTGGATCTGGTTTGCCTTCCCCTAAAACTTTTTGCTTTTCCAAGACCAAGGAATTTCCAAATTCATATGAGTTTCTCTGACTCGCATATCTCACAGTATGGATTTCCAGTCCTTTTTAGAGCTCTACATCCTGTAGGTGGCTCCTTCTCCATTTTCCTGGGAGGAGAGGGATCTTCCACAGCCTATGCAGCACCTGAGCTCACAGCCTGGGCTCAGGACACAGGAGAAGTGATGCAGCTACTGTAGTGAAATGAGGCAACCAGGTGCCACTAATTCCCAGGGAGTGGCATGAGCTGTGTCAAGCCCACCTGTGCCTGATTAGGGTGGGCCCCCACTGCGCATGAGCAGGATTAGGGGGCCAATAAAAGGTGAGGCCTGAGGCACAGACTCAGCTCAGTCCTGATCTAGCCAGCAGAGGTCAGTTGCTCTTGGAGAACAGCACAGATCCAGGCTGGTCAGCCCTGAGGCTACAGGCTCAGAGCACTGTTCGTGAGTCTCTGCTGGAACACCTGGTTGGACCTTGAAGCACCGTGCCCTAAAAGAGGTTTGTCTTGCTACAAGCTACCACTGTGGAAGCTTCAGTTCTTCAATGGGCAATGCTCCTGGATCTTGGGGCTAATAGTAGCAGTTTCTGCTTACCCAGTTGCAAAGGAAAGCAAACATTGAGCATTGTGAATTCTGCTCTTAGTTGTTGCCCGAGGTATCAGAGGGATTTGCAGAAGATCTTCTAACCCATCCATATTGATGAGTTACAAATACAACAGACCCTCACGGTGAGCTGTGGGGTTCACTGGCCCACTGGGCTACCTGGCCACCAGCTTGGTGACTCTGGCAGTCATTCATCCATTACCAGTCCCCAGCAAACATCTGCACTCCAGCACCCTGTAACGGGCCCATCCGTGGGTGATTAAAAGTCTGGGGAACTAATGCTGAGTTGGTTTGGCCAATGGAACCTGCTGGGGGGCAGGGGGGGCCTGAAGGTTACTGATGGTGAACTCTGCCAGGTGTGAGTTACCCAGCCTGTGCTCTGACTGAAGCACACCCAGACACACACACACACGCACACACACAGACACCCGGCGGAAGCTGCTGGCAGCTGGCTCTGTCAGCAGAGGTTGTGTTCAAAGTGGAGCTGATTAATTTTTGTTGTACATTTTATTGCCATCCAATTAAGGCATTTTTAATGAGATTTGCAGAGAACCTGCTCCTGGGCTGTCAGGCTGCTGGTGGTGTGGAGGACAGCATTGGTGGTGGCACTGCGGGTGCTGATGTGACAGGAGTAGGGCAGTGACTGGGGGATGTGTTATCAGCACCAGTCTGATAACTGGTGCAGCTGGAGCACCACTGGGCTCCAGTCTGTTTGCACCTCTGGAAATCTGTTCAGGGCCAGCCCAACAGACATTTGCCTTGTGTTGTCACCTGCCCAGGGCTGGCAGGGATGGTGACCATGCTGTCTGTACCATGGCTGTCACTGCAGTCCAGCGTGCTGTACCTCATCCCTGAAAAAAAAAGTGTTTTCTGACAGCACAGATCTGTTGTCACTGCAGCCAGTGGGGACTAAAACAACAAGAGCTTCCTTTTGCCACAGCAGCCAGGCTCTTGGGTGCTCAGCACTTGCAGTGCCACAGCAGCAGCATTTCACCCCAAGAACCTCCTCAGAGTTTGTTTTTAGGACCCCAGTAGCTTTGTTGCTGTTCTTTACCATCAGAGCAAGAGCATCTGGCTGCAGCAGAGGCTTCTCCCCAGGCTCCTTCCCTTGTGTGCAGCAGCATTGCAGGAATTGCCCTTCAGTGAGCTCAACAGTTTCTCAGCCTGCCTTGAACATTGCAGTGCCACCTAGTACAAACTGTTTTACATCATAACTCCTGAAAATGCCAAGGTTGTGTTGTCAAGCACAGGCTGTGCTGGAGCTCTTTCTCACCCTGTGCAGTGGATTGCTGCCCAGCTGTGTCCAAGCCCCACGATGGCCTCTGCTCCCCGCTGGCAGAAATATGTGAACCAAAACATTGGGCTGAAAATGTCATCCTGGCTGGGCCAGTGGCTCTGCGGGTGTCCTGGGCTGTGTGTCTGGTAGCACTCTGCATGTGGGAGGAGGAGTTTATGGGCACTTAGTTGCTGGAGGAGGCCTTGTGGGGCTGTAGTGTGGTGTCATTTGAGTCTGGTTTACCTGTCTCCTGGCTGGACATGCTGTGGTTGAAGTGAAAGTTTGGTTTTGTAGAGCAGTGGGTGAGATCCCCAGGAGGATCATGGCACTGATGGGTTAATCTCATTAGCCACAGGCAGATCAGAGTCTCATGCTATGTCCCTCCCACAGGCCAAGAAGCTGGTGGAGTCCCTCCCGCAGGAGATCAAGGCCAACGCCTCCAAGGAGGAAGCGGAGAAGATCAAAGCGGCGCTGGAAGCAGCAGGAGGGACTGTGGTTCTGGAGTAGGTGGCCAAGTCCCACCACGGAGGGACTGGCGTGTCGGCAGCCTTCCCGGTGTCACCGGCCCCGGTTCTGGCCGAGTTTTGGATGTCTCCGAGGACACAGACACCTCTTGGTCGCGTGGTGGGAACACTCAGGATGCTGTAGGGTTTGGCGGGGCTGCTGCCTGGTCCTGTCACCGTGATGAACTCCTTACCTTCATAAATATCCATAAAAAAACCCAAAAACACCGGTTAGTCTCGCCTAAATAAGCCCCTGCCCCGTCCTCAAGATGGGTGTTTTCGGCATTAAGAGGATGGTTTGACCTCGCCGTTTATTAGTCTCTGTTAATTACCAATAGGCTGGTGGGTATCGTGCTCCTGGGGTCATCGCGACATCTCGCCACCCTCCGTGACCGCGTCGCGGTGCCCCCGGGCGGGCTGTGCGGTGGTCACGCTGCCCGTGGGAGGGGGCGTGGCCTCCTATCGCGAGGGGCGTGGCCTATCGCGAGGGGCGTGTCCCCGCGCAGTGCTGCGCCGATGGCGGAGCAGCGTGTGTCGCGCTGGTACTTCGGCGGCCTCGCGTCCTGCGGGGCTGCCTGCTGCACCCACCCGCTGGACCTGCTGAAGGTGAGTGAGGGGCAAGAACCGAACCGAGGAGGAAAAGGGGTGGAGAGCGGCGAGGGGAGGGGGACCGGGAACCCGCTTCAGCGGGATTGGCCCGGCCGGGGGGGGTGACTGGAACCGGGTGGGGGGTCCGGGACCGGGTGGGGGAACGGAAGGACCGCCTTGGGGGGGGGTGGGAATGTAGACCGGCTGGGGGAAACCGATAACCGGCTGGGGGGGAGGAGGGGGAGAGACGGGACCGTGAACCGGCTGGGAGAGGGCGGGTAGCGGCCCCGAAGGACCTAGAGCCGACTTGGGGGTGGCGGAGGGACCCACTGGGGGTTTGGACATGCTCTGCGGGACCGGGGAACGGCTCTGGGGGGACGGGGTGCAGCTTCGGGGGGACGGGAGAGCGTCAGGTCTAAGGGGTAGCAGGGACCGGGTGTGCACGGGTGGAGGGGCTTGTAAGGGGGCGGGAGCAGCTGTGGGGCCGGTTCTGAAGGGACAGGGGCACGGTGGTAAGGGGACAGGGGCGGGGGGAGGTGAGGACAGGGCTGAGGGGACATGTTTCCGGCCCAGAGGCAGGTGCAAGTATCTGAGGGGACAAATACGGGGCTGGGGGGCCGAGGGCCTGGAGTACTAACCGTGGGGTCTGTGGGGTGCGGGGACCGTGGAGGACACCCCGGCCAGCCCTGCCTAGGCGCCTGCGTGAGGCGTGGAGGTGGCTCTGGTGTTGGACGCTGTCCCACTGGGCCCCATGTCCTCGGGCCAAGATGTCACCTAGGCGCCGCGGCCGGGCTGCCATCCCCGCACCCGCACAAAGAGCGCCGCGCGCTGCCCCCGCTGCCAGCACCCACGGACGGGGCGGGTGCCAGAGTCCTGCACCGCGGCCAAGCCTGGCACCGGGCGGACTGCTGGGGGGGGGAGAGGGGCTGTCATCCTGGGACAGGGCTGCCGAGCCGGGGGAGGAGACAAGGGGGGACACGCAGCCCCTTCCCACCTCACCGGGAAACTGTGCCAGCACAGGCAGGGGGACGCCTGTCCCTGGTGCTCGTTCTCTGCCCGCATCCGCCCAGCAGAGGTGGCTGTCAGCCCCGGGGGGAGCTCGCGTAGGATGCCCTGGCAAGGAGCTGAGAGGAATTAGTCTGGCACACTCCTTCAGGTTTGCCTCTGTCCCTGGGCCAGGCTGATGTGTGTAACACTTGGGCTGTGCCCCCACGAACAGCCCCTGCATGCCCAGTGGCTGTGGGCAGCCCAGGCCTGCCAGCTGGTTCTGCCTGGGGGTGACACCTGGATATTAAACACGCGGCTCTGCCTTTGGCCCAGAGCTCCCCCGCAGTGGGGGCTGGTGCCAGGCATGGGGAAGCATGAAGGGCCTCAGGGTCTAGCAGGGCAGGGGGCCAAGGGTGCTTTGCTGCACCTCTGGACCTTGTCCCCAGTGGGAGGCACCAGCCAGCCTGGCCAGGGGGTGCTTCCAGCTCTGCTGGAGCCCCAGAGCTGGCACTGACCATGCACGGGGTTGCTGCCTGTGGTGATGACCACAAGGCTGCCCAGCTCCTCCCCTGTCTGCCATTCCTGTGGCCCTGGGACATGGCTCTGCCTGCCCAGCACCTCTGCCCAGGGCTGCCCGACCACCGCTCACCCGGCTCCCTGACACACCACAGCTCTGCTCCCTGAGATCAAAGTTCACCTGCGAGGGGAAGGCAAGTCCCTTCCTGCACCCCTGCTGCCCCCGCACAGCACACAGGACCTGTTCCCAGCGTCCTGCTGCATGTCCCACGGCCCTGCCACGCTGGGACATCTGTAACAGGAGCCAGGCCTGGTCCCCCGCCAGTGGCCCTTTGCTCTTCAATTTTACCTTCCGGGTCCTTTGACTCACATGTGATGTTCACAGCTCAGGGCTGAGCGGGTTTGCTCAGATCATGCTCTGGCAGCAGCTGATGTGGCTCCTTCATCCCAGCCAGCCCCAAAGTCCTGCTGCTGCTTCCCTTGGTGGAGGTGGTGATGGTGGTGAGAAGCTCTGGTGGCTGTGGTGGGGAGGGGAGCACAGCACCCAGACCATGCCGTGTCAGGGAGTGGCTCTGATCTGCTGAGCCAGGATTGGAGATTGTCTTCCTGCATCAACGATTCCTGTGGCCGAGCAGAATGGGAAGTTGTTCCTTCACATGGGGAAGCCATAGGGCAGCAGGAGGTCACAAATTCACTGTCCTCCCGTGGTCCTGCTTGCTCATGTGCCTCTGGGTCCTCCCACTCCCAGGTGGCCCAGAGCCTGCCTTGGAGGAACTGAAGCTACCACTTCATCTTGGGGGATGAGGCCACCAAGCTGGGCAGATGCTTCCACAGCCCCCTTTCTCCTGCCATCCTCCAGCCCTTGTTGTTGGCCCAGGCCAGTTCCTAAGTCCTGCTGAGGTGTGGGGAGCCTGGGGCTGTTTGTGCAGCGCTAATGAATTACCTGAGGAGCACTTGGTGGCCATCCTGGTGCTGTCTGTTCCTGCTAGCCCAGCACAGGGCTGACACTGCCTGGCTCTGCCCCAGGTCCACCTCCAGACACAGCAGGAGGTGAAGATGCGGATGATGGGGATGGCAATGCGTGTGATCCGCACTGATGGCTTCCTGGCTCTCTACAACGGGCTCAGCGCCTCGCTGTGCCGGCAGGTGAGTGCCACTGTCCCCTCTGGCCACCACGGTGCTGCCCTCCCCCCTGGCAGCAGGCTGGAGCTGATAGCCTGCACTGCACCAGGGGTGGGAGGCAGCAGCTCATCCTCCCTCTCCTCCAGATGACATACTCCTTGACTCGCTTTGCTATCTATGAGACTGCCAGGGACCGCCTAGGGCAGGGCAGCCAGGGGCCTCCCCCCTTCTACCAGAAAGTGCTGCTGGGTGCAGTGGGAGGTGAGTGAGGGTCCCTCTGCCCCAGCTCCCTGGGGCTGAGAAGACCCATGACCAGCTTATCCTTGGCCACAGGTTTCACTGGTGGGTTTGTGGGGACCCCAGCAGACATGGTGAATGTCAGGTCAGTTGTGCCCATGTCCCTGTGCCATGGGCTCTGTGTAACCCTCGGGATGTGGCTCTGGGGGAAGCTTCTGTCCCTTTGCAAACAATCTGTCTGCTGGGCCACTGCACTGAGCAGGGACTGGAATGTCCTCAGTGCTGGGGGGGACAGCACGCACCAGCCCTCACCTCACCTCGTTCTGCTCTGCCTTCCAGGATGCAAAATGATGTGAAGCAGCCGCCCTCTCTGCGGCGCAAGTGAGTGGGGGGTCAGGGCTCCTGGGGGCCAGGGCAGTGTGGAGGGGGGTGCTGGAACTGCCGGGGGCAACAGGGCAGAGGGTTGGGGGATCGAGAAGGATCGGGGCTCAGGGGAGGGACTGGAGCAATGGAGAGGGAGGTTGCAAGGGGTCCGGGACTGCCGGGGGAGAGGGTCAGAGGGTCGGGGGGGACCGAAGCTGCTGGGCCCGGGTGTTCTCGTGGCCGCGTGGGGGCAGCACCGCACCGGCGGCCGTCCCGCGCTCGGGGGCGTTGGGACAGGGACGGGGTCCGGGTCCGCAACCCCCGGAGCTGCAGCTGCCGGACTCCGACGCCTTTCCCTCTCTCTTCTTCCAGCTATTCCCATGCTCTGGACGGCATGTACCGTGTCCTACGGGAAGGTGAGGCCGTGCCAGCCCGGGTAGGGTGAGCCCGCAAAGGGTGTCCTGGCTGACACCGGGACGGCGTGGCAGGGGGGGACCCGGGGGGCTCTGTCCAGAGCTGCTCCGGATGCTCACCCAGCTGGGACCGGGAAGGGGGATGGAAGGGTGGACATGGGGCCAGTACAGCCGCGGTTCGAGCATGACCCGGCACCTCGGCAGCATCCATCTGAGTCTGGAGCCAGGCAGGGCCTGGCAGCCTGCCAACACCCCAGTGGAAACCAGAGACCTGGATAGAGAGCAGGTGGGAAGGGGGATGGAGGGCAGTGGGGGGAGGTAGGGCTGTTCTGAAGGGTTCTCCTCTCCTGCAGCCCTTCGCTGCTCTATGAGGAGTTTGGGACACAGCCCAGGCAGGGAAGCGGCTCCCAGGGGAAGCTGGGGTGAGTAATGTCCCAGGACATTGCTGATCCCAATGTGTCCACAGAGGGCTTGAAGAAACTCTTCTCAGGAGCTACGATGGCATCCAGCCGAGGGGCCCTTGTTACCGTTGGGCAGGTAAGACAGTTCTGCTGGGCAGCAGGGACAGGGGTTGTCCCTGCTGTGGCAAAGAGAAGGATGTGTCACTAATAGGCTGTGTCTCCACAGCTCTCCTGTTATGACCAGGCCAAGCAGCTGGTTCTCACGACTGGGTTTCTATCAGACAACATCTTCACCCACTTCCTGGCCAGCTTCATCGCTGTGAGCAGGGCTGGCTGGGGGGAGGCAGCCTGGGACCAGGCTCCAGACCCCATGCTGGGATGCTGGAGCTGCCTCTCAGGGCTCTGGTGAACAGAGCCGGGCACTGAGGCTCCTGTGGGGCTCCCAGCCTTGGGTCAGGCCCTGGCAGGGCTCTCGGTCTCTCTGGTGACCATGGGAAGTGTGGGCACCCAGGTCTCCTTGGTGAGCCAACACCGCTGACCCCCTCCTGCCTCTCCTAGGGTGGATGTGCCACATTTCTGTGCCAGCCCCTGGACGTACTCAAGACCCGCATCATGAACTCTCAGGGCGAGTACCGGGTGAGTGGCCCATCCTGCCCACCTCTGCTGCCACTCCTGTCCCCTCTGTCCCCCAGCACCGCCTCATCTCTCCCCCTCTCACTCAAGGGTGTTGCCCACTGTGCCATTGAAACTGCCAAGCTTGGCCCCCTCGCCTTCTACAAGGTACCTGGGGGTGGGTGGGGTGGGCTGGAAGCAGAGTTAAGGTCTGGTTCTGGGGCAGAACCCTCCCTGGCTCCAGCCAGGCCCTGTGTGCTGCTCCTGTGGGCCAGGCTGCTGGGCACCCTTGGCCCCAAAGGGGAAGCCCAGGGCCAGCATATGCTGATTCTTCCCATTCTTGCTGTCCCCTTCTAGGGCTTTGTTCCTGCTGCCATCAGGCTCATTCCTCACACCGTCCTCACCTTTGTCTTTCTGGAACAGCTGCGCAAATATTTTGGGATCAAAGTGATCACCTGAGTAGGAGGAATGGGACCTTGCCTCACCCCAGGGGTGAGCACACGGGTCACTGCTGGGATCCCAGAGCCTCTCTCTGATCCCTGGGGCCAGCACTGTTCCCCTGCCCCTTGTCCCTGCTCCTGTGCCTTGCCAGTGCCTGTGGCAGCCACTCCAGACTGCCCTTTCCTCTCCCACCCCCATTCTCAGCACCTCCATTACCTCTGGGATATTCTTGAGCCTCTTTCCCCCTCTGCACTCTTGGTTTTGGGTTTTTCTTGCTGTATGTTTTTTTCATGCTGCCCCAGTGGCCACATGTTCTGCCTTTCCCTCCCTCCTGTGCCTCTGGGAGCAGGACTGCACTGCCCTGGGGGCATGGGGGACCCGGCTCTTGGGCTCCATGCCTGGTGCAGAGCCCGGGGTGGGTGGGTGGGGGCAGTCACCACACTGTGGGGGGGTCAGTGCTGGGGCAGTGGGGCTGGGGCTAGCTCACCCCCAGCCTCTGCTGCAAACAGCAAGGGGAGGCACAGGCTGAGCACAGCCAGGCCCTGTCATCCTTCTGTGCCTCTGGCCCTGGGCTCTCTTCTGATGCTGCAGGACAGCCTGGCCTCCCCACTCTGTTTCCCACCCTCCCCAGACACCTCCTGCTTCTTTCTGCTTGGCCAAAACTCCCCAGTGGCTGATGGCCACTGGGCTCTTCAGGGATTGTGCCTCATACCAATGATGACTGACAGCACCCCGTGAGTGAGAGGCAGCCTCTTAGCCCCCTGCCCCAGCACAGCTGGAGCCCTTCTCATCTGCCCTTGCCCACGGCACTCATGCTCTCTCTGCCAGCCCCAGCCTGGGGTGGAGGTGTCTGTCCAGCACCCCTCCATGGCTGCACCCCCTCACCTGCACTGGGGGCTGCGGGCAGCAGCCCTGCTGCCGTGTGTGCCCCTGGGCGTGTTGGACCGATGGGTCAAAGAACTGGAATATCTGTGACTTTAATATATAATAATAAAGAGTAGAACCAACACAGGGCCCGGGATCCTGCTGGGGGGTGGGGGATGCTGTGCAGGGGGGCTCTGCTTAGAGTTGAGCTCCCCCGGAGGAGAGGCAGGCTGGGCTCCCCTGGGCACTGCATCAAGCAGGGGGGGCTTCCACCCATCTGTGCCCAGAGCCTCCTGGCCCCCCAGCAGGGAGCTGCAGGCCAGAGTCCCTGGGCCAGCCCTGCTCTGAGCTATGCCAGGTCCTCACCAAGGGCATTGCCCACCCCTGGCTGTGACACTAATTGGGCTCTGGCAGGCAGAACGGAGCCAGCCTGGCACTGAAGAGAAGTGAAAGCTCATCACCTTAATCAAGTCTAATGATGCTGGCTGACATGGCTGCTTTGTCCCTGAGCCTGGCCTGGCTAAGGGCCATGGGCAGGTGAGTGTAGACAAGATCAGCCCAACCGTCCTGAGGGGCTGCAGGTGGCCCGTGCCCACCTCACAGTGTTCCCAGGGCTGGTGAGTGCAGCTCTGCACCCATGGGAGAGGCCAGCACGGAGGAGGAGAGCCTTGGTGCTGCAGGGCACTGCCTCAGCCACCACCCTCCAGCTGCACAGAGCCTGTGCCGGCCGGGGACAGGGATGTTCCAGCCAAGCTGTGGTCCTATGCACCCCATTCCTACATCCCGACAGCAGCTGAGCCACGCTGCAGGACAGCGTGTGCCAGACACAGCCTAGAGCACGCAGCGTCCAGCGGTGCAGGAGCGCTTCTTATCTCTGAGCATCGGAAAGAGTGGCCTCAGACTGCCAACAGCCGGTGCCAGCCGTGTTTGTGCTCTGTGCCCCCCGTCCCTTCCTGCCCCCTGCCCGCTGAGCCCAGGCCCTGCTGCCTCGGGGGGTCCTGCCAGTCATGCCCTGCCCGCAGTGGGCTGGGCTGGAGGCTGCTGGTTTCCCTCTCCTCTGCTCCCCCCCTCCGGCCCAGAGGGGTGGGGAAGTGGCTCCAGGAGGGCAGCCGTGGGTCCCATCCACCCAGCAGTGGCCGGGCACCCCCAAGTCCCGCTGTGTGCCCTGGGGGCTGCTAGCACGCGGACGGCCGAGCAGAGCGGGAGTCCGCGGGGACACGGGCCGGGGTGCTCCGAGGAGCCCCGGGCTGGGCTGTCCGGGCCGCAGGTGGGAGGACATGGAGTGTTTTCGAGTGCCACTGCCCGCCTGGCACCACGGCTGTGGGTAAATACGCTTGCCCTCCAGGATCGGGGCAGGGCGGGGGGCGGCTGCCGGCATCCCTGCGGACTGGGACCCTCCGGGAGCACTCGGGTGTGCCCGGGGCCATCGCTGCCGCGCCGGGGTGTGTTTACCTGGTGCTGCAGCAGGACGGAGCGCAGAGAATACCGACCCGTCCCCGCCGGCGGCGGACGGAACGGGGGGATGGAGGCCGCTCCCAGCTGCGCAGCGGAGTCTGCTGCCGGCCCCACGAGGGGCGAGCCCGAATGCGCGCACGGGCGGGACCGGGCCGGGGGCTGGGCGGGTGGGGGAACAGTGCCGGGAAAACCCTAAGGACCGCGGGAGAGCACTGCACCGCCCCCTCCTGAGCCGCGGACACCCCCGGCCCGCTCCCTCGGGAGCCAGGGCGGTCCAGCTGCCCCCCGGGCGAGACGAGCCGGTGCCCGGGAGCAGGGCGGGGACAAGTGCCGGCGCTCCCGCGGCTCCCGGGCGCGGCCGCCGGTGATGCGGGACCGGGGCGCAGCGCGGAGCACCCAGGGCCGGCGGCACAGAGCTGGGCGGGGGGCACTGGACGACGCCTGCCCAGTGCCGGCGGGAGGAGTGGGGCGGCGGGACGCCGCTTCTCGCCCGCGGTCCCTCCCCCCTTGCCGGTCCCTCCCCCCGTGCCGCTACAGCCGCCGCCGCCGCTGCTTTGGCAAAACTTTTCGCCGGAGCGGCCGAACGCGCCGGTGCCGGTCCCCGCCAGCACCGAGATGCGCTCGGGAGCCGTCGCGAGTCCAGCCCCAACAGGTACAGGGAAGAGGTGGGAGGGAGTAGGGGGAGCGCCCGTCACCACCGCCTCGGGGCTCCCCCCCGGAGCAGTGCCGCGCGGTTGCGGACCTGGGTCACGGCAGCGCATCCCCGGGGCCGCGGCTTGAGCCCCGGCAGCCCGGAGCATCAGCTCCCGGAGCCTCCCCGGTGCTCGGCAACGGTCCCAGCGGCGCTGAGCCCCTCGGCCAGCACTGTCCTCTCCGGGAGGTCCCGGTGCCTGTGCCTGCTGCCCGCCGGAACCGCTGCAGCCCACATCTCTGGGCAGGGGCTCTACCCTTGGTCATCCCCGACACCCCCGGCTGCTGTCGCGGCTGGTGGAAACCCCGTGTGAGAGATTCCAGACGGGCTCTGACGTACCGGGACCATCTCCCGGAGAAGCCCGTCGCAGGGTTGCTGCCCGCGGGGTCTCCCTGCCGTGGGCACATCACTGCCTGCGGCTTTCTTTCTTGCCGAGAAGCAGAAGCAGGGGACATTTTTCCACCCTCCCCAGAGCTCCCCGAGCTCTCTGGGTGTTGCAGGGGCCCATGGTGAGTGCCCTTTGTGACTCTGTCCCGAGCTCTGCTGTGTCAACACGGTGTTGGTAAATGGCTTTGTTTAACCAGGACATGTTGGGTATGTGACCTTGCCGCCCTCGTGGCTGCAAGCGCATCTCCAAAGAAGCTGCCGACATCACCCCTGCCTGGCACTGCGCTACCCGGCCGGCGGATCCCTCGGGGCGGCCAGGGGGAGCTGGGCACGCCGGTGCCGATGTCGGGGTCGGTTCTGGTGCTGGTGTCGGTCTGTCTTCTGTGGCTCCGTGGCAGCCTGCCTGGCAGAGCTCAGCATCTGGCTCTGCCCATGGCTTTGCCGTGTACTGCCCCACAGCAGCGCGAGAGGTGGGTGTCTCAGGCGTTGTCGCTGATTTCCTCGGCTTTATCTGTGCATCAGCAGGAAATTTAGGGCCCTCAGGACCCCTCCTCGGCGTGTTAGTGCCGCCCCAGCCGCCAGCTCCTGCCTTTCCCACCAATCCCTGCTCCTTTCTGCACGCCGTGGTGCAGACTTTTTTTATGTTCTGTTGCCTGGAGAAGGGAAAAGAGAAAAGGGTGAGTGGAGAAGAGGCAAAATGTGGATTAAAAATAGTTAATGAAAAAATGTGACCGCAAGGCCCGATGAGGAGACAAGAGGAGAAGAAAGGAGAGGCAGAGGCGAGAGGCAGAGGCGAGAGGCAGAGGCGAGAGGCAGAGGCAGGTTCTGGGCAAGCTGAATGCAGCAGAAATGGAATCACCGCTCTACTCTGTCCCCCTGGGCTCCTCCATTACACCCTGCCCTGTCCTGCATCCCCTGTGACCAAAGACCCTGTCCTTGTCTATCTGTCTCAGCCCTGGGCACTCTGGGGAACACAGCTGTGAGTAGCAGGCACCAGCAGTCACAGGACACAAGTGCCACCAGACAACAAATGGCTGGTGGCCAGCCATGCCCAGGTGCTGCAGGTACTTGGGACAGGGGGGCTCTGCCAGGACCCCTCCCTGGTGGGGCTGCTGTGTGCAATGTCGCTTGCAGAGCTGTGCTGTTGCAGAACAGGGTTTGAGTTCCTGGGTGAGGTACCAGGGGGTTGTCCCCAGCTCCGTGGTGAGCACAGTGTTCCTTTGTGGCATAAGCTGGACTGGGGAGGGTGCTGAGCTCCTGGTGCAGGCATGCATGCACACATGTCTGCCTGCACTGACCTTTTCCTAGGCTTTTTCCAGCCCTGTTCTTCCCCTGTGACAGTCTAACTACAAGTGTCATGCTGTGTCTCTGGTGCATCCTCCTGTGTTCCATGGTTTTTGTGCAATGTGATAAACAAGGAAAACCCATTTTCCTGATCCAGGAATGAGGTGCTGTGCAGCTCAGCATCCCCTTGACAGAGCCTGTGGGGCAGTGATGTTACCTGACCTGCCTGGCTGCCTGGTCCTGCTGGCAGCCCACACCATCTCCCTGCTCCTGGGAAGCTCTGGCAGATGCCCCTGACTGTGCCTCCCGGTGGCAGGGCGGTGGTGGAGGTGATAATGCAAAGAGCTTTGGTCCTGACACCTGTTTGCATTTATGTTGCTGTTGACGAAAACGCTGTCAGGGTTGGTTTAGGGTTTCTTGGTCCAGAGAGACACAGAACCTGACATTGTGCCTGGTGATGTTGGCTCACTCCATGTGCTGCTGCTCTGTGTCTCCTCAGTTGTGTAGCTCTGTGCAAATGAGCTGTGGTCTCGCAGAGCCAGGGCAGCTCCAGGCTGCTCAGCTCATCCTCCACTGCCCAGGTTTGAGGTACTTGCTTCAGGGGGGGACTGGAGCCATTGTGGGGAGAGGGGGGTATCCCCAAGCTGAGGGCAGAGACACACAGGGGTACAGACCAGTCCTCCCGGGCCTCCCCACCACTTGTCCTGCCTGCTGTGGTCCTGGGTGGAAAGTGGGGCAGCATCTGCAGGGCCAGGCTGGCACTGGCATTGCATCAGCGCTGGCCCTGCACCATGCTCTCCCCTGCCAAGTGCTGAAGCCCCTGCCGTGTTGGCTGGTAGCTCTGAGCTTAAAGCCAAGCCAGCCACAGAAAGCAATGCATTAGTACACTGGGGGCTAATCCCCATGTCTGGGGGGAGACAGCCCCCTCTGCCACCTCCAGAGCAAGTGGTGCCATGCAGAGCTGTGCTGGGGGGCAGAGGGATGGGGCTGCTGCGGGCTGGTCCAGGTTCCCAGCCCTGTGCGTGGCCGAGGCTGTGCAAGAGTGCTCCTGGGTCATGTTGCAGATGCCCATGAGTGTCCCAATGGAAGCTTCACAGAGCTGCTAATCCATGTGGCAATTAGCTGCAGGGGTCCCAGATGTGTAGCTTGTTCCCTCACATATGTGATGGCAACCAGGGCTGGGCTCTGACCAGGGAGCCAAAATCCAGGGGGAATCTCCCCTGGACAGGGCTCAGCTGGACTGCACTGGCACAGGAGCTGCTGCAGGGCAGGGTGGGAGCTGCACCCCTGGGGGTTGGGGGCAAAATCCCAGCACAAACCTTTTCCCATATGTTCCCTACAGTTTGGTGCGATGCCACAGTGGTGGCAGCAAACCCAGGGGCATGGTGTGCCTGGGTGCCCAACTCTCCCCAGCCCCTCTCCCACCCCAGCCCAGCATACCCTGAGGCCAGCAGCTGCTGGTACATGAGCCCCAGAATTGGGAGGAGCAGGGGGTCCTTTTCTTGCCCCCTGAACCATTGGCTGGAGTAAGGCTTAGGACACCCATGCAGGCACCACTGGCTGCCAGGCTGATGATGCTGCCCATGTCCAATACCTCCAGCCCCCAAGCAGGTGGGCTGCCAGCAGTGACCCCTTCCCCACCCAAGTGCAGCTGTCCTGGGACTGGTTCTCTCCCCTCGTGGGCCGAGGTCTCCCCTGTGTGGCTGCGGAGTGGTGCTGGGTGTTTGCAGCCCGACCTCAGCGGGGGTCAGCAGCCGCGGAGCCGTGACATGGGGACAGGCCATGTTGCCTAACGCCAGCATGGGGCAAAAGTCCCCTGAGTGCCCACTGTGGCACCACAGCCCCAGCAGATGCACCCACCCTCCACTGAGTGCCCACAGCTCCCCATGGTGCAGGCCCCCAAAAGCCTGGCCCCAGCTGGGGACAAGGTGCAGGGGCAGGGAAATGAGGCACTGGGGGCTGGCTGGTGACAGCAGGGTAAGGTCGTGACAGGGAGCTGGGTCCCTCCGGCAGCAGCAAATGTGGCTGAGTTGGGTTCCCAGCACTGGCATCCACAGCAAGTCCACCCATCAGGAAGCGCTGCTCTGAGCACTGTGGGCACTGGTGCTGGGCAATGCCAGCTCCTGGGAGGCACTCGGTGCTGCCGGTGGTCTGAGCTGCCCTGCACCCTGCTGTCCTGGCCATGCAGGGCCGCTGCTCCTTCCTCGCACTGCCTGTCTGCACCAAACCGGGGACAACTGGTCCGTGGCTGCTCCTGCACACCCACGTGTCTGCTAGAAATAGCTCGTGTCCCCGAGAGTGCTCCGTGGGGTGGCTGAGCTTCCAGGGGTCCCTGGCACAGGGAGCAGGGTCCTGCTTCATGCTGCTGGGGCAAAGGGTCTGGGCAGGGCCCCGCAGGAGGGGGAGCCCTGTGCTGGAGGCGAGGAGCATGACCATTCCCATGCCAAGACCCCTCACCCAGTGCAGTCTGCCCAGCTTGGCTAGGACCTGGGGCTGGGGGGAGTCTGGGGCAGAGGCCTCCCCACTGCTAAATCCCACTGGAGGCAGCTAAAAATAGAGACACCTCTGCCCCAAAGCTGCTCCCCAGCCAGAGGGGCTGGCAGTGGGATCGCTGCCCGCCTGCAGTGCCCGGGAGGAGTGTTTGCTGCCGGGCAGGGGTGCTCAGGGCAGGGGACGGGCACCGGGAGGTTCCCACAGGGCTGGGCCACAGGCAGCAGTGGGATGGGGCAGGTGGGGCTGGGGCTGGGAGGACAGGGCTGCTGGAGGAGGGCTGGGGGGACAGGGATGCTGGCGTGGGGAGGTAGCCAATGGGCACATGCTGAAGGTCCCCACCATTCCCAGAGCCCACCCAGGGTGGTGTGTCCCAGGGGACGGTTCTGTCTGCCCCAGGGCTGTCTAAATAAGGCAAGTGCCGACAGGTCCAGCTCCCCGATCCGCATCTGAAGCTCCATCCACTGATTAATCAGCTTCTCAGGCAGCTGCTTGCGACATGGCGAGTGGATCTGCATGGAGGAAACACGACTTTCCCAGGGATAAAAATAGGCATGGGATGAACGAATGAGCCCTGGGAGCAGCAGCCGGTCAGGGAGCACGGCACTCCGGCCGGTGATCTGGGGGGGTGGGTACAGGAGGGGTGATGCTGCAGTGTCTGTGGTGACACCAGCACTACTGCTTCCTCTGTCTCTGTCCTCTCCATGGCTGCCCTCACCCTCCACAGCTGTGCCCTGCCATAGGGCTGCTGTCAGAATGGCCCCTTGTTGGCAGAGCCCAAATCCCGCTCAGGAGCCCCATAACCGGCTTCGGGGGATGAAGGGAATTAGGTGCCTCGTGAGTCAGGCTTTGCATGGGAGTTCCCAGGCTTTGCTGTGTTAGACAAGGCTCCACATCACTCACCAGGTCTGGGGACGATGGACCTGTGGTGGCACAGCCAGGCTGAGCTGGTGCTGGGGCCACAGCAGCCCCACAGGCCAAGGATCCCTGTGGGTTGATGACTAACCACACTGGGGCTGGCAGCAGTCCCTGCAGCTCCCTGCCCACTCTCCTCCAGTGTGGATGCTGTGTCCCATGGGGTCCATGGGTCGGGGGTCTGTTGAGGGTCTGCCCTGCATCACGGTGACATCCTGCACATGTCTGCGCTCCAACCACACAGGAGCTGGGGAGGGAGCAAGAACCAGGACCAGGCACAACGGGATGATTTGGGCTCAGTGGAGCTGCAGCACTGGTGGCAGCCTCAGGAGGAGGCAGTGGGTACACAGTGGTTCATCAGCTTAACGGGGAAACATACAAACACCCAGCAGAAGGTTAACACCAGGCAGGGCTGGGCAAGGCTGGGGACTGGAACATGGTGCTGTGACTAGCTCTGCCCACAGCCCTGACAGTGGGTGTCTCGTGCAGGGTCCCCCACACACCAGAGCCCTCCACGCCAGGCCAGAAGAGCTGCCCAGGGCCAGTAGGACCCCAGGAGCCCCCCGCTGCTCCCCATGCAGCTCACGGCCCAGTGGAGGGATGTCCCAGCCACGTCTCCTCAGCATCCTGCTGCTGCTGCTCTGCTGCCAGGTAAGGAAAGGACATCCCGTGCCATGGGGCTCTGCCCCACACCAGCCCCTTGCCGCAGCACAGAACAGCACTGTGTGGTACAGCACTGCATAGAGCATAAGCCCATGTTTGTCCATGGCCATCCTGGAGCCAGGGTCACTGCCTTGCCTGGCACAGTGGCCCCACAGCAGGGCACAGGTGACACTCCCTGGTGTTCCCAGGGCCCTTCTGCCCAGATCACAGATTTCCTCTTTGAGAGCTGGAAGGCGTACAGCGAGGAGTGCCACCGCAACATGAGCCGCCTGCCCGCACCCACAGGTCAGTGCCAGCATGGTGCCCAGGGGGACATGGACCAGGGCAGAGGGATCAGTAGGGTCCCAGCATGACTGAGGCTGTGGGTGCCATCACGGCCTGTCCCTCCACAGAGCTGGTCTGTAACCGCACCTTTGACAAGTTCTCCTGCTGGCCCGACACGCTGCCCAACAGCACCGCCAGCGTCCCCTGCCCCTGGTTCCTGCCCTGGTACCACAAAGGTAACGGCTGCATGAGGCAGCATGTGTGCACACACGTGTGTGTGTGTGTGTGTGTGTGCACACGCTGTTCTGGGTGGTCATGCCTGGTCCAGTGCACAGTGCTGGCACTGCCTCCAGCATCCCAGCAGACCCCATCACCCCCTCCTTATGCAGTGAAGCACCGACACGTCTTCAAGACCTGCGGGCCGGATGGGCAGTGGGTGACAGGCCCCCGAGGACAGTCCCTGCGCAATGCCACACAGTGCAATCTGGATGCTGAGGACCTGGAGGCACAGGTGGGCAGAGATGGGGGGCGGCTGGTGTGGGGCTCCCTGCTCTGCCTGCCCCTGCCTGCCCTGCCTGTCCCTGTCCTCACTTGCTTCCTCTCTTTCTCCAGGAAAAATTCGCCAAGACCTACGGCAGCTTCAAGGTGATGTACACTGTGGGCTACTCAGTGTCACTGTGTGCGCTGCTCCTCGCCCTGGCCCTGCTACTGGGCTTCAGGTAGGGTTGCAGGCATGGCCACCAGTCTGGCAGGTAACCAGGGGCTATGCTGAGAGTCCAGGGGGCAAGCAGAGGCTATGCCAGGGATCTGGGCACTGATGGGAGCTCCCCACCTCCGCAGCAAGCTGCACTGCATGAGGAACTACATCCACATGAACCTCTTCGCCTCCTTCATCCTGAAGGGCGTCTCCGTGCTGGTCATCGACGCCCTCCTCAAGACCCACTACAGTGACAAGATCGATGACTACAATGTGCACATCTGGCTGAGCGACGAGGTGAGCCATGGGGCCATGGTGCCAGGGGGTGGTGTGGATGGGGGCTTGGGCAGCACAGCAGCCCTGACCCCTCCCCACAGGCAGCTGCGGGCTGCCGGACAGCCACAGTCTTCATGCAGTACGGCATTGTGGCCAACTACTGCTGGCTGCTGGTGGAGGGCATCTACCTGCACAACCTCCTGGTGGTGGCTGTCTTCTCTGAGAGGAGCTACTTCACCCTCTACCTGTGCATTGGCTGGGGTGAGTGTGAACAGGATGGCAGCCTGTCCCTGTCCCCCAACCTTGGCCCTGAAGCACCTCACTAGCCCCCTGCCTGCCCCCTCCAGGGGCGCCTGTGCTGTTCCTCATCCCCTGGATCGTCGTGAAGTTCCTTTATGAAAATATCCAGTGAGTACCAGCCTCTGCACTGGGTCAGCACCAGCAGAGCAGCGGTGGGTGCATGGGGGACACATTGAGGGGTGATGGGGAGGATGTGACAGCCACATAGAGGCTCCATACCCTTGTTCCATGCAAAGAGCAGTGCTGGGCTCAACTGTAGCTGCCAATGCCACACAAGGCTCTAGCAGCTGCCCGGTCAAGGGATTGCCCAGATGTCCCCATTCCCCACCATCTGCAGGTGCTGGACCACCAATAACAACATGGGCTTCTGGTGGATTCTTCGCTTCCCTGTGTTCCTGGCCATCCTGGTGAGTCCAGGGCTGTGGCTCTGTCCACCGCATCTCCACACTCAGTGTCTGCAAGGGCCCTGCGCCTGCTGTGGAGGGGGCTTCCCTGGGCAGGGGACAGAGCTGCCCTGCCTACCCCTGCCCATCCCTGGCCTTCATGGCCTGATTTATTGCAGATCAACTTCTTCATCTTCATCCGCATCATCCAGATCCTGGTCTCCAAGCTCCGTGCCCACCAGATGCGCTATACTGACTACAAGTTCAGGTGGGTGGTGGGCTCAGCCCCAGCCCTGCAGTCCCATGTTGTGCACACCCTCCTCCCTGCACCCCTGACTCTGACAGGACCCTCTCCACAGGCTGGCTAAGTCCACTCTGACATTGATCCCGCTGCTGGGCATCCATGAGGTGGTCTTCGCCTTTATCACAGATGAGCATGCCCAGGGCACCCTACGCTATGTCAAGCTCTTCTTTGACCTGTTCCTGAGCTCCTTCCAGGTAAGACAGCCCCTCAACAGGGACCCTCTGTCTCAAGAGGGACCAGACCAGGGCTGAGGTCATGGTCCAGCTGGATGCCTCTCACACTTCCTTTCTCTGCCCAGGGGATGCTGGTGGCCATTCTCTACTGCTTTGTCAACAAGGAGGTGAGTGGGACAGTGTGGGAGAGGGCAGCTGGAGGGTTGGGCAGCCAAGGGTTTCAAGGACCAGGCTGACAGCAGCTGCCCACAGGTGCAGGCAGAGCTGCTGAAGCGGTGGCAGCGCTGGAAGCTGGGGAAGGACCTGGCGGAGGAGTACAAGCACACCTACAGCCATGCACCCAGTGCCCGCAATGGTGCCGGCAGCATCTGTGAGAAGCATCAGCTGGTGGTGGGTGGCTGTGGAAACGGGCTGGGGCACAGCCTGGCTGCCCCTCACCCCGGCACCCACTACCTCGAGACCACTGGAGACAGCACGGCTGAGCCCCTCGCCCTGGAGGCCCAGCACCACTGCTATGACTTCCCCGAGACCACGGCTGAGAGCCAGTTCTGAGCCTGCAGCTGGAGCGAGAGGGCTGAGCCACAGGGGCAGCTGCCCTCCCCCTCCTCAGCCCTGTCCTGCCCCAGTGGGGCTGCCGGGCACTGGACAATAGAGACGGGGGGCTGGCTGCGGGTGAGGCACAGCCAGGAGAACCTGGACCTCGGTGGGAAGGGGATCTTGGGGGTGGGGGGGTCTGTGTGTTGGGTGGGGGGAGTTCATCCTGTGGTGCTGCCTCATGCGATGCGCCTTTGTGACCCTCTGCACAGTGCTGTAATTTATCTGTTGTAATTGTAAATAGGTGTGGGCCCAGGCTGGGCTGCAGGGCCAGCTCTGCATGTGCTTCTCTGTCTGCAGCCAGTGCGCGGGTCTGGGCACCCAGGTGACAGCCACAGCCAGGGAGGGGAGGCAGACCACCCGTACTGGGGGACTGCACCAGAAAACACCTGCCCCACAGCCCCCCTGCCAGCCCCACAGGTGAGGGGGGCAGACATGGAGCAGCGGCCGCTGCAGCGCTGCCATCCAGGGCTCCGGCTCCCTCCAGCACACGCTCTCCTCTGGCTGCTAATCGGCTCTGTCCTTTCACTGCCAGGAGCCTTTAATTAAATCAATTGGCTCTGCCCGCAGCAGCCCCCGCTCTCCTGGGAGCTGGCCCAGGCTACGGCCGGGCAGCAGCCACTGGCAGCACCATGGGGTGTGGGGCTGTGGGTGCCCCGTGCCCACAACCTGCGGCCGCTGCCGGCGGTGAGGGGAGCGCAGCGATCGGGACCCTAAGAGGCTTGTGCTGCACACGTGAGCGCTAAGCCCGGATGCCACAGCTTTGGGCACCCAATTGCCTGGTGTGCAGGGATTAGCTATGTGCACCCCCAGCCGGGACACCCGGCCCCACAGGGGGCAGCGGGATGGACAGACTGACGGACAGTCCTGCCATGACCTTTTGCTGCCCCACGGACAGCCCATCAACCCTGTGTCCGGTCCCTCTTGGCCATGAGCAGACAGCAGTTGGTGTCAGCCCGGGCCCCATGTGTAGCCTGGCACCGGGGACGTGCTTGGAGCGGTGCCCCAGGGGTGAACACCACAAACACAGTGAACACCGTGGCTGAGTGGGTCACCACCCCCAGCCCACTCTGCCCAGCACCGCTCATGCCAGCAGGTGTGAGGAAGCCACGGAGGACACGGGGCGGCCACGTCCACAGCAGATGCCCTGGCACCGTGGCTCTGGGCTGAGCATGTAATGATTATCCTGTTTATTTGAGAAGTTGCTGCCTGCCTCAGTGAGCAGGGACCCGGCATCAAAGGGCCAGGGCAGTGCCAGCAGCAGAGCCATGGGATGGGGGGGTGGGTTTGGGTTGGGGGGAGGACAGCGCTGTGGTGACACATTACCCCGTGCTGTGGGGCTGGGTGTGTGAGGGGAGCAGGGGCTGGGGTCTGCCTGGGATGGAGAAGGGGATGGAGCCAGCCAGGGCAGCCCATGCCGAGCCACTGGCCCCCACGGCCACTGCTGTCACTTTGGCCTCCTGATGCGGTAATGAGCCTAATTGAGGCAAATTGCTGGAGCACGAAGCGGTTTCTGGGAAGGTAAATATGGTCATCACGCGGCACCGGGCCCTGTGCCTGTTGCTCCAGTGTTGCCGTGGCAACACCCCACTGTCCCCCCTGCCATGGCACCCCAACACTCCATCAGGGCACAGCTGTCCTTGTCACCACAGCACCAAGGGCACGGGGACCCTGCCCAGGGGATAACACACCAGGGCCACACCCCTGCCACACCACACCAGGGACCCCAAGCCCACGGGGTGTCCCTGTGCCATGTCCCCCAGCCTGCTGTCCTGTGTCCCCATGCCTGCAGGGGCTCCCCTGGCTGTGGGCAGTGCACTGTGGCCCCTGGGAATCCCTCCTGGCCCTGGTCTGGCACTGCCTGTAGAGTGTCTCACCCTGGAGTAGTTTGGCCACCCACCCCAGCCCACTCAGGCAGGTACACCCCAGGGCCACAGCACTCACAGGAATACTTCCACTTTATCATGGGAATTGCATGGCACAAACTCATCTTCTAAGTACCTCCCTCCCGCCGCTGGCCCCTCTCCCCACCACCTAATTCAATGAGAGGACACATCCCGCTTGTCCTCCCACCCTATAATCTAATGATCAGCCCCGTGTCCGAGTCACTGGGAAAACAAACCCGGTTTTTATGGGCAAACAGCCTGGCGTCCCTGGCCCGGGGCACTCCCTTCCTTGACTGCCACACTTGGCCACTCTCTCACCGCCCTCACCCCCATGGTTTGTGATTAGTCTTTATAAAAATTGCTTGTTTATAGAATGATTTTTGTATGACATTTAGAGTTCAGGCAACAGCTTTGCCTCCAGCTCCACGGCACCCAAGTGAAGAGAAAAACAAGGCAGAGGCTGGTGAAGATGGGCAGCGGGACCCCATACATGGCCTGGGGACACAACTGAAGCCCCCCAGACAGGGTCTGCGGGACCAGCGAAGGCTCCATGTGAACCCATCCTGCACTGTGCACGAGCTGACACTGCCGGGTGCCAGAGCAGGGACATGGCCCACGAGACAACCAGAGCAGAGGGGCTGAGGCACCTTCCTGACACACCCCAGAATGTTTTGGTGATGGGGGCAAACAGGGTCACAGCTAAGTGTAGAGATGCACCTGAGGAGCAATTCTAGCAATGCTAAGTATAGCTGAAATGCCACTAAGGCAGGGAAGGAAGAGGATCTGAGTGTATTAATAGTCTCAACATTTAAACCTCCAGCCCAGTGACAGCTCCTGGGATGCTGGCTCACAGGAGGGCTGCCAGTGCCCAAGGGAATTCTGCTGCCGGCACGAAGAGCCCTGGAATCAAGAGTGTGAGCATGTGTGAGGGCAGGACTGCTTGTGGAAAAAGAATACAATGACAATAAAAGGCAGCTTCTGTTTTCCTGTTTCCTTGGACTTGCTCAGTCCTGGAAAGACCAGGGAAGCCCTGGCACACTGCTCTGCTGCTGAGAACAGTGGAGGGGTAGGTCCCAAGCCCAGCTGAGGCAGCATCAGGCAGAGGCAGAGCCAAAAGGACACCAGGTTTTTATTTACAACACTCCTCAAGTGACAGACAACAGAAAAAAAAAAAAAAGGGAACAGTACAGCTCAATGACTCAACAGAGGAAAAGTAACGGCAGCCACGGCTCCCCCTGCACCCCCCAGCGCTGGGCAGAGCCCCCAGAAGTCCCCTTCCCACTGGCTGCTCCCATGGTCCCCCACAGTGACAGCTCCAGCAGGGGGGGGCAGCTCTGCTCCAAGGGCACGCGACTGGGAAGTGGTGTTAGTGCAGAACAGCACAGCGAGGGCCAAGGTGCCAACCACCACCCCTCTGCACAGTCAGCACCAGCTGCCCCCTCCCTGCCACCTCCCCTGGGGCTGCCCCTGAGTGTGTGGGGGATGAGTGCAGCCCAGCCCCCCCTAGAGCACCCCCCAGGCACGGGGGCAGTGCTCACACCCCACTTCCCCCAGCTGCAGGGAGAGAGGAATATCTCTGTCTCCAGCGGCACAGGGCCCAGCCCAAGCACCAGGAGGGTCTGGCTTGGACACAGATCCAGGGACAAGCTCACCCCCCCAGCTGCTCCCTGCGGGGGGACCCACCCCAGCTGGGCTGGGGGGTCTCACTGTCCCTCCTGAGTACAAGGACAGAACCAGCTCTCCTTTCCCCTGCCCGCCCCAGAAGATCCTTGGTGCACAGGAGGGAGCAGAGAGCCCCCCAGTTCCACTCTGCTGTACACCAGAGAGTCCACACACCCAACACACCAGGGGTGGAGGTGGAGGAGAGCGGGAGATCTGGGAGCCCAGGCCACAGTGGGGAAGGACAGCCTGAGGCCAGAGGAAGGTGTGAGTGGGGGGCTGGAATTCTTTGCACAGGTTCTGGGCACCCTCAGTGAGCCCCTGAGTATCTCTGATTTCAGGAAGCTTCAGAGCCAGCCCCAAAGCTGACTGGCTCTCCTGCGGGCATTGGGGAGTACAGACCAGAGGAGGAAATCAACACAAAAATTTCAAATTATATCTGCTTGAGGACCTTAAGAGACCGGCCAATCCACAAGCAAGACTCATCTTAGGACTTCTTTGCATCCTGTGTATTCCTCCTCTTCAGATCACCCAGGTCGACAGGTTTAAACGCTGCAGGGATGACAGATGTGCATCACAGCCCCTTCCCAGGCTCCCTGGGGCCAGCCATCAACTCCAGCAGGAGCCGGGGAAGCAAGTCCCCTGCACCTCTCACCTTTCAGGCTCGGGTTTGGCATCTTCTCCACGTACTCCTCGACCAAACTGCGCTCGGAGCCCATCTGGCTGCGCAGGTCACGCTCCACGCACTGCCAGGCTGCAGGGACACGGGTGAGAGGCTGGTCCAGCCCCAGCCGGGGACCCCCAGCCCCGGGACCCCTCCCCATTCCTGTCACCTCCAGTTCCGGGACTTCCCCCAGTCCCGCGGCCCCCGCTCACCCTCGTAGATGAAGCGCACGTTCTCCTCGTGGGCCGGGGTGAAGATCTCGCTGCCGGCGCCGGGAGAGCGCGGGCCGCTGCTCCGCTTGCCGTTGTACACCACACGGGACACGGGGGAGCTGGAAGCGAAGCGCGGGGCTCAGCCGGGCCTGCGGCCGCGGATGGGCCCGGAGCGGGCGGGGCTCACCTGGCCATGGCGTCGTCGGTGCGGATGGGCCGGGCTGTCCTGGGCCAGGCTGGGCTGGGCTCGGCGCGGCTGCGGGAAGAAAGGAGAGGGCGGCCAGGCCGGGGCTAGGTCGCGGGCCGCCCCCCGCCCGTCGCCATGGCAACGCGCGCCCCTCACCTGGGCCCGGCTCCCGCCTCGATCGCCCTCGGGCCGCGACGGAAGCGCCGCCGCGCGCAGGCGCCGCCCCACCCCCCGCGCGGTGACGTAACAGGAGCGACGTCGCGCTCGCCCCGCCCCGGCCCCGCCCTCGGCCCCGCCCCGGCCCCTCCCAACCGCGGCCCCGCCCGGGTTCCGCACCGGCCCCGCCCCAGCCCCGCACCGGCCCCGCCCCAGCCCCGCACCGGCCCCGCAGCAGCAGTCGCGGTGTCCCAGATCCTTTATTGGAAAAGTACAAAGTGGTTCCCGAGCCGCGGTCCCGATCGAGACCTCACCGGGCCAGGCCCAGCCCGGCCCCGGCCTCGTCTCTGCGGCGCGGCTCAGCCCCGCCGCCCCGCTCCCGCTCCCGCTCCCGCTCCTCGCCGTGCCCCGCCTCAGCCCAGGGTGGTGTCTTCGAAAAGCTCCACCAGGTCCTTGTACTCAGGGTCGATGAGGTCTGAGGGCCGCTCCCCCTCGTCGGTGGTGGCCTCCAGGCTGGCCCCGAGGGAGATGAGGTACCTGCGGGAGGCCGGGCTGAGCACGGGACGGGGCTGCCGGCACACCCCAGCCTGCCGCGCTCTTCCCGGGCCCACTGCCGGGACCCCGGGGGCTGGCAGGCCCGTCCAGGCTCACAGGGACCGGGACCTCTCCCGAGGAGGCATCCGGAGCCCGGCCCCGCCTGCCCGCGGCTCCCGGGGCTCTGCAGAGGGCCAGGGGCTCCTCACCTGGCGATGTTGGCGTAGCCGTCGCTGCAGGCCATGTGCAGGGGCGTCCACCCGTTCTCGTCTCTCTGGTGGATGTCGGCACCGTATTTAACCAGGAGCTTGACGCATTCCAGGTTTCCCGTAAGCACGGCTTCGTGGAGGGCTGCCATGCCTGGGGGAGAGGATTTGTCAGGCCCAGACTGGAGGAGTTGTCCCTTGAACACTGAGCTCACAAGTGCAGGTTGTCCACAGCCCAGGAGGAGATGTGCCAGCAAACCCTCCTTATCAGAGAGATGAGTTTGGCGAAAGAAACAGCCTGAGGAAGCAAGAGGAGGTGCCGCAGGTTTCTGTTCCCCTTCTGCAGCAGAAATACCATCTGTAGGTGCTGTAGCACCCACCCAGGAGGAGCTGCCCTCTCCTGCAGCACTCCCACCCAGCGGCCAGCCCTGAGTCCAGGCCAGAACCAATATGGGGACACCAGGAGAGAGTATCTTCAGGCCCCTGCTCTGTCCAAGTTTTGGGAGCTCCTTTCAAAGCAAGCAATGAGGCAATCAGGAGAGAAAGGAGGAAGCCTGAGGCTATCTGAGCCCCCGTTTCCATGACTGTGTGACAGCAGGAGCTGGAGCCAAGCACAAGAAAAGGACAGCCCTGGGGGCTGCATGACCCAGCACAGACCAAGGCTTCCACCAACCATCACAGTGCAGTTGGGTGCCAGCGTGGCACAGTGCCTGCCCCACAAACAGAAACTCACAAGTCCACACCTCCAGACATGGGAGAGAAAAGAGCATTTGTGGAAACTGGACAGCTCCAGGAGCAAAGCACGGAACTGTGCCTCTCCCAGCTCTGCCCCAGGCCAGGCAGAGGGCAGGAGCCCGGCTGTCTGCCCAGAGCTGCACAGACCAGCCCGTGCCCACAGCTCCTTCCCTGGGTTCCACCTCACCTCACTGCAGGTGCAGATCACACCTTGGAGGGACCCAGGGGTGAACAGGCACTGGCCACACAGGAGGAGAGGAAGGGCACGGTTGCAGCCCCTCACCCTGCCAAAGGTGGCCGCAGGGCTCTCTTGCAGCCCAGCTGAGCCACGCTGCCACACAGGTCCCAGCAGCACTCACCAGAAGGGTAGATAGTGTCCAGCGTCACCTTCCTGGCACGGATGAACCTGCCCACCTGCTCCAGGTCCCCCTCCCTGATGTGGTCCTGGAAGACTACGTCATTAGGGAAGTGCACGGTGCGCGTGGCTCTCAGTCTCTGGGCGTAGCGACTGCACTGGGACGCAGGGACTGGGCAGGAGTCCTCCATGCTGACCACAGCTTTTGGACACAGAGCAGGACCTGCTGGAGTAGCTCAGTGCCTGGCCCTACCACCCGCTGGCCTCAAAGTGCTGCTTTCTCCTCTTCTGCCCTTCAGGTCCCTCCTCTCCACAGAGCTGTGGTGGCACTCGCTCTGCTCCTGTGCCCAAGTCCCCTGCCTGTCAGGGCCACCACTCTGCTGGGCTCTCCTTATGCTCCCATGCTGTGCAGAGGAGCTGCTGCCAGGCAGATGCTGTTCATCCACTGGGCCCTTGGCCCAGGACTGATGGTTCTCCAGGGCCATGGCATTATATAGGATCCCGTGGGGCTATTTTGGGGATGTGCAGCTCATGCTATTTGCCATGATGCTTTGTAATTGAGCTGCCCATTCCCTCAGCTTCCCGATTTTGGGCAGAAGTTGGTGTCTCATCTTACCACCCACCTGTTGGTGTGCCCGTCCAAGGGGCAAAGCTACTCTTGCTTTTGCATGGACAGCCCTTCTGAGAATGCCAGGGCCTGAAAACAATTTTCCAACAGCAAGCCCTCATACATACATGGACATGTGCCAGGGAGAAGATTGAGCATGATTGCCCAGCAAGGAGAACCATCCACTCGTGTGCCAGCCAGCCAGTTCAGCACAGACATGGAGTGACGGTGCCAAATACATTCAGAGCTTACTTCCCTGTGGTTGCATTAGATGTGAAAACAGCAGCATGAGCTGTGCTGCCCAGCATGGCTACAAGGCAGAGTTTGGCTCTGCTTGGAGACCACCCCATCATGCTGGGTATCGCCAGAGCCCTGGAGAGGACAGAGGTGCTGCAGGGCAGGCAGCACCTGCCTGGGGCAGGCACAGAACCAGACACTTGCAGTGCCCATCCATGGTGTGCAACATCCTACCAGAACCAGCTGCTACATGAGAATAGGCTCCTGCAGAGCAGCCTCAGAAGAGATGAGGAACAGCACCACCATCAGACAACTCATCTCTCATCTCCAGCTGTAGCTCAAAAAGGACCATTTACCACAGAGGAATTGTTCACCTCCACCAAGGATTTGAGCAACACCACCACCTCCTCCCCTCTTCTTCCCACCAGTTTGGTCATTTCAGGTACACAAGTTTCCTGCACTGTTTTGTGCTGATGGGAAGTGTCCAGACAGGATGGTGAACTCTGCTGCAGTGCATCAGGATCAATCCCTGTGCTGCTTGAGGAGTCACAGATATTTCATCCTGTCCCTTTTACAGCAGACACTTCTGAGCCCAACGAGCAGCAAGGCTGCAGCTCAGTCACCCACGCACCAGGAGCTGCCTCGTCCATCTTCTGGTGAATGCATTGATTTTTCTGCTGAGCATCTCCACATCAGACAGAACACGGTGCTGCAGCAGGCTGAGCTGTTTGTGCAGACAGGACATTTTAGTCTGCTTTCTTGGAACAGCAATTAGCTGTGCACATGAGATGACCCCAGCAGAGTCCTGCTCTGCCTCCACTGAGCAAGGCAGGTCTCAGACCAACAGAACCACTTTAGCCTTGCTCACACTTGACCTGGCTCCCCAAAATGGACTTTGAGACCAGTCTTTCCATCACCTTCTCATGGAACTTCTCATCCCACCCCAAAACAAAAAGCAGCCTCTAATTCAGCAACAGCTGCCATGAAGCAGAACACTGTGGACAAGCCCTGTAAAAGCTTCTGCCCTCCCACCCTCAGCAACAGGCACTGTCCACTTCCTGAGATGCCCTCTCACATGTGACACTTACATTTACTTACAGAAATATTTCCAGCAGTAAGTGACTGGTTTGCAAATAGTAATGTGGCTCACTGGGTCATGTGAGCCCAACAGCAGTGCTGAAGGCAGCCCCTGGCTTCCCTAGAAGCAAATTCTTAGGTTAGCTGCTCCCAAGCAATGAGGTCCCCTTGCCTCAGGCCAGCTGGCAACCAGCAGAGCCACTCAGCACCAGTGGCCACTCACTGCTGACAGGCTGATAGACATCTGTCTGCACACAGCAGTCCAACCTGGACATCGTCATCTTCAAGTTCTTTTCCTTTACATGCTGACACAACACAAATTTATTCAGGTTAAGGTACCAAAAGGCACCTGCAGGACTGGAAGTGTGGTTTGAGAAAGCTGACAAAACCACACATCTTTTTGCAGAGCCCTGAAGAACCAGCCCCTGAACTGTGATTCTCTTTCAGGCCAGGTTCAATTATTGATTCTATATTCTGACAGAGACAAAGTCACAATAGTATTAAAATCTCAACTTTATTTGGCCAACAAACTCAGTTCCAATGTTATTGTAGCAAATGCTGCAAACAACCTGATGCACCTCAAGCCCTTGAGGCCCTCCCCCATTCAAGTTCCTCCCCAAACCCCAGTAATCTCAAGTGTCCCGTTTGATCTGCTTTATCACCCTCCCACCCCCCACCTGCCTGGTCAACCCACTCAAAATAATGCACAGGAAGAGACTGCAGAACAGCCTCGTGTTTGATCAAAAGGATGGCAACACAGCTAGGTCACATGGGAGCTGGTGAGCCAGCAATCTCCTCCACCCCCGAGCCTGCCACAGCTGGTGCACAGTATTCCACCCTTCCAGGTGTTTGGAGTTGTCATCTCCAAGTCTTAAAGCAGAGAGGAAACATCTGGCCAGTGTGAAGAGAAGCACCTTCACGTACACCTGTCACTAGGATGATGCCATCAGCTACTGCCTCTTCCCCCAGAGAAGCTGAAAGCTGCTTCCAGGAAAGAACAGCTGAAACCACTATGGACCTGCCAAGCATAGAAATCAACTATGGGCTTAAGTTTAGAAAGAAAAAAAAAAAAAAAAAGGAAAAAGCTTTCCTGGAAGATGTTAGTGGCACGCTCCAGAAGGCTGGGCCACTGAACTCGTGTTACTACTTCATAATCTGCTTCTACCAAGAACAGAATATTTCAAACAAAAGCTGTGTACAAAAAAAGTACATCATAATAATAATAAAAAAAAATGCCCAGTTGGCTGGGCCAGCTACCTAGTGACAGATCCCTTCTCAAAAGCAAAAAGAAAGAAAAGAGTCAAGTGTACAGAAAAGTGAGGGTAAAGTGTTACTTTAAAAGCCAATCCCTGGATCCAGTCATTCACCTTCTGCTTTAATCTCAAAGGGTTTCTGGCTCACTGGGCTGCAGAACAGCAGCCAATTTAGTGTCTGATTTTTGGGGTAATGCAGATCAGTCTTCTCTTTACAATTCATCCTTTTGGATTCTCTGCTCATCATCATCTCCTTCGTCAAGGTCTGTTTCTTCATCTGTCTCCAGGTCCTCCAGATCCTGTGTAAATGACAAAGACAGCTCCTGGTTTCTGACACATTAGGTGGGATCCAGACCCAGGCACTGAGCAGCATCTCTCAGATGTTCACCATTCTCTACTGCCACTTTAACAAAACACAGACTTCTGCCAAGAGCTCTGAATCCAGGACATTACGGATTAGAAAACCCTGGAAGCTGGTACCAACACCTGCAACACCCTCCACCCCAGCACATGAAGAGCTTCCAGTACATGTGATGTTCACCACAAGTTCCAGATGTAAGCAGGAGCTCTCAATAAGGAATGGGCCCTCTACCTGCTCCAGTATAACCACCAGAGACAACTTGTGCACATTTAGAGGTTAGAACATCAATTATCTTTATAAAAATATCATATTCAAATGCTTTTGTGTTTAAGCCTTTTATGTCCTTTCTTGCCATATAATGACCCAGGACCTTATTCTGGGCTAAGGAGTGAAGGACAGCACCAGATCCAATTCATGTTCCTCATCCTGAAGGCCCCAAGTTCTGTATTTGTGTTACTCACATCATCAGCTGCCGCCCCATCCTGACCCCCACTCTCCAGGAACTTTCTGAAGCCTTCTAGTGTCCTCTCCCCATTGTAATCAATGACCTACAGAAGGAAAAACATTCAGATAATGGTTATGGGCAGCTATGAAGCCCCACCCCTGGACAGGAGAATTCTCTTTCTGAGCAACAGTTCACATGCCAAGCAAAAGGGAATTTAAAAATTCACCTTCACCCATATGAGACGAAGGAAAACAGCTCAGCCACTAGACTTCAGAGATCACTGCGAGGAAAGAATAGCCTGCAGATGAGCACAGTCCTCTGCGACGCTCCCTCCTTTCCCCATTCCCACTTCCCACCCCCACCACACTCCTTCCTACAGCCCAGCCCCCCAGCAAAGGGTCTCTGTGTCCAGCAGACCTGACGCGTCCCATCTCTACAGAACAGAGAGCCCTCCCCAAGGAACTCAAACAGGCAACCAAGCATTCCTGGAGCTCCCTTGTTACAGGATGTGTGTGGAGGTCAGCTGCTGCCTTACATTTCTGCCAGAGCCTGCAGGGAAGAACTTGAGTGTGGGGAAGCTGTGGATTTTCACTGCCTCCACTTCATTGGCTGTGGAGTCCATCTTGGCAATGACAATGTTCTCATGGTCCCTGTAGGTCTCTCCCAGCTTGTCCCAGATTGGAGCCAGCTGCTTACAGTGACCACACCAGGGGGCATCTGTTAAATCACAAAGACAGCTAACACCAGCCACCTAACAAGCTCCCAGCACCCCCTCCAGACAGGTCACACATGGCTTCTCAGCCGAGGCTCTCCCTTTGTGGTTCAGATTCTGTGAGATGCTTCCTCCCTAATCCCAGTCGTGCCATACTCTGGCACTCCTATCACAACAGTTACTTGGAATCAGCTGTTGAAAGATACTTACAGAATTCTACAAAGACATTCTTATTCTCATCAAAAGCAACTTCTTCAAAATTCTTCCCAACTAGAACCTTCACAGGCTGCTTGTCCCAGTCTTCAGGAAGGTCTTGACTCATCAGGTGGGGCTGGAAGAAGTGGAATTGAAAAACAAGTTTGCTGCACAGTTGCCTGGGATGCACACACAATCCTGGAAACCTGAGTTGATCCACCCCCACAGGAGCTGTGAGCAATCAGTGAATCAGTCACTTCCTCTTCTGCTTCCAGAAAATCTCCTTCCCACCCTGAACCAGCAGGAATGACAGGTGCTCAAGTGCAGGGAGAATTGCAATTGAGCTCTGTGGGAAGGAAATGGTATTGCTGACAGCATCATTCCCATAGGACCCGGCTTGGCTAAACCATCCCCACCCAGACAAGCTGCACGTGGCCACCTCCAGCAGCTCGTTAAAGTCTGCCACACAACTTCACACCTTCCACGGATTGCTGACAGAAAGAGCAACTGCATAAACACCCAGTGACCAGGAGCAGCAGAGAGCAGGCGCTGATTGCACTCAGTGCCAGCAAAAAGCTCACTTGTCTGCAGTCTCCACACCCCAGCATGGCCCTTCCTTTCCCAGCACAAAGCCTGACCTCTGTTAATTGGGAGGATTTTCTCCAGATGCCTCACACAGCTCCTCACAGGGAGGATTTTGTTATGCCAGCAGCTTGGCCACCAGCAGCATTTATCTTCATTACCTTGATCTTGCCCTCCAGGAATTTGTTACAGAACTCTTTGATCTTGTCTGCTGTGATGTCATCTGATTCAGGTTTGTATTTGGTCATCTCTTCCTCCAGTGTGATCAGACGTACAGCTGGACACTCTTCTTTCTTGAGGCCAAAGAACTCCAAAATCCTCTGGTTGTCACTGTGGTCACTGTCGATGAAGATGAACAGGATCTTTGGAGGAAAAAGTCAAAGGCACAGTGAGGACAAGCAGCTCTTGGCTGTCAAGACTTTACACACCCACCTGTGTGGGACAGAGCCCAGCTGTCCCTTCTCCTTTCCCAAGCCCACAGAGGGGGGACCCTCCTGGAGCACAGACCTGGCACTGATGGGGACTAAGGCAGAGCCAGACTGACACTCAGGTGCAAGGACAGTCAGGAGGTGACTGATTTCTCGGCAGCTCTGCCAGGCAGCAGCACCAAGAGAGACAAGAGCTCCAAGCCCTGCTCCACGGCTGTCCGGCAGATGCAGACAGTGCTGCTCCCCTCTGCAGGAGGATCACTTAATGCATGACCCAAGAAATCCACCTCACCTTTCCTTTGAAGTGTCCAGCTGCGCTCTTGAAGTTGTCCAGTTTCCCTTGGTAGTCAGACACACTTTTTGGTAGGAACAGCAGGATATGAGTCTTGATCTCTCCTCCAAAGATTTTAGGAGCAGTCTGAGTAGTAGATAATAAAGTTTATTTCTAGAAGAAGTCAGTGTCCAGACCAGACTGACTCTGATGTTCTGACCAGACCACAGAAGCCTCTGCCCAGTACACCCTACACCTCCCTTCTCTGGAGTTCTTCACTCTCCTCCATAACCCCAAACTAGCATCACCTCTGAGGTAACACACAAACACACAATATGCAGTGTAAGCTGTGCTGTACTCACACAGCAGCCCTGTAGCAGCAGTATATATCCAAAAACCTACCTGCTCAGTGAACTCTATGACCAAAGGCAATGAATTAGCCTTGATGAAATTCAGTAAATTATCTTTCTTGAGATCCCCTTCAAAGTTGTTACGGCCTTCATCAAACTGTAAAAACCAGACATTCTTGCATGAGGACACTTCCACAACCCAGACAGATTTATTGCAAGAAATAGAATAATTCACACCAGTCACCCCCCCAGGGGATCTTGGCTGCACTTGCTCAGTGCAGACTTCCAGCTCTCTGAACAAAGTCTCCACACAACAAAATCTGGATCAGTGTGTCCACCTCCCAGGCAAGCAAGTGCAAGTGAGCAGCAGTAAGTGTTCAGCTTGGATCTTGGTGGTGTTCTGTATGACCATAAAACTGTTTGTGAAACAGGTCACCACAACAGCCTCCAAGAGCTGCCTCACACTGCTGCAGGAGGCATCAGACTGACCAGAAGGAAGCCACTGGAGCAGGGACAGGTTTCTGCTCCCAAGGGATCAGCAGTGCCAGCACAGATACACACTTGGACCCAACGGCAAAGCCCTGCAGGGAAGCAGTGACTGACTGAGCCCTGTGGGTCATCTCAGTCCCTCCTGTCAGAGTTGACTGCACGTGTTTGACACACACACCACACCAGAGGTGCCAGATCCCTGCCCCTATCAGGCCATCACCTCTAACCCTGCCCGGGATTCTCAGAACCCTCCCTGGCAGCCTGGAAAGGGAACAGCTGCTGAGGGCCATCAAGGTTAGAGAGGATGCGCAGGACAACACAGCAGTTCCCCAACAGGGCAACACTCAAGTTCCTGGTAGAACTGAGAGTGGACTGGGATAACCTCCTGTGAGAGGAAGCACACCAGCTGAGGAGCTGAGCAAAACACTTCACACTGGCACTTATCTTCATAAATACCTTCAAGAGCATCAGACATCACCCCAGCACCTTTGAAGCAGCTGTCTGAGGGGCCTGCAGGTCTGAACAACTCACAAGGAGAACAAGAATCATTCATCATGAACAAACCCTCTCAGTTTAGACCCAAATGCTGAGCCAAAGCCCAAAACAACCCTTGTTAAAATAAAGCAGCTGGTCACAAGCTTACCAAGTTACTGATGGTGCTTGTTTTCACATTGGTTTGGGGTGGACATATCTGAGAGCTGCCAAGGCATCTCCAAGGGATGACACCAGAATAGGAACAAAGTGGCAGCATCTAGAGGCCAAAGGCACCTCAACCCCTTTCCTCAGAGCACTCTTGCAGCACCCCAGCCCTCAGTGGGCTCACAAACAGCCTCTCAGAGCAAGAACCCTCCCACTCCTGACTCTGGACAGAGAAGCAGGTGCAGAACTGCTTATCACTCCAGATGTAACCAAGCTGACTGCACTCACAGAGAACAGCTTGAAAAACTCCTTCACTGGCTGCTCCTGCCACTGCCCCAGCTGTCCAGAGCAAATAGTAACTAGAGCCTGCAGGACTCCAGGGCTAGAGGACTGTACATCAGATCAAGCCACACCTACTCCACAGAATGCTAACCATGGGAGAAAGCCCAGAAACTCAACCATACCCAGGGCAAGAACTTGTAACACCCAGACCCTGCTTCAGAGCCACCCCACACACCCCCCCTGCAGGGAGCCCGCTGCTGGGTCTCCTCACAGCCCCAAGGTCAGCTCTAGAGCAGCTATGGATTCAGCATTTGCCAAAGGACACGAACACAAGTGGAGAAATGCCCTGGAAACAGCAGCTTGAGCCCAGCAGCAGCCATGGAGAGAGCACATAGATTTCAGACATGAGAAGCCACACATGGAAGAGCAAGACACAGATGGCAAGAACCAGACCCCACTCCACCCACCCCTTCTCTTTCAGCTGCAAACCCCCTGCACTGTGAACTCATTAGCCAAGGAATGCACTGCACCCCAGCAGTTCCAACTGTGAATTTGAGTCTACAAGCTTCTCGTACCATATAAGAAACTTTATAGGTACAATGGAATAAAATATGCCATTTTAGCTGAACAATGAAAGAGCAATATAAACTCACTCAGCTCTTCAGCCTACCTTAGCTGGAATGGGTTATAGTGATGAGTGATCAGATTACAGGTTCAGTAAGTCTGAGCCCAGAGCAGCTTTGTCCTACCTGACTGCAGCCACACATGTGGCACCACCAAGCCTAAGAAACCTCCACTTGTTTTCTCAGACCTGGGATTTCATCCCAAACTTGGGGTTTAAAATAGTGAAAGGTGTTGGTAAGCTTACTGCTGGTTCTGCAGAGGACCAGCATCCCTCTGCACGTAACCCACCTGCCCCAGCCTGGGCAGCTGGAGCTGCAAAGCCTCTTAGGAACTCTGCTGCAGCCACAGGGCCATAAGACCCAGGGTAGCAGGAGAGACACAGTAACCCTGGGAGACAGAGCCCTCACGTGGCTGCAGGGTCAACACTGTCCAAGGTTTAAAACAACATTGCTGAGCTGTGGTCACATACACATGGTGGCAGCCATCAAGACCTCAGCTACCACTGGGTTTAGGACCTTCAAAGCTCAGGGAGAGGAAGGGCAGCCCTGCAGCTCCAGCCATGGATGTTTTAAGGGCTGGGTGACTATCACTGCACTGCAGCCAGGTGTCTGAGACACAGAGAGTAAGTGAAGCCATTGCTCAGACCCAAGGCCAGCAGCTCTGAGGGGACAGGGCTGCCCTCCTTCCAATCTGACTTCTGAAGACTCAAATGTGGTGCTCATGCTTTGCACCATCCAGTACCTTCTTGAAGAGGACCACTCCATCCTTGCTAAGCTGGTACTTGGTGAAGACATCAGCACTGGAGGAAATCCCAAAAGGAATGTCATCCACGGCCTCTGCTGCTGACAAGAACTCCTTCGCAGCCTCCGATGTGGCATCCTGGGAACGGAACACAGAGAGGTCTCACACGGACACGTTGGAGCAAAGCACAAGCATCCAGTTCCCAGTTCCAGCTAGGGAACTGGAAGATCAGGTACAGCAGGACACGAGTGTTTCACAACATGCAGAGCCTTCCCCAGACAGCAGGCCCTGGTGGGGCAGGGAGCAGGGGAGGCCCCAGACACACACAGGAGCTTCTCAAACAGAAACACAAACTCTACCTTAAAGAAACCAATCACCACCACTTCACTGGAATCCACCAACGTCTCTGCTGCAGCAGCATCTGGCAGGGTGGCTGCAGCCGGGCCGGTGCGTTTCTTCAGCCAGCTGACGATGTCATCAGCTTCTCTGCCAGCTACCAGAGAGATAAGAACACAAAACCTCTGAGCTCCAGAGGCTGCTCAGCAGCTGGCCGAGAGGTCAGAACATTGGAGATACTGTTTACGCAACTCTCCCTGTCACTCTGACTGTAATTAAGTTAAACCCTAATTGTTAAGTCAAGGTACAAGGGGCTTCCAGGAATCCATTCTCCTTTTGCTTCCGGACAAGGACTTAAATTTCAACATACAGCCCCTCTCCAAGATGCCAGTATTTTTCAAGAAAAAAAACCACCTTTTCTTTGTAATATCAGTTTTCCAGTCATTATCTTCACCATATGGCACAGTATCACTTTGTTTAGGTGAATTCTGCTTGTCTTGGTGTCCTCACACCTATCTCACACCCTCACCACCTCACACCTTTTACTGCCCAAGCAACAGTCAGGTCTGGAACCTACACTACTCAAGTAGATTTGAGCCATGCAACAAACCCAACTGAGTTTGCTTTGCCATTCCTCCAGCTTCAGCTCCCACTAGGGATCTCCCCAGCCTCAGGGTAGGAAACCCATTAAGGAAACACTTGTTCCTCAGCAGCCCCAGCGCACCCTGGCCGCTCTCACCGTGGACCTTGTCCGTCTGCACGGGCAGGACCCGGCCACGTTGCTGCCCTCTGCACCCGGGGCAGGCGCAGGGCCAGCCCCACTCACCTGTGTACTCCTTGGGAGCTGCCTTGTCACCGTTCCTGAAGAACTTGATGGTGGGGTAGCCACGCACCCCAAACTGCTGCGCCAGCTCCGACTCCTCTGTGGCATCCACCTTGGCCAGACGGATCTCTGAGCCCTCTGCCTTCAGCTTGGCCGCCGCCTTGGCATACTCGGGTGCCAGTGCTTTGCAGTGCCCGCACCATGGGGCGTCTGCGGGACGTGGGGGTCAGCATGGGCAGGATCCCGCCCCGGGAACGACCCCCGCCCCGCCCCCGGGGAGCCCCATGAGGGGGCACAGAGCCGGTCAGAGCCAACATCCCTGCTCCCCCGTCCCCAGCAGCGGCTCCTCCCTCCCCATGCCGGGAGAGCCCAGTCCCTCAGCACCTCCCTCCGCCCTTGACCAGTCCCACTGCTGGGCACAACCCCCCCACAGCCGGCCCGGCCTCGCAGGGCACCGCCAACAGGTACAAGGCGGGTCAGAGCCCGCACCCCAGGCCCGGCGGCCCTCCCACCCTCCTCCCTCACAGCAGCCCGGTCCCTCGGTATCCGCCACCTTCCTTCCATCCCCAGCCCCACCGCCCACCCCGCCCCGCCCGGTCCGGTCCGGACGCGGCCCTTACAGAACTCGACGAGCAGGTACCGGTGCGCTGCCAGAGCCTGCTCAAAGGAGGCGGCGCGCAGCACCAGCACCCCCTCCTCCTCCTCGATGGCCTCGGCGGGGCAGGCGGGCGGCAGCAGGAGGCAGAGCAGCGGGAGCAGCACACGCAGACCGACCATGGCGCTGATGGCGGCGACCGAAGGGAAGCGGGACGAGCCGGGGCGGGGGGCGCGGCGCCGCCTCCGCTTTATAAACCCGCCCCCCCCTCCCCGGCCGCCGCCGCGTCCCATTGGTCTGGCAGCGCCGCGCCGCTGCTCGGCATTGGCCGAGCCCATCGCCCGCGCTGCTGCACGGCACCCATTGGCCGGAGCAGCGGACACGCCCCCCGCCCGCCGCCGCGGGTTGGTCGCTGGGCTCGCGCCCCGCCTGCCGGCCGCCATTGGTCCCTTTCGGCGCTGCCTCGGTCACGATTGGTCAGCGCCGCCGCCTCGCGCGGCCGCCCGCCCTCGAACGTGGCACTCGGGCGGCCCCGCGGGCGGGCACTGCGCGTGCGCGTGGCCAGGCGAGCGTGGTGCATTCTGACTGGGCCGCGGCCGCCGCCCTTCGAGAGCCCGGAAGTGAAAGGGGCACTTCCGGCAGCGGCGGCAAAGTGCGCGGGGCACGTGACGCTCACGGGCACCTCGCTGCGCGCGAGGCTGCGGGGGCGCTTTGCGGGGAGGGGGCGGTACCGGTACGGGTAATGGCACTGGTACCGGTACCGGTAATGGTACTGATACCGGTACCGGTAATGGCACTGGTACTGGTACCCGTAATGGCACTGGTACCGGTACTGGTAATGGTACTGGTACCGGTACCGGTAATGGCACTGGTACTGGTACCCGTAATGGCACTGGTATCTGTACTGGTACCGGTACTGGCACTGGCACTCGCACCGGTACCGGTACTGGCACCGGCCTGAGCCTCGCCTGGTCGTACCACCGCCGTGCTGCCCCCGTGTCGTCTTTCTCTGTGTTCCCGGGATGGGCCGGGGAAGCTCCTCTCAGCTCCTCTCAGCTCCGCTCAGCTCCTCTCAGCTCCTCTCAGCTCCTCTCAGCTCCGCTCAGCTCCTCTCAGCTCCGCTCAGCTCCTCTCAGCTCCTCTCAGCTCCTCTCAGCTCCGCTCAGCTCCGCTCAGCTCCTCTCAGCTCCTCTCAGCTCCTCTCAGCTCCTCTCAGCTCCTCTCAGCTCCTCTCAGTTCCTCTCAGTTCCTCTCAGCTCCTCTCAGCTCCTCTCAGCTCCTCTCAGCTCCTCTCAGCTCCTCTCAGCTCCTCTCAGCTCCTCTCAGCTCCTCTCAGCTCCTCTCAGCTCCTCTCAGCTCCGCTCAGCTCCTCTCAGCTCCGCTCAGCTCCGCTCAGCTCCTCTCAGCTCCGCTCAGCTCCTCTCAGTTCCTCTCAGCTCCGCTCAGCTCCTCTCAGTTCCTCTCAGCTCCGCTCAGCTCCTCTCAGCTCCTCTCAGCTCCTCTCAGCTCCTCTCAGCTCCTCTCAGCTCCTCTCAGCTCCGCTCAGCTCCGCTCAGCTCCTCTCAGCTCCGCTCAGCCTCCGGGTCCCGCTGAGCTCTCACGGTGGCTCTTGACCTGGGCACGCGCCATCTGCCGTGGGTTGGAACCGCGTGGGGAGACCCCAGCCCCGCACCGGCAGTTCGGTGCCGCGCTTCTCACCGCCCCGCTCGCTCCTCCCCTCCCGCTTCCCCTGCCAGGGGCCGGGTCCCAGCGCCCGGGCTGGGCTGCGCAGGGCCGGGTGTCCCGGCAGCTGCCGCGGGGGTTTCTGAGGGGCTTCTACGGGGGGCACTGAGGCTTCGGGGAAGCCCCAGGCAGCAAGAACCCTCCAGCCCTTCCTGTCCTGCCCAACTTCTGGCGTAAGCAGGCAGTGACTCACCAGTGCCCCGGGTTCTGCCATCTCTGCCTGAGCACCCACCAGCGGTCTAACGGGTGGGTTGCCAAAGCACTGTGATTGCATCAGCCGGGGTCCGGAACACGAGGGGCCTTCGTTCCCGTTACCAGCGCTGCTGGGCTCACACTAAGGGACGTGGCTGGGGTGCCGCCCCTGCACAGCTCTTGTCCCCACGGACGGGAGGCCACGGGGCACCGGCTGCTGCCTGCATCAGGATCCTTCATTGCAGCCCTTGTGCTTCCTCACCACGGCCGAGCCCCGGCGGTCCTTTTGGACCTTTTGACACTGCAGCTGCCCGGGGGTCAGGGGAGGGGCTGTGCTGTCAGCTTCACAGGTTCCCCTCGTGTTCAGCTTTCAGTGGGTCCCCTGGACGCAGAGTGGGGCCCAAATGGCCCTTCCTCAGCTTCCTCCGTGCTGTTGGTCCTGTGAAGGTGTTCCTAGCCACACTTTTCTTATCCTAAACACGGCCATGCCACGCACTCTGTAAACATCTGCAGGCTCTTATCACAGCCCCTGCTCCTGGATTCCATTCTCCAGTCCCTCCCTTCTTCCAGCTACGCAGGAATCTTGCTCTGTGCTGGCAGCTGCAGTCACTGCAGTGCAGCCAGCTCAGGCCCACAGCCCACCCACTCCTCAGCTGGCAAGAGACTCCCCCAGCCACCCCCCAGTTTGCCTCCACACACCCTCCCTCCCTTGGGCTGCACAGAGCTCACAGCATGGGACAGAACAGACACAGGAAGGAGTCAGTGGGAGCCTCCTGACCCCAGCCCAGAGCTCAGGTCCCCTCCCAGCCCAGAAGCGTGCACAGATCCCCCACAGAATGATTCCAAACAGTTCCAGGACAGAAGTAGAGTGGGCATTGGGCGGTCAGTTCAAAGATTTTATTTACTGTCATAAAAGGAGAAGCAGACGATGATTCCAAACCTGTTAACCCGGGTCTAGGATTTACAGACAATAATTCACCAAATCCAATTAACAAAAAAACCAAAACCCTCTAGGGGTGGGGGGCGGGGTTAGAGGCAGAGACGCAGCTATGAGAAAGCCACATGTACTTGGTCCCGGTTCTAGTGCGACCTCACCCCAGTGGGATCCAAACAGGAGAAGCTGGAGGTGCCGGCTCAGCCCCGGGTGTGCCAGGGGCACTGTGGCCATGGGGCAGGCTGGCGTGCTGCGGGCCGGCCACGGGGCGAGTGTCAAGGCAATAAATACTGACAGGCCAGGCACGGGGTGTCAAGGCAGAACAGAGACATAAGGCATTAACCGCTTGCTTCCGAGCGCTCACCCAGCACCAGCTCTTTGTTCATGCCAGCAGCAGCTCCAGGAACAGCTCCGTCTGACCTCAACCTGAGCAGCAGGAGGGCAGGGGCTGCTCCAGGGATTCAGTGCTCTGCAGCCGCCTGGACTGCAGCCAGGAGTGTGAGGTGACACTGTGACCCTGCAGCCCCCTGCCCTGAGGCTGCCAGGTGTCACCCCAAGTGTCACATCACCCTCCCCCCCGGAGATGCTCCGTCTCAGGTGGAGAATGGACCAGCAGCAAAGCGGGAAGTTGTGAATCTTTCCTAATAACCCATGAGGGGTGTGACCAAGGGGGTGCCATGCCAACAAATGGGGGTGGGCAGTGTTTAAAAAGTGTAACAAGGGCAGGGCCCCCTCCCCAGAGGATTCGTGTTACACATTAAGGCATCATGGTTACAGGGAACATCCACAAATGAAGCTGCCGGCATTCCCAGGACACTGATGGAAGGGCTGGACGGGATTTTAGCCAACAGGTCAGGAGCTGCCTGTCACTGGGGTTCTTCAGCAGCCCCAGGCTGCACACAGAGCAGGAAACCGTGGGCAGGAGCCCCCCAGCACAGCCACGGGGCCTGTCAGGGAGCGGGCGCTCCCCCTCAGCACAGGGAGCTGGAGGGCAGGTGCAGACAGCGCAGTCTGGGCGATGCGCTGGGGAGGGGGCACGTTACAAACCCGAGCTCTGGTCAAATGATAATGGGGGGCGACAGGTAGAAGGGTTCCAATGTCAGCACTTTGGTACAGGGGGGTTTCTACGGTAGCCACTGTCTGATTCACGCTCTCTGGGGTTTGGCTGTGGGAAGGGCTAGTCCTTCCAATCCTTCTTAATGGTCAGGTTCCACTCCCAGGACAGGTGGTCAGTCTTGTCATCATCTGTGAACTTGGATTTGATGTTGTAGCTGCCCCGGGCCAGCATGCCCTTTGGGGCTTCCTCCATGGGGGTCAGGAACTCGTACTCCTCTGCCCGGGGGCCATAGCTCCCCACCATGTACTCGGTCTTGTCAACTAGGAGGAGAAGAGGAGACATGTGGGGGCAGCTTGGGACCCCCCCGTGCACAGGTGGCTGCACTGAGGCAAGCAAGAGGTGGGTCCCTGCCACCAGGACCCACAGAGGAGCTGGGGCACACAGGTGTCACCCCCCAGCAGCTCCACCCCCTGCAGGGAGCAGCCCCCATGGCAGCAGGGTCAGGCACTATCACAGAGCAGTGGGAGTCACTGCAGCGTCCCCTCTGCTGCAGCCCTGTCCTGGGTGGGGCCCACAGGGAGCACTCACTCACTTTTGACACCTTTCCGGAACGTGTGTTGGATGTACTTCAGCCCCGACACAATCTCCCTGTTGACCTGCAGAGACAAGGAGGGCTGTAGGGGACATCTTCTGGACGTGGCACCCACCCACCCCACTTCAGGGAGGCAATTCCCTCCATCCCAGCACACCTTGGGTTTGGGCAATGCCTGCACTGCGGCTGCACCCGTCCCTTTTCCCATCCTTCAGTTTTCATATCAGAACTCTTACCCTAAAGGAAACTTTTATCCGGTATTCCACACCCTCCTTCAGCACAAATGCTTGCTTCTTGAAGCTCTCCAGGTCTCCTAGGGAGAAGGCAGAGAGCTGCTCTATGGTGTGACCAGGACCCGTGGTGTGACCAGGACTGTCAGGGATGACACCACGTGCCTGGCAGGACCCACAGTGGGTGCAGAGCAAGAGGACACTGCCACATGGTTAATTCCAGACTGTTCCTTTGTGTATGTTTGCTCCCAGGCTGCTGGGGGCTGCCCCACTGCACTGGTCCTGCAGGGACTCTGCCAGGCCCCACATCAGCCAGGGCTGGCCCAGGGCAGAGCTGGAATCCTCCTGCTCACCTGTCAAGTCCAGCTCCAGTGGGCCAGGAGCACTGGCACAGACCAAGGTCAGTTTGGTCACCACCACGTTGGGGGCATTGGGATCTGGAAGAGAAGCAAAGAGGCTTTTAAACCCCATCCCCAGTACCAACCCACATGGCTCCTTCTCTTCCCAGGACACTTCCTGAAACAGAAGGAACACCTGTGGGAACAGCATCCCCCCAAGCCAGGGTCTGTCTCCCCATGGTGTCAAGCCCACCCCATACCTCCCCAAGAGCCCCCCTGGGAAGGCCAAGGGCCACTCCCAGCCCCTGAGCCCTTGTGCCCAAGGCTCTGGCTGGAGGAGGCAGAGCTGTGGTCTGGGGCTCACCTGCAGTGACAGTGACAGCACCCAGCAGAGCCTCCTTGTATTTGCGCAGGCTCTCATCATCCTTGTCCAGCTCCTGGATCTCCTGGATGCTCTTCTGGGCAGGTGGCTTGTAGTTGACAGAGTGCTCGTCCTCCTCATTCTCCGCCGCGATCTGGGCCAGCTGCTCCGGGGTTGGCTCCTGCTCTGCCATCCTCACACAAGTTGCTCTGGGGTGGGCAGGAGGAGCATCACTGCACCCCTGTGGCCCTTCCCAGCAGTGCAGCCCCCTCTAGCTCCCCCAGAATGGATCCAGGCTCCCTCTCACTTGGGCTGGAAAAATCCAACCTCACGTTCTGGAGCAGGTCAGTGCCCCCGGGCAGGGGAACGGGCTCTGCCCCAGAGCAGCTGGGGAGTGGAGGCTTTCCCTGGAGCATGCCCCAACAACCCTGCTCACCACAGCACACAGCCCCACTGCTGGGACAAGTGCCAGGAGCCTTGGCCACAATCCAGAGATCACAGCAGAGCAATGGGATCCACCCGCTCAACACTGGAGGCTTCAGAGGGGCGGAGGAGACTCAGCTCGGGCAGCGGGACAGACCAGGGATGGAAATCACAGTCGTGGTTTGGCTTCCCCAGGCCCTGGCCGGGAGATGCCCTGCTGAGGCTGGTGACAGGCACTGCCAGCACCACCTTATAAACCTCAGGGAAAGCCAACAACACCCTCAGGAATGCCTGCTGTTCCACAGGGTGCAGGGGTCACCCTACAGCAAACAGAAACCCAGATGCTCTAAGGACCAAAACAACTCCCTCAGCCACGGCTCTGGGAAAGGTTTTTGTGCCAGAACACTTCTCAGGAATGATCTGCTGATGGAGCCGTGGGTTTCTGTCACTCTCTGCGTCCCACTCGGAATTCAGTGGTACCACGGGTGACTTGGAGCCACACTGGCTGCCCCAGCACTCGCTGTGTCTCCAACCACAACCAGAACCATAATGCTAACTGTAAGCACAGCACACATGTGCTGCAAGGTAGCTAAGCAAGGATCCACAGGGCCCAGGAGCTGCTCCTCGGTTCCATTCCTGCTCCTCCAGCCTCAGCCCAGTGGTCCCGAGATGCAGCAGCCCTGCCAGCTCCACAGAGGGGTCGGCCCAGCCCCACCCCAGCCCTCACAGGCCCTCCGACACCCACACGAGGCAAAAAACGGCTCCTCAGAGCAGCACAAGGCCCTTTTCCACCGGGGAAGTCCTGGAGATCCCCCCCCCGGGGGCAGCAACTGGTGGAACCACCTCGTCCTGCAGCCCCTCCGATGAGGCATCTGCTGCAGCTCCGAGCGGCAAGCCAGAGTTCGGCCACCGCGGCGCTGGAGAACGTATAGCCAAGGGGCTGATGGCACCAGGACTGCACCCCCTGCCCCCTCCGCACTGTCCCGGCTGCCCCGACATGCAGAGGGGACCTGGAAAGGGCCCTGCGAGAGGCGCAGCTCCTCACCCGGAGCCCCCCGTGGCTCCGGGCACCTCCCCGCACAAAACCGGAGCGGTTTTGTAGCTCCCGGCGGCTACTCGGCCGGGAGAGACTCCCAGGCTGACAGCCGCGGGCGCTTTCCGGGTCCCGGAGTCACAGGAGCCGCTTCCCACGGGGGCCGGCGCGGTTCCCCGGGACCCCCCTGGAGGAGGAGGGAGCAGCAGCCGGTGCAGAGCCTCACCTCCCGTCGGACAGACCGACGGAGACAGCTGCTCCCCGGCTGTTTTCCCCAGCCGGGATCAGGTCCCACGGCCCTGGTGGCACGGGAACGGTGACTCCCCCGAACGGACACACCAGCCCCGGGCACCCGCCATCCCGCACCACACCGGTGGACAGGAGCAGCGCCAATTCCGGCCGTCCCCACCCTTCTTCCTGTCCTGCCGTCCCCGGGAAACCTCCCACAGCCGCACTGCGAACCCGCCTGGAATCTCATCCCCTTCACAACCGTTTCTGCAGGGCCGTTCCCGCGACTGCAAACCGGCTCCAGCTGACCCACGCGTCCCCACGGGGGACGAACCGGGCTCGGATGGCTCTCGGGGCAGCAGCGAGGGCACGGGAGAAGCCTTAGGCCGAGCGCTGCCTCTGACACCGCCGAGAACTGGGGGACATCCCGGGAACCTTCATCCCGCTGGCTGCAGCCCTGGCTCACGGCTCCGGGACCGCTCTGCTGCTGCCTAGAGGAAGGCAGCACTTCAGAGATGTCCGATTTTGTTCAATCTTGGTTTGCTTTTTCTCTCGTGACACATCCCCGGACTAGCACAAGCCCGAAGACTGACCAGATGGAGCCAATCGGGCACAGCCGAACCCCGCTCAGCCCCAATCCCGGGACACGAACGGGTTCCTGAGGGAAGGGGCTGGGGCTGCAGCCGCCACCCCTGCGGTGCCCTCGGCGCTACGGACACGGACACGCCGTGAGCGCAGTCCCCTCCGCACCGCCCCGTGCCCCCGCGCTGTGACCCCCGGTGAAGCCCCCTCTGCTCAGGAGGTCCGGAGCACACGGAGCACCGCAGCAGCCCCGACAGTCCCGTCGCTCCCCGCAGCCGGAGCTCCCACGAGTTTCGCACCCGCTGCTAAGCGCCGGCGGAGTCGGGGCAGCGCTCGCCGCCCCCTAATCCGCAGGAACCGACACGGCTGCAGAACCACCGCCCCGCGGCGCCGAGGGGACAGACCGGCCCCGTCACTGCAGGAAACCGGCCCCGAGGAACCTGCTGCCCAGTTCCTTATCTCGTAACGCGAACCGTTTCAGGGAGAATCCGCCCCAGACACGGGAGCCCCAACCCCGCGGTGCTCCAAGGGCGAGAAGGGCCCGGTACTCCCCCTCACCGCAGGATCAGGCACCGGGACAGACCTGCAGGGAGGGCTCGGGGTAGCTCCCGGGGGCAGGAGCCAGCCCGGCTGCTCCGCATTACTCCTTCTCCGCGGGCCCCGTGCCCGGGAGCCCCGCTCCGGAGCGATCTCGCCGGGACAGCAGCTCTCCCCGGCCCCCAGAAGGTCGCGCAAGGGCGCTCGGGGCCCTCCGCCCGCACCCCGGCCCTTCCCGCCACCCGCAGCCAGCGGGGCGCGCCCGCCCCGGCCCCAACCCGCCCCTCCCGGGCTCCCCCCGGCCCCGCCGCTCCCTACACGCCCCTCGGTGCTCCCCGCCGTCCCGGCCCGGCCCCACCCTACCGGCCCCGCCGCTCTCCGCTGACAACGCCGCCGGGATCCGCCCAGTCGCCCGCGCGCCCCCGCACTTCCGGGACACGCCCGTCACTTCCCGTTATACCAGGCCGAGCCCCGCCCCTCTCCACGCCTCACATCCGGTCGCGGCCCGGCGCGCTGATTGGCCCGCGGGGATTGGCGCGCGAAGACAGAAGGGATCATAGAGTGGGAGCGGCCGGGAGGACAGAAGGGCGCGGGCTGGAGTCTGGGTTTATTCCGGGCCCGCAGAGGCGCCCGGCACTGGTACAAAACGGACTGCGCAGGATTAAAAAAAACCTTTACAGGGTTAAAACCTATCCCGGAACGAAACGTAAAACAAATCCCCCCGCGGCCGCCGCCGCTACCACCACCCCCCCTACAGCCCCCCGGAACTGGGAGCCGGTAGCCAGGCCGGAGTCCTCCGGCACCTGCTGCCGCTTAGCTGGTGTCCATCTGCAAGAGAAGGGAGAGCAAGGTGTCACCGGGCACCCCAAACATCCCACAGCACCCCCCTAAATGTCCTGTGACTCCCAGCTGGGGACACGGGGCTGGGAGCCCGGTCCCGGCACAGCTGCTGCCCCACACCTGTCTGGGGCACAGCAGCACCACAGAGGGCTGCTCCCCACGTCAGCTGCTCCCCACGCCAAACTCTTCTGGAATTCTAGTCCTCATCTTTGTTCCTTCCTCTCCTCCCAGTTTTTCCCCATCCCTCCAGCTCTATCTACACAAGATTTTCACCTGGCTGTGAAAATCAGACCAGAATCATTCTCAGCATCCCCAACCTCCTCCCCAACCCACAGCACCCCGCAAGCTCTCCCTCACAGTGTTTATTTTAGTTTTCCTCTTCTCCAGCCAGTTCTCTCTCTCTGGATTTTGTTTCACAGCTCCTGAGGAGCCACCTTTGAGCCCATGGGCAGGAGATGGGGGCTGCTCCTTGGCTGGAGTCAGCCACCAGGCTCTGGCAGCTCCAGACCAGTGATCCAGAGAATGCTTCCCTACTCCTGGCTGCTCCGGCTGCCCACGATTCGCAGGACGCAGCGGTGGCAGCCCCGGCAGCACTCACCCTGGCATTGTAGGCATCCAGCTGTGCGTCCAGCTCCTCTGCAGAAAGCTGCTGTTTTGAAGTCCTCCCGGCTCCTCTGCCTCTCCCTCTGCTCCCACCTCGAGTTCCTCGCCTGTTGCCGCCTCCACCGCCAAACGCTCCCGAGCCACCGCGGCTCCTGGTCATCCCCCCTCTGTTTACGCTGGGATTGTTAAACAGCAACCGGTTTAGTGCTGGTTAACCCGCCCGGCACGTGGGGGTTGCTCCACAGGAGACGGCTCCACACTCCCCACAGAGAGGGGCTGGGTGTGTCCCGCCCCACGGGTGTGTCCCACAGCCCTCACCTCTGCACCGGTCTCCTCTGTGTGTCAATCTGTGAGGTGACCAGCTGGATGTTCATGGGGCGCCCTGCGGGACAGGAACGGTCAGACAGCGGTGGGGGGGACCCTTGCTGCTCCAGCCCTGAGCCCCCCGGCCTCACCGTCCAGGGGGACACCGTTGTACTGCTTCATGGCTTTCAGGGCGTCCGCCTTCCGCTCGAAGTGCACGTCTGCCGTGCCCAGGCTGCGCCCGGACCTGTCGTAGTGCACCGCCGCCTTCTTCAGGGTCCCGAACTCAGCAAAGAGCTCCTGGGGACGAGAGGAGGAGAGCACCCTGCCCGTCAGGCCCGGCACACCTCACAGCCCAGAGCAAACCTCCAAGAGCAGCAGGAGCCTGTCAGGATTTGCCACAGCACAAGCCAGGCCCCACACTCCCCACGCAGAGCACGGCCCCTGGAGTGGCTCGAGGGATTTTCTTTTCGAGGCAAGGATTTAAAAACAGCTCAGCCCCTGCCCCACAGCACAGAGCACAGGGACGGGGGACACAGCCCCACGCCCTGCACTGCAGCTGCCAGGGACCCAAGGGACAGGCAGCACCTGCCCCACAGCAGCACAGCTTCCCCAAGAGCACCCAGGATGGGTCCCCTCCCTCCCAGCACCTGCTGGGCTGCACCCCCTCCTCACCCACTGGAGGTCACTCAACACCCAGGAGCAGCAGCTCAGCCCCTGCCCCACAGGCCCCTCCCCAGCACAGCTCCAAGGGCAGGGGGGCTCCAGGCCCCTTCCAATCCTCCCCCTGCACCAGCAGCCAGCAGGGGCACATGGCAGCACCCAGACACAGTGCTGGCAGTGGCAGACAGGGGTGAAGCCACTCGCTGAACTCTGCTGCTGGATAAACCTTGGGTGGAAACTCACAGCAGGGACACAGTGGGTCCCAGGAGCAGTGACACTGCACATTTCACACATTGGGGCCTGACCACAATGAACTAGAGACCTCGTGAAACCAAACCAGAACCGACATGAGGAGGGGGTGGTCTAAATCACGTTACCCAGGCAGTGTGTGGGCTGAACAGGTTGCTGGAGATCACCCCAGCCAAGCTGGTATAGGGGTCACTGTGGTGAAACAGCCACAGTGGGAACCCTGAAGCACAAAAATGGTGTTGTTCCCTGGGGAGGGAACCAGCAGGAATACCTGGACCAGCAGCTGGTTCACAAGGACCCAGTGACCAGCATGACCAAGCCCTTGGCAAGGGGTCAGCATTTATTTCTGCAGTCAGGGCCCACCCAGCCCCTCAGAGCCCACACCTCCAAACCCAGCCCAGGACAGGTCACACCTCGCAGAGGGGATCAGCAGGTTCTGACCCAGAGCCTGGCTGAAACAGGGGACGGAGACCTGGAAGGTGACTGGGCTGAAAGGTGAGCACCAGGGATGCTCCCACACCAGTAACACCCAGTGACACCAACAGACCCCAGAGGAACCCTTGGATACTCAGCAGAAACTGATTCTAACAAAGCTGCACAAAGGGGCCCACGACACCACGGGCTCCAGCCCTGGGAGCTCACAGAACCTCAGGAGCTCGCGTGGTTTGCCCCGGGCTCACCCCCGGCCTCCCCTGCAGCCCCGGGCTCCGGCAGAGCTGCTGGGTGGGCAATGGCTGCTGGTCTGGCTCGCAGCCCCTTTGGGGGACCAGACCCGCTGCAGGACGGACCCCGGGCACACATCCCACCCCTCGGGCGGAGCCCATCCCCCCGGAGCCCGTCCATCCCGGACAGGGACGGGAGCGGGACCAGCGGGCTCCCACTGTCACCCAGCGCACCCGACCCCCACGCAATGAATGAAACCCCCCCCCGAACGCCCCCCACGCGGGTCCAGGACGCCTCTCCAGCCCCTGCCCCCACCTGGATGTCCGCATCCGAGACGCCGAAGTCCAGGTTAGAGACGAGGAGCTTCCCGCCGGTCTCCACGCCGGCGCCCGCCCCGAAGCCGCTGTCGAACAGGTCGTGCTGCCACTTCTCGGGTAGCTGCTTCGGCTGCAAGGACAAGGGGCCATGCTGATCGCCGCCGGGACGCCGCGGGCCCCGGGCAGCCACCGGCCGCGCCGCCGCCCGTCCCCGGGCAGCAGACAAAGGGAAGGGGCCGCCGGTCCCGCTCGCCTCCCGCCGCCCCGTTCCGCCCCGCCGCTCCCCGCCCGGCCCCGCCGCGCTCCGTACCCGGCTGTATGGCGCGGGCCGGTTCCTGCCGCCGCCTCGGGACATCACCGGCCGGTTCCGCACGGGGCCGCCACCGCCCGCCCGCCCGGCTCCCACGCCGCCCCGGCCGGGCCCGCCCCCGCGGGTGGCGCCGCCCCTGCCCCGGCCTCCCCGTCCGCCGCCTCGGCCGGCCCCGCGCTGGCTCCGGTTGAGCTTGATGATGTCGTCCAGGGACATGTCCATCTTGTCGGCCATGATGGCGGCTCCGCTCCCGGGCCTGCACTTCCGGCCGCGCGGAGCCCGCGGCGGAAGCGGAAGGGCCCTGGCGGCGCGCGAGGCGCTGCGGGCGCGGGGCCTTGTGGGGCGGGGGGGGCGGCGCTTCCGGCGGCGCGATGCGGGTGCGGGTGCGGGGCTGGCACGGGGTCGCCTCTTGGCTTTGGGTGGCGAACGACGAGAACTGCGGGATCTGCCGGATGGCGTTCAACGGCTGCTGCCCCGACTGTGAGTGCGCCCCGGCCCCCGCCCCGCCCCGCCCGCCCCGCCGCTAACCGCCTGTCCGTGCCGCAGGCAAGGTGCCCGGGGACGACTGCCCGCTGGTGTGGGGGCAGTGCTCGCACTGCTTCCACATGCACTGCATCCTCAAGTGGCTGAACTCGCAGCAGGTCCAGCAGCACTGCCCCATGTGCCGGCAGGAGTGGAAGTTCAAGGAGTGACGGGGACCCGCCGGTTCTGCGGCCGGCGGCGGGAGACGGGACCCGGGACCCCCGCAGCGGGGCCGCTTTCCGCATCCCACCGCCGGCCGCCTCTCCCCCTGCCTGCCGGGCACCGGCGCGCGGTGTCTCCGCGGTGACAATAAACGTGCTGGGGTTGGCTCCATGTGCTCTGTCCTTACCGGGGATAGGGGGACGCAGGCACGCCGGTGGCTGGGGAGCTCGGGGCTGGAGCTCCCGCCTCCCTGCGGGGCCTTGTCCGGAGATGGGTTGTGTCCTGGGGCCGCGGGCGGGAGCTGCGCAGGGTACTCGGGAATGGTCCGTCCCAGCCACCACGGGCTACTGAGACCACCCCACCTATTTCAGAGCAAACGTGGATGCGGCGTTAGGGCCCAGAGAGCTAAAGGCCCAGGACACAGCAAGGCAGCCCCCTTCAAACCCTCTCGTTACGTTTTTAAGTGCATTCAGGAAAAACCTGCTGCATTAAGGACAAACCCCGTGCCCCAGAGCCCCGGATGAGCTGCCCTGGGGCCATCAGCTCCCGCAGGAGTCCCCAGCTCACAGAGACTGATTCTCAACTTTTCAACATTTTATTAACGATCAGCGACAGAAGTTCACAACAGAGCGGACACCAGAACCGGTGTGGAAGGGCAGTCTGCAGGGAGCAGCCCCAGACACCCCCTAAAGCCCCCTTTAGGGTGGGCTCAGCCCAGCCCTGGCCTCTCGGGGACAGCGGGCCAGGGGCAGCCTGGACACCACAGGTGACTCTGTCCCTCGGGTCACTCCACAAGGTGGAGGCCAGCAGCAGCAGGGAGGAGGGCTCTAAGCCCCTGGGTGCTCTCAGCTTGGGAGGGGAACCCCACAGCCCCCCAGAGACACAGCAGAACCAAGGGGCTGGTGCCAGGTACAGCCCAGAGGCTTCATCTGCTGCGGGGCTGGTGCCTGTGCAGGGGCAGCGGTGGGCATGGGGCACATTCAGGGCCCGTCAGCACTGGCCCAGCCCTGGCACCACCTCCCTCACCCAACGCTCACAGGAGGAGAAGCAGGAGCTGCATCCCTCCCCGGGGAGAAGGCTCTGGAGGGACAGCGGGGGCTTGGGCAGCCACTCCACTTCCCTCCTGCTAAAAGCCAGAAACAGCAGAAGGTAAAAGCACATCAACATGTTAAAACATTAGTTAGCATTAAAACTGTTGGGGGGCTTTGTTTTGTTTTTCTCAAATCTCCTCCTGGGGAAGGGGGCAGGGGCTGATTAACAGAGAGAATACTAGGCAGCAGGATCCCGACTCGGTGTGTCTGCATCATCAGTGCAGCAGGAGCAGCACAGCAGAGGGTGGGCAGGGATGCACCCTGTCTGCCGGCAGTGCTGTCCCCACCCGGGGGTCCCCTCCAGAGCTCTCTGCTCTTCGGGACAGGGAGGCTGTGGTGCTGTGTGACCCAGACATCAGCTCTGGGCCAGCCTAGTGCTTCTCCTCGCCCAGCCTCTTCATGGCCTCCAGCACAGCCAGCTCCTTTGCTTCCTTCTTCTGGTTCCTAGCTTCAAACTCCAGCCTGGAACAACCACAGAAGCCACAAGGTTTTCACCTGCCTGTGTCTCCAGCTGGCTAAAAGCACATGGAGGGAGGGGGCAGCGCTGCCTCCTCCCACACTGCTTTGCTCCAAAGGCTTCTCCATAATACCCGGACTCCTCTTCCAGAGCCTGCACTCAAAGCTTCCCACAGCTGTCACCATTGCTCCCAAATCCTGGGCTCCCATGCTGACCAAGCAATACTTACTCCTCCCCCTGTGGAAGGCTCAGTGTCATAATCCTCACATCAACCTTGCCTCTGACCTGAGCAGGGACCATGGGAGGTGAAGGGCTCATTTGGAGAGTTCTAAGTCTCAGCTCGACAGGGTGCTCAGACACCTCATGTAAACTGTAGTATTGCCTAGAAGGGTTGGACCAGAGGATCCTTCAGATCCCTTCCACCCTGACATTCTATGAGTCTGTGAAACTCTGATGAGTCACACGCAAAACGCCCAAGCACAGAGCTGTGTTATCCTTAGCAAAGGACACATTTTGAAGCACATTTTGAGGCAGCAACGCTCAGCTGCTCCTATTCCTGATCAGTCCTGCACACACACAGCAAGCAGCCAGCCTGAGCTATGGGTCTGAGGAACCAGTTCACTGCCTGTGCATTCAGATCACCCCTTCTCTTCCTGTCAGACCCCATGAAGCAGCCCTCGGACATGGTGGATGGAACAGTATGCAACAGAACTGGAAGATGAAGAAAGCCAACCTGTTCTTGATGATCCTTTGCACAATCAGATCTGTGGTAAGATTACTGCCACTGTCCACCAGCTGGAAAATACCACGTCGCTTTGGTTCCTGTGAGCAAACACACCAGGCTCAGCTGTGAACACCAGGCAGGACCTCGGTTTGCAGCTCTGTGGTGGAAGCTGAGCAGGAGCCATGGCAGGTCCTGCAGACAACCCTGCCAGGCACGACACAAAACATCTCCTTTGAGGCAAACAAGTTATAGGTGATAGCTTACCTTGTATGGATCAGAACCGTCCTTGTCAGGCACCACTTCTGTCATCCCATGACACACAAGCGCTACCTGAAGGAGGACACAGCTGCTGACACAATCCAGAAGATGAGAAAGACTTTGTCTGCTGCTGCAGTCACTGCAGCAGAGCCTGGAGATCAGCAGAGCCACCCCTCCTGTACCAGCATGGCAGCACATCAGCTCCCCACAATCCTGCTGAGCAGGACCACCCCTCTTTTATACCCCTGTGTCTCCCCACACCACTTTAGCTCTCTAAGGACATCACACTCCAATATCTTCACATACAACTGCATGTAAAGAACCTCACCTTGAAGTGATCCAGCAGATCAGCAGTGACAGCATAAGGGGCCCCAATTACCACTTCAGACACGTACTGTGAAAAAAAATGAGCAGATAAAGAGTCCAGACTTGGAAAAAAATAATCACCATCATAGAGGCCAACCTGCTTCTGAAACAAACCTGAGCAGAAAGTCAAATAAGGGAATGCTCCCTTATTTGAGCACACAAAAGAACTCATGCCAGGTTGTTGGCTACAGGTGAATACCACCCAGCACCAGGCAACTTCTGGGACGGTGCAGAGGCACCAACCCAACAGGCACTCACCCTGCAGGCCAAGACACTGAGTGTTCTCTCATGGATGTTCATGATGGGATAGTTCTTCCCTTTGTAGCGATTTACTTCCTAAGGCAAAGTACCAGGCACAATCAGAAGAGAGACAAAGCAGCCCCCTTTCCCACTCACTGTGAAAATCCCGTCCCAGCCCATACCTCCCATTCCTGTCCCCCAGAGCACAGCCCACTTGTTGCAGAGAGAGCAGGGGCTGACCTGCTCTGCCCTTGGACAGCACCACACACACACACCTGATCAAAGTGCAGCCCTATGATGATGTAGGGTTTCTTTGCCAGCTGGTGAACCTTCTCCAGGAAATCCACGTGCCCAATATCTGTAGACCTCTTTAAGGAAATGAAGCTGAGATGTGAAAGAAGGAAAGGGAGACAGAAACCGATACCCTGAAAAACCACAGGAACACCAACAATTTTATTTTTGCATTACTCGTTGCCTGTGTCCTAAGAAGATGCCTCCTTCCTCCTTGGGCTCAACAGGTTCTGGGCAAAAGCCAGACTTATTTCCATCTCCACCTCCACATGGACTCAGCTTTGCCTCTGCCTGGAATCTCTACCTGCTTTGGGTGTTCTGGCATGATGCCTCAAACACTGTCTGAAGGACAAAGCATCTGTTGCAGAGGCCCTGTGCAGTCCCTTGGTCTATGACAGACAGTCCTCAACGGGCTAGAGTGTGGAGGGCATCCAACTGTGTCCCTGAATCCTCCACAACTGCCACTGATCTCTCTAGAGAGGAGCTGTAGCTCGTTTCTCAGTGTCCTGTGACTAAGAAACTGCCTGTGAGAACTGCTGCCTCCTCCCCTCATGTGGACATCTACAGAAGAAAACCCCAAACAAACAAAAAGACAAACTTTCCTGACAAAACAGAGTCAAGGATACGGAACAGGTCAAAGGCTCCAGCCACGTAGATGATAGTGTCTCCCGGCTGTGGTTCCTTCCCTGATGCAAACTGGATGATCTTCTGAGATGTCTGTAGGAACTGTGAGACACCAGTCCAGGGACTGTGGCCTTTTGGCCCCTGGGAAAACACACAGCACACACACCTTTCCTTTCCAGGCTCCAGGGGGGAATTTTGGAGAACATACAAAATACAGCTGCAGATAATATGCTACCCTCAACTCACAAGTGTGTAACAACTCTGAGCAGCTCAGACCTTCTACATTCCTGCCACCAAACATCTGTGCAATCCCACAAAAGCCATTTTCAGTCTGTCAGTCTCAATGTCCCCTCAACAGCCAGCCAAGGAGATGCTGAGAAGAAAGCTCAAGAAGGAGAAAAGTGACAGGGCAGTTCTGGGATTTCCAGGAGAGGCAAGGCTTACTGGGGAAGACAACACACGACTGAGCCTCCTCTGCTCTCTCAGCCTGCCCATCACCCTGCTGAGCTGGGGGATGCCCAGAGCCCCAGCAGGCCCCTACCTCACCCCCTAACCCTGCTCTGCAAGACGCAGCTGAGACTTGGGCAAGGCACAGGGATGCAGCATGCAGGAGGGGCTCAGCTGGCAGGGGCATGCAGGGTACCTGGTACTCAGACATCCTGCCCTGATCCCAGCACTAGGAAACAGCCATGCTGGAGCAACAGATCCCATAAAGCCTGCTCAAAAAACCCAGCGTGGTGGGGAACAAAGAGGATGACTCATCCTGGTCACCAAACTCCCTTTGAGTTATAAAAAGACTCAGGCTGTAAGTCCAGATGCTGGTTAACCAGGGACAATCCAGCACCCAGGGAAAAAAGGGGCAGATAGCTCATCAGAGGAAACCCAAGAGGTGAGCTAGACCCGATGGCAGAGAACTCCAGGACTGTTCTCTGCTCCTGTAGAGCAGGCCTGTGAATCCTGCAGTACAGCATGCCAGCTACATGCCTCCTACAGAAACACTTCCCAGACCTAATGCGACACCTTTAAAAACGAGCACTAAAAGAAGCACCCACAGAGACTGACTCTAGGCTAGAACTGTGGGCACCTGGGTACCAGAGGAAGCATCAATGAAGAATCCACAAGCAAGCCAGGAAAATGGCAAAGGCTCAACGGGTGCAGCAGCTCTCTGGCACTGCTGAAGGTTCATCACTTGCTGGCCCTCTACGGCCACCCCTGCCCATCGCACTGACTACAGGAGCAGCAGACATTAATCAAGGTTGCTACTACACATGGGGGGGAAAACAAGCCTGCAACACAGGCCAGAAAGCACATCTGTAATCCTTCTCAGACAGGAAAACAACCAGATGTCCATGACCAGAACTCACATTACCTTCCCAAAGTTGTCAGTGTGCTTCCGATAGTCTAGGTCCTCATCCTGAAGGGAGATAAAGAGTCAAAATGTTTAAGCACTCACATAGCTCATCCAGCCAAGGATATGCTTGTGTGTGGCAGAGGTGCTGGGAAGTCCAGGCTCAGGCTGCACACCGCTGATCCCTGGCACTGAACGCTGACAGACTAGTTAATATCTAAAACAGCTTTGTGTCCCAGCATGAGTAAGATGAAATGTGTCCTTATCTGATCCCAGCCTGGCACCACACAGTGACAGTGGCTCTTGCCCAACTGCACCCAAGCACGTTGCACACCTAAATCTTCCCTCAACAACACCAGCCCCTGACAGGACAGTGTCCCTCCTCCTTCCAAAGACACTCCACCAGGGAAGGACCCCGATCTCTAAAACCAGACAGCAATTACTGTGCCAGAAGTTGGGAGTCGACTTCCATACTCCAGCTGAGCCAAATGACCATCTCAGCACATTGGAGGACCTCCCTCTACCCTTCAGTTCTCTTGCAGGTCCTTTGTCTCATCCCTGCTGTTATCTAGGCAATTCCATTCACTGGACTGCTTGTTTACCAAGTCAATTCAAGTCACCAACACCATTAAAACAACTTCCGTTATTTTCCTTTTGTTAGGTTACCTATCTACCAGGTTGTGAGCTGAGGAGACACAAGAAAGTTCTGGTAAGACTAGAAACAGCAGAAGGCAGAAGCATGCAGCTCAGTGGGAAGGAAGAGGACTTTCCAATCCTGGCAGCACAGGGCTGAAAGATCAATGTAGCTGCACTATGTAGTCTCACCCTTGGAGAAGCTGTGGGCTAGCCTGTAGCTCCCATCACGTTCCTGAAGCCCACACCAATCACAGGGGATCAAAGATTTTATTCCCACCCCCTCCAGCCCTTTTCCAAAGCAGCATGGGCTCAGATCACGCTGTGATCTCAGACAGGCTTAAGCAAACATAAGCAGGTTGTTTTGCTGCCACTGCCCATAATCAGCTTGCCAGTTCTCTGTGCACCTAGGAGGCAGACCCAGGAGCCATTTGGGACTGCAAAAGGAAAGAGCTGGCATACACCCTGGACTCCAAACTCCCCCCCTCAAGCCCCCTGACTCACTATGTTGCTGTGGTGAGCCTTAGTCATGAGCAGCATGCGGCCAACCAGGTCGGTAGTGGACACACCTTGGGTGCGTTTGCATTCCCTGCAGGGAGACAAGCAAAGGATAAAGCAGGAGCTACAGGAGCATACGCCTCACTCTCCTCCCACCATCACTGCAGGACTGTGACACCTGACAAATCCAAAACCACAGCTGTCCTGAGAACACCTTCCTTACACCTGCTCTTGATAGCAAGGCTAGTAGTATTCATTGCTGACCCTCTGCATCTTCTTCACACCACAGCTGCTGCTCGTATGAGGAAAACTCACCTTGCAGAGACTTCCCAGCAGAGCCAACTTCCAGTGAGGCTTCAAAACCAGAACTAGCATCTGCCAGGAACAGGCAGGCCCCACAGTCATTGTCTGCAACACCTCCCATAGCCAAAATGGTGGGAGCACCTGACAATCTGATACACGTTACAGTAAACTTAGGTGTGACCTGAAGATAGCTGTGTTTCATGACTTCCCTTCAGGGCACGAGCTCCCAGAAAAGCTGCCCAAAATGGGCTAAGAAGGCAGGCAGCCATGGGTTACCTGTATCGCCCCGCCATCTTCACCTCCTCGTAGGTATCCTTGCCATCTATTGTTAAGGTGATATCATCTGCAGGGAGAGAAAAGCCTCATAACAGTGCCCCAAGCCTTCCACACAAAAGCTGCTTGAGAACAAAGCAGCAGCTGAATAAGTCCAGCACATCCACCAGAGCAGAACTTCTGCTATCCAAACCTTTGACATATTCCACACCCCATGGCAATTCCAGGGGTGTGTGAGATCACCCTGCTTGTGGAGACATGCACCTGGGCCACCTCAGAAAAGGAGAACCAGTTGCCCTTGCAGTGAATCCAGCAGCAGGCGCAACTGATTTATTGTCTGAATGACAAACAGCTGCCATCCACATCAGGGCTAAAGAGCACTTTAACTTCTCCAGGACCAGTTTTAGCCCCTGGTTCATGTTACAACTTTTCCAGTCAATTGAACAGTCCTCCCCCAGCCAGGTCTTCTCCTCAGTCATGGCACAGTGACATCAACCCAGATCCCACTCACAGACTCAGGTGGCAGCTCTTGGAAGCCAAGGAGGGGGTTCTCACCCCCCACCTGCCCCTCAGGGCACAGGGACGGGAGAGGAGATGGCTGCAAGCACAGCTCTGCACACCAAGAGGGAGGCACAAACAGTGGGCATGCCGCTGTCACACTCCCAGTTCAGCTCAGCTATTTCAACATTTATCTTCTGCATAAACACAGCCTGGCAAAACTGAGCGTGCAAGGGAATTGTTCAGGTAGGAGTGTTGAATGATTTGGCAGAGGGGATAAATGCAGCAAACTGGAGCAAAGGCCACGAGTGCTTCTCTGCTGCCATAATCCCTCACCAGGTCTAGTGAAGGATCACACACCCCAAACATGTGCTCAGGGCAGGCAATTAAGTCAACAAGGAATTTGGTAATCACCCTGTCCATGTGAAAAAGTACATCTACCTCCTAGAAGATTAATGATTAATTTAAGGCAATATTTGGCCTATCAGTAGCAGGTGGCTAGGGTCAGATGAGAAGGATCCATGAAATGAGTGCAAAGACTACTCCTGATAAAACCAAAAAAATCCCTGAAGAGGGGCTGATGCTGCAGGAACACGAGGAGCAGTCCCAGGAAGGGACAGAGTACACCAACTCTCTTTCCTCAAGACACTGGTTCTCGTCAGTGACTGAAAACTGAACAGTGTCCATAACAAGAACTAGGTCTCTGACCACACAGCCAGCTAAGCCCTTGAACAGCTTACCAGCTGGATGGAGGGACAGAAGCTTTTCAGATCTGATCTCATCACAAGATAAGTCAATATAAACATGATTGTATTTCTGCACACTAACATCTTAAACAGTTTTTTTCACATTTAAGTTTTGTAAACTACTATGTTCCCACCCTCCAATTTCTGCTGGTGATAAGGACAGCCTCGGGCTAGCTGTCAGGTAACATATTTCACCTTTCTAAGTGAAAAAGATGCTTAAATCCAAGGGTTCTGTTCACTCTTGGGCCCTCAACACATGAAGCACCAGCAGCAGCCAGATGGCCAGTGCAGGTGTTGGCGAGAAAAACCTCTGTGCATAAGGCATCCACTGATGGCCACCACGCTTTTCAGTTTGCTACAGGGAACCCAGGAGCACGCAAGCCCTGGAGGGCCTGTGTCAACATGGCTGTCACCTCAGAATACCACTCACCACCATGCACACAGAAGTCACAGTTGTATTTGTCCAGGGTTTCCAGTGTGGTGACATATGGAGCTCCTGGAGCAATCTCATCCACCCACTTGATGGCTTGCACCATTTTGTACCTCTCCTCCTGTGTAAAGACAGGGGGGCCCTTGTGCTTGGCAATCTCCTCTGAGTGAGAAACAGAAAAAAACAGTTAGAAGCATGTACTGTGGCTGCAAAGCCACTCACCTACAGGAGCCTCAATCTGCTGGGAATTGGTTTGTGGTAGAGAAGGTAACACCATCTAGATCAGAAACAATTTGAATTTGTGTGTTTCTAAAGTATGTGACAAGAGCCCTGGAATTCACTCAGAGGGCAAAAGGTCTCAGTGCCTCCCTGCACCTAATAATTTCCTACAGAGTGGTGGATCCAGGCCTCCTGGCAGCCCTCAAGGGGAAATGCCCCTTTTTTAACAGTAGCTTCATGCTATGCTTGGTTCACAAATATCCATAAACCAATATAAAATCCATCTTCCCACTCAAGAACTAGTTCCCAGCCCTCGCTTTCATTTGGGCTTGAAGCAAGTTTTCTCCAGACAGTAATTAATTTTGGAACATCAGCTCTGCCGTTTGCACCTATTACCCCACTCCAATTTTCAACTGTTTCATCTGTTTTTACCGCACAGAATGCAGGTCACCCCCAAACGAAGCCCGCGAGCTCTGAACTACCACATCCTCCCTCACCTCCTTGCAAGGCCGCTGCTCCTCGAGGAGATGCAGGAAGGAGCCCGCTCGCTGTCAGGCAACCTCTGTTCCCTCAGGGTTAACATTTCTGGGTGATTTGGGGTGAACAGCCGTGAAAACCTCTTACCATCGGTGTGGACTCCAACGATCAGGTAATCCCCCATAGCCCGAGCCTGGCGCAGCTGGTTGGAGTGTCCGTAGTGCACCATGTCATAGCTAGAGAGACAAGGGCGGGTTCAGCCCCGGACATCGGACTGTGGCGGCAGCAGGTGACTCCCGGACCCTCCCCAAGCCGCAGTCTCCCTGTCACCGGCAGCGATGGCAACGGCAGCGGCCGGCGGCGCGGGGAAGGGGCAGCGCTCCCCCGGTCACCGAGACCCGGCTGCAGCCCCGGCGCTTCACCAGGGACGCTGCGGCGGGGCCAGAGGTCTCTCCCCGGCTCCGGAACCCGTGACGCCCGCAGCGCCGCGGTGAGGGCCCCGACCCCCGGAGCCCCGCTCTTCCCCCGGGCCCAGCCCGCCGCGGTGACAGAGGAGCCGGAGGCACCAGTGCAGCCAAAGCCGTTTATTATCCCGCCCGCCGCACTCACCATCCGTCACACCAGACGCGCACTGATCTGGCCCCCGCCGCTCCGCCCGCACCGCCACCCGCCGCCCCGTTGCGCAGCATGGCCGCGCTGACAGACCCAGCCGGGGACACCGGCCCCAGCCCCGGCCCCGGCCCCTCCCGCCCGCCCCGCCCCACCGCCATTTTGGGGGCCGCCCCTCTGTCCGCCAGATCCCGCCCCTCAGTCCCGCTTCCTCCGCCGCCCGCCCTTAGCGCAGCCCCGGCCCAGCCACCCCCAGGCCCGGGCGGGCGGCTCCGCTTCCTCCTGCGGCGCCTCCGCTTCCTCCCGCGGCGGCTCAGCGGCGCTCGGCGGCGGAGCCACCGGTTTCCGTGAGTGCGTGCCCTCCTCCCCAGGGCGCAGCGGCTCAGCCAGCCCGAAGATGGGGTCCCGCGCCCTGCAGAGACAGGCGGGCGTGGGGCGGCTGCGGGCGGCACCGGGGCCGGCAGCCCTGGACAGGGCCCGTCCCGCTCACCGGTCGTAGCGCGGGATCTCCAGCCCCAGCTCCGTCATCAGCAGCCGCATCACGTCATCGCAACGGCCGTGCAGCTTCAGGGCGGCCAGGTCGTCCTTGGGGGTCCACTGCGGGGGCGACACGGGCTGCTAGTGAGGCGGGTCCCGGGGGGCAGACTGGCTCACCCGGCCCCGCGCCCACACCCACTCCGTCTCCCACCTGCAGGTTCACGATGTACAGCTTCGGGCGGCGTGTGGGCGGCTTGCTCATGCACCAAAGCCTGGGGTATTTTTTTAAAACCTGACATGGAACAGATTTGGTCAGTGCAGCCACAGGCACGTGTAACTGTGAACTGTATCAGCGAGAGGAAAAGGAATGTATTACCAGGAAGGGAAAGAGGGAGGAAGAGAGACTATCACAGATGGTGGGCGAATCCTGACACCAGAGTTTACAGTTGTCTGTTTGGGAGGAGACTGCTCAGCACCAAGGTGTATCACCAAGAGGGAATGCTGCTAACAATCTTCACCGAGTCTCTAAAGTTACCTTTAAGCTGGAACCCAGACAAAGAATCACATCTGCTTTGCTTGCAGCTTCTGTTGCTGCTTCCCAGTTCAGGGGCTGCCTCAACGTCCCCTTCTCCCCAAAGTGGACAATAGTGTCTCTCAGCTGTGCCCCACACTTGTGGCACATCCTGCCCGTGTGGTGCCTGTGCAGGGCCGTGCGCTCCGTCACATCGAACACTCGCACGTACTCTCTGTTGGGTGTGCAGGAGGTGCAGACCTGGGACAGGACAAAAGCAACACACCCATTACGGCACAAGCACGCCTCCATGACAGACCAGGAGCCAGCTACTGCTCTCAGAAGCACTTTGGGGGGACAATAGACGGGAAGCAGCGGAAGGGACCATCAGAGATCAGATGCCAACTTGGAACAGTTTGGAAAACCTCAATGAGCAAGTGGAGTTGCAGGGAGGCTGCTGACTGTGTGGTGGGAAGGATGCAGGGAAGGTCTAGGGAGGAGCAGTCAGAAGCAGAAGGCTCTGCCAAGTACAGAGAAAGCTACAAAGCTGATGGAACACTTTGGTTTGGTGCTTGCTAACCCCAAATCTGATGGCCTGAAGATCCCAAGTAAGCAGAACCCAGCCCTTGCACTAATTTTTCTTCAGCTAGTGATAGACAAATAGTTGACATGTGAGGCCACTGGACAGTGACTTCACCCTGTTCTGCCCACTCACCTCGATGTACATGTTTCCATGGAGCTCAGATATTGCTGCTCGGGGTAACCCACTCCGCAGGTGCAGCCCATCACAGTTTTGAGACACCACGTGCTGCACCTTGAGGAGAACACAAACTGAGATAACACACATGTCTCAACACACATCAAACACCCTGCAACTCCAGAGCAGAGCTACCAGAAGAAGAAAGAACAGACCTTTATGAAAGCTAAATGAAACCACTTCTGCTCAACTGAGATCTGCCGCGTCTGGCTTACTCTGTCCAGGCCCCCAAACCACCCTCATAAGGGGGGGGAAATACCCAGGGTTAGAAAAAAGACACCAGGGAGAAACAGTCCAAGCTGCAGCCTGGAGCTGACCAGCTCTCTGTGAGCACAGCTTCTTCCTAAATGGATGTGAAGCCACCCAAGAATAAATTGCAGGTAGGTGGTCTCTTGAAAATCTTTGATCCCCTTCTGGGTTTTATTAATCATAAGAGAGAACACCACAAGCAAGGTGCAGAGAAAACACTTTACCAGGTTGTGCTTGTGCAGGCAGGCAATGCTCATGTGGGTGAGTGTGGGCTCTGCCTCACTCAGGTCAGCAGCCCTGACAAGAGGAAAGGAGAAAAAAAAACAATCAGAAAGTTGGAATTGCTCTGGGTCTCTTTCAGTATCATCAGCCTTCTGCTGCGTACCTCAGAATTCATCTCCTCACCTGAAGCTCCTACCCTTCTGCAGCAGTGTCCATATGCCATTGGGGCCCCTGTAGTCAGGGATTGAGGCTGCCTGTGTCACCGGGGAGAAAGACGAGGCCTGACGGGAAGGTTCCTCCCCTTGTGCACAAACACATCCACCCGCTCTCACCCACGACAACCCCGCACACCTTGTTCACAGGTGCTTTTTTGTTCCCTCCAAGTTCTGTAGCACAGTGGTTCCCTAATCACAGGAAAACCCTCTCATGTTGTTATGGAATCCCTTCAGAACTCTGTTTGGCTCTCAGAACTTCCACTTGACTAAACAAAACCTTTCCTTGTTTTCACCAGACTGTGCATTCTGGTGCCTCACACTCAGCATTCTTGGTTTTAGGTCTTATGGCAAAAGCAGTTGAAGACAACTGTACAAAGCAGGACGAGCAATCTTCTCACTTAAGCTGCATGTACCTCACACACAGAGGCGGTGCAGCCCCTCCTGGGCTGCAGGCACCGCCCTGAGGTGGAAACTAGCAAACGTCTTGGTCATGGTTTGTGTTGCAGCAGAGTATCCTGGGCTTGTAACGCTCATCACGTCATTTGGAAACCACAGAAACAGCCCATATAACACTGAGACACTCCTGGAGGAGCTCCCAAAGCTCCAGCCCCTCTCCCACAGACCCCTACCGTACTGATCCCTGCTCCCGTGTAGATGACAAGGTGCTTGGCGCTCCGGACAACAGCAGCCAGCTCAGTCACCTTTCTCTTTAACTCCTCTGGTTCATCACACACCTGAAAAATACAACTGACCCAGTCCAGGTGTTTCTGCAACACAACGTGTTGCTGACCCAGGAAGAAAAGGGAGCTCCCACAAAGTTTTGACATTGGCCCAGCCCAGCCTTAACAGCAGCAAACATCAGAAGTGGATTCTGGACAAAAGAACATGGCTGGCGTCCATGGAAGGTCAAGGGGAAAGCTTCCTGGAGATCAGCTTGTGAAGACCCATCCTCCCACACAGCACACAGGCAGAGAACTGTGGCAGCAGCTAAAGCAGGACTGATACGAACGTGGGCCAGGGGCAGACCCGGGCGGCCACAGCCTCGGGGCCCTCGCCCGTTCAAACACAACCTGGCCCAGTGGTTTTTCCCAAGGCCCGTCGCTGCTCCAGAGCTGCCCCCGCCCCAGCCAGCCCAGCGACCCCCAGCCCCCGGAACGCAGGGCTCCTGCCCCGCCCACAGTTCATTCCCCACAGCAACAGAGCGGCGGCCCAGGGCAGGTCCCGCGCCGCCCGGTGCGTCCAGCCCGCAGCCCGGGCCCGCGGCCCGCCGCCCACCTCCTCCTGCCGCCGGCGTAGCCGCTCGTGCCGCTTGCGGCGCCGCTCCAGCTCCTTGACGATGTCCTCGCTTTCGTTGAGCACCTGGCACTCATCGGGGCTCCGCTCTGCCGGCGGCTTCTTCCAGATGCGGGATACCTGCTCGGTACATACGGGTGGTCACGGCGACCCGCGGCGGCGGGGCGTGCCGGGCCGGGGCGTGCCTTACCTGTCTCCGCCGGTCCCGCTGCTCCTCCTGTTGCAGGATCTCGGCGCGCGCCGCCGCCTTCCGCTCCGACCGGCTGAGGCTGGGGCTGCCGCCAGCTGCCATCGCCCCGGAAGCGCCGCGCTTCCGCTGTCAGGCGCCGGCCGGAACGCCACTTCCGCTTGCCGGCCAGAGAGCCTCAGTGCCATTTCCGCTGGCTGCGCCCCGGCTGCAGCAGCGCCTCCCCGCGCCTCGGCGGCACGCGCACTAAGGAAGCGGCAGCGAGCGCTGTGCCAAAGCGGTTTTATTGTCACGGACAAACCGGCGGCGGGCGGGCCCGCGGTACACAATAAATAACGCCCGCCCGCGCCCCGCAACAAGTTAGCAATAAATACCGCCGCCCGTCCCGCACAGCCCCGGGCCGGACCCCGCCGGCAGCTCCGTCCCCGCGGTGCTGGTCGGCAGCCCCGAGCCGGGGCCAAGGGGGGCCCGGGGCCGGAGCGGGGCCCGCGGGCTGGGCGGGAGGGTCCGTACACGATTCACCACATGATACACAAACCCCGGGCCCAGCCAGCGCCGGAACGGCGCCGGGAGAAGTCATAAAGGAAACACGACACCCTTCACAGCAGGAAACAGACGGACGAGCACCTCGGAACAAGAACGGTCACACGCCATGTACAGGAGTCAGCCCGAGGGCTCGGGGCAGGGCACGGGGCAGCGGGCCGGGAGCGGAGCGGGCGGGAGACTCCTGGGACACATCACTCGGGTCCAACACTGCACTGACAACAAAACCACAACCATGGCGCTAGCTCGGGGAAGCGGCGCTGATGAGGGGACCACGTCCCTCCCGACACTCGGTGTTTCACCACGCAGACACCCTCAGCCTCGGCTCTGCCTCTGCTCCCCACTCATGGAGTGTCCACGCTGGGAGCATGCACAGCATCGGGAGGGAAAACACAGCGTTAGTATCTGGTGGAGGCAGCGCTGCCACCTGCTCTGTCACAACCCCAGCTGTGCCCCAGGGCACCACATACTACGGGACAGGATGGCAGCCTGCAGACAAGGACAGGCCTGGACATTCATTGCTGCAGAATCACCCATCATCCCCTGCTCTGTTACCGGGGGCCTTCTCACACCACAGCCTCCAGCCTTGGCAGCTCACTTCCCAACCAGCCCTGCACACAGAACCGGGGCTGCTGATGAGGCCAGGCCTCCACCAGGGCAGGATCCCAGGCTGGCTCCAGGAGGGACAGGGCTGGGACCGACACACTGGGCCAACTGGAGGTCACTGTTTTGGAACATCTGACCTCTTACAGGTACCACACCACCAGCTGAAAGACAAAGATTAGAGCCCAGAGCTGTGCGCTGAGTGCTGCTCCATGCACGGCCCATCCAGCGAACAGCTGAGAAGCAGCATGTCAGACACTTCAGCTCAGAGAACAGAAAGCCCAGGGCTGGGAGGGGGAAGCCCAAAGGCAATGCTCTAACCACTCCTTGTTCAGGAAGCTCTCGCTAAGAAAAGCCTATCCAGCTTCTGCCCAGACTCTCAATCACCCAGAGTGAAGCAGGAAATCCCCATCAACTATCTGCTCCTCCCCTGACACACTGCACCTTTCATCAGGTTTAACCTCAGTCTGGAGGACAGCAGTATCAGTTAAGCTACGTGAGAAACACCAACAAAACCCACCAAGTGCGGCCAACTGTGCCTGCCCACGAGACTGTGGAGTCACTTGTGCTGCTCTGTTCTGTCCCCTCTGCTCAGGAGACTTCCATCAGCCAGGAGATCCCACAGACTTAACCCCCATGTCCTCCTGCTCTAAAACAACTCTTTGATCAGCTCAAATCTTTGTGTAGGGGAGGAGGGGGATCAAAGTGTTTGTGGAAATGGAGCCTGGCCACAAACAGGTTCTCAGCTGTGTTACAGCTGTAAGCCTCAGCACTCTTTCAACACCTACAGACAGACAGAAGCTGCACCAGAACCAACAGTAACCATGCTACAGGCTCATGTTCTCCAGACCAGCGCTGGTCCCACACTGCCCAGCACATGGGCAGACCTACTACAAGAGCAACATGAGTTCTGACCACAGGATCCAATGCCAGAGTTAAATCACACCAGCCTCCTCCTAATCTGGGGCAATTCTCCCTTGTGTTACTTCCCTACCAGCTTTGCTGGAGGAAGGAGAGCACTTTGTTTTCCCCATTCTGATAACTAAACCACCCGGTGTCAGCCATAGGCCAAGCTGCCCATGCTCCTGCAGCCCCTGTGGAGAAGCATTGCTGTACACAGGCACCACTCGCCCTTCATTTCTGCTTTCAAGAACTGCAGCACCTTTGCCCATGTGCCAAAATCCTTCTGGAGAACCTGCACAGAGTCCCAGCTCAGTCTCTCATCGAGCGTAGGGACACTGATGGCAGCATGACAGAACAGCACATGGCAAAGGCAGCACCGACAGCACCACAGAGAGCTCAGGGAGCGCCACACATGGGGACACCACAGAAGCCAGCGAGGTTGAGAATAAGTCACTTTTGGTACAATTGCAAAAAGATATCAAACAGGACTTTCCACTTTTGTTGTTTTTGTTTGGGGTTTTTTTTGTTTGCTTTTTGTAAAGTTTTATAAATAAAGTCTGGTAACTCTTTATGAAAACTAACCTCAGAGCCACAAACAGTTTGCGGGAGGTTAATGAGAAACTTTAAAATTATTTATTTATTAACTTTTAACTAGCAAAGTCTCCGAGAATATTTTGCCATTCACATGGTCAAATATTCTCACCCTCTCAGATAAAAAAGCTGACTATAAATACGCTCTCTCTTTTGTCTGATTTTAATTTTAAACTTAGATAATTTAATAACTCTTAAAATGATGTTTCTCTCTTTAAATAAAGGGCTATTTAACCACATAAACTGGTTGTGTAAACCATCACACTAGAGACACTTGATACCCTCAAAGCACAGGAACAACTAGTGATTTTGGTCTTGTTCAGTGCAACATGTTAGGCACAAAACCGGCCTGCAGTCAACACGGTGCCTTCCTGCCCTCCCTCCCTCCCTACCTCCTGGGAGTGCTGGGCCCCATCCCAGCTCTCTCCCTGCCACCAGGCAGAGGCAACCGAGCATGCCAGCACCTTCCTTCCACCATGGCTAGTTTACATGGCTAATGCAAGGGACATCAGAAGGGAACCCACTGTCAGGGCACAGAGGCACACCTAGAAAGGAATACAAACCTACCACACAGAACACCCCCACTGCGACTACGGTACCAAACGAGACACAAGCAGCAGGTTCAGGCGTCCGACAGCCAGGCACCAAGATGCACTGCTGGGAAGAGTAATGAAATAAAGCCTTTGGAAGCGACCAAAAATCAGGATTCCTGGTACCCAGAAGAAATCCTCCCCCCAGCCCTCCCCTGAGCCCCTCCGGCACCCTGCTGCTGGCCATGCTGCACAGACTCTCCTTGGCTGGAAAACCAGGACCTGGCAGCCTGTGCCCAGGGCACCTGAGGGCTGCGGGTGGGAGGCACTGCACTGGACACCGGGCGCGTCACCACTGCTCATACCAATCTGGACACGACAAATAAAACTGGAGTGGTCAGCGGGCCAGTCCTGGGCCAAGTAGAAGGAACCCAGACCCGTGTAGGGAGGGCTTGTGCTTTGGGGATTCCAGGCTGGTTTTGTGCCTAATTGCCCTGCACAGACAATCTCAGGCAACACTTGCTTCACTAAGACCGGGCGTCCGTTTTGGATTTCACTATTGTGATGACACTGGTAGTAGCCACCTTGCCAGGGACAAGGGGACCCATGCTGGAGGTGAGAGGCCCCCGGGCAGGGGTCACAGGGCTCCGGGCCACGGTTCTGGCGAAGTTCTGGAGAGCCTCATATTTGGAGCGCAGAGCATCGAGTTCCATTTTCATGCTGGCGTTCTCAGAGGCCAGCTTCTCCACTTCTTGCTGCAGCTCTGCCTTCTGCTTCTCCAGTTCCTCCTTCTGGGTAACACGCTTGACTCTGCAGCTGGCCGCGTAGCCCCGGTTCTTCAGGGTGCGCCGACGCTGCTTCAACTGGATGATCTCCTCCTTTGACAGGCCCCGTAGATGCTGGTTGAGCTCCCGCACAGACATGGTCACCAGCTCCTCATCTGTCAAGCTGGTCCCATTCTCGCCAGGCTCCCGCTTCACCTGGAAGAGAAGGCAGCACACGCTGAAACCCAGGGCAGATGCTCGCCCCCACTGCTCCCACCCCTCTCTCCACCTGCTGCTTACCTTCAAGGCCTTGTTTCCTTTGTTGGGGGTCGTCATAACACGACAGCCTTCTAGATCAGGTTCTGGAAGGGAAGGAAGGTGAGGTTAGACCCCACAGCAGAGTCCATAGCATTCCCAGGGCAGGGCCTGACAGCTGCCACACATTCCTTGCCCCCCTCCCAGCCAACACGGCCAACACTGGTCAAGCACCCAGCAATGCTGGTTGGTTTTTTTTTTCTTTCCTTGTGAAATTAAAAAACTAGGAGTCAGAAGACACAGAAGCCACATTTTTAAAAATAGCCTGTCAGGCAGTAGGCTGGGTCCAGAGCAGGGCTGCTGGGGCCAGTCATGCTGAGTCAGCAGGTTGGCACTCATGCTTCCCACTCCTAGCCTCGTCCCTGTCCCTCCCCAGCATAGGAGGCAGCAGCTACTCCAACCAGCTCTTCCAACAGGTGCCCAAACACAGCCCAGAAACTGCCCAGGACAAGAGTCTCACCAGACCCCAGATGTTCCCAACAACCCCTAACAGGACAGTCCAAGAACACCTGCCCTGGGCACAGGAGCAGCTTTTGCCTCCACAACACCCCTCCCAGGGCATCCTGCAGAGTGGGAGAACACTGCTGCACTCAGAGCTCTCCAAACTGCTGCTTGCTGTGAAAGCCAACACATCCAGGCTCAAATCAAAGCCCTGCACCCAGCCTGTCCCAAGGAGAAGGACTGAAGGACAACCTGACACTGCTGCACAGAACAGCACTCAGGCATGCTGGAGCCCTAGCATAAATCTGGCCAATGCCTCAGCAGCCCTCACCTCTCCTGGCCACGCAAAGCCAACCCCAGCTGCAGGTGTATTCTGTGACAAAGTCCCTGCACATCCCTGGCAATGCCAGGGCACAGAACTGCCTCATCCCTCTGGTGTCCCCAGAGCCATGGGGCTCTTTCTTATGCTCAAAAGAAAAGAAACACTAAGGACAGCACATGCAGTCTACTAATACCTCTGTATCTTTCATCTCTTCAGTACCAAACAGTAAATAAAATTTGTGCTTGACAGCACTCCTTGCTGAATGAAAGAGGCACTGGAGTACAGCTATAGCCAAGGACCAGACACACAAGTCAACAAATACTATTTTACACTCCTCTGGCAGCTGTGGCAAAGGCTCCCCACAACCTACTGGAGATGAGGGGGTCAGGGTTCCCCAGGACACAGGCAGAGGCATTTCCAAAGCCTCCAGCCTGCCTGGAGCCAGGCTATTTATACCCTGAGGACAACGCTCCTCTTAACGAGATGCCTGCTGCACCCTGACAGTGATGGCTCAGAAAGGGGCACTGTCTGAGGGAGGCAGCTGCAATGAAGCAGGACAGAGCACACACGCAACTGCTTAATGAAATCAGTTCTTTACCCTTTCCCATACCATTGTATGTCCTTCTTCTGTTCCTGCCTGGCAAACAACACGACTGCTGGGAAAAGGGAGGGAAGAAATGGGTTGGCAGGAGGAAGGAGTGCTGCCGGCCCTGCAGAGTCCTCAGGCAAGTATGAGGAGCCAAGGGCAGGTACAGCTGTGGGAGCATGGAGGGCTGTTTGCCTTGTGGCACTGAAGAATTCCCAGCTGCCTGTCAAGCACTCAGGCTTCCTTCATTGCAGCAGAGCTGAAATAAAACAAACAGGGCAACAAACGTGCTGCATCAGCCAGGGTGTGAGAAGAACTCCCTAGAAATCAGGGGACCATAGCCTGGACCCCCATCCTGTGGGGGGCAGAGCCAAAAACACACGTCAGTCAGGAGAACAGGAAGAACAGCGCTGAGATGAGCGGTCAGCTCTATTTTGGGTCCCATTTGAAGGATGAGAGGTAGGGCTATTTGGCAGATAAGACACTCAGAGAACTGGCACCAAGACAGAGGCCAAACTTGGCCTAACTCTCCAGACTGCTGATTGTTCAGCTTCTGATAGCTTCCTGAAGAAAGATAACACTTAAAACTGCCAAATGTGATGACTGCAAGGAAGAAAGTGCAGCCTCAACACATTTCCCTGGAGCTGAAAAGGCCTGCACTCAGCACAAGCATGGCCAAGTCTCCCCTGGGCTCAGGGAGCTGACAGCACAGTGCAGGATTCAACACAAGCCCCACACTCCACATTCCTGGTGGCAGAACTGTGCCAGGAGCCCGTGTAAACACGGTGACGTCGCCTGTTCCAGAGTGGGCTGGATAGGAAGGGGGGGATGGACAGACAGATGGATGCATGGATGGATAGAGATCCATCTGTGGGGACAGGGAGGTGGAAGGGGCTGTGCTCCTTCACAGGCTCCAAGCCCCCACCCCAGGACACTCTCTCTCCCAGAGCAGATTCCATACTCTATTTCCTTCCCTGCCAACCATCTCCCACAGTGCTCCCAGATCTCGCACGAGACGCCTCCCGCAATGACATGTTAAGTTAGCACAGTGCCCCTCCTATGCCTCCATCCCCCGGGGGGGTCCCTGGTGAGCTCGCATCCCACACAGGCCACCAGGCAGTGACCCTTCCTCCCAGGAAGGTGCCCACCCAGCAGGTTAAAGGCTCGCAGGGATAATGGAGAACCTGCTGGGGGAGAGCCCTTCCAGCCCCCCAGGAGAGCCTTCCCCGGAGCCTCCAGCCCCAGCCCCTGTCCGTTCCCTGTGCCCACCGTGGGGTTTGGCGGGTGGCGCTGGCCACGCTGCGCGGTAACGGCAGCAGGAACCGCGGGTGCCCCGCCGACAGCCAGGCTTCGGCACGAGGGAACGGACCACGGTAACGGGCCAGACACCTCCGCGGTTCCTTTCCTTCCCCACTACGAAAACACCCGGCGGGAGGAGCCCCACGCTGCCAACAGGGCGAGGCACGGGACCCTTAGGCGCTGCCGGGGACGCGCTGCGGGCCAGGCCACGGCCACGCCGGGCTCCGCGGGAGGGGGAGGCGAGGGGCCGGCCCCGGGCAGCCGTTCGTGGGGCGGGAGGCGGCCGCTCGAGGCCCCGGGGGCGGCTGCGCGGACAGGCCGGGCCCCAGCACGGTGGCCCCGCACACCTGTTGCTCTTCCGCGAGGCGGGGGACCGTGCGGGGCCGGGGCGGCGGCGGCCACGGAGCCACCGCCGTGAGTCAGCGGCAGCCCCGCCGCCCCGGCCGCCATCCCGGGCCCGCCCCTCCGCCGGTACCCGGCCCGTCTCCCCACCCGATGCCCGGCTCGCGCCCGCCGCCGGCGCTCACCTGCGGAGGGAGCCGCCGGGCCGGGCTGGGCACCGGGCGGGGGAGGCCGCGCTGGGGGGGACCGGGATGCCGCGAGCCGCCGCCGCTCACGGACGCGTCACGTGATGTTTGGATCACGTGTCTCCATTCATGAAACGCCCGGCGCAACCGCCCTGGCCTTAAAGGGACCGGGACCGGGACGGCTCTCCCGGGAAGCCGAGTCTCGTGGGCCTCTGGTAGCCCCTGCTGCTGGGGCGGCAGGGCGGGGACAGGCCTGCAAGCACCCGGGAAGTTCATTCCCAGCTCGGACTTTCGGAAGCACCTGAGCCTCCTCCTGCCTCCCCGTGAGGGGCTCCAAGCTCAGCCAGCCCACCATCTGCCCTGCACCGGGCTGCACCGGCCCAGGGGAAGCCCTGCAGCACTCCCGTTCACCGCGCGTCAGCCCCTGGCCGCACTGGGTGTCACAGCCTCCGCCCGGGGACGCGGACACATACGGCACCCGCGGATAGTGGCAGCACCATTAGAGAGCCTGAAAGGTCGGGACACGCTAAGCAGTAACACCTCAAGTCCTTCACGTCAGATTTCTGCCATCTTCCTCCTTCCGTTTCGTTGAGCCCGGGAATAACTTTTGGGCAGGAGCAGTGGGTGACAAGACGCAGGCTGATGCACTTCCCAGTCCCATGCCTGCACAAATCATCCTCACGCAGGTCTGCAGCACCTCGAGGACACCCACGGGCAGCAAGAACTCCATATCCACTGCCAGAGGCTAAAAACAGACCCGATCCAAAAAGCTGGGATTAGCCACAGCTCCCTCAGAGCAGTTTATTACATAGAGCGCAAGAGGAGTGAGTAACCATCTGTCATGCCTACAGGGTCAGACCCTGCTAACAGCCGAAAGCCAAACACTAAAAATGCTTTAACACTGCTAAGACCTTAGGCAGCCTCTGCACTGATACCAAAACACTTGTCCTACATCAAGACTCTTCTGGAGGAGGAGGTTGTCTTTGACTTTAGCTCTGCTACTGGAGCAAAAAGCCAGGACAGCACCAGGGAGCACAGTGACACTGAAAATATCCATGTGTGTGTGTGAGCAGATTCTGCCCATGGAGAGCACAAACGTGTCAGAGACAGAGTTAAAGGAAGCACCCACTACCCCTCCACCTGCCCAACCACCCAAGCCAGGCTAGCAGGAGAGGAGGGATGGTGAGAGCAGTTCACATTTTCCCAAACTAGACAGAGAGAAGGGGTGGAAAGCAGAAACGAGGAATGGAGTGTGTGGTCCAGAGGTTCACACCATCTGTCTCAAACTCAAGGCAGACAGGAGATGGGACAGAGGCACTTTGGTCCCTTCAAAGGTGCTTTAGGGCCCAGCCTGTAATGCTTGTGTGGCAGCACCTGCTCTAGCTATCAAAGCCAGCAAGACACAGGCTCTGACAGCAGATGCAAGATGAGGAAAGAGGGATCCAAGCCCAGTTCATACCTTCCAGGCTAAAAGGTATTCTAAACCCTTGAAAGTCCTTGTAGAAACCATTTCTGCATGGGACACCACAAACACTGCCTGAGTCCTGGAAGTATCCAAGACTTCTGGACAAACAATGCCCTTGATGAAGCTCTGGTGATGGTACCAGCCCTGCCCAAGAAAGAACAGCAATGCCAGGGGCAGTTTGCACTAACTCTGCTACAGGTTAAAGATCCTCTTCTACAGTGTCACACTGTCCCACAGCTGCTGCAAGCCCAGAGCCAGATCTAGGGGACATCAACATTCAGAGTGAGCAATTTTTCCTTAGACAAAAAGAAAAGGGCATGGAGGAGACTGATGCTCAGCACAGATGGACTGCAGAAGCCTGGTCAGTTCTTCTTGCTGCTGGGGCTCTTACTGGTGAACAGACTGACTTTGCTGGCAGACGCCACGGACAGAGAAGGAGACTCCTGCTTCACCTTATCCAACAAAGTCTTCTTTATGGCTGCAGGGGAGATCTCCTCTTGGTCTGCCAGATGCTGCAGCTCCCTGCAACAAGGTGGTGGGCGAGAATGACATAGCAAAAGGAAACAGGGAGCGTGGGGGACAAGTTTCGTGGACTCTTCAGTATTTCCTAGGTGCCCACCTTGTCCGGATGCAGGAAGCCTCCACAGCATTGATTAGGAGTGAGCGAAAGCCACCGCTCTCCAGGAAGTGCAGGGCATGGATGGTGGCTCCCCCAGGGGAGCAGACATTGTCCTTCAGCTGGCCAGGATGCTGCTCAGATTCCAGCAGCATTTTGGCAGCTCCCTGTAGCAAGAAAAACAGCTGCCAGGCTCTGACTGGGGAACCAACAGTCAAACGCTCCTGTTGTCCATAGGAGAGCAGCAGCCAACACTCACAGTGGGCAAAACCAGACCCCTGTCTGAGACCCATTAGCAGGATGCCAAGAGATGGAAAAGCCTGCAGAAGAGTCCCAGTCCCCCAGGCTTACTGCCCCCCCCCCCCCCCACCAGCAGATTGCTGCACTTTCCCCCACCAGGAACCTGCCTGCAGCCAAACTCGGCGTGCTTTTTAAAAGAAGATCCAGAAGGAGGAGAGAGCTAATTTCAGACTGTGATGTGCAGAATCTTTTGCACAGACTCAAGCATATTCTGGATGAAAAATACTGACCAGCAAAGCCTGTGCCCCCAGCCGAACCGCCAGCCTGCGGGGAAGGCCCATCTTCACTCCTCCATCTGCCAGAGCATCCAGGGCTGTGAAAGCCTGAGACCAGACAGGGAAGAAGGTAACTCAAAGTCTCTGGCCCGTGACTGATACTCTCATACAGGAGATAATCCAGGGCTCCATAATCACACCATGACTCCTAGAACTCACAAACTTGACAAAAGCCCCACCCTGTCCTGTATGGGTGCCATGCCAGGCTCCCCTCCCACTAGATCCAGCTCCAGAGTGGGGGGAATGGAAGAAATTCAGCTTCTGAGTCATGCTAACTTCAGGCCTATATTTTGCAACGTGGATACAGCACACTGGCTATGGACTACAGACTCATCTGGCTGGTAACAGACTTCTTTGTTGACCCAAACTGGTTATAAACCAGATACCTGGATTACCTGTCTCATTGCCAATACAAGTAATGAGAAAAACAAGGAAAAGACAAAGTGAGCTTGCCCAGTCTCCCACCACCCACCGCTCTCTCTGAGGCTGTCATGAGTGGAGGAAGCAGCACATACATACGCAGGGCCACTGCCACTGAGCCCCGTAACAGCATCTATCAGGTCCTCTTCCACCTCGGTGCAGAAGCCCACACTGGCCATCAGCTGTTCCAGAAGCTTCCCATCCTCCACATCTGCATGTGTCCCAGTGGCATAGACTGTAGCACCTTCCCGGACAACCACAGGGGTGTTGGTCATGCACCTGATCACTTTTGGTGTGGGGCAGAAGGTAGAGAGTTTCTTAGGGGAGAAAATTAATGGACATGCAAAAAAAAAAAAAAGGAAAAAGAAAGGAGAAAAATGAGCTCTAGTGCATATTTGGCATAACAAATAGGCTGTCTACACAGGGACTTGCCAGGGGTAGAAACAACAGAGGTAGAGAAAAAAAAGAGACTCCTGCACTCTTAACTCCCTACTGAGCCAAGCAATACGTGAAGTATTTAGTGGTGCCAGCAAAGAGGCAGCTGGTGGAGCTGCTTTTGGGGATAGCACCCTGAGTGCCTTGTTCCACATCATCTGACAGCTCTCCAAGGTGCTCCTCAAGGCACTTGGCACAGTCCGCAGAAAGCAGAGGAGGTGACGCAGCCCTGCTGGGACACCATCGCCCATCCTGGGAGCAGAGCTGCACGGGGATCCATGGCTTTTCCCGACGCGAGCGGGCAGAGCCCACCAGTCGGCTGCAGGATAGTCCCGGGGAGCACAAGCAGCGCGGGTCCCTGTCCCCGGAGCTCCCGCCCGGCCCTGCTCTGCGGCAGACATCAGATACCCGCCAGCCCCCGGTCCAGTACCGGCCCACCGCCCCTCACCTTCTCGATGGAGCTGATGGTGACCCCGGCCGCGCAGGACACCACGATGTGCCGGGGCTCGATGTCGGGGCCCACTTCCTCCAGGATGAAGGGTATGATGGGGGGCTTAACGGCCAGGAAGAGGACATCGCTACTCTTCACCGTGTCCTTATTTCTCACTGTGAAATTCACGCCGATTTTCTGCAGCCGACGGGGACAAAAGGGACGGCTGTCACGGGGGGCTCACCGGGGGAGCGCCGCCGCCTGCCGCCGCCCGACCCCCGCCCGCACTCACCCGCAACCCGCTGACAGTGGGCAGGTCGGTGTCCGGGGAGCTCGCCGTGATTTTGTGCGCGGCCAGGACCCCTGCGAACGGCACCGCGCGTTAGACCGGCGACTAAGACCGGCCGGGCTCGGTACCGCTCCCGGCCCGGCCTGGTGCCGTCCCCCGCCTCGTCCTTGCCCACCTGCCGCCGTGAAGCCCCTGGCCAGGGCGAAGGCGAGCTGCCCGGCGCCGATGAACCCCACACTCATCGTACCCCGCACCTCACAGTCCCGCCGCACACCACGCACAACCGTCCACGTGGCCGCGCTCCGCGGGGGAGGAGGAGTCTCATGTCAGCGGGGCGGGGCGTCGGCGCGCGGCCAATCGAAGGGAGAAAGGGCGCGGCCTGAGCTCTCTCCACCACTCAGGGGCGAGAGGCGGGGCTAGCGGCGCAGCCCTCACCAGCTATTGGGGCAACCGGCGCTGTGTGTTGCATCATTCGCTGCTGACGGGGTCCGCGCAGGGACAGGTGCTCCGCTGCGCCGCCAGGAGGCGCTGTCCAACCGCCGCAGCCTCGAGCCGGCGGCGCGCGCCCTTCTGGAAGGTTCGGGCGTGGGGGGGGAGCAGTGAGGGGCTCGGGGAGGCGGCACCGCAGAGGGAGGAGGGAAACCCGAGAGAAACCACCGAGGCAGACCCCAGCCCAGGGGAGAGTCCCAGCTACAGATGTGGCGGTTTGAGATTGTGTTGTGTATCTCTGTCGGTACGGATATGCATAGAGGTGATTTCAGGTTGGGAGCCTCTGGACGGGCTTCACACCCGTCTCTGCAGCTGAGCTGGTGTGCATCCTGTCACGGCTCTGCTGAAGCTGGGTGCCCCCGGAGCCTGCTCTAGGGCAAGTTACTTGATCATGATTTAGCAGTTAAAGGGAATGACAAGCTCTGGAAATATAAGTGGTTTTTAATTAGCTGAACCATGACGCGGTTGGTTGTTAAAATCGTATAAAGCAGATATCGGATGTTCCCTTTCCTAGATTGGGTAATCTCATAGTTTCCACTGGTTAGTGAGTTTTTTAACCACTAAAACATGAGGTTTTGATTTTTTCTTTTTCTCCTACAAGAGTGAGTTGTTGTCCATGCAATCTTTTTTTGCCATTCTGACCATGCTGACATTTTTTGCTCAGTCTCTGGCTGGCAGATGAGAAAGCTAAATCTGAACACACTGTTCTTGGCAATGACTTGTTTTTCCACTCCTCCAGTCAGTGGTATCATGATTTCCACGTTAAATTCTATTTCCTCCTTATTGTGATGGCACTGAATTTTACCCCCATTGTTTCCCAGTTAACTTTTTCTCCTGGGCCTTTCTTTACAGCCCTGGTATTCTGTAAATTGCATCAACTTGTGTTATTTGCAGATTTTATCTGATTCCCTTAATTAGTTTGGGGGGCAAGAAATAAAACTCTAATATCCTGGTTTATATTTATAGTCAATAGTGTTTGGTCTTGCCCTAGAACAAATTGGCCAGCATCTTGGACCATTATCTCTCTTAAGACTTTCTGACTTAACAGGGACTTGGGGAAAAGAAAAACCCCGTGAAAGGCTATTGAGTACATTCCCTGCATGCTGGATACTGATTCTTGACCTTTTCTATGGGCTGATCATTCCCACTGCTAATGGCTGGTTCTTATTCAGCAGCAGAATTATCCAACACAGTCTATCCCAAATTTTTTTCCCTTTGCTTTTTCAAACCCCATACAAAGCTCTGGTGAAAAGTAAGTTTTCTTCCTTTTTGTGGAGTGACTGCTACAAAGAATGTCAGCCAGAGCTCTGTGCTGTCTTACCTATGTACGTTTTGGGGCTGCATTCAGGCTCCATACATCAAAATAAATTGAGCTGTGCTTTCTGGCAGAGAGCAGAAGGGCTCTGTCTGGTGAGGTAACAGCTGTGTGAAGAGTGAGGTAAAAGGATATGAATCTCTGGAGATGTAGTGTGCAAGACTGACATTCAGTTTTATTTTAATTTGGTTAAAAAATAAATCTTGCTTCTGACAGTCAGCTACTTTAGATTTTAACAAGACCTATCTAATCTGCATGCTTTCCACACAAGTACTCAGCCTGCTTTGGTTTCTTGCAGGATCAGAAATGAAGAACATTTCTTCCTATTAAGCTTGAAATCTGAACTATGCAGCGTGGGACTTCAAAGTGGGTGTTTTGTCAGGGATGGGTAAGAGAAATGCAGCTCACCGGTGACGCAGAGAGCTCGGGAATCCTGGCGCCAGGTCTGCTCCGAGGCAGAACTCCCCATTTGTTACTGTTGGATTCAAGTTTGTGCCGTCCCAGCTTTGTTGCCTGCCCCAGGTTTTGTATTTTCTTCAGTGCCGTGAGATTAATTTATCTCTGCCTCCCCACCCACCCTTCTCCCCCAATTTATTTTTAAGCTTCCAGAACAAAAATTCTTGACATTAGTGTAAAGAATCAGTGGCAAAGCACATGCCAAGGCACCTTCTAGTCCTGCTCAAGTGAGGATTTCAAGTTACACACCGTTATTTTGCAGTTCAGCTCTGTTCTGCACCCTGTTTCTTGGCAGCAGAACCCTGATGTCACAAATTTTCATTTCTGTAATGACTCAGTGTTTGCTAAACAGGAATATCCCGTGTTTCCCCCCAAGGTGCATGCTTGAGGATTTTCTGTGCTAAACAACAAAGGAGAGGAGAGGAAGATAAAGGACTGGTAATGGCATTTTGAGTATTATAGCTATGATGTTCTCAGAAACATCCCGACTGGAATTTCCCACACTTGCAAGCATTTCATGTCTCACCACACAGCTCAAACTAATCCAAACTCTGAGGGATTGTTTTTTGTCTCTAGAACTGGTGTTCCTTGGTGCAGCTTTTAACTTTCCCACTTCCTGCGTAGTGACTTGATTATGGTTAAGCACTGGTAACAGTTTCAAAATCCTCACTGTCTTTCCTAATATTTGGCTCTGGAATCTAGCAGCCTGCAGACCTGCAGTTGCAGCCAGTGTTTTGCCACATGGAGATGAAAGGCCATTTTGCATGTTTCGAGCTCCATTGTTCCTTTGCTTGGGCACCAGGCAGATGTGGAATGATGAGGGGTGGGCTCCTCACATCACCAGCTGCAGCCCACCTATGGCAGGTCACTGACTCACTGCTCCAGTTGGTCTTGACCTTGAAGTTTGGTTGATGGTTCTTGCGTCATGCCAGGTCCTCACCTACCTTCCCTGGACCCTGTCTCCTGCTGCATCCCTGGCTGTGGTTGCTGATGGTGCTGGGACGGCTCTGGGCGGTGCTTCAGAGGTGTGAGACAAAGCGGATGCGCTGGGAGTACGCCAGGTCCACCACATAGAGCAGCAGGTTGACGTAGGTGAAGATGGCGATGACCAGCTGGCTGTCCCAGGGGCAGCGGCCCTTGGCACAGGCAGCAGGGCGCCAGGGTGAGCCGTACTTGCTGTCAAAGCAGAAGACAGGCCAGATCACAGCGGCACTGATGTACAGTAGCACAGCCCCAAAGGTGTAGACAACCACAGAGCGCTCGAAGGGAAACCACAGCAGGGCGGTCTTACCCGTGACGCTAAAGGCCACCACCACCACCGTCACCACGAAGCAGAAGCTGTAGACAGCCACACACCACTGCGTTGCTGCATATTTGCTGTATTGGCTGTCATTCACCAGCGCCCCAAAGATGATGCAGGCCACAAAAGCCTGCACAATTTTCAGGAGCCCGGAGACGGTGGCCATATAGCTTGTGACTTGTCCCGGTTTTGCCCTGGTTAAGAACACCTCAGCAGCATAGGCCACAAAAAGGAGACCTGCAAAGACACTGGCTGCAATGCGGAAATCTCTCACCTTGCAGCCGATGGGGTAGCAATCCAGCTGGACAAAATAGAGGGGGTAGATGACAGCAGCCGTGACAGACATAAGGGTGGCCAGCATGGCGAAGGCAGCGGTGAAGTTCCCCCAGGAGAGGCTCAGGCAGCCGTGCAGGCGTGTGAACTCGCAGGCCAGAATGAAAACAGTGATGGCGAAACAGAAGGTCCAGACAAACATGCAGAAAGTGCCATATGCCGCGCTGAACCCTCCCTGGTGTACCACCAGGCTGAAGGTGGTGCATCCAAACGCCATCTGCAGCGAACGGGCTATTCCCACGGGGGATGTCACTGCAGCCATGTTCAGATACGGCCCTCCTGTGCTCTCCATCATCGACCCAGCCCAGCAGATTGTGCACTTTAAGAAGACACTCCAAATGTCCCTCTGGGGGTTGCCCCTTTGTCCCCAGTCACACCTGGCTCTGGATCAGTGGAGCAGCAGCCGCAGCCCCAGCCCCCGCTAGTCCCTTCGTGTCTGTGGGCGCTGCGTCTGACGCTGTCTGTGCGTTCCTGGCAGTGGCTCAGCACGGACCCGCGGCTGCCGGAGCTGCTGCCCGGCTCTGCTCACCGGCCGCCTCCTTAGGCTGCTGCTGGCGGCTCCTCAGGTCTGAAACCTGCTCCGTGCTCTGTCCTTCCCCTTCCTCCTTTCCCACACAATGGCTGAAAGGATCGCTTTCCCCACGGAGGCTGACATTTATTCCATTTCAGCTCTGCAGTTCCCTGCTTCACAGTGCGCAGGAGCCTGGCAGTATAAATAGGGGCTATATTAATAGTTCTGGAATGAGTCCTGCCCCCCGCAACTGCCCTGCACGGGTGTTATTTAACACTGACACCGTGAGCTCCATCAGAGGCTCTTGATTATCCTCCTGCTGCTCCACCAGGATGCTGGAATGCTGCTGCTTTCCCCACACTCTGTGTCTCTCCGTGGACGTGGCTATGATCAAGTCCATGCTGCAGAGCAGGAGCTTGGCCCTACAGACTCCAGGGAGGAGGCATGAGCCCCACGGCACCACAAGCCCTGTCCAAGGATTTAAGCCAGAGGCTGCCATACAAGCTGACTCACTTTGCTTCATGTGATCGGGAGCAGCAATATATTTACCTGCTGGGAATAGCCCTGCTGAACTTTGAGCATTATTAAGAACATGTGTCTGTGAAGATTTTGAGTACCAGTCCTCCCTGTCTCCTTGAACTCTTCCCTGTCTCTGTTTTACTTATACAGGAACCCATTATTCTTGAATCTCTGAATGTCAAAACCAAATACAATGCCAAATACAATTGTAAACAAAACAAAATAGAACAGGCTTTGATATTCCTAGATCACAGATTTCAATATATAGTGTCAAACACTCCCTCCTCTGGTCAGATAAAAGCTTTCTCAGGTAGCCATTTTTGGTATACATTTTGCCAGACTTGGTCTCTGCCCAAAAGTCTCTTAATTCTAACTCTAAAAGCCCCAAATAAATTTTCTGATGTAGTTACAGAATGGGAAAGGTGAAAAACACAGCAGAGTAGAAAACTTCTTTACCTCCCAGCATAATTTTTGACTCCTCACCTGCAGACCAGCTCTGGCTGTCCTAGTCCCAGGGCCCCCAGGAGCTCTGCTCTGGTGCAGGTGGTCAGCAGGGCTGAGGGGCAAGTGATGAACTCTTACAAGTGGTGGGTGCTCCCAAGTGATGAACTCTTACAAGCTGGAATTCAGGCTACTGCTCAAGTCCCAGCACTTGGATTCCATGTGACTGCAGCCCTCAAAGGAATCCCATCTTCCTGTATGCTTTTCCAAATGTTGTCTGTACTGAAGAGGCTTCTCAACTTAGTGGCATGAAAAATGTATCCAGAGCAATTTTACTTTTATACTTAAGTCAGTAATCCCAGTGAGTGATCCCAGGGAAACTCCACTGACAGTTTTCCTGCATTTCATTCCTGCTGGGAGCTCCATCCATTTTCTCTTTAGCTACTTCTTTATCTTACATATGTACCAAACCCATCTTGTGCAGCAGGATGAGTAATTACCATGTGGTGTTGCCCAACTTCTTAAGTCCATAAAATGCAACTGAATGGCTGTGGTTTTATTCATTTTTGGGTTTACTCACCTAAGACAACAGCTTTCACAAATGGTACTTCCATTTCAGCCTGGCCAAACCTACCTTGAAAGTGCAAAGATTTCTTCTAAATTCTAAAACCTCCCTAACTTTCTGTGGCCTACACACTGTATAACCACTTACACAACTGCAAGCAAATACAAGGATTGGTATCAGGAGCTCCCATGCTTCTGGAGAATGGGTGTACCTCCTGTTTCTAGTGCAGGTTTGTCTATAACTGCTGCGTATGCCACAGCATGAAGCCTTCCTGCAGCTGCCTCTGTGCTTCCCAAACTCAGGAACCATCTCTTGCTCTCTTCAGCTTCAGTCACACATTCCTGATCCTTCCCTTGTTCTCCTGCCACTACCCTCAAAGGGGATCTGTATGTTCTGAGATGGGTGTGTTCACAAATAACTAGAATGTAAATATGTTCCTGCTTGTCTTGTGTTCTCTGCCTTTTCTGTTCCACATGCTCTCCATTTTAAGACAGGCCAGGCAGTCTGATCCAACGTTTCTCTCACTAGAACTGAGGCCTTTGCTTCACAAACAGGTCTCCCTGCATCTTAAGACACAATGCCCTGGAACACCTGGAAATCACTGTCAAGCTGAGAATGCCATGCAAGGATGCAAACATCAGCTGCTGGGTGAAAATCTTTGTACTTATACCTTGTATTACAACCTCTTCACCAGAGAAACAATGACAAAGCATACTGCAAGGGGAACACAGAAGACTAATTATTACAAAAATTCAGTACCACCCTCATCCCTTTCCCAGGCACAAGTGATCGTAAGGATAACCCATCCAAATGAGCAGCATATACAACTTTACAAAGACATAGGTATGGTTCTCTGGTCAGCCCCTATAAATAGCGTTTTACATATTAAAATAAATATGTCCACATTGCCAAAGTAGCAAGAGGTTTCTTCGTTATTTAAAAAAAAATATGTTACAAAACAATATCATTTATATTTCTTGCTTAGTTTTAAAAAAGTAATAAAAAAGTCATCTTATAAAATAATATGAAAGTAAATTGAGTACAAGAGTGTCCATCCCTAGCACGTGTCTTGGGTTTGTATGCTGTGACTCATCATGGGATGCTGACCTCCAGGAAGTCATGTAATCATTCCTTCACCTCTAGTTGGACAAAAGAAATCCAGTGCTTGCTTTTTTCACCATTTGTGTCAAGTCGAAGATGTAAAATTAATGACAAGGGAAGAAGTCCTAGACCTGGGGAAGGTTCCCATTGCTGATACTTATGGCTTTGTTTCTCCCTGCATCAGATTGCCTTGTGTAACACAGGAAGAAGATTCGAATGGCCAAAACTGAGCTCTGGCATTTGGAAGTAATGAGTTCCAGTCAAATAGTGTGAGCAAGAAATTGCCTTTTTTTTTTTTCTCTTGACACATCTTAAGTGTGCAAGTGTGGGAACACGTGGGTGTGTACAGGTTGGAGCATGCCTGGCATGGGTGTGAGCGTGCATCTGCCTGCATGAGCATAAGGAAAAAGATCAGAAAGTGTGGGAGAAGGGCTTAGAGTCTCCTCCTGATCTCATCTCTCTGCTCCTCTGAGGACCTCTGCCTAGCTACCACTGCTGAGCATACCCAGAAGCTTACTGGGCTCCAGGCCCTGCTGCTGTGCCATCTTCTGAACATCAAAGCCCATGTGCATGAGGAACTGGATCACGTTCATCTCCTGCCCTGTGAACTGGTCCCTGATGGTGGGGCACGAGGGGTTGCAGTGAGGCCATGGGCAGCTGTCAATCAGATGAATTGGGCAGCCTTTCAGAGGTGCCTTCCCATTCTTGTTACTCTCATGCAGGCTCCGATCCCAACAGTGCAGAGCACGGGGTAATGATGTCCCCTTCACCTGGATGTCTGTCCAGTGACTGAAAAGACAAACCGTACAAGTTGTATTAGAGGGCTCAGGCTGTCAGGACTGGTTACCCCCCTTACCACTTCCCTCTTGACCTCCACAAAAACACTCACTTGCGTGTAATGATCTCATGAGACAAACAGGCAGGAGCAAAGCTAGCACTGAAGGGAAAAAGGAAATGTGGATTAGGTCTTGGAAGGAAAAAGTAACTCCTGATAAACAGAACCTTCTGGGGTAGGTAGGGGATGGAATTTTGGCTGCCCCTGGCAAGATTTTTAGAAACAGCCACGACTATCATGATATAAACCACAACTGGACTGGAAAGTATCCAGAATAACAGAGGTTCCATCCTGCCTAACAGTGCTCATTTGCATCAACAGACTCCTGAATACCTAATTGTGCATGAAGCAAGTGAGACACATTAACAGTTTCTCCTCTGTTGCCTCACTGACTCTCTGGACATTTTATAATTAGTACTTTTCAAAACTTCCTGTGAGGTTATTGTGCAATGGCAAGGAGCCTGAGACCTCACCTTGGAGGCAGGAAAGAAAAACCCACGTTCCTACTGATAACAAAGTGTAGCTGATAATTGTGAAGCTGGAAATTACTTTGCACTTATCCAGAAATTAAAAAGGCAAGATAATTGATGTAGACTAATAGCTGCCAAATTTACAACAGTGGTTTCTGCAGAGATCAGAGAAATGCTGCTAAGCTACTGGGTAAAAATGCCTCTTAGAAATAAATGTACTAGGTTTTCCTCAGTGAAATACTTACCTTACATCCTTCAAGGTGTTTCTCAGCTCCCTACCCAGATTCTGGATGTAGAGCCACTGCCCCTCCTGGACAGGCTGGCCAGTGAGGTGTACATTGTCTACAGTAAGCTGGGCCTCATCAAAGAGCCACTGGACAACAAAGACCGGACCTAGGAAGACAAATAATTTAGAATAGAAATTGCTCTAAGTTGTGGATACAGAGGAAACCAGAGAATACATTTTCTATCTCTCCTCTGCTACTTACATCGAAGAGTGGGGTAAATCTTATACCCAAAAAAGCAATTCCATTCCTCTCCTTCTTTAAACTGCAGTTTGCAGCGCTCAGGAACAATACCATTCCAATACCTAGAAGACAAGTCAATAACAGAATGAAAGGCATAGCACAATGTAATAATGATCTCTCCAAAGTCCAGTCTGTTTCTGTTCTGATTATAGTTCCAACTTCCTGACACCAAAGTTTCTTTTCTGCTACATTGTCCCATCAACACATTTTAAAGCATTCTTTTGCATGTCTGTATTTTCAATTACTGTCTCTTCCGAAAAAATAAAAGTAATAAAATGAAGGAAGACAGAGAGGGAAGACATCATCTCCACACTCTAGCCTCTTATAAAGCAGAGCATCCGGTTGTACCTTATTCCTCTCCTTATGGCTTCTGTGGGAGCACACGTTATGGTATCAATACAGTCAGTTCTGCGATACTGCTTATTATCCAGGAACCATCCAGAGTCTGCCAAGCCTCGAACCTGAATCCCTTGATAACCCATCTCCTCCAGCTGCTCTGCCACTCGATCCACATTCAGGAGCACTCCGGTCCCTCCAGCACTGCAATGACAATGTCAATGCTGCACTTGTGAAGTACACACAGCTATGTCATGACTGGCCAGCACACATATTCTGATAGCAGTGACACTCTATACAAATTCACCTATCCACACCACAATCCATTACTAACTTGGTGGTCACCCAGTCGTTTCCTTGCTTTAGAAAAACACTCAGAAAAAAAGCTGGTGCTGAGTAACAACTTGATACCACAGAAACCAAATCCTCTTCTTTCTTTTGGGAGGTACATATGCTTTGTAACCTTGCAAGAGGTTTGGCTGCTCAAAAACCAGTATCTTGTAGATACCTACCTGCTCCCTGCTAGCAGCAATACTTTTGCAGTGCTAAGACCTTTTCCCACCAGCTCCTTTATAACCTCCTGAATGATCAGTGCTCCCATGAAAGCATATTCATCTGGAAGAGAGAACCCAGTGTAAACAAAACTATTTCCTGTCCAGACCAATCCCTTATGAAGGGATCATCAACATATAACCAGGACCACTTTCTCCTACTGTATCAAGTACATCTACCAAGAGATACTCCCCCCTCCCCAAAACTTGCCTCCCTGAAAGAAACTGAATAAAAAATGAACAGAGCCCACAGTAACAAAAGCACACCTCCCTACCACCTGGAATCTCAGTTACAACTTACTGCATCTGTTTTTTTCCTAGTTCACAAAGCTAATTCTGACAAGCAATGTTTCAAAAGTTAAATCTACACAGACTGCTACTTCTAGGCACGACCAAAAGGCAGCTATGTTGCTTAACTGCTCCACAGGAAAAACTATAAGCTACAATGAGGTGAAAAGGTCCCTTACTGAGACATGAAGTCTACCTGTGACATCCATGAGTAGTCAGTTTCACACTGTCAGAGTGAAGACAGACATTGAGTGACACAGTATCTGCTTTAATGCCAGAACTCACAGACCAACTCAAAGAAAAGCATTAACCTTACACCTTTCAGGGCCATGTCGCAGAACACCTTGGGCCCAATTCTTTTGCAGCAGTGTGTATCACCAGTAATTCCATTCTGGTCAAAGAAAACTCTTCATGGCAAATGAGAGGAATCCTAAGCCCCTGGTGTTTCCATAGACATTACTGCACCCAGACACCAATCCTGCTGAAGCTGGGAAACCCAAAGAAGTACCTGAGGTAGAACAATTCATTTGCATAAAATCCAGCCTACGCTGGAAGGACTCCTTTAAGCAGACTCTGTTATCATCAAACTGACAGCCAACAGCAATGCATCTATTAAACTGAACGATTCTGTTTCCCAAAGAAACCTGCAGACAGCTTACTCCGTCACAACAGCTCTTTTCAAAGGTCAAATACCCTCCCAAAAGAAGACTGAAACTGAATTCACTGCACTTGCCTCTTAGATCAGCAAATCCAGGGTCACACACAACAAACCATGGCTCCTCAACTACACTATTTAATTTGCTGTATGCTGGAACCTGGAGATTCATCTAAAAGGAATTTTGCTCCTCTAATCCTCACATACTGCATGACTGTAACATCTCTAAAAGCAGTGGCTCTGAACGATGTCAAAACAGCCTGAGCTAAAGAGATCAGGATGTTTTATCTGGAAGTAGCTTGATATTCTTTCCTGCCCTTCAGCAAGAAAAAGCCTGTTCCTTCATTCATGTAATTTCACAGAAGTCTAGCCATATCCTTTCATGTGTGACGTCTGGGGCAGCAACAGCCCATCAGCAACACTCACTTTTCTCGGACTTGGAAGAGGCACCACTCCAAACATCACTTGAGCAATAAGGGATGAATCTGTAAGAGAGAGCTGTGTGAGTACTGATGTTCCTTTGACATGCAAGGAGAGGTGAGGACAGGGTCAAGTGACTGGAAGAAAATTAAACCCTGGGAAACGGAAAAGGGAAGAATTTCTTTTCCAATTAGACAACATACCTTCTTGCATACCAAGTGACACTAAGAACTGTGTTGGATTTTCTCTTTTTCTCAGTAGCTCTACTGAGTTAAATCAATAAATAATTTGTCTTTTACCACTCTCACCAGGGCATTGAGCTCAGTGGACAGACCAATGGACTGAGATTTTGCTCTTAGCTCTCCCACTGATATGGTGGGTGGCCTGCCACAGTGAAACTGTGATTTGGTTTTCCACATGAAAATGAGAAGATCTTGTCAATGGAGTGTAAACTCTGACAGCAACCACTGGAAGTTTTTTTAGGAGTAAGTTATCTTCCCCTTTTTTTCTCCATCTTGCAGAGTGCAAATTAACATCCTTCTCTTCTGCTTTTCCCGTCTATATACATGTATATATGAAGTGGTGTCTTTCTCATGTCTCTGAACTAGAAGAGCTCCTAGAAAGAAGCTTTGAGCAAGAGACCTGTAACATTCTACCAGCCTCACAACAGTATTTGCCACTTCAATTATTTGCGTGGGCTCCCAAATCTACCCTCAGTTTTTCTTCATTAGCTCTCCCAGCAACTTCAAGGAAACTGGACTTGAGTTTCTCCAGACATTGCCAAAGCTACTTGTTGGAGAAACATACAATTTCCTCTTGCATGTGCTAATCATAGTAATTTTTTTGCAGTGTTCTTGCTAGCCTGAAAGGCAGGATATGCTGTTTAAATGTGAACCTATTCCCTCGTTTTGCCTCCTTACACCATGTTTGCATTCCACCAGTGAGGATTCTCTTCTGGTTGCGATGACAGGATCCCAGTTCCTGCAGATGGGCACAAAGAAACAAGAAATGTACAGGTGACAGTCTAGGACTTCAGAGAAACCATACGAGCCTGATATATGATCTCAGACCACACAGCTCCAGGGAAAAGCACAGTTAATCGGATTTTTCCATATGTGCACAGGGTCCATCCTGCTACACACATGCATACACACATCCTACGCAGCATGCAAAAGAAATCCATCTGTCCTGACCGACTAAAAGGCCCAAAAGAAGCTCTACTGACAAGATTAAGAGGAACACAAATTGTCTTAAAAGAACAAAAATCTACAGGGCAGCTCTGTGATGATAGCAGCAGGTCTGTAAGTGCATGTGTACGTCTTACATATGGGGAGTGGCCAGGGTTCAAACACCCAGCACTGTCTGCGAGCACGTGTTCTCGCGGACAGCGAGTTGTCAGGGGTGCGGTGGGGTGGGGCTGTCCCGCCCTGCAGTGTCCCCCGGGACGTCACCGAGGGTCAGCGCGGTGACTCACCCACGCGGGTCGCGGGCCACTCTCTGGAGCTCATTAGCCGGCGCATGGTGTCGTAGCGGGTGTCACAGTTCTCCCTGTTGAAGCAGTACCACCCACCTGCCCGGGGACGGACGGTAAGCGCCCGCCGCCAGCTGCCCCACGGGGCTGGAGGGGCTGCGGGCGCGGAGCGGCCGAGCCCCGAGGGGCAGCCGGGAGCCCCTGCTGGCCTCGGGACAGGCCGCCCAGGGGGCTCCGCGGCGCTCACCTTCCAGGAACAGCAGCCACCGCCGGCTGCCCTTGGACTCCTTGAGGTAGTACCTGCGGACAAGCAGCCGGGTGAGCGGGCCGGACCGGGCAGCGGGGCCGCGCGGGGAGGGAGGCGCGCACTGCACCTGTCACTGCCGCGCCTCGCGCGGCCGCCAGGGGGCGCCGGAGGGCGCGGGGCCGGGGCTCGGGGCGCGCGCGGCGGGCGGGGGCCGAGGCCGGGAGCGGCGGGGCCGGGTGCACGGAGCGGGGACTCACCCGGCCGGGCTGCCGTCGTTACAGGTGACCGAGGCGTTGTGCAGGAGGTGCAGGCGCAGGTCGTGCGGCAGCGCCTGGGCCGAGCAGGGGTACAGCGACTGCGCCAGGCTCTTGACCTGCGCCATGAAGCTGTCCATGTTGCCCTCCACGGCGGTGAAGTCCAGCGGGAAGCTCTCGGCCGCCGCCGCCTCGCTGCGCTCGCGGGCCGCCGGGCCCCGCCGCCGCCAGCCTTTCCTGCCCTCGCCGCCGGGCCCGGCGTGCAGCAGCCCCAGCAGCAGCAGGAGGTGCACAGCTGCCGTGCCCATCGCCGCCCGCCGCCACCCGCCGCTCGCTGCGGCGGCAGCAGCCAGCCCCCGGCGGCGGGCAGCACCGCCCGCGCTCCGCCGCGCCCCGCCGCGCCGCCCGGGGGGACGGGGGTCGGCGGCGGGCGGCGAGGACAGCGCCGGGGGCGCGGGCTCGGCGGGGCGGCTGCCGTTGCAGGAGCCCGCCGCCCGCTCCCAGGCGGCGAGCATGACAGAGGGGCACGGAGTGCGCGGGGAGCGCGCCGGGGGCGCCGCCAGCCCGGGCGCCGCGTGGGGCAGCAGCCGGCCAGCCCCCGCCCTGCCCTGCCCTCCGCCCCCTCGGAGCGAGGCGGAGGGAGCGGGGGGTCTGCGCCTTGCCGCACCGGCACGGCGGGCCGCTCCGTCGGGGCGCGCCCCCCGCGAGGCGCCGCCATCGCCGCCCCTGCCGGCGCCGGCACCGGGACCGCGGCCGGCGGCGCCCGCCAGCCTCGCCCGCAGGGCGGCGGGGGCGCGGGGCGGCCCCTTCGGGGGCAGGGGCAGGCCGTGGGGGTCGGGCCGCGCGGGCGAGAGGTCCCGCACGTGGCAGCCCCCGGCCCCCCGCCCCTCGGCCCCGACGGCGGCTCCTCCCCGGCTCCGCGTGGGCGGTGCCGACACCCCCCCCCCCCCCCCCTGCCCCGGGACGTACCACCGCCGCTCCCCCGAGCAGCGCCCGGCACCCGCGACCTCCGGCCGTCGCCAGTGCGAGGCCCCTCGGGCCGGCCCGTGGAGGGCGCCCAGTCGTCGGGGCTGGGGTGGCGAGCGACCCGGTCCACAAGGCACGGCCGGAGCCCGGGAGGCGGTGGTTCGTCCCGGGACATCGGCGGCCCGTCCGGGTAGGCGCCCGCGGGTGACCGGGACGGCAGCTCCCGGCTGGGGATGCAGCTGCTGTCGTGGATCCACTGATTGCAAAGACACTCCTGGAGAAAAAAAGCTATGTTCAGTTCCAGTTACCAAAGTGCCTGTCATCTGTGAAGGCAAGGAGTTCAGAAATTTACTCCTTGTTGCAGAACTCACTATTAAAAACGGAGGGTGAAGACAGAAAATGCTACACTTCGAACAATTCTGCCTTCATTTTAGGTACCAAGCCGGACAGCTCACTCCTCCTGACAGCCCTCGAGAAAGGAGCAGGGAAACTGCCTTTACTGGGAAATGTAGTCTGTCTGGGATCAGAAAAGGTACAAATAATGTAATCTTAAAATACTAAGTGGATGAGGTTGTGGGGTTTTTTATTTTTTGTTTGGGGTTTTTTGTTTTGTTTGTTTGTTTGTTTGTTTTGTAGAGCAAGAGTAGGGCTGCCCAGTTGCTGCAACTACGTTCTTTACCTTGGCATGTTTGAACTTTCCAAGTGTACCCTCAGCTCTTGAATTTCCTACATACGCAGCACATTGCAATGTGCTTGCTATCTCAGATACTATTAGGTAGTCTTGGACTTAGCTCAGTCATATTCATCCCTCTGGTTGGCTTGTGTGCTTTATGCTATCCCTGCTCCTTTTCAGGGAGCTCTGCAGTGATGGGGCTCTATGACGTCCATTTGGTGCATTAAGAGGTGACTGAACTCAATACGAAGGAAGAACCTTAGGGCAAAGAAGAGTGCATGTTAAAATTGCAGATCTTCGCTCCTTTGTCCAAAAAGGTGAAGCAAAGCAACTTAAATTTTGCCTGTCTTGACTTTACTGAGTCCACCTCTTCTTACTTCTCCTGGTTCAGGTAACTCAGGAGGGTTTATTCTAAAGCACACTGTTGTCCTTCCATAGCCTGCTAAAATGTTGGTGTTACCTCTGACATGGAGAAGGGGGCTATTAAGAAGAGCATAAGGCTGTGTGAAGCTGTGACATGACAGAGTGCTGTCTTACTCCAGGACATTTAAACCTGCCATGGTTTAGCTCTTTGACATACCAAACTTGAGAGAACATCAAAGCACACAGATTTTAGATAATTTTACAATTTTGTTCTTCAACATGAGAGGTCCACTAAGTTTTACTCTTGCTGAGAGCCACCCTACATTGAATAGGTTGGACTCAGTATAGAAGGAGGCTCAGGGAAAGCTGTGTAAGAACTGGACTCCTGCTCAAGGCACTGAAGATTGATGTTTCCCTCTCACAAACCAAGAGGATTACACCTTGAGCCCTGTGCAAGGATTTGTGCTGCAGGTATAATTTCGCCTTCACAGCCAGCTCTCACCCCTGATGTAAGCACCTCTGTCTCAGTTGAAATTCCCAAGGTCATTTCTTGGGTCTTGTGCTGATCAAATGGGCATATGCATGGTGGAAGTTACCCCACAGATGATCAGTCACCAACAGATAAACTGCATTCTCACAGTCACACCACTCACTGCCATCTCCTCTCCCATCAGTGGGGGGTGTGGGTAAAGGAACTCCTACAGGGAAATCATAGCTCATTTACACTCTTTATACAATCAAAATATGCTGTATGATGCTCTAATGGAAACCACCCTTGAGTGTGCCCAGGACTCAGCATGATCAGTAGCATGTACCATTGGTGCAGACAAGAAGAAATATTTTTCAGAATCATCATTACTGTGATAAGTAACTCTTGTTTTGTATCGTATTTTGAAACTGGTTACAACATAGTTCTAGATCTTCACTGTTAATTTATCATAAATTTGAAATGGGAAAGAAAAAAAAAAAAAAGGGGGTGTTTCCATACTTTATCAAGAAGCAAATTTATGCATTATTTTCAGATAATGCACCCACTGCGTGGGTGCATGACAGAATGCAAACATGCATAATGCCAGGGATATATCAAATGCAAAGCACTAGATGCCTAAAAGTTGATTTAGGGAGAGATAATTTGACAGTTTGTTACCTGTAATCACTAATTAAATGCAGCTTCTGATCGTTTTTTTATCATGGTGGATGTTGTTCTGCTGAGGTTCACCTGGCAGATTTGCAGGCATCCTCTTCATACTGGCAGTGGCAGAAATCTGAATTGCCTAGTAAGCTGTTCCCTAATAGGCTCCTCTCTCTTTCCAGCCCTTTGATCAACTCCAGGTTGGAGTGAGCTCCCTCTTCTTTTTCTCCTGATGTTTCTAATTTCAGGTAAATATTTGCAATTAGAAGTGGCTGTGAGTATGAAACATGAACCTTAATATCCATGCAAGTTTCTGATTATGACATGCCATTAAAAACTAGATTAATCTCTCTAATCCTGTAACTTGAAAATATTCAGCTCATATTACATTGGTGTCTTTGCGACAGGAACAACATTTCTTTAGGGGATGTGTCCCTTTCAAATGCCACATAGGAAACAGCTGCCAGCTTCAGGCATCCATCAGGAGCTACCCTCCATCCAGAAACGAGACAAATTTTTGTGGCACGAAACCCATGGTGTAGCTTTTAAAATTGAAATGCTTCTTCACCTTGGCAGCTTAATAATTGCTGTCATTAGCATGGCCATGGTAGTTGTGTATTCTTCTTCGTATTTTCTGTGAAGATACTAATGAGTGGAAGCACAGGATGTCTTGATACAGGTCTTGATGGGACATCTTGACGTAGATGTTGTGATATGGGTATCCCAATTATATTTAGAAAGTTCGGTAGCTGCTCTCCTTGTAGCTTTTATTTTTCTTCCTTCTCTCACATAGCTGATATGGTAAAAATAAGCAAATTTTATCTTTTACTGAAGTGTCTTTCCTTTTCCTTTATAGTCCAAGCAAAGCAGACATTTTTGTGGGTACCAGAGGTAGTGGTGGGGACTTAGCCTTAACTTATATGATAAATATAGAAGAACCAGAGAAAATATTTGGCATGTGATAATAACTTAGGCTAAACAAATTCCAGTGGTTACCCAAACTAAAAGTTTTGTTTGGTTTTTTTTGTTTGTTTGTTTGTTTTTTATGATAACAAACAAAACAGACTTTGTAGTTTGTATCTGAGAATGCGGTGCCGAGAATGGAGGGAAAGCTCCTGGATGAAACAGAGACTCTGGGAAATTTTGTGTCATAAAGTGTAAGAGAATATTGCTTCCTTAGCTGCAGACATCTCATGTGAATGGCTGAATTTGCAAAACTAATCACCAGATGCCAAATGAATTTCTATGTTATTTTTCCAGAAGAAACAGCTTTTGAAGGCAGTGAGACATTAAAATTTATCTTAGCACTGGTGTCCTCATTGTGTCTAGACACACGTCTGACAATGGGAATGCAGAGAGATGCTCCCCTCTTCTCTCTGAAACGTGGTTGTTCCAATAAAGATGTTTTCCCGAGGAGTTTCCTCCTTGCACATGGAGCTATGATCGGAGTTACCCGTCGCTGCTGAGGAGGCAGCAGCCTCAACCCGCAGCAATTTCTTGCCCTCCCTTCGGCCCTAGCAGCCCCTTCCCGGGCCGAGAGCCCCGCGGTGGCTGCCCGGGGAGGCCGTGCCCTGCCCTCCGCACCAGGCCCGAGCACAAGCCAACACATCTGCTCCGTCTCCTCCACGGCCCGGTCTGTGATCCGAGCACTGGCAACGCTGGGCAGAGCACGACGAGCTGCCGAACCCGCCGGCTATACTGCCAGCTCTGCGGGACGGCCCCGGGCAGCCGCCTGCGCCCCCCCAGCCTCGGGCCGGCTCTGCCTGGCCGGGGCTCCGCCGCCCCGATCAGATGCAGTCGCTCGGCCGCGGACCCAGGCCGGTCCCTCAGCTCGGCTCAGCGGAGGGCGGGGCGGGGCGCGGCCTGCAGCAGGGGCGGCCCGGGACCAGCCCCGCCCCGGTTGCGCCGAGCCCGGCGGGCGACGGGAGGGAAGATGGCGGCGGCGGGTGGGGGGAGCGCTGCCGTGTCGGTGCTGGCCCCCAGCGGGCGGCGGGTCACGGTGCGGGTGGGGCCCGGGACGGTGCTGCTCCAGGTGGGTCCGGGACGGGCGGGTGGGGACCACAGGGCAGCGGGCCGGGCCGGTCGTAACGCCTCTTTTCTTTCCGCAGATCCTCGAGGAGGTCTGCAGGAAGCAGGGCGGCAGCCCCGGCGAGTACGGCCTGAAGTGAGTCTCACCGCGGGGCCGCCCCCGCTCCTGGGCCCGACTGGAGGCTGCGCCGCGCTGGCGGTGGGAGAGGCCCGACCCGGCGTCGGCTGCTCTCCCCCGCCGGGCGGAGCCCAGCGTTGCCTGGCTGTTCGTCGCCTTGTCGGCCTGGCGCACGCCTGGTGCCTGCGGCCTGTCCGCCGCGAACGGCGCCAGCGGCTCGAAGGCCTCCCCGGGGGCCGGGGCGGCGGCGGGGTCCTCGGTCCTGCAAGCTCCGCAGACAGCGTGGCCGGGCCTAGGCAGGGACGCGCGGCCGGCGGGGGGTGTCCGAGCGGGGTTCGGGGCCTGATGCTGCTCAGCGAGGTCAGCCTTCGCCTTCCACTGAGCCGCGCGGCTCCCGTAAGGTGACGCGTGAGGAAATTGTTCACAGTCATCCCTGCGGAGAGGGATCCACGGGCTGCGGTTCAGATTCTTATCCACTGAACTTATTTTGTTAAATTATACTCTCCCGATTTCCCTCTGCCAAGTTCCCTTCACTTTTGGGAGCAATAGCGAGGTCCTGTGCAACTTCCACGCAGATATTCCTCCCAACACATGAGCTTGTGCTAGCTCACGGACTAGTAACACTCCTCTTACCCTGTGCTTCGGCTCTATACTGCTGCAGTGTCATTATCAAGACCTAATTCGTCTGACTGGCAGTAGGAAAGAAAGTACCATTCTATTTAACATGTACACCAGTCTTTGATATCTATTTAGTTGCTATTTATGTCTTGAAGCTTGAGGAGGAACAGGTATTTGAATACTTTACCTGTGACTTCTGCACAGTGCAGTGTTTTTAGTATGCAGAATAATTTTTGTCGTGGTTTTCTGGACTACCAGGTGTGCATTTTGTGCTCTCTGGCCTCTAGTCAGCCTGCTGGGAATTCACTTGCTCAATAGCTGGACTTTGTATTGTCGCCAGTCTCTGAAGTGATATAAAGGTGGCATTGGTTCCTGGTGTCTTCATGGGCTGTGTTCTTCTTTAGGTTTCAGAGGAGTGTGTTGGATCTCTCTTTGCAGTGGAGATTTGCCAGACTGCCCAACAATGCCAAGCTGGAGATGGTGCCAGTCTCCAGCAGAGTGGGAGTTGGAAACACGGTATGTTCATTGCATAGTGTGTTCCAGTGTGTTCTGGTATCGGTCATGCTGGATACGATCTATCACATGCAATGAGCAGGAGAATTGTTAGGCTTGGCCAATGCTGGATTGGAAGAACAACCAAAGACTGCTTGAGGTGCTGTGGCAAATGGTAATTTGGCAGCTGGAAGTCTTCGTTTGCAGACAGTATGATGGCAGAGTTCCATCTGTGTGCTGGAAATAGGAAGATCTTTTGGGTAGCTGAGAAACTGCTAGTCATGAAGATGTAAGACTTTAAGCATCACTAATGGCTTGGATCAGCGGTTGAGCTACTTAGTAGGTTCATGTCTTTTTCTGTAAAACCTCCATGTGCTTTGTTTTGGCACTAGTGTTTTCTTTCTGACTTGGTAAAAAGGAGTTTATGTCCCAAATGATGGGACATTAAAAGCAAATTGTGAAAAAAACAAACCACAACCTGGCAGCTTCTGCTTAAAATTTTCAGTTAAAAAATCTGCAATGACATGGAATTCCAGAGGAAAGCGATATTGAAGCGGTACAGCGATGACTTTCTCTGACATTTGCATCCAGCGTGGGAGGTATTATAGTGAAGGAAAACAATGATTTTGTTTTTCCTTTCCCAAGAAGATACATGCACGTAAAGGGTGAGAAGGAGAGGAGCTACTACAGGGCATCACTGCTTCAGATCACAAAAGATAACTAATGAAGATTTAAGTTGTTAATGTTCAGCAGTAGTTTAACATAAGAATCTACAGAAGTGGAGCTTCCCTTGAGTGCTGTTGCTGCTTTATGGAGTTGATGCATTAGAGCAAATATGCTTGTGAGGGGTCCAGTCTGAACAGAGATACTGTCCCATGATCTGAGAGCAGAGATTTAACTTGTAAGGATTATACAGACTTCATAAGAAAATACTTTGTGTGGAACAATTGACCACAAGAATCCCCTGCCACAAGGAACTGGTGTCAGATACTGTAGAAAGTCTAAAACAGCTGGATAGCATGGCTAGCACTGACAGCTAGCGTTATGCTCAAGTATAGTGGCAGTTGAGGTGCAGGCTCACTCATGCAGGCTGGCTGGGGTAATGTTGGGGTGGATTTGATTCTCTACCTTTTGTTACTGTCTCTGATTGAGATAATATGCACAGAAGTAGGTGTACTTTGGTGCATTGGCAGCAGTTATCCCTAGAGAAAAAGCACAGGTTTTGATAAATCATGAATTTGTTTGGCAGATCTGGTATTTTAAAAATAGAATGCTTTTGAATTTGCTTTCACATGTAAAAATTATACTGAGACAGTTCTTCAATGAAGGATGAACAAACACCCCTGGTGATGGCAGGTGATCTATAGGTACCCTCAGTACAGTTCTAGTGTTGAAATTAGCCTTCTGTTCTTAACGTTTTTACTTAGAAGAAAGTTGGCACCAACCTGTCTGTTACATATAAAGCCTGGGATTTTACAAAAGATTTTTCTAATTGACTGAATAGGACTTTCGTGACATGCTTAGCTATGAACCATTGCCCAGAAACTGATGCAACTGGCAGTCTGAATTTCTGGGCTGGATTCTTATAGAATGGTGATGTCAGCTGTCATCACTTGACTAGCCGAGAATAATCCAAGGCTTGTTTCCAGCACAGGAGAAACCAGGAGGTTATGCTAGTGGAGGGATGAAACAATAGTTCTAATGGCTGGTTGTTGATGATGCCACTGTTTCCTTTGTGTAGAAAAATTCCTGTCTGCAGCAGATCACAAGTTGCAGTCCTGCAAGGACTAGTAGGAGCCAAGGCAGATGACAAACATATTTCTCCAACAAAATTACAGTCAGTTGCTGGCGTGTGCGGTGTCTGTTTTTTCCCCATCTCTCTTCCCTCCTCGTGCTCTCAGACACATCACACACGCTCTGGCAGAGAGGATGCACTGAGATTGTTGGTAGGGACATACGGAAATACAGGATGAAAGCAAGCTTTTGTTGATGTCCCAGTCTTATGTCCTTGGACTTTTGTATGGAGCCAATTTCTGTGGCCTTCAGAAAACTGTAGTTGACCTGACATACTAGGTGCCATCTAACAGAAACTTTTTTTTCTGCTATTCTTTAGACAAATGAAATAATTGGGAAAATTTAAAAGTTTGTTTGAAAAAGAAGGTTGAGTAGTCTCTAAATGGTAAAGATAACACCTGAAGTGCTCTGCAGTTTTCCATCTCTTGGTCAGCTGCTGGGTTTTTACCTTGGGAGCAGTTTGAAGTTCTTCCTGAGTGTTTTGGCTTTTTTTTTTTTTTTTTTTTTTTTTAGCATCTTATGTTATGTTCTGATTAAGCACTTGCTAAGGCATGTGAATGATCATATTCCAGGTTGGAAAAGGTCTGTGTAAAATAGGCAGTTAGCTGTCCTTTACCTTTTTTCTCAAAGTGTTTAAGAACTTGATAATTGAATGTCAAGGATTATTTTTGAGATTTTTTATTAATTCACTCTTAAATTATATGTCAGAATTTTCTGGTTAGGAAGTATTAGTGAGTTGCAAGTTTCACATATATCTTTGGACTGGCCAACTGTGTTGGTTAGGTCTTCAGTAACTCAAAGGTAGATTTGGACTGTGCTTGTTCCTCTGCGTGGATGTGCAGATATAATGTTTGTTCTGCTTCAGGGAAGCTGTTCTGCAAAATGATGCTTAAGTTGACAGAGCTCTGGGTTGGTGCTTCAATGCGTGCAGCTTCATCTGTCTTGTCTGGGTTATTGGAATTCATTTTATATAGCTGTGAAGACCCTTGCTGTTGAGTTTCAGCTAGTGTAAAACATAAAACATCTCAATTGCTTGTGACAACACATTGTTTGGGACTTTGTCTGAATATGTTTCAGTTCAGGGTAAGGGAGGGAAGAAGAGCCCTAGAAGGCTGGGTAATAATCGAGGACGACTCCTCCACACTTGGCAGTGGTCCATTCCAACAAATCAGGAATATGTTTGACAGGCAAAAATGCTAGGGTGCCTGCATAGAAGAACAAGGAGACCCCTGGCCAAACTTGAACACAAAAAGGTTGGATAACTTGGGAGGAATAGTTTTTGTTCAATATTCAGATTATTTCAGTGTATTTTTTCTTTAGGTTCGGATTGCGTTACAGTTAGATGACGGCTCCCGTTTACAAGACACCTTCCTCTGTCAGCAGACTTTGTGGGAACTTCTCAACTGTTTTGCAAAGATCAGGTGAGCAATGCAGTGAGAAAATACTTGCTTGGATGGACTCTGCATGACAGTAGTTACTTGTTGTTGAGGTGATCCAGATAAATCCTGCAGATTTATAGGACTTGCATTTACTTTACTGTTTTTTCCTTCCATTCTCCATGCTCTTTCAGGTTTGACCGTCCATAGTTTTGTTACTATTTTTCAGTCCTGGAGAATCAAAGGTTCAGGGCATAAACTGGTAAAAAACTATTACTGAGAGGGTTGAGATGGTAGCCTAGATTATCTTGATCATCAGTACTGTGCTGTGGTTCCACTTGGTGGAGGGGGTTCTTTCTTAAGGGAGTTGCTTTTGCTTTTGAGGCTTGTTGTTGTGCAGGTTCTTTAAGGAAATCTTGAGCTCTCAACGGGCTAATGTGGAATCTTCAAAAGACTGGTTAGGTACTACTTAAATGGATGGATTTCTGGTCCTGCAGTTGTTGAATATATACATGGGTTTTTACTTCAGTCTAGTTTACATTCAGTGCTTTCTTTTAAGTTTTGACTTAAAATACTGTATTGTTTTGAAATGTCATGTTAGTTTCTCCAAAGACAGTTCCTTTATTTTTGTTGCAGCTTGGAAGTTGAAGCCTGTAAGGTGTGACAGCCATTCTGTTCTGAACAGAATTTCCAATTTCTTTTTTTTTTTTGTAGTTGGCTTTACCTTTCTCTTGGTAATTTTTTTTTCCAAAATCTGTGTTTCTAGCTTGTTCTTTCTCTTAACGTTCCTCACCTTCTGCTAGTTGCCTTGCTGGGGTGGGATCTTGTAAGTTGCTAAGTAGTTTGTACCTTCAGGGAGAAGAATGCCTGCTGCAGTCTGGGGACTGGTAGACTTGTGGGGGTGGTAATTATGAATAGCGACAAACAGCCTTTGTGTGGCTTTCTCGCACATTAGTTGGTTTTTTCTTTGGTTTAATTTTTGAGCTTTTTATATAATTTAGCTCCTCTGGAGTGGTTTGATTGGTCAAAGGTTATTGTACTAATAGTTAATGTACATGCCACTCTTTTTAAGATTCTGTCTGCTACAGTGTGCAAAGCATTATGAACTTCAGTTCATAAGACACAGCTGTTCTTTTCTGCCATCTGGAAGCTGAGCTCAGATTTTTGGATGGACTTGGTAAACTTTTGGTCAAGTTTAACAAGCAGCAAAGATTTTGTGTGTGACTTAATCACAAAACAAGCTGGATCTATAGCCATCCATATAGATTTCACGGGCTGTGCTGCTTTTCCGTGTGTATTGACTCAGTTGACTTAACTACTCAGCTAGTTGCTGACTTGCTGACTTGCTTTGACTTCCCAGCTGGAAACCTTTTCCTGGAATGCTCAGCTGCTCTGAGTGCGTGAGGGGAAGTATTCAAAATCCACTGGAATTTCCCCTGGGTTTCCAGCGTCCATCTTGGTTAATTGGGTCTGAAGAAGGTCTGGAAGCTATTGTGAGGCTGCTCCTCCTCTCAGCGTGCGGCAGTCCTTGCACAAGATGTTTACAGGCCCTGTCAGATCACTACATGAAGGAATCTAATCTGCTTGCCGTTCCCCTTCTGAAGAACAGCAGATCAAAGAAATGACAGCGTGTTTGATGTGTGTGCTTGCCTCAGTGAATACATGTAATGGATTAGCAGCAGCTGGAGGAGGAGCCTGCTGGCTTCCAAGAGTTATAAAAAAATAAGTCTCTGGGGGATCTTTTCTTGGAGCCTGTTCTGCAGAGACTGGTTGAGGGCACAAGCATTGTCTGTACCGTTTTAGCACTAGGCCTTGGAGAACTCTAGCTTTACTGTCTCCCACTCTTGCCTGCCTGGCAGTTTCAGCAGCTTTGTAGACTGTTCTGGATGGAAGTGATTGCAGCCTGGATGCTTGAAGATAGTTTTGACAGGGACTATGACTTTGCTACTTTTGTGGTATTGCTCATGAAGGTCACATATTTTCCATACATACTTATAAGAGTCTTCAGTCTGAAGAGTTACTTGAATTGAAGTGGAAAGCAGTTTTGGAGAGGTTAATGAAACTGGGTTATGAAAGTCAAATTGGTTTGCTCTCTTATGGTTCTCTGTGGTGGGGACATCTGCCTCTGTCCTCCCAGATGGCGATCATCCACCTTTCCCGTTAGACAAACCACTTCAAGTTTTTGTTCCGGGAGTTTGTACTGTTTCCTCCATGTCTCAGCAGTCCTTTATCTTTTGTGCATTTTTGTCAAGGATGCCTGTAGGGGTACAGCTGATCCTGACTGGAAGCAAAGTCCATTGAAAATAAGGTAGGGATGTCTGGCTCTCCTGGATTGTCTGGGGAAGTCTGAGCGCATAAAGCCTGCTGTGATGTGTTAAAGATAGTTTCTTAGGTCTTCCTTTGTTCCACTCTTCCAATTAAGAGACAAAATTTTTGTTTGTGTGTGCTAAAGGGGAAGTAGCAAACTTTTCTCCGTAATTCCCTGTTTTGCCAAGCTCTCATCTGATTTCAGTTTTGAGTTTCACTTTGGATGCTGAAGGAGAGACTAGCATGAAGCAGTTGCTGCTGAATTGAATTCTGTCACTGATCAGGCTAATTCTTTAAGGCTTTTTATTTTTCTACTGACAATCTGAGGTTTCCTTGCTAAATGTGTTAGTCTTTTCTTTTACCCCATTAAGAATGCCCTGTTTTAGGGTTTTCCGCATGTTCTTTCTTTTTAAGTTGCATGGTCGTGGATGGATGAGAACTGAGACTTGTGACAGGCAGTGATTGCCTTTGCCCCATCCATCTTCTGTGCTTGATCAAGTGAATATGTAATAAAGATTCTTCTCTACTTGAATGTCTCAGTTGTTTGTCTAGAGGAAGATGGGAAGAGTAGCATTCTGTCAAGAAATGGCATCTGTTTTTTTCCCCTTTCTCTATGCTACGAGTCCTTCACGTCTGTCTTCCTCTGCAGATGGCCTGTCAGCAGTTTGCATCATTGCTTATACGTGTCCACTGACAGGCTTGGATGTGGACTGATCTTCACGTCGTTTACTGCAGCAGTCTTTTCTTTGGCTTTCTTGTGTCCCTGATTTCCAGAATACAAAAGCTTCTGCTGTATCTTCTTTCTCTTTTTTTTTTTTTCTTCTATTTTTCTCTCTTAATCTGTTGGATACTAAGACAGGCAAATTCTCTGTCCTCAGATTATTTGCTTTAGAGCAGAATTCCGTTCTGTTGGTTGGTATGCATGCATGAAAAGAAACTCACCTGTCTCCAAGGAAAGTGCAGTCTAAAGTAATAAGCGATCTAACTTAGATAAGGGATTACAAGTATTAAGTCAAGTTCCAGATCAGGTAATGAGGTACATGGAGAATGATGTGCTCAAATTTTTCTAGTAAGATCTAATATTTTCAGAATTAATTTTTAATTATTTTTCCTTTGTTTTTCAAGGCTGTGTTTAAGGAGCAGTGATTTCATTGGAGCAAATTATTTACGTGCTCTCTAGTACTAACTCAGTGAACTTTGCAATGGTTGTTGATGGAGGAACATGGAGGAGAGTGTTGCTACCTATTTTCACTTCTTACTATTGCTCTGCATTGGTTTTGGGAGGGATAGACTGTTTTACAGATGCTGCACTGTTTTGCTTTTTATTGCAGGGAGTTTATGGAACAGCACAGTGAATTCTCTCCAGTTTGTATTTACATGCGAGATGAGGTAAGTCAGCAGTGTCTTCTTAAGTGTCTCTTCTCCTTCTGTCCCCCCAAAATAAGAAAAACTCTGCTCTGCTTTCCAGCCTGTAAAGTGGTTCTTTTGAACTCCTTTGAGAGAGGAATTAAAAAAATGTTGGTCTTTGCAAAGCATGAAGTGTCTGTATGGAAAAGAGCTCTCTTGGAACATAACCCTGGGCTGTTTAGACCTCTGAGCCCATAAAATGAGCTCAATGACCTATTTGTGTTTTTCTTTCCAACTTCTTTTAAAGCTCCAGTCAAAACAGTGGTTTTGTTTTAATAAATATTTGCTTTTCTCTGTGTTTTGATCTTTTTCTATTAATGTTTTGTTTAATATTTTGTATGTGTGTATTTCCCTCGCTGTCCCCTCCCCTTCCCACTGGCCTCTGTGGACAGATCATCTTTATTCTGGAACAGGTCATTACACACTCAGACCTTTCAGCTCTGACATGTTGCCTGTGATTTTACTTCTGTAATAAAAACAATGCTTTGCTGAGGTCAGATCTGATTTGTATGTATGTATGGGATGGAAATATATGGGTATCATCTTTTCTTAAGGTCATTTAATAAGCAGTGAATTTGGTAAAGCAGCATTGGTGAAAACATAGGTCTAATTTCCAACTGCAGAAAGAGTGTGTTTTGAGCTGGTTTTGGTGCTGTGTGGTGTTTGTTTTGATACAGGCTTCTTTCATGAAAGAGAACCTTCAATTCTGTCCCAGGCAGACAGTTGCCATAATGGTTTTCCTCTGTTACAGATATCAGGAAAAGATGCCTTAGAGAAAACAACGCTGAAGTCTCTTGGCCTGACAAGGGGCAGTGCCATCATCAGGTTAGAAAGAACAAAGTTCAGATTTTTCTACTCTGGTGCTGAATTTGTTTTATTTCAAACACTGGGGGGGAAAAAAATCACAAAAAAGTTCAAAAGGACAAACATTGCGGCACTCAGTAATTATTGCATTTGCCTGTTTATCTGAAACTGCTGCCCAGATGTGCTTCCCACAGCTGCAGATGCTGACACCAACCAGTCATGTGCAGATTAAAGGGGCTTGTTTGCTTCTTTATTTATTTATTTTTTTCCTGTGAGTGAAACAAGACAGTTCAAAGTTAAAAGTTTCTCTGAGAGGACAATCGTCTACCCCTTCAAACTCCCAATCATTGCAGTGCCTCCTGCTGTCAGTTTGGGAGGGTGAGGTGGGGGACAATGAGCCTTTATGTGATCTGGCCAGTTCTGTGCAATACTTGCAGAGGCAAGAGTGATTAGAAGCTGTGCTTTACAACTGACTGCTGTTTCTTTCCTGGAAGACAATTTTCTTCCTGTGGAGTGCATAGTTCCTGTTCTGGCTTTTTGCACAAACCCCTGACACCCCCACTCCTATCTTCAGAGCAATGGGAACTTGTTCTTTTTGAGTGTCTGGAAGAAGCAGATCATTAAATTAGGGATATATTTGAATCTAGCTGTCCTTCCTATGTCACAGTCACGTTGAGAATGGGGAGATCAGTACTGTTGTGATAAGTGAGTTTGTTTTAATTCTTTTTGGTGTCTTTAAGAGTTGTCATGAAGAAATGCAGTTCATCTGGTCAGGAGGAACCTGTGGGTGCCACGGTGCAGTGCAATGAGCTGACAGTGAGGTCAGGCTTTACTGAAGGAGCAGTGGATGTGCCCCTACCTCAAGAAAACTCATTCCCAAAGGACTTAGACCACAGGGATGTGGCTATGTCTTTAAACAGCTGCACAGACAAGCAAGGCTTGATAAGAGAATCTCATGCCAACTTGGAGGAGCCTTGCTCAGAGCCCAAGCCTACCCCTTTTGTCCCTTTTTCTGGAGATGGACAGCGTCTGGTGGACTCCTCTGTAGCTGCACCATCTCTTGGGTTAGATATGCCGTCTTCGAAGCTGCCAACAACTTCTTCTAGCCCTGGAGGCCCTTCTAAGCCAAAGAAGTCTAAGAATAGCCAAGAACTGCAGAAGGAGCAAGGACAGGTAAGGGAAAATTTTCTTGCAATAAGAGCTTTTTTTAATCCTGCCTTGCCCAAGGCTGAGTTCCCATGACAGAAAAGATCTCTCTGTATTCAAGACATTTTCCCCATAATACAGGGCTGGGTGCTTTGGTTTCATACAATTCTGCTGAGACTAATGAAGTACTGAATTTTGCATGATTGTCCTTCAGCATGGCTGGATGTGTCTTGCAAAATGAGGGATGAGTGGCATTAAATTAATAACCTACTCCACATTATTTTGCATGGGCAATTCCACACCCTGGTTTCTCTCTGATCAGTGCTTTCCCTTGCCCCTTCACTGCACACATCACCACCAGGGCAGGCTTTAGTGCTCAGAGATCCCCTTCATTGTTTCACACTCTTTAGTATGTCCTAAAGTTGCAGTTCTGTTTTGGTCTCTGATTCTGGTCCAGTCATGGGATGAAAGAGTGGAAAGCCATATGTAGAAATAATGGGTGCCTGATGAGGTTCAAAGGGAGCCCTATTCAGGAGGAGTTTAGCAAGGCTGTGTATATGCTCTCACATTGATGTAGAAGTTCTTGTAGAGACTTGGTTGATGTCTTTGTGTCCATTCTTGATGATTTTCCGAATTGTTTAGGAGCAGAATTCAGACCTTGGAAGGACTCTGGAGCAGTTACAACTGTAGTAGAAAGAGCCAGTGGTGAATATTTATTAGAAACATGTTTGGGTTCATCTAATCAGTATTATTTAACCTTTTGAAACAAACCCTGAGCACTGACAGCTGCAGTAGGATGGGTGATTTGTCTAGGTTGTGATTCAACCACACCCTCACTTACAAGGGATTGGGAAAGTAGTGCAATTGTGTCTGAAAAGGAAGGAAGAAGTGTGAGGGTTCGGTGGTTTACTTCACCAGTGCTGTTGTCTGCACTTCGAGTACTAGCTGGAGAGATAAAACTCATTTTATCATTGTACTAGCCACAGCTAAATGTGAAGTTGTGCAGTTGGGCACAGAGCTGAGCATCAGTGGCCAAAGAACTCCCATGATCTGGCATCTCTCACAGAATTGCAGTCCAGTTCAAACCACTTACAGGCATTCCTGGAGCCAGCCTCCCTCCTCATTTGAAAGCAGCTCTGGAAGCAGCTGCAGATTCTGTTGGGGGGTTCAGCCCTCCTGTTAAACAGCATGTGACTTTGAGTGCTGCTTTCAAGCCCTTTGATCTCTGGTGCTTTTGCTGCTGATTGATTGCATTTTGTTCCCTCCTCCATTCCTGCCATCTTCCACTCTCCTTGCTCTCAGCAACAGCAGAGCAGGACTAGCCACATGGCATCTGCTTTTTGTCCCTTTTCAGTCCTGAGGAAAAAACCCAAAACAAAACAAATTATTTTTAAACATCAAAGGTCCATTTTTGTAAAAGAATCTTCCCATTAATGCTTTGCCTGTGTGTGGTTTTTGAATCTGAAGAGAGAGGCTGGATAAAATCTGTGCCGGCGTCCCTTCATTTCTTGGGCTAAAGATGGTTTACAGACAGCTGCATGCTGACTTTGATGTCAGAACATTAATTATTAGAAGGTAACTTTACACCAGATTCCCCATGAGATTAGAGCTCCCTGAGGTGGTGGGGAGTAAGTGGGTCTCCAGGGAGAGCTTGCTGCTGTGGAAAGGACAATAGCCACTATTTTACTTAAACAGAAATAGAAGTTTTCCTCAGCTTATCTACTTACTGTGGTCTGGGGTGGTGACCACAGAGTAAGTTGCATTCTCCTGACGCCTGGCTTTACCCTGTAGGTTGCCTTATGGACATTGCCATGTTAGGTGGCTTCAGCCTACTAGTGAGAAGTGCCTGATGTCTCAGCTTTTGTAGTGGAGGTAGACACTTGAAAGATGAAGGTGACAAACCATAGTGCAGTATTTCTGGCTCCTGGATGGTATCACTGTTGAAGTATGGCATCAAAATGCACAGGTTACTTTCCTCTGGAGTTATGAAATGGGATGTAGAAACTGCTGTGTGGTGGCCATTCGTCACTGCAGGAGATGGGTGCCTTTTGTCACAGCTGCAGAAAATAGTGGATGTGTAGTAGACTGGGAGGTGAGTTGCTGTACCTGGTAGTCTCCTTTTTTGTGAATTGCCCTGGGAAGGTAGTTTTTCTCTGTGTGGGGCAGTGCAAGCATCCTGCAGAGAATTAACATCTTGGCTGGATGTAAGCTGGAGGTCAAGAAGAGAGTGTTCATGCTTGGGAAACAGTGGGGTTTGTATCCCAGCAGGTAGGTAGTTTTGGTAGCAGGGGAAGGGCTCTAGGGAGGAGGTTCCAGACTGCCCATTTGCAGTACCTTATTGGCAATGGAAGAAGATGTCTGGAAAGTGACACTTGAACAACAGTCGTGAAACATGGTGGTCTGGAGCAGGGAATACTCAGCAAGGAAGAGGGGTGAGCTGGGATATTTGTCTGCTTTCTTCTGTCTTGTGATTAGCTTATGTCTTGGCTGAGGTCTTTGTTAAGTTTAGGATTTGCTAATGCAGACATTGGAATTCTCTCCATTGTATCCCAGCACCCTTTTCAACATGCCATACGATATGCCTGTTCAGTCTTTTGTTTTTCTGGAAGGAAATGTTTTCAGTAGGTGTGTGTTTAGAATGACATGAAACTTAAGCCCGTCTGAGGAGATTGAAGTATACCTGATGACTGGGGAGGCCTGATTCACTCTCCTCTGACACGGATCTGACCTTATCAGACCAGCTATGGGTGGCAGTAAGGACCATTGTGCATATGGCCCTTTCCAACAGAATGACTGTGGACACCCAGGATTGCTCCTGCAGCCCTGGGCATTCCTCCCCCTGTGCCCTGGGAGAGCTGCAATCAGGCTCCTTCACCCTCTAGTTAGAGCTGACCCTGCTCAACTTTCTAAAAGTAGCCAAGGGTCCCACCCACACAACCTCACTCTTTTAATTTCTCAAATTACCCTTTAGTGCCCACAAGCAGAGTGAACATTGCCTTGTAATTTGTGTTGTCGCTTCTGACAATTTAGGGAGACTCCTGTTCCCCAGGGGCCTGTGCCTGCAGGAAGGGAGCAAGGGAGGGAGGACATTTGGGTGCTAATAAGGATTGGGAAGATTGTTTGAGAGAATAAGGAGAAAAGAAATGGGCACTGGATTTGTTCATAGAGCCTAAAGCTGTGTTAGGCTGGCGTGATCCGCAGCTTCCCATGCTGGGGTGGAGGCTGCCTGTGCCCTGCTCTGCAGGTGAGTGGGGCAGCAGGGCTGTTGGGGGTTTGCTGCCTATCTTCAGCAGCTGGCGTGTAGGTAAAGTTGCTAATAAATGTATTATGTACCTTTTTTAAAGCTAATGCATATGGTGAACTGCTTCCCTCACATCTGTCTGCTTAGCCTGCAACAAAGGCTGATTTCAGTGCTAAGTACTTGCACAGTGCAAAACAAAAGAGCTTACGCTGTCTGGGGAAGCTTTCTGCACACCAGAAGCCAGGTTAAAAATTCAGAACATGTGCAATGAGACTCTGCAGTGCCTCAGTTCAGAGAACTAAACAGGTGAAAAACTGCCCTACCAAAATAAAGGATTGCTCTCTGGAGTAAGAAGGAGTGGAGTGAGCTCTGGTTGGGAACTAGTGCCACTGGTTCTCTAGCAAGAGGGTATGAAGTGAATGGAAGATGCAATGTGAGCCAGGAGTACGTGGCAGATGAAAAACCTAAAAGGGCAGTTTAAAGTCTGCAGCAGGAAGAATAGCACTGGTATAAGTTGTGTGCAGCCTGTAAAACTGTAAAGCAGTGATTACATAGCATGGGAGGGTTGGAGTAGAGCAAAGAGAGGCAGGTTATGATTTTGGGGTAGAAGTACTGACAGCCTCTGTACCGTTATTCTGATTTAGTGACATGAATTCCACACTAGTCATTGTCTTTTAGTTAGCACATACTGTCCTTTTACTTTTTTCAGGAACCTTATAGAGTAAGCAAAGGAATGCATTTAAGACTAACCAAAACTCTTTTTATTCTGTAGCTTGTAGAACGACAGCCACTTGTATGCCACCTAGATCTACTGGAACCCCTTCCTACTGGCCCAGAGGAGCTTCCCGATGAGTTTTTTGAGGTCACAGTGGATGATGTACGGAAACGTTTGGCACAGCTGCAGAGTGAGAGGCAAGTTCCCTTTCTGCTGGGACTGAGATTGCTCCACATCCTTTTGTTGAGCAGAGTGACACTACCCATCTACAGCTGGCTGTGATATCTGGGTGAAGCTGTAGATAAGTTACTGGATGTGAAATGAATGAGTCAGTGTTCAGCACTGGAAATCTCTTGCCCTTTATGCCATTGGAATTCAAGGATTCTATCATATTTCTGTGACAGACCTATGTTTTTGTGTGAAATGGTTGAGCATTTGTGCATGGGATGATAGTTTCACATGAATGTTGAAGATGTCACCATGGAGTGCCTGTGATGCCTGTGTGGTGATAAGTTTATCTGAGAACCTCAACTTCATTAGGGATGGGCCCTCCCTAAGAAGGGATTAAGAGAAAGATTGCTTCCTGTGTTTTGCATTTCAGGGAGTTATTCAAAGCCACTTAACACCCCACCTCTTCTTTTTTTCTTTCCATCTCCCTTCTTCTGAAAGAGAAGCCTCTGCCTTTGTAATTAGATGTGTTCTTATTTACTAGAGGCCCAAAGCAGTGGTGAGCTTCTGCAATGTGTTTTGATCTGACTTCACATTAGCAATTAGGAATTAAATAGAGGGGATTTGTAACTTCTGATGGACAAATAAATATACCTATACAATAAACCAGCTTCATAAGAGTAACTCCCACTGATTTCAGCAATGCTGTAACGTTTTCAGCTAGTAAAGAAACACTTTGTATTTTAAGTAACAGAATTAACTTTTTATTAGACATCATCAGAAAAGACCAACTTTTAGACTGTATCCAAATGGTAATAAAGAAAGAATAAACTTGGACACAAATCAACCATGGGAATGTTTATAACACAAATCAACCATGGGAATGTTTATAACACACACTAAGAGGGAAGGAGTATAGCAAGCTGGACTAACTATGCACCTCACTGTTCAAGTAGCTTGCCATCAGAGCAATGAAATCAGGAATTTCAGTTCTGAACTAAAAACTCAGGTTAAGATAAACCAGCCTTCCTATCACAACAGTGTTTTGCTGACTATGTTTCTTAAAGAAATTAATTTCATTAATATATTTAGTTTCAAGTGGATCATAATTCCTTTAAACATTAAAAGTCTTCTCAGAGACTGTGGGACAGTCTGCTGTATACTGTAGCCAAGTCTGAGCTGAACTTTTTATTTAGAGCTGATTTTTTTCCCCCACAGGCTGCTGAAATCTGCATAAGTTCACAGACTGGTCTGAAAATTGCTGTGCCACGTGTGGGCCTGGGATATTTAGTGGTACAAATATAGGATCTTTTGGCTGGGGGTTACTAGAATACATCCCCCTCAGAAAATACCTGATTTTCAATTTTGCTGATGCTTGTAATCCCTTTTCCCTCACAGACAGGGATAAAAATAAAGGCAAGTTACACATTAAACTGATACCAGTTGGCTTCTGATTGCAGCTCCTGAATATTACCAAAAACTAGCTGTTTACAATGCAGTATGAATGCATATTAGATGAATTAGAATTTAATTCTGACTTCCTGAAGAGCTGAGAGTTGGTATGAATTATCAGTTGGTATGCAGATTCACAGATTTGAGTTGGCACTTTCAGAATACTTTGGAATCTGATGTACCAGGTGACAGTTCTGGTTGGTGGAGTAAGCCTATAGTCGTTCGATTCAGCAGTTGTTCCTTGATGATTCTTAAAAATAGAGAGATGTCCTTCAGAATGTACAGGTGTAAGAAAGTAGCTTGGAAATAGTTGTGCAGAATTATATGACCAAATGTTTTGCTAAAATCTAGATTAGTGAACTGGTCATTCAGTATTAAGTGCAAGCAAGGAAAAGGGACTAACACTGAACATGGGATCTGCTGGGTCTAAGCTTATCTCTTCACTTACAGGAAAATATGTAATTGCTTTCTTGAATTGATTGTTTCATCTTAAATAAAGGTAGAATACTAGTTCCTTTTAAAACACCAATTCTCGAATGATTTGAAACTTCTCATTTTTGTTTTGTTTCCCTGTTAGTAATTAATACTCATTAATTTCTTTTGCCATCATTGTTTTTCAGCTTCGGTAGATGTTCCTCCTGTGAGTAATCAGGTGCACCTTTAACCTGTCTTTTATCAGATGAATAAGTCCATCTCTTCTTGAATAGTCTAAGCAAACATTTCCCTACTCAGTATCTTTTCTAGCATCTGTTGTAGTGAACTTCTTTTTTTTTAAAAAACTTCATGAGAAAAGTAGTTTTATACAGTATTGTTGCTGGTGCTCAGTAGTTCCATGTATGAGATTTTGTGATAGGAACTGAAGGAGGTGGGGAAAATGCTGTGAGGGATACATGGAGCAGGTGAGCAGTCCTCATCAGCCTCTCTTGGACCTTTTGCTTTCTTAATAAAACAAAATACATCTTAGAACTACAGAAGTGACAGCTTGTCTTCTTCCCATGTATTTAGGAAACGCCTAGAAGAAGTTCCACTGATGACAAAGTCTTTGAGGGAGGCTCAGCTGAAGGAGAAGTTAGAGCGTTATCCAAAGGTAGCTTTTGTTCTCTTTCCAGTCCCTTTGACCAGTGCAGATTTTGGAGGTTGAGTAACTTTGAGACTCAGTTATCAATAGGATCTCGAGCTACTTAAAGTTAGAATTCTCAAATTCCTGTCCCTGTTAATTGTTTGTGGGTCTTGTGTAACAGCTGTACCATGTCAAATCAACTGGCCTGTTATGGTTTTGCTGAGTGACAGGCAGTAGAACTCCTTTATTTAGTTCCAGATGTTTCAAACCTCTGCAGTTGTGCACATATCAGTCTGTATGACTGAGCTTTCCTATCAGACTCTTATGCTTTGGTAGTATCTCATTACAAGTTAAATTTTGAGATGTTACAGTTTGAAGATACCTTAGTCTGTAAATATGATCCTAATGCAGTTTTTGTCTTTATTGTTTCACTGCAAAATAATAAGAGATTAAGTTCTCAAGGTAAGAGCTTTTGGACCAATGCTGGAATAGAATGGTATGGTGGGAGGATATCTGCTGATACAGTCAGATGCAACAGAACAGTTATGAACAACTGACCTTATGTGCTTTGCCTCTGACTCAGGTGGTGTTGAGAGTTCATTTTCCAGATCGTCATGTTCTGCAGGGATTCTTCCATCCTAGTGAAACTGGTAAGAACTATCTGCACTTCAATTGGTGGAGCTGCAGCTCACCTCTCCCATTTTTTTCAGTTGCATGACAAAAGAGAATGGCTCTGAACCCATCTTTCTGCTGTCCAGGGAAGTGATTGTGCTCTGAAAAAGTAGCAGTACCTTAAGGTACACTGTCCTTACAAGTCCCCTGAACTGGATGAGAAAAAGGTCTGGGGTAGATAACTTAGTTAAGGGGAATTTATTTTTAGGACTGCTTGATGGAGACTGGCAGGCTACTTGATGGCAAAACACATGTGCTTAGGAATCTGTCCCGCCTGATATCCCATTGCTTGTGTCCAGATGGTACGTTACTGACATGAGTTTGGGCACTTCCTCTATTTTGAAACTTAAAAAATTCTGGGGATAAAACACCACTGCCACCACCCCCAGGCCCCAACAAAACTGAAAATCCAGAAAGAAGTTGTACCTGCTGTAATAAGAATAACAGGGGATGAACCTTGCTGCCTCTCTGAGTTTACAAAAGGCTTTCAGACCGTACACCAAGTAGCTCTTGCTGTTGTTATTTGAGATTATTCTCAGCTGGCAGTAATGGTTACCCACACAAATTTTTATATACTTTTGTTTGGAACAAGCACTAATTTCTAGTTACCAGAGTCTCACCTGGCTGGTCGCTGAAAATCTTGCAGCTGTTACTGGATTAGCTAGGAACTGGCATCTGTAGAGTTTTCTAGGGGACCAGCATGTCAAAGTGGGGTTTTTTTCTTTATTGGTTGATTGGTTGGTTTGGTGTTTTGTTTGTTTGTGTTTGTTGGTGTGTAGGTTTTTTGTTTGGTTGGTTTGTTTTGGTTTTTTTTTCCTCCAAGACACTTGTAACAGTAACTGTTCTTTTGGGGAAAAGGCAATCTACAGCCATTGTAGAGGGCAGTTCTGGTACAGGTTAGCGTTTTCGCCTAGCATCTGGAGAAACAAATGTAATTCAGTGGATCTTTCTCTGCTTTTTCCACAGTTGGCATTTTGAGAGACTTTGTGAGAAGCCACCTTGCAGATGCAGACTTGCCATTTTACTTGTGTGAGTGTGCTGTTGGTAATATTTGGCCTTACTTTACAAAGCCTATTCCTAGCTATGCATATGGGATCTTGTGATGCCATGAGGTGTGACTGGGGAGAAATTCCTTCCCTAAATAGAGCCTTGGAGTGGGAAGGAGGCATAACCTGCTCACCTAACCACATTGTGCTTCTGTGAGAGCAGTGTGAATCTCTCCTTAAAGAACAGTAATCCCTCCCATAGTTGCTGTATTTATAGTTTTGATTGCTGGGTGGTCCTGTTTTGTAACTTGTTTTTTAACTTCAGTTATTGCACCTCCCAGAGTCATCTTGAACGATGAAAGTTTGACGCTCTTTGAGGTAAGGACTCCTCTGTGCCTGTCATTCCCTGATTCGTTGTTCCCCTTCACCTTGCCATATGCTTCAGTTTCTCTGAAAAGGACCTGTATAATGTTGTGGTCTCTGCAGGCTTCTGTCTAGCCAAGATTAATGGAACCAGGTGTTTTGGAGCACAAGCTTTTCACCAGAAGAGGTCCACCTTGTGCAACAATATGCACTGGCATACTGTGGCAGAGCTGGGGGGTCACATTGTTGAGTACATGAGCTCAGTGTCTTACAACTGTGTTTAACCATGGAATGTCATTGCAAGAGCTGAGCTCACGCACATTTGCTTTGTCTGCAGTTGGACTAGTACAGCTGGAGAAACTACACCGGTTTTGGATGGGTGACTGTTTTCCAATTTTACAACAGGAGCCAGAGGCCATAGTAGACAAAAATCTGACCTTTTTGGTACTCACTGAGTGAGAATTTATTTTAAGCCAGCTTGTACATTGAGGATTATGTACTCTCTGTGGGTAACTCTCCTCAGAGACTGAAATTAAGTTTAATTTTATAAATCTAGATTCTTGGAGGGTTTTTTTGCAAATAAAGTGGTCTTGAAGTCTCTGGCCAGAGACTCAGGATGTGTAAATCACACACATGTTAAGAGACATCCGGTGAGTTTGCCCCAAACTCTCCGTGTTTAAAATATGCTGTCATTCTGGGAGAGGGTTAGTGAAAGGGACCTTTCAGGCAGCATGGTGAAAGGTAGGGATTAGCATGCCTCTGAAGTTGCTTGTAATGGAGCTTTCCAAATTCCACAATTTCCTGACCAGTCTGTGTAGAAGAGGTACACACGGAGCTGCTTTTAGATTACTGAATGTTAAGGGAAGCAAAGCATTGATGTCCATGTTCACAGTGGAGTCTCCTTCCCAATACCTTGTTAAGAATTCTTTGCTGAAATCTGAAGTTTTGAGAGTGGTTTTGTAGATGTTGGAGTTCCTTGTCACTACGCTGGTGACCGGTTTACCTTCCCAGGAGGTCCTGAGCACCCCTGGGGGATTGCAGCCCTGTAAGGTGCTGTGGTTCAGCAGTGCCGTGCAGGAGCTCCTGGCCTTCATCCAGCTTCACAGCCCCAGGGTTACTCTGTTCCTGTCCTCCTTCCTGCCTCTGCGGGCCACGGGCCCCGTTCCCACGCAGAAGCGGCACGGCCGTGTCTTCCCAGAAGCAGCAATAGGACAGTATGTGGTGGTACGACATAATATCCTTGTGGGTGGGGAGAACAATTATTTTTCTCTTCAAAGCCATTTGTTATGTTTTAACTAATAATGAAAATACCAGTGGAAAGCCTTTGTGCCTTTGAGCCAGGAGTCTGCCATTAGGGCATGAAGGCAGTTCTCTCTGCTTCCTCTGACTTGTGCCACCTCACACACATCTGCCACCCAAAACGCCATTTCAAGGCACATGTGGTAACCATGATGGGAAATGAAAGGACAAATCTTGTCTTCAGATTTCTGAGAAGTCCCATGAAGAGGAAAACATTCAGTGGAAGAGCAGATAATAAAAAATGTTCTGCACTTGTTATCAGTTCTGGGGCAAGGGAAGCAGCTGTAGAGCTGTGACCAGTACAGACTGGTGCAACATGGCACATGCACACTACTCTGCCTTTTTTTGTTGTACTATCCTGCCATATCTGAGCACATTCCCCACCTCGAGTTCCTCTGCACACATTTCTGACATGCTTTTGGGAAATCTTTTTTCAGCATTCTGAAGTATGGTCTGTCTGCAGCTCTCAAGAACACCAGTCTGCATGAAATGGGTGTTTTTCTATCTTCTTCTAAGATTTGGCTGGCATGTGTTCCCAGGCTTCCTGTCTCAACCTTTGTACTTGTGTCCCTACGGAATACACTTTACTTTCAGTGTCTCTGTAGGAAGCGGTGTTCTTCCCCACCCTGTATGCCACGTTTTCCTCTAGAATCTCATAGACTTCAAATTTTGGCACTATTTATTTTTTTCCTTAAGATAATCTGTTTTTTTGTTGTTCTGTTAAATACATTGTAGATACTGAAAGCTCAAAATCTGCTTCAGTAATGAACCTTTTGACTATTCTCTCTACTTTGTTGCTGCTTTGAATTCAAGGTACTTCCCTTTCTGACACCGATTTCTTCCATTGTTTTCTGTCAGTTGGAAATCACTGTCTACTCATATGCCTGTCCTGGCCACCTTGAAATATGCTGTTACCATTCTCTTTCTCCTGTTTAGTTAGTTTTAAAATCCTTTGCATACCATACTTGTTCCACAAAGAGCAGGAAAGGAGGCTTCTCTGGCTTTTCCATAAATGTGAATGTGGCACCCTCTTCGCTGGGCTATATCTGCTTCCTGCCATCCAAACTCTGATGCTGTCTGATTCTGTTGTTAGCTTCAGTCTATCTTATAAATAAAGTTCAAAATCCTTTGCTTACATCTGTTTACCCCTCTCTCCTTCCAGTACTGTTCTTTTATTTTCTCTTTTTCAGCATATGTCTAATGTTTCTCTGGATGTCTTTTGAAATATAACTCATTCAGTGAAACACCATAGAAGTAATTATGTCTCCTTGTCATTGAATAGAAGACTTATGGCAGGAATTTCGTTGAATTTGCTGTGTTAAAGCTTTTGTTCTTTACCTGGCACTATTACTTGTGCTTGTTACAACTGAGAATTTGCCACACATGTGACATTTTTTTGTAGAATTCATTCCTCTCAGCAGCTTCCTGAAACATAAAACTCTGTTAAATTAATGCTCTGTCAAGACTACAAGGTGTCTTACAGCCCAGTCTTTCAGACTCTAAGAAATCACAACTTGATAAAGAACCTAGTTACTTTTGGTGTCAGGCATCTTCAGTTTTTAGTGGCTCTCCTGAGAGTGATGAGTTTGTGTCACATGGCAAATGTGCAAAGCCTTGGCGTTTGGATAAAACTGATTGTTCAAGATGTGGTATTCAAAAGCTGAAAATTTTCCTGCAAATTGACAGTTTTAAGGAATGATTTTTCTGATTTCCTCTCTGTCAATACACAAAAATGACATCCAGTGAAGATAAAGGGTGGCAAATCCAAAGCTGATTTAAGAATATTTTTCAAGAATACTTCTTTTCATGCAACATGTAATCACAGTGTATTCTAATTAGACTGTACTTAGGAAGTGCTTGTGTTCAGAATTTGGGCATAATTAAGCAACAGTGGATTTTTAAAGCATATTCTAAGTATGTAGGCATTACAATTATTTGCAAAACTTAGGAAGCAAGTAAATCTTATGCTTGAAGTATTTTTAGGGATTGTAATAAGACATTATGAAGAGATTATTTACATTACTTAACAGCTGCATGACTTGGCAGTTTCTTCTGAGCCAGTTGGCTCAGTGTAGGTAAGTGTAGCAATACATGCTCAAGGAAAAATAATTTGAAGTTCATGTGCATCTCATTGAGCTCTTGAGTTGATTGTTACTGCTCTGGAGCAAAGTCTTAAAACAGACTAAAAAGATTCCAAGTATAAACAACTTGTTCTTGACGTGGAATGTCCTCTACAGTGCAAATGATGGTGCGATGCATGCAGGTAATGCAGACTGTTATGTGAAACAGTAAGGGCACTGGAAACTTCTATCTAGGTATTCTGTAGAAGCATTCTTTTTTTGCATACTAATCTTTATTATTTCTCAAGACATTTCTGCTGAAAACCTTAAGGTGGGTATATAAACTTTGTGCAATTTACAGCTGTAGTGTAGCTTGGTCCCATATCTCATCTGGTGCAGAAGCCTCTGAAGGTTGGAAATGTGTATGTAGCTCTATGTATCTGACTTTCTACATATTTTTTTACCATGCAGGCTTAGTGTGACATTTCAAAATGCCACTGTTTTCCAAAGCTGATCTCCAGAATTAGGAAAATCTGTTCAGTTCATCATAGCTGACTTAAGTTGATGGTGAAAGGAGCAGGACAGAACATTTCTGTAAGCAAGGTTTTTTTCTTTTTTAAAAAATATGTTTTTCTAATCCAAGTATATTCAGAGAGGCTTTAGCCTTGACTGCAGAGCCCTAGGACATCTGAAATGAGTGCGTGATATGACTCAAATGCACTCCCCTAATGAGGTGAGCAGAGTAGAGATTTAGCAATAAGGGAAGATGTGTCACTGGACTGGCAGGAAAAACAGGAGGGAAATTGATTTGTTTGAGGAGCAAAGAAATTGGTGTATAGTCAGGGTGAGGTGGGAGAAGGCTGCAAGGGGCTGAGGCAACTTAGAAGGATAAAATGGGATGAAGAGAGGAAGCAGAAAGAAACGTGTGCCTGGGTGGGGTTGGGTTCCACTTTCTATTCAGAGTTTTACATTTCGGGGCAGAGGCTTCTGTGCTGCCAGGAGTGTGTCCTTTGGGGAGGGTGCGTGTTAAAGCTTTGAGGTTGTTAGATGCAGCTGGCTGTTAAATGACCATTATGTAAAATGGTTTTGCAGATTGGAAGAGCCATGTTTAATGCCACTGGCCATGTAGCCTGTGTCACTTGCCTTGGGCCCTTCAAGCCTTTCAGGTCATAGTCTATTGTGACAGGAATGATTCTGTGTGTTCATAAACATTTTATTTGGATGAAGCATCAAACAGGAAAAAAACAAATCCTGCTGAGAACTTCTCATACCATTCTGGTTACCCGTACTGCCTGTCAGAGGCCACAGTGCTCTGACTTACTGGGATGGTGCCTTGCCCCAGTTTAGGTTGTCTGATTCTGGATGAGGCTTTATTACCTGTAACTGATGTAAATCCTTTTTTGTCTTTGACTTCCACCTTGAGTCAGTGCAGGCCCTGGGCTGTAACATCTCCTGCTTGGGTAGGCTGTCCCTGCTGCTGTGGGTCTGAGTGCTTGGCAGGGGCTGAAGAGGACTTTCTTCTCTGGAAAGAAATGGGTGTGGAAGTGGCTCTGGCTTTCGTGTCCTTGACAACTGTTGTTGTTGGATGCCCTTTTTATAGACGGCTGTTACTAATCAGGCTGCTCAGTGCTGTCAGTAGAAGTGATGCTGGTCCAGACCAGAAGCAAGAGAGGTGATACTGCTGGTGTAGGGCCAGGTGGGGCAGCACAGGGGACAGGACTTGCTCACCACTTCTCTCTTGCTCTCTAGTGTTGCCTTCCAGGTGGTGAAATCTTCAATCTGAGAAGCAGTTTGTGTGGGACAGTGTCCATGCTGGAGGGCTGCAGAGCAGGCTGTGGTGCCTGATCTTTCACTGGATGGGATTAGGCTCTGTATGAGTGGGTTAGGTGGAGACTTTGTCCCTTTCAGGCATCATGTGGCCTGTGGAAGGGAAACCTTTCATAATTTAATCAGGGCTGCCCTTCTATTCCCATTATCTGGAAGGAAAGAGATGAAAAGACAGAGCTGCTCTGTAAAGAGACACATGGTTAAGATATTCTGTAAAATATGTGGCTTTTGGGCTGGGGAAAGAGGAACTTGGCTGTTATGGTAGAGGGTAGAGTTGCCTCTTCCATGTCATGACTGGGAGTTGGTTGTTTGGGACTGTCCATTGTCACATGTGAACCATGGAGTTGCATCCAGCATTCTCAGGTTTTAGGTTAGTAACAGGCTGTCCCCTACTCTAGATTGTCTGGGTGCTGTCTAGAAGAAAAAGTGAATGGTGTCTGAGGCAGTAGTGCAAGCACATTTGAGTATTCAGATGCTCATAAATGACTGAAATTTGCTGAAGACAGTAACAGGAGTCGCTGCAGATGGTAGAGTGCCATATTATCAACACTTATGCTCTCTTTCCGCCTTCTCACTCCATTCAAGCCGGTAAGATTGGAACTACATTCATTAAGTCTGTCAGTTACAATGAAGGGAGGACCTTCATGCAAGCAAAACTGAGAAAAAAGACAAATGTTAACTTGTTTGCCAAGATACTTGGGCTGAAAGAACTGTCTGAAGTGAGTTCTCCCCAAATATGTGTGTATTTACAGTATAGCGAGCACACAGATTGGCAGCAACATGAGAATTTTTTGAACTCATAAAGACTTCAAGGCATTACTTTGACTTTTTTTTTTGGTTATTGCTGTTTTTGCTGGCTGCCTTGTCCTCATGTCCCTTGAAGTGTTTATAATGTTCTCTCCAGAAGTGATCAGCTGCAGGCTTCCCTGGTGTAGCACTTAGTTTTGGGTTTCTTATAGCTCTAGTTGCTTGTTTATGTTTTTCTAGGCTTTTCAGAGTTGCTTCTTAGATTTTTCTTTTGCCAGAAACAGGTACTATCTGGGGTGCATTAGAGGAAAAAAATCACTGGTTGCTGAGTTAATACTAGGAAAGAGCAGAAGGTAAGAACACCAGCCACTGGAAAAGTCAAGGCAGGAAAGAGGGCAGGAGGCCATAATCTGTCTTCAGAGGAGCTGAAGGAATCCACAGGCTTCTACATAAATATTTAGATCTTCTAATCAGATCTTCAAGTGCGTCCAGTGTTTCCTCTGGCACATACCATGGGGCAGAAATCCAGAGGAGCTGTTTGTTCTTTACTTGCCTTTGGTTCTCTTTCCATATCCTATTTATTAATGCCAGTTTGGGCAATACATCTGGCATACTTGTTCAGTGAAACTGACTACGAATTAAGCCTTCTCTGCTTTTGGCAAGAGCCTGCATGTAATTTCAGAAAAAATTACTTCATCACAGTCAGTCCATTGGAGGTATTTCCAGTGCCAGGCCTTGTGGTTATTCTGCTCACTAGCAAAGAAAATTGCAATTAATAGTGAAATCCACTCAGCACATTCACCTTCCTATGTGAATCAGCCTTTTTCCGTTGCAGATTTTCTCATCTGGCTGGATTTCAGTAACAGTCATGCCTCCTGTTTGCCTCACAGGGTCTGTTGGTGATGCTTACAGGGGCTGTCCATGCTTGCCTCTTATGCTGCCTTTGAGGTGGGGGCTTTCTTGTGGGGCTGAGTTCAGAGTGGAAATTCTTCCCAGAGTGTTCTGTCTCTTTTGGGGGCTGGATCTTTCTGATCTTGGCTCAAAGGCTCAGTGAATCTCTTTATACTGGATTCCTTCTCCAGTAGTCTTCTCTGAATAGTGCTTTCAAATCTTATCTGTGCCTTAAAAATTTTAGAGGTCCCCTGCTCTGGCTGGATCAGACCTCCTCGTATAGGCTGCAAAATATCCTTCTTCTTTGGCAATTGCAGTCCACATTGAGCATCTTTGTTCTCTGGTTGTAAACACGACCCACTTAATCACTTCGCCCCTTTCGCCATGACTGTACTGTTTGTTTCTGTTTCAGCAATGCTTTGCAGTCTTGCTGGAGGAGCTTTTGATCCACCGGCTTTCTGGTTGAATTTTCCAAGAGCGAGTTTGTGTTTGGGGTGTGTGTACTATGCAGTATTTCATGTTGGTAGCTTGGGTTTCTCTTTCCATGCATGTGTTCCTTTGAAGTGCTTATTTTCTTATTCATCTTTTAACATCAAACTAACAGCAGACCTGTGGCACTCTAATCTTTTCAGATCATGTAACGGAAAGAATTCTTCTGGCAGCTGCACGTTCCCCTTAGAAAGCAGTCTCTGCCTGCTCTGAAAGCATCACTCTGTTGGGGAGCAGAATAACTGCATGGTAATAACGTACATATTTTACAATTCTCTGTTCTAGGTTTTTTTGAATGTGAGTGTCTGGAGATACCTAGAGAAGGAGGAAGTATTGAGACCTTATTTGGATAGGGTTCTCTGTGAAGTCTTTTATGTTTACTTTGACAAATACTAAACAAATTACTAAAGCATGCAGAAAACAAAGCAGAAATGTTCCTTTTGTGTCTTGCAGATGGATTTGCAGGGGAATGTTGTTCTAGTGTAGATATTTTTATCATGGAATGCAAGATGTAGCAGTCCCAGTGCACCACTCTGCAGCCAGGATGCCCTCCTGTCATAAACCACACTGGCCACTATGGTGGCTGGGTAACTGCACTCTGCTTCCTGAAATACAGCTTGGAGTTACTCAGCTACATAGTTTCAGACTAAATGTGGCTGAGTAGCAGGCTGGTCTGCAGATTTCAGAAATGGAAAGTGTTCATTTTTGCTGCTGCAACTATAAGTAAATGATGAAGCCATGTAGTTTAGAGCTTTTTAAAATCTGAGGAGCTGGTCGCTTGGAATGGTACTCCTTCACCGGGGGGGTATGGCAAGCAGGACATTGGATTCCTTCACTTCTTGCCTTATCAGTGACTTTCTGATACCTTCAGAAGAAAGCAGTTCTGTGATAAAGGTTTTGGATGGCACTCTTGGCACTTACATACTTAATTCTCATTTCTGCTACTGCAGTCCTGTGTGACATTGAATAAGTTATTTAAACACTGTACCTCTTAGTTTTTCATCTGTACAAAACAATAACAAATCAAAGACATACTTTCTCACATTTTAATTTTACGTGTTGCTCCTCATTACATACATACAATTTCACAATGGGACACAATTTTCAATTTGTTTTCTAGGTGCTATTACAATTATAATAATATAACTGTATCTGGTAAATATGCCTTGCACAGTGTGATTTAAACATTATAATTTGATAGATTAATAGCATCTGTTTTCCCAATCAGAATGGCATTGTATCTTTTACTGGAAGTCAAAACAGCAAGGAAGAGAAACGCTGTATATTTGAATACAGCAAGTAGCTGTTAGCTCATTCATATCATAGTAATATTTCACATATAACTGAATGGATTTTAAAAAAATATTTATTTCCAACAGCCTGTGATTCTTTTGGTCAATCTGGCAGGCTCGGTGAGACTCTTAAGAGGTTTCTAGATCTGTTTTGATTCATAGATATTCTTTAAAGAATCCTGTGCAGTGAGAGTAAGAACTGCAGAGTTTTTCTAAAGACATTTCTATATGCATAAGAACAGCTGCAAATGGAGAAATATCAGCTGACTTGAGAGAATAGTTTTCAGGTAATGGTCTGCCCAGTATTAGATTCTTGCATTCTTAGTAGTGTTGGAGAATACTAAAGGCTCCAGCTTGCGTTTGTGTGTTTTCCTGGACTGCAGCTGCTAAGCCTTCTCATCTTTATGCCAAGACATTCCTTAGCTAGTGGGTTCATTCCACTGGCTTTGTTTTGTTATGTAGTTTTTGCTTGTTTGTTTGTTTGTGTTTTTGTTTTGTTTTTAATGTGAAATTGGTACTGATTTGAATACTTCTGTGTTAGAAAAAAAATCTCAGCATTATGTCCTGCCAGTGGCTGGCTGTAGATTTCTTGGGGTGATCAGCAAGATAGGCTGCATTCTGTACTGAACCCTCAATAAATGCTGAGATTGGGGTGGTACCTGAGAATTCTTCACAAAGGGTTATATAAACGAGGCAGTAATCTATTTGAATTGAAGAAGAAGAATTTACTGGATGTGAATTTGGCAAGAGGGGAGACACTGTGTTGGCTTATCCCTTGGAAGGGATTCAGATACAGGGAAATGGGCCATGGGAAGCTATTCTGTATACTTGTGAGCTGCTGTTCAGTTTCTTTAGGTTTCTTTCAGTTAAAAGATTTTGAACCGAAACACTGACTGATGTTTTGCCAGCAGTGGGAAATAGTTGTGAAGGTGGATTCTGCAACTTAGAACTATGGTTATTTGTCAGCCTGTGAGTAAATAGTGTAGAGGTTTATACTGAGGAGTATTCTGTCTGTGTTTGTGTGGCTGAGTGTCTGTCTAGCTCTTGGTCTGTGTTTCTCACTCTCTTTTTCTCTTTGTGCCTTATGCAGGCCCTGCCATGAATTTTCTCTGACCCCTTGGGGCCATTCCCAAATGAAGCTTTGATGTGTGTGCCCAGAGCTTGATTGACAAGGAAGTTTTGGTGGCGGCAGCAGGGAAGCGGAGAGAAAAGGGCAGGGCTTTGAACTAAAGGTCTTTGAGTTCTGAGATGCTGTGCTTACTTATCTCCTTCAGAATGTTAATTATTTACCAAGATAATTGGTCGCGAGGGTAAAAAAAGAGAGGGGAGATTATTAAAAAATTCCAACACTAACACGCTACAAAAACCTCATTTTCCAACTTGCAGCTGGCATGAAAAGGATGTTGTGTGTAAAAGGGCTTGAGTATATGTGTATTGGGTGGGCCCTTTTTCAGGCACCCATTTCCTAAATAGAGGGATCCCTTCAGACGAATGCAGCGGAAACATCAAAGCTCTTACAAGAATTTTCTCTGGGGTTTCTAAACCGTGTCTGGTACTTTTTAATTAAAAAAGTTTATGGAGAACTGTTGTGACTAGATCAGACAACCTTAGGCCCTGCTTACTGAAGAATGAAATGTTAAAAGACTTAATAAATAACAATTTCTGCAAAAATGTCAGTTCAAGGATGTGAACGTACCTAGCTTCTTCAGCAGGAGCCAAGACATGGAGTAGACTGCTAAATGTCTCCTGCCTTGGTCTGATGTGATGGGGGCCACACAGTTTGTGAGTGCCTCCTGCAGCCTTTGTATTAATGTAAAAATATTTGTGGTACCACCTAATAATTTGGAGCTTGTAGTTAAGAAGACAGGTAAAGCTGTTTAATTTTGCCTCCAGTTAGTACAGTTTTATTAGTCTCTGTATTAGGTTGCCATCCCCAGACTCCTTTGTGGAGATAGGGGCACCTTTGAGTTCTGGTAATTGCTGTGCTGGGTTGGGTCCAAGGACCATCATTCCAGTATCCTGACTGTGCTGGTGGTGGCAACAGAAGTTCAAGAAAACTCAAGAGCAGGCAGCCTACCCTGCAGAATGGCAAAGCATGCACTAATAATAAAAAGAGGGGTAGTTGCTTGCTTTTTATTTATTTATTGGATGAAGATGAGAAATTGTGTTAACTCTTTTGCCAGGGAAAATATAAATTATCAACATTTCCTGTGCAGTTTCTGGCTATGGCAGTACTTACCTCTTTTCCACTATTATAATTTGTTTCTTTAACTGTCTCTTAGTTCAAGGCCTTCTGAAAGTTTAAAGTAATAATTTCAGCTAGTTTTTCTCTATATGGTATTATACGACATGTTAATTCTGGCAATTTCTTAATCTTTGTAAGTGGTGGTCCAACCAGTTACTTTAGGGAATTCTCTTATCTGAATTTATTATTGTAACTTTTTGTTGTTTTAATCCTTAAATTGTATTTTAGCTCTCCAGATTTCCTTCCCTACACCCATTCTGCTGCTTCTTTCCATATTATTGACCTCAGAAGCATTAGCTACCAAACCTGAAAGATCTTTATTATTTTTTTAAATTATTGGTAAGTTGCAACATTTGCTAGTTTGCTGTAATGCTTTCTTCCCTGGTTGCTTTTTTTTAGACAAGATCACAGTCTCAAGAAATGTACATACCTTAACTTTCATTTGATTAAGTGCTTCATGACCTATATGTGGGGGTTTTTTAAGGTGTGCCACACAATGTAATAAAAGCAGACTTTAAATGAATTATGATTTGGCTGACTGACATCTCAAGTAATAGTCAGAGAGGAACTGCTGAAGAACATAGTCTGCATACATCAGTGGTTAGCTGGAATTAGTTCTTACCACGCTCTGTTCCTTATTTTTATCTGGTAGATAGGTTAAAACAAAATAATCATTGATAGCATTTGTGGCTGAAATAAAGGTTTATTTTAAGACTGAAAAACACAAACATGAAAAAGGCAGTCCTACAGTTATCTAGGTCACATAATGAGCTAAATGGATGAAAAGAATGTTTGAATATGGCAATTATTCTAACAAGTAGGAATGAGGATTTTGGGCTGTTTTTGTGAAAGGATAAACTGCTTCCTGGAAGGCTATTGAAATTAGGCAAATTCCAAGTAGAGGCAGGGTAGAAATGTAGTATAATAATGTAGAATAGATTTCTGAGGGCGTAGCTGGGTTTTCTTCCCTTACTATCAACCCTCTTGGGTCTCGGCAGTTTCTTGATCATACTCAGGTTATCTTCTCAGCAGTGGAGAACTGGGTGAAATATAATAGTCTGGGATATGGGAACAGAGGACGACAAGTGGCTGGTGATCAGCACAGCGAGCACTTGCTGTACAGATCTTATCATCCGCTGTGTAGTAGAATAGATCATAGTATTTTGCTTTCTGTCTTACTGCAAGTGCCCTGTGCTCTACACAAGTTTAGCCTTTTCTGAATTACAGATGGCTCACTGACCTCAGCTTGAACTGTGAATTTGTTCGTAGCTGTCTAACCTGACTTTAATGTTCACAGTGACCTGTGAAAGTATCTACAATCGGTGATCCCTTCTTTTCCTCTTTTGCTGCAGGCTAAGCTATTTCCAACTGCTGTCATTCATTTTGGGTCTGAGAAGAGCAGGGGTGAGTGAATTTTCTCTCTTCTTCAGCTGACTGTATAGTTCCTATAGAAGACCCAGAAGAATTACATCCTTTTGTTGAGAGTTCTGACAAAAGACAGTGCAGTGTCCTTGAGGCTTCTGGTAAATGTGTCCACTCTGAATAGCTGAAGCTCTCCAGAGCTAGCTTGGTTAGCTAGTTTGAGCACGAAGGTAAACAGTCCCTTTCTTTGACATTTATTAGGCTATAGAGTAGGGATTGTCTGCTACAGGGACTGGAATGATAAAAGAATTACTCTGTAGAAGGAAATTCCATTGTTAAAAATGGCTAAGAGTTATGTGATTCTGTGGTAAATGATGTCGCCATGGTACCAAACAAGTGTTTGGGTTTTGTTTTTAAATAGATTGTTACCTGAAATTGGAATTACTGAACTCTTTGGTTTCCCCTGCTGCATCTGATTTATCAGCAGCCAGGTATGTTGGGACTGAGTAGAGCTGTGAATGGGTAAGTATTTCAGGGATGGGAGTCATAAAATGAGGCCATTTTACTACAAAGAAACGTGGTCTGAAGATCCTTGTACTTCATTTTCTCCTGAAACAGTCTTACTATCATACTTAATAGCACTCTGAGTCCATCTTTGCAAAGTAATTTAGTAATATATAATTTAGTAATTACTTTGCAAAGTAATTAAGTAAATTCTAGGGCTTCTATTGTGAAAAAGAAGAGCTTTTTCAATCTGACTTTAAAGTTTAAAGGTGGTGGTGGTATAAGCGGCTGTTAAGAAAAAAATGAACTTAATTCTACTTGCTTATTTTCCTCAGATGTTTGTCCAGATCATTAGTTCATTCTGCTTCTTCAGAGTCAACAATTCCATTCCTATCAGAACCAGACACGGGAAGTCACAAGAAGACTGCTGAGAAACCAGAACCAGCAAGTGTGCAGGAAGCACCACAGGTGCTGAGAAGGACTCCTGGGAAAATGCCCAAATGGCTGAAGCTGCCAGGTACAGTGACATCAGACAGCTCTTCTTGTTCTGAACTCCCCAGAAGGGCAGGCTCCTCAGTGCAAAATGTGTGGGATGTTGACAGTATTCTTGAAGATGTCAGCTTAAGGCTTGCAGGACATTTGGTTCAGTGCTTATCAATCACAAATCAGTTTGTGAATTAAACCCAAGCCCTCGCTGGGGAAGTATCTGAATGCAGGCTCTGGGCATTGTTGAGCCTGACATCTAATCCATATGCTTGCAGCATTCTTAACTATCTTCTGGACCTTATGTGCTGAGTTCTCAACTATTCTTGTGTAGTTCAAGCACCAATAGGCATGATATTCTACATTTCAGGAGCTCATGTCATCTGTTAAATGTCTGTTATTTCTCCTTTGCTAGTGTAGTCTGTTTTAGTACTTGCCTTTCTCTTGATTTTTTTGTTGGTCTCTGTTTTTAATCTTCACTGCAGTAGTGGTTTTCCATAATTAAGATTGCAACCAAGTTTCCATTATGAATTTTTTCTCAATTTATCCTGATCATAAAACTGCAACCTTTTTTTTTGTCTCAGAACCAATAGCTTATGTGTGGTTTTACATGAGCATTTATACACAACATGAAGTAGCTAAAAGAAGGATTACTAAATTAAATAATTGGCAATATTCAGGTTTTGATGCAGTGACAAAGAGGAGGAGAGAAGACTGACAAAAGGAAACAAAAAACATTCAACCCCCTTAACTGCAATAAAAGTAGGAGAAATTATATGAAATTCCCTAGCTAATAATGCCAGATGTTAACTTTCTGAATGAGAATTCTAGTATTTGACTCTGGAACATGCTGTGGGGCAATCAGCCTCAGCAACCGTGGTGTGAGGTGATTGCTGCAAACCGTGTGTCCGTGCATCTCCCTGCTGTGGCTGATCTGTTTCAGTCTTGTACTGGGACTCTGATGCAGATCATGTGGGAAAGAGCATCTTTACTGTTTCCTGTTCCCAGGGTGCTCAAAGCCTTGCACTGAAGAGTAGAAGTAAAGAGTATCTGGGTGCAATACTAAATAACATCTCATTTGCCTATGAAGGTTACCTGTTAACACCTGGTATGATAGTTTGATAACAGGCTTTAACATGCACGTTAATACTATATAGGATGAAATTTCTGGCTCTGAGAGTTATGATATATTCACCATTCAATATTTCTAAGCAGTGCTCTTATGTTTATTTTGTAGGTGGGAAGAGATGAAACTGCTGTGGATCAGTGAGCAGTCAGCTGTGACCTTTTCCTGATGAACTTGCTCAAAATGTTCAAATGTAAGAAATTGTTGGTGGCTCTGGAGAGTATGAACATTAGCTATAGATAGAAAATTGCTGTTTCAGATGCTAATTTCACCTTTTGGGTGAGTGGAAGTCCTGTTTGTGGTCTTCATGACTGCAGAAGCAAGGTTAGATGTTAAATTTAAGATTTCTTGCATGCAAATAATATGAACAGTTACGGGGGAAGTAATTCCCATATACTTTCTGTGAAGGACTTTGTTTCTGTCTGTATTTTTAAAACCAAATTTTCTCAGTTCTAACTTAAGGGATAATTTTAGTCTAGCTGTCTGAATTCAGGCAGCAAGATACAATCCCATATTTACCTATAGTTAACAAGACTTCTCCCTGCTTCTTGCTGGCTGGCATTAATGCTACTGGTAATTTTGGGCATAGATGGCTGGAGAGTGAGTGAAGAGGAAGAACTTAGGTCACTTAAAATATTTCAGATAGGCTTTTTCTGTAAACCTGTTGGTCTATAGCACTTGTTTTGTTTTCAGTTGCCAGGATCTTGTTAACAAAGAACACAGGTATCCGTTAATGGAATGCACGTGGAGTTTGTTTTTGCCCCAAGCTCTGTGTTTTATTTTCGTTGCATATAATCGACATCAGTAATTAAAGTTACAGTGGGGAAGAAAACATCCTGTAAGAGAGGCTTCTCATGTGACCTTTGATCTGTGGACTTCTATGGTCCAAGTGTTTCCACAGAGCAGCTGTTCTCTGCAGTGCAGTGAGTGTTCAGAGGAAAGCAGAAGTCCAGACCTTTGCCTCCTGCAGATGGTACACAGGGATGGGTATTTTTGGTTAGAAATTGCACTTCTGAAGATGAGCTCTGTAGTCCCACAGTAGCCATGGTGCTGTATTTTATTTGAAGTCTTGTCCATGGATCAGTGATTCATGTTGGACAGTAGGGGTTCCATATTATGGTAATAATATGTTTTCCATTTTCCCTGTATAGACAATTGTTCCTGAACTATGTGTGCATCTGCACAATTTGTAGATGTAATAAAGCAGTGTGGCCATAGGAGGCCTTTTATCCATCTCTTCGATAATGTTTCTTCCCCCAGTATTCTTTGGTTATCTGTCAATTCACAGTAACCTGCTCCCTTTTCAATGGGCCTGTCATGCCTCTTTTTTTTTTCCCTTTCTTTTTTTTTTCCTTTTTTTTCTTTTTTTTTTTCCCTTTTTTTTTTTTTTTTCCTTTCTTTCCTTTTTTTTTTTTTTCTTTTTTTTTTCTCTCCCCAACAAAGCAAAAGGGAGCTTTTTACCATCTGAATGAACTTCAAAGTGGCTAGAAAGGGCACCCAGGGTTTCCTGGCACTTCTCATTGTCTCCCAGCCTGGCCAACATTTCCCTTCAGGTCTAATTACTTCCAAATGCTCCCAAATACTTTGAAGAAACTAAGAGGGAGGGGGAGGCATGAAAGAAAGGTGGAAGAGGAAAAAGGAGACTCAGAGTTGAGGGAGCAGAATGCCTTAGCAAAAATGTTGATTGATTTCTTATATGAGACCCAAACATAAACAGGGAATGTGTGCAGCTGCTGGCAGTGGGGAACGCAAGGGCACTATGTGCAGCTGCTGCTCTAAATCCTTGCTGTGGAAAGCCAGCCCTTTCTAGCACTTGACAGGCTATAAAATACATACTACAGCAAAACAAAAAATACTAAAATACTGTTTATTGCTTCTGTGGATTGAGTGAGGGCTGAGCCTACACTCCGTACGACTGTCTGTATCTTGGTTCAGGTGCTATATCAAGGTTATTCATGTCACAGGAGTCAGAGGTAGACTGTAGGTAGAGGTGCTTTGCTGAATTTATGCAGGATATGTCAGGGGTAACTAATAGCCATAGGTAATGATGGCTGATGATAAATTTGTGCTGGTATTATTGATTCACAAGGTTAGAATAAACAGAAGCTGTCTAGTTGGTAGGAAGTTGTGGTGTGCCTTCAGATGTGCTAGTCTTACTCTTTGAAGAGCACAGGTAGTATCAGAGAGGACTGATTTGCTTAGCTATTTTGATTGCACCAGCTAACCATCACCTGCAAGTATGAGATGCAGGAAAACAGAGGGAAGTTTTAGGGGCACAAGTAAAACCATTTTTCTGGGCAGTTTAATGGTGTAAGTATGGGGATGAGAAAGAGGAGGCTTCCTATGTGAAGAGGGACAAAATGCCCTGATATATAAAACTGCAGGCTCTTCACTAAGGTAGTTATGTGGATTCCTACCCTGCCACAGAACTATACCTGGAGATACCTGATGAGCTGGATTTGTTTCAGTATCACTTCTGCTATAGTAGCTGAATTCATCCCTGGGGGTTTTGAGCATTCGGAGGTAGCATTACTTGAATTTTTTTGCTGTTGCATTCTTTACCATATGGTTGTGGGGCTGAAGGCTGAGCTAGGTCAGTTCCTTCATGGGTTGTTTTGTACAGCTGTACAGTTGTCTGCAGTGCAGAGGGACAGGATGGGACACTGCTTCAGCTGGTACTATCATCAGAAAGAATGTTTATTCAATTGTGGTTTTAGCTGAAGTTTTTAAGTGGTTGGTGTCCAAGTGGTGACTTTGATAGCTCTTGGCTGAAAGACTGCAGTGACCTACTGAGCCTTTGCCTGCTGCAGCTGTCACAGGGAAAAAAATGGCTATTACTAATCATAAATACTACAGCCAGCCTGCAACAGAGAGCATGCAGTCCCTAAGACATGCTGGTGTCAGCTGCTTTTCATGCAGCCAGCTATGTATTTCCCAACAAAGCCAGTTCAGTTGGGTGGGTTCTGCCTACATGTGTAAGGTTTCTTATTTCACAGCTTCCTCCCCAGCCCCCCTGCTGGCTGCGGGGGCCAGGCTGTCCCATGATGTGGGATTCTCACACATGCTGTTTGTTATTCTGTCCTTTTTCCTTTCCTCCTACAAAGATTTAGGGTGGGTTAGGGGGAAACTTTGCAAGTCTTTGAAGCAACTTGACTTTCAGTGATTAATTGCAGTAAAGAGCCTACACAAGGGAGGGAGACTCTGTTTTAATTTATTAATGTTTCTTTGTGAGAACAAATTTATAGCAGAGGGGAAGCAGTTTCCGAGGAGACTATCAAATGGTTAAAAGGATCCAAGCAGTCTTTGATGCCACAGCCCTAGAGAAATACTGGAATGAGTGAGGAACAGACACTGTTTATTTATAAAATAAAGATCAGTTACCTGCTTTTCGCAAGAGCCTGTGACTGAGCTCCTGTTAACAACCTATTCATTTAGACAGGCTTGGAACTGGACTGCATGTTTCTGCCACAGCAGCCTGCTGAGGTGATGAGAGACTGAAGTCTGGACATTATTTCCAGCCATTAAGTCTTTCCATGCATCTCTGAGGCAGCACCTGTTTCTCACATTAGCCGAGAAAGTGACAGCATCTCACCATGCTCTGAAGTACCAGCCACTGTTAAAGGAGTTTAAGGCAGCAAGATGGAAATGAGTTATACGGCTGACCAAAACAAGTGTGTGGCAGCCTCTGTCTAAAACTAGCATCTGGCAGCACAGCTGTCCAGGGCTTTGTTGTGCTTAGTAAAGGAGAGAGGAAACAAGCAAAATGGCAGGGAAGAAAAAGTTGAGACTGTTCTTCCTAGAGCTGGACTCTGATGACAGGCCAGATGTTCACTGTCAGGTCAGGGTGTTCTGCTGTGCTTCGTGACACTTCTAGAAGTCTAGAAGCTGTAAGGAGAGCAGCAAGCCCATAAGCACGTCTGCTGGGTCCTTAAGCATCTCCCGAAAGGAAGAAAATTAAGTGCTTCAACCCCATCCCCGGTCTGGTACGCACCAGCTGCGGCAGCACTTTCTCCAGGTGTTCTATGTCCACCTGCTCCAGGTCCTCAGCCTGAGCTTGCCGCGCTGCCCGCGCCGCTGCTTCTGTGGAACGAGCGTAAGGAAAGGGGTGTTACAGGGGCTCGGAGACGAACCCAGGGGTCGGGGCGGGGATGCGCGGTCCCGCGGGAGAAGGAGACCGCGGGTCCCGTGAGAGGCCATTCATCGGCCCCGGGCCGGGTCTGCGAGGAGATGGAGTGGGCTGGGGGCGGGCGGCTGCTGAGGGAGGAGTAGGGAGTGAGTGCCTAGGCAGAGGGTTCTCGCGGGCCGGTAACGGGCCCCATCATAGTTCAGGCTGGCCCCGGGTGAGCGCGCTAACCTCGGACGAAGACGTTCAGCATCTCCGCCATCAGCGCCTGCGCGTCGCCGTTAACTGCAACGACAAAGAGGTCAGAGGAGGTGGGGGCCCTCCCCGGCCGAACCCGCTAGCCGCCCACCCCGTACCTCGGGTCCTGCGGTCCCGGAAGTACAGCCGAAGCAGCCGGTCCACAGTCTCCTGCGGGGAGAGGAGAGCGGCTGAGCGGGACGCGGCGGGACTGTCCCGTCCCGTCCCGCCCCGTCCCGCCGTACCTTCCTGAAACCGGCGGCGCGCTCGTCCCGCTCCTCCATGTCTCCACCGGTCCCGCCCCGGAAGCTCGGGAGTGGGCGGTCGTTCGGAGCCGCCATGGCGGAGCTCGGCAGGGCTTACGTGCGGCTGTGCGCGGCCCCGCAGGAGCTGGTGCTGCGGCGGCTGCGGGAGCTGGGCGGGCCAGCGGGCCGCGCCCGCCTGGACCTGGCGGCACAGAGCCTCTCGCTGGAGACCTGCGGCGCCCTGGGCCGGCTGCTGCCCGGGGCTGTGCCCGTGGCCGAGCTGGCGCTGGGCGACTGCGGCCTGAGCGAGGAAGGTGGGCGCGGGGCCCCGGGGCCGCCGGTGCGGGGCAGAGGAGCTCGCCTGGCCCGTGACTGGCTCAGGAGTCCCTAGGCTGGCAGAGGCGTTTTCCCCACCTCTTGAGGGGAACGTGTGAAGCTGTCGGCCTTGAATAGTCGGGGTCGGCTGCTGGCGCAGGGTGTTCAGATGGTGGTCTGCCAGTCTAGTTACTGGATGATTACGCCTGGCGAGCATTGACTGGGGACTCTAGTAGGGAATGAGGCTCTATACGCATGACCAGGGGGTAGGTAAACTAGCAAGCACCTTGTCTGTGCGGCCCATCAGGATGTGGGCTGTTTTCAAAGCTGCATTAACAAGGCACACAGGGTGACATTCCATTCCCTACCCAGGCACGTCTTTTCTATGTAGAAAAATCTGTCCTGAGTGTCCAGACTTGCTCTTCCCAGCAGTGGTGGCTGTTTACAAAGTCGTATGTGTTATCAAAAGCAGGTCTTCTGAGCTGGCTGTTTGAAAGAACGCTTCCAGCTCAGGCAGAGGGTTAAACACATGTATGAAACAAACGACTGTCTTTTTGTTTTTCACTCAGGTGTAAAACTTCTGTTACATGGCCTTTGCTCCAACACTACGGTCAAATGTTTAGATTTGAAGGTGAGTCTGTTTGAATAAAATTAAGACAAAGAGGTGGATAAGGAAATAAGACTGTAACCTTCATGAGAGTTAGAAGTAGACAGTCCTGGTGCAGGTTTTTTCTAAAAGGTGTGAACCTTTTTAAAGTTGTTGTTGCTAAGTGACAGTCTTTTCCTCTAGCATCATGTCACAACTTTCTGAGGTTTCTTTGCAGCTCATCTTTGGTTTTATTGAGTTACTCTGTTTTGGTAGGAAGTTGTTGCTGAATATCTATTGTCAGTTGCTGTTTGACCATTGTTTAACCAGCTTGCCAGTGTCTTTCAGCTAGCCTGGCGGCTTGGAACTGAGCATCCACTTTCAGACATGATGATCACTCTGCTGCTTGAGTGACTTTGCATGTCCCTGGCAGGTAGCCATTTTTTTGAATCTACTGTCCTGTGCTGCAGCACACCTTTCTTTCTCATCTGTGCTGGTGCCAGCTGAGTCCTTTTTAATGGAGTTAAAATGGTTCTGCTTATCTAGAATCAGCATTTGTTGTCCCATTATGGACTGTGCTGATGCTGTGCTATCTGGTGATTTTTATAAAGTCTCAGTTATTGTGCTCACAAGACTATTCACTATGCCTCCTAGGGTCCTGTGTTTTCTGGAAAGCTGACTGTTAAGTGAAGCAAGTGTTCCTCAGAGCACTTTGACAGACTGAAGTTGCATTGCAAGGATGGTGCACTTGGTGTGGTGTTTGGAATAACTGCACTGGGATAGGGTGTAGCCTACTGATACCTGGGACTTTTTTTTTTTTTTCCCCAGGGAAATAACCTGCGAACAATGGGAGCTGAGGCTTTGGGAAAACTTCTTAGGCAGAACAAATCCATCAGGAGGTAAAAAAATTCTTACTGCCTTTATATTCTTGCCAGATGGAGTACCACATTAGAACAGGGTAGTGGGTGGTTTTTGTTGCGACAGGAGAAATGTCAGGAGGTACAATTTCTGGTGAGGGGTGGGACAGATGAAGGAGTTAAAGTTGGCAGTGCCTTTCCTGAGCTGCAGGGCCCTAGCAGTGTCCTGCTCTGTGAAAACCAGTGTGTTATGGCAGTGGAGTGTTCGAATGGGTGCCATGATCCAGCTGTCACTCAAGGTCTTGGAACTGTCTGTTTACTCCATGAACTCAAATCCTTTCTGATTTTCTCCCTAGCCTAATCTTGGAATGGAACAGCCTAGGCATGTGGGAGGAGGGCTTTTCCTTTTTCTGCCAAGGCCTGGGAGCAAACAATGTTCTCCAGCAGCTGGATCTGCGCAATAACCAGATCAACCATCAAGGAGCGGGAGAGCTGGCCATGGCACTGAAACAGAATATCAGTCTTCAGGAGCTGGGTAAGAGTGACTTGTTCTTTACCCACGTCCGTATATCCATGCATGCAAACATATATTTTCAGCTTCATTGCAACCTGCCTTCATCGCTACCAACTGGTCAGTGTCATTCCTGGCTCCTGTCAGTCTGGAGTGCTTTGTGCAGGTAGTAAAGGCCACAGCCCCGTGGCCTTTGGAGAGTGGGAACTGTAATTGGAATCTCTGGAATCAAAGCTGCAGCTGAGAATGGGGTGCTTGGAGCAGAACAGTCCTCAGCAGAGGAGGGAATGGGTTCATCCCCACTTTTATGAGGCTGTTGGCATGCCTCATACCAGACTTTTGAGGTTTCCTTCATACTTGCTTTGTCCTTAGTAAGTGAGACACCACTCACCTGTGTTTGTCCTGAGGCCATCTGGGGCTAATTAGCCATGCTTGCAGATGTAGCAGCATGGTTTCTCTTGAGCCTTTTGTTTTTCAGCAGATGTGTTACTACTATGGTGAAAGTTTGCTTTTCTGTATAGATCTACGTTGGAATAATATTGGGCTTCTGGGCGGCCGAGCTTTGCTGAACTGTCTGCACAGCAACAAGACCCTGAAGAGGCTGGAGCTGGCTGGTAACAATGTTCCCGGTGACATCCTGAAAGCTGTGGGTAAGTATTGCTGGTGGCATAAGAAAGAATCATTAGCTCCTTTCCCATTTCAGCGCTTGAGAGAAATAGGGCACTTGCCTGCTCATCCTGAGTGCTGCCTTTTCCAGCAGTGCTTGCTTTCTGTAGCTTCAGAAACGTATGCATACTATCCTGCTCTCTCTGCATCAGAACGAGCCATGGATCACAATCAAGACCGTCAGACCATCCTGAGCGAGACCCAGAATCGAACATACATACTCAGCAAGGAGGTTTCAAGCCTGAAGGATGAGAAGACCAAGCAGGTCATCAGTCTTGGATGTTGGCTGTTCAAATGGGGCAGCTGGTATCCTGTGCTTTCCCTCAGTGTCCCCTTAAAACACTCAGTGACAGGATTATTGTGCACCTGAACTTAACATGTGTGTCTTCATGGGTGGGCACGCAGCATGGCTTAGTAAATTGTGTCCTTCCTCTGAGCATGGCTGCCCAGGAATCAAATCTATGACAGTATGGGTATGGATACATATTCTGCTGAACGTGTTCACTCTGGATTCTGGAGGAGATTCAGTGATTTTTTTTCAGCCACCAATTGGTTTGATATTTTCCATGTGATGACAGCCTAGAAATATGTCTGTTTTCCGTCTGAGACCTAACTGTGCAGAGTTCCCATAGCTGATAACCTCAGTCATACATGTTAATAAACCTGTCAAACCTCCAGTTTGCTTGCTTTCAGTAGCATGGCCTGACCTGTCTTCAGCTGTCAGTAGAAAGAGGAGAAATATAAATGCTTCAAGCTGATGCAGTTGATTTTCTCACTGTTGTTTGCCTTGTACACAGTTCTTGGATTTGATGGACACGATAGACAAGCAGAGAGAAGAAATAGCCAGGAGTGGAAGGTGGGTTGAATCTCTGCATGCTTTCTGCTCTTCAAAAGAAGAATTAGGCCCTGTCCATTTCTTCTCAAAAATTGCCCTCCTGTTTGTTTTTTTTCCCCCCAAATACAGGATGTCTGCAGCACGAGTCAGCCAGCTGCAGGAAGCATTGGATGAGCAGCACTCTATTATGAATTCACTGAGAGCCAAGTATGAAAGAGGAAAACCTGAGCCTTGTTGCTGTTCCATGCTGTACAGGCAGTGCTGACCAGAGTTGTTAAAAAGGGGGATAAAGTTGTAGAGTGGCTGGCTTACTGTTTCACTTAGTTCTGCAGTAATATCCAGAAATTATCCATTTGCACACAAAGGTGATTAGACTTCAAGCACCGATTAGCCTGGCTTATTCAGTTCTGTCAGAGTAAGCAAATTGCTTCTGTTACCTGGGTATAAAATTCTGTCCCTAATTTTAAAAAGTCTTGCAGTGGTAAAAAATAGCCAGCTTTGTTTTCTTGTGAGAGTGGACAAATCCTGGAGGGGTTCAGGCAGGGGAAACAGTTCATGGAGGACAACACAGGGAAAATGCAACGGAGTACCAGAACACCAGGTTCTGAGAAGTCTCAGGTCTCTCACTGTTTGCAGAGGGTGCAGAGAGAAGCAATGTCCCTTTCCGTGGGGAAAAAATGCCTCATTTAGCTTGCCTGATTTAATCCACTGCCAAATATATATTAACATCCTGTACATGTGGAGTATAGTGTTCACTGGAAGTGTCTTCCTCAGAAAGGACTCTGGAAATGTTTTTCTGTACAGGCTGCAGATGACTGAAGCTGCCCTGACTCTATCGGAGCAGAAGGTGCATGACTTGGGAGAGCTACTAAATGCCACAAAACAGGAACAGATCAGCATCGCTGAGCGCCATTTTATGGAGCTCCAGCAGCAAAAGCAGGTGAGCTGGATACGTCCTAGTTACGTTCTAGGTTATATCTGGTTTGTGTAGATTTGGGGCATGTTTGGTGGGATAAACAAGCACAATTTTTAGTGGGTTAGCCACAGCTGCCGTGACAAAAATCTTTGAGTAAATTAGATAGGTGAGTGCTAGGTGTGGAGAGAAGCCATGGTGTTTGTGGAGTAGGTTGGATTTATTTGTGTGTGGTGTTGGCTGGAGTAGGTTGGCAGTGCAAGAACTAAGGGATTTTGATTGTGTTTGCAGGAAGGTGCTGATCGAGAAGGCAAGCTTTTGTGTGATTTGTCTGCTGCCAGTGAGAAAAATCTGCTTCTAAGAAACCAGGTAGGAATGTAAGTCCAAGGCTGAGAAGGAGGACTTGGGCATTGTTCACTTCTGGTCTGTCCTCTGTTTTGATCCTTACTTTTGCCTCTGGTGATTGTTCTGTACAGTCAAATTTTTCTACTAATAGGAAAAGGAAATCCTTTGTAATGGTAATGTCCTTGTAGGTGGATGAGTTGGAAAAGAAGTGCAAAGTTCAGCAAGGTCAGCTATTCCAGGTAAAACAAGATTTGACCAACACAACAGCAGAGCTGAAGCTGCGGGCTGTGCAGGCTGAGGGTGAGTGGTGGAGCAGAAGCAGCTCATGGACAAAGAGGTTAGGATTACTGCCCATGAATCAACAATGAAAGGCAGCCAAGGAGAAGAGATTGCAACCATTTGTCATAAATACAGCCTGCCTAGCAGGAATGCCATAGTTGCCTGCTTTTAATCCACAGAACGCCTGGAAATGGAGAAGAAAAGATTTAAACAAAGCCTTGAAGATGTGGAATCCCTTCGGGTAAAAGAGGTAAGAAGGGGGTTTCTGCAGCATCCTGAGGTTAGTCTCTCTTCAGTCCTCACAGACTGGCACCACTGGAAATAAGTTTTTGCTGTCAGCTGCCCTTAAACAAATTTAAAAATTAGTGACTTCAGACTCCTGTGGGGTTGATAGGCAGTTTCTACAAGCAAAGCCTAGCTGAAGAGATCATAAGATATTCTATCAGCTAGGAAGATTTGTAGCTTGCAGGAGTATGGACCTTAGTGACTCTTGATTCTACACAAGAGGCTTGGAGGCTTGCCCTTGTGTCAGTCTTGTCATGCATAAAAGTAATTATGAATAAGCAGTCTTGTCAAGCTCATGGGAATATAAAGATGGATATCAAGACACGCATGCTGTATACAACCTGTCCTTTAATGGGGCTCAGCTTGCTAGTTCCTTCTCTGTTATGTTTCAGGGGGATTCTATCTGAGTGTGGACAGGACAAGAGGCTGTGGCCAACTCTCTTTGGAGTGTTTAATGAGGTGTGAAAGCTCTCAAAAATAAAATGGTAGTGGTAGATTTCTCTGAAGATTCTGAAATGTTGTAAGAAAAGGCATAGGCCAGGAAGATTTTAGCTGCATGACAACTAGAAAATTAATCTGTTTTTCTGTATCACTTGAAGATGAGAGCCCAGGCTCTGTATCTTAGCCTGATCTCTGCCTAAAGTTCCTAGTTTCTAGAGGACAGATTCTGTCTATACTACAGTTTCCTAGTGAAGCTCTGAGGGAGGTGAGAGTTCTCCTTTGGTGGTAGGTGGGTCAATTAGAAAATTCTCTTTTCATGCAGAATGTCCATGCTGCTTTGCCTGGATGTAGAAATGGGTTTCTCACACTTGCATAAATGGTTTCTGCTGCTTTGTAGTTGGATCATATGACACAGCACATAGAGGCCAGTGAACGTTCGATGCAGGACAGGATCCAGAGGCTGGAGGCCATCAGGATAGCTCTGGAGGAGGTGAGAACGGATGCTTCAGGTGCATTGCAATGCTTAGGTAGCAGTGGCAGGAGAAAGCTGCTGGGGAGATTCGTGGAGTCTTCCACTGCTGACCTGAATCATTGTCATGTGCTGTAGGAAGGAACAGATCCGGAATGATCTTTTGTGTTTCTGTGGCAGGAGCTGAGCAAAGTCAAAGCAGCTGCAGTCGCTGAGCGAGGCCAGGCAGATGAGGAGTTAATAAAAGTCCGAAATCAGGCACGGTTGGAGGAGGTAAGCACAAGGCCTATCTGTAGACCCTGCCTCTATGAGGTATGGGTTTGGCTGCCTACCGTGTAGTTTTGCCTTCTGGGGTATGGAGGAAGTGAAGACAGCGTTTTTCTACCAAGGACATGCCTGTTCCTCAGCAAATGAGCTGGACTTTGTAGTATCTCTCGAGTATGCAGCATCCATTAAGGGCAAGTTTTTTGCTTGTTCTTCAGTGCCAGTTATCTCAACCAAGGGTTTGCTGTGTTGAGAACAAAAAGGAGACTGTCCCTTCTCAGAAGTGGAATGGGACTAATGCCTTTCTGTCTTTGTGTCTCACAGCAGCAACGACTAGAACACCTAGAAGATAAGCTGCGGCTGATGACTGAGTCACGGGATGAAGCTCAGAACTGCTGCCTTAAGCAGAAGCAAATGGTTGCTGAGGCCCAAGCCAAAGTGAATCAGTTGAGCCTTCATGCTGATGGGACTCAGGAGGCGGCTAGAGGAACTTCAGCAGGTAATTTGGACTGGAGAAAGGATATGGTCACTGCAGGGGCAGTTATTAATGAATTCATGGTTATTCATGAATTTGTCGTTGTGTGTTAGGACCTGAACAGTAAAGAAGAGGAGAAAGTGACAGAGGTGAATAAAGTGAAATTGGAATTACAGAGCAGATTGGACATCTGCAGGGCTGAACGCACAGCACAGGAAGGGTGAGGGAGAAAATTGCATCCTTGGAGAGACAGCTGAAAGGTGATGTATCCTTTCATCTCAGATGGTGATGCCCGGTTACCCTGCAGTGGGCCTGGAGCTGAGCTACACCTACAGGCAGTGACAATGATGCTTCCTGCCTGTGCATCCAAACATGAATTGTAGTCTTCATCCTGATGTATTTGCAGGTATTCTTGTCCTTGTTTTTTAGATACCCAGACTTAGATAACTGTAACAGTTTGTCTCCTACACTGTCTCATACAGTTTCTCTCCTCTGCCCGTTGATTATCCTACTCACATTGCCTTTTGCTGTGCCTATAACATGTTGTTCCTGGTTATTCTAAGGACACTTCAATTTTCTTTGCTAATGCTGTTCTTCTTTCACAGCCGTATCAAGTAATCACCGTGAGGCACTGCTAGACAAAGAAGGTGAAATCTCTATGCTGCTGGAGAAGCTTAGAATGAAAGAGGCTGAAATCTCCAGGGTGAGGGAAGAAGAGGCTCAGCGAGCAAGTTTCCTGCAGAATGCCATCATGGCATATGTGCAGGGCTCCCCCTTGGGCACCCACAGTTACAGGAAATGAGAGCATGGCTTTAAGAATCCAGATATCTGCTCTGAGGAAGAGGGTGAGCAATTCAGGTACAGACTCTTCTTTCTGAGTGGGACAGTTTTGACACAGTTGGGTGACACAAAGGCTTGCCAACACTGAAAATTGTTCTTCAGAAATCTTGCTTCCTACTACATAACGGAGAGCAGGAAACAACCATCCAGGGCAGGGATGGAGGCTTGTGGGTCTGAGTTCATGCTGTGGAGCCCTTCCCCTTGCACTGCAGCCAGCATTTGAAGTAGTTTCTATGTCCTTTTATACAGCACCAGTCTGTTGGCACACCCTGTTGTTACCAGGGGTTGTATGTGCCCTGGGCAGTGCTCATTCTGAAGCATTTATTTTGGATGCCAGTGCTGCTCACAGCTTGATAAAGACAAGCAGCAGCATTACAGTTCTCTAGAGGTGGGAACCATTTACTTTGCTCGAGGAGTCACAGAGCTGTTGGAAAACACCAGTCTTCTTACTTACAATTTTGTACCTAATGCTTACAGATGGAAGCAGCAGTTCTTCTATCCCCTGCCACCTGTGTCTCTGGCTGTGGTGCTGGCAGTAGATACACATTCATTAACGGAAACAGCTATGCAGAGGGGGACTGCTGTGCAGTGGCTGACCATAACCTTGTTGGACAGCGGGCTTGGGCCATGGTTTAAGCCTCTACAACACCATCTGGCGTGCAAAGGGGTGTGTTGGGGTGTCCAGGCATAAGCATCTGTGCTTCCTCACTGAACCGCAGCTCTTGGCTGGAGTTCTGGCCCAAAATGCAACGGAATTTAATTTCAGTATGACAAATGGCAAAACTCCTGGTGGCTTTTCAGGATGCAGGAAGCAGAGTGCTGTTTTCTGGGCCTTAATCCTGGAGAGGAGCAGTGTTTCTGGCTCAGCACTGGGGAGCTGCTGCTCAGAGCAGAACAAGGAGAAGGTGCTTCCTTTTCCTGGCAATACCAAGTCCTCATGTGGTGTAAAGGGATGTGACGGTCTGAATCAGAGAAAGTGGAGACCTCTGTCTGGACAGCACTATTAGAGCCTTTTGTTAGTTTCTCCAGTGAGTTTGTGGTAGGAGAAATTATCTTGTGGTGCATATTTTTAAAAAGGCAACTGGAAAACAGAACTTTCTGTTTGGACACCTTGGTTTGTGTTCATGATTGCCATATTGAGTTTTGCTGGTTTTTTAATAAATGAGCTTTTGCATTTTGCTGTAACTCTGGATGGTGACAAACTGGAAATTTGGCTGATGTGGAGGGAGGGATCTGCTGCTGTGTTATTCTTAAGATCCTCCTAGTTTGTCGTGGAGTTAAAAGGCTGTTGTAGGCAGATAAGCTAAGTATGTCTACAGATTTGGTTCTGAACTATGGTAAAAGCAAAGCAGCTGGGCCCAAATGACCCAGACACAAGGAGGAAAGAGCCGGTGTTGATGGCTGGAGGGGCTGTGGGTGCTGGGCAGCTATGCAGACCAGCAGGTGAAGGAAAGGCAAAGCCTGTTGTTTTGAGACACTGCTACTACACGAGTTCTCTCTGTTCTCTTCTTGCCCGAGTCTTTTGGAGAGGTGGAGGAAGCCAAAAGTCATCTGTATGCAGGATTGGCTGCTGCTCCTGCATCTCTGTCGATGACGGTGAAACCTGCAGCTAACACACAATCAGGTTTTAAGATTTCACCCGTGAGCAGGTGGCCACTGGTGTGGGAGCTGCCGGTCGTGCTCCTCAAAGGGCAGTGCGCTAGTGACGCTCCCCGGAGACCGCCGGGGCAGCGGCGGCTACCGAGGGGCTGCCCAGAGGACGGGAAGGGGCGGAGGGCGATCGGCGGGCCCTCTGCCCTTTCTCGCGGGGGTCGAGGGGGGCCCTGGCTGCAGCCGCGCACGAGGGGCGGGGCCGGGGAACCCCCCCTCCCGCCGCAGGGCCCGGCCCGGCCCCGCTCGGCCCCGCCCGCCCGGGCCGTCCACTGCGGCGGAGTCGCGGCGGCGCCGCCATCGCGGGCAGATGCAGGCGATCAAGTGTGTGGTGGTGGGCGACGGGTGAGTTCGCGGGGCCGCCCCGGCCGCCCCTCGGCCGAGTGCAGCCCCGTTCAAAGCGGGCCTGGGCCCGTCGGGCGGGAGGGAGGGAGGGCCCGGCGCGGCCCCGCCCCGGGCCCGGGAGAGCCGATCCCGGCGGCGGGAGGTGCGGCCAGGGCCGGCCCGGGGCGCCGCGGGGCAGGGCGGGCGGGAGGGCGGTGCCGCAGCCCCTCATCGGGAGCTGGAGGGGACTTACCAGGCCTGTGCTGCGTCCCTGCCCCACCCGTTCTGGGTGGGCGAGTTGGGGCCCAGGGGCGCCCGCCGTCGCCGTCTCCCGGAGGGAGTAGGGACCTCGCTGCAGCGGCCGCCGCCCATAGCCCTGTCCTGCACCTCCCTTCCCTCTTAGTTCCATAAATTTGGGTCTCGGTTTCTTGACATGGTTTCCGTTCCACGACTAGTGGCGTGCTGCCTGGAAAACACACCTCGTCTTGGTTCCAAAATCCACCACCTCATTGTTTCTTGAGGTGGCTTGTATTTCACTATTTTTCATTGTACAAGCATGATACATCGTAAAGGCCTCCCTAAAAAATCTTTGACGTTCACAAGTTTCTCTTATATCTCCTTCTATGTTCTACGGTGAAATACATGGCTGTTCCTGATTACATCGGTGTACCTCCTGTCATTTTCTTGCTCTTTTCTTTTAGGCTTGTTCCTGGTATGCACAATTTGTATGCAAGATGCAGCCATGCAGATAGATCTAGGGTACTTCATAACTGTTTCCTACTTCATCTTGTATATTTTTTCTTCATTATTCCTGTTTTCTGATCACCCACAGCAAGGCACAGCTGATATACAGAGAGATAAATGTGAGGCTGGTCTTTGTCAGGGATTGGTCTTTCTACCTTCCCACACATGCCACCCGCTCAGATACGCACCTTAGAGTGAGGCCTTTCAGGTTCTGTAGCCTGCAGGTGCTAAAGAGGGGAGTGGGATAAGGAGCTCCCCACAAAACTAGCACTGCCCTTAATGTGGAGGGGAGAGCAACAGCTGTGAGCACAACGTGCTGAAAAGGGACTTCATCTGAAGGTTTGCAGTTGGGTGCTTTGCTTTAAGACTGGGTTGACAGTGAAGAGACTAAAAGAACTCTAATGATACCAAGCCCAATTACTCAGACGTGTGTGGGGTTTGTATATTATGAGACTTCCCTGTGTGGTGGGAGAGGGGTCATGGTTCAGGAAGAGTCAGGCTGGTCAGTGTAGTGGTTCCTTTTACAACCTCCCTGTTCTCCAAGACAGAGGATCTGATCCAGGGATAGCCTGGGTGAGTTCCTGTAGTGGTTCTCACTGTGCTTTGTGTTACCCTGGGCCATGACTGTGGGGTCCCAGTGGTCTCTTGTTTATTCATGAGGTCTATCCTTGTTACTCTTGGACTCCTTACAGAATTGGGTAGAACATACCCACCTCAGTTTCACTCAGGCACCTAACAGCCAGCTTTCCCTGTTGCTGATTGTTTACTCCTGATAGTCCTCTGTTCTCATAACTAAGCTTTTCTCTTACGCTGCAGAGCTAACTAAAATTCATACAGGAGGTACAGGTTTGTAGCCAGTCATCCAGTAACTTTATACCTCACCTCTTTTTTGGGTGGGGGGAGGGTGAATTTTACAGTGTTTCCTGCTGTAGCCTTCTTTATGGTTGTTACTCTTCTCTGCAGAGCTGTAGGGAAGACCTGCTTGCTGATCAGTTACACCACAAATGCCTTTCCTGGAGAATACATTCCCACTGTGTGAGTAATGGCCTTGAACTTTAGTGGATGTTTGCATGCACATGTATGTAAAAGTTGGCTTTGTAGGTGATGAGAAGGCTGCCCCAAATCTGACAAAACTCAGACACACAGAGGATGCTGGTGGCCTGGCTGTGTATGTGAGGAGGGCAGACTGTCTCCACTGGAAATGTGTTGCAGTGTCCTCTCCCAATTGACTCTCCCCCGGATTTCTTATAAAGGGATGTGCAGATCGCAGCAAGATTGTCACTGATGGGGACTCTTCCTTGGCAGGTTTGATAACTATTCTGCCAATGTCATGGTGGATGGAAAGCCTGTGAACCTAGGCCTCTGGGATACAGCAGGACAAGAGGATTATGACCGACTGCGGCCTCTTTCCTATCCACAGACTGTGAGTGCTGGGCTTATAACTGCTTATCTTGAAGACAGGGAGGCTCCCAAAGAGACAGCCTTCGTTCCTGTGAGGAAAGTAGGTTCTTGAGGCTGCAGCTGTAATTCTGATTGTTTGAGAAGTATCACAGTTGAAGTCACAGTTCAATCTCTCCCAAGAGAAATGTCTGTACTTCACAATGGTATTTGAGCCATGTGTGCCATGGGAAGGTCCAGGTGAAAGAAGTGGAGTGGGGCTGCTGTGCAGCTGGGCCATGTTCATATTCCCAGCAACACAGCTCCCTGCTGGGCTGGAGTAGTAGTGTTTCCATCTGTAGCAATTCTTACATTCCCCCTGACCAGGAGTGAAGCCCCTAGCTCTGTTAAAAATGTTTGTGGCCACAGGCTCTTAACATGCAGAATCCAGTATTGTAAGAGAACATGAAGTCATACTCAAAGGCTATTCTTTCCCTTTCTTTAGCAGCCTTAATAGGAAAAAATTTCTCACAGCCACAGTCCGTGCTTGTGGGAGGAGGTGGTCCTCTCTAAGGCTCCCTTTCCACCCTCCCTGAATTATCTCTAGCTGTTTCTTTCCAAACGGCTAATCCTCTTGTTTTCTGCACAGGATGTTTTCTTGATCTGCTTCTCCCTTGTGAGTCCGGCCTCCTTTGAGAATGTCAGAGCCAAGGTAAAGTATTTTCCTTCTGGGTGAAACAGTGGGAGGGACGAACCAGTGAAGTCCCCCTGCTCTACCCCAGCATCACACCTACAACCCTGTAACTTCTAACAACGGAAGATCATAGTCTGCAGATTTTGAGAGGGGCCCAATTTTCATTCATGACTTCTTGGCTGACTTTTTTGCCTTTCTGCATATGCATCTGCATCTTAAATAAGATATGGGATGTCATAGAAGCTAAAATGCAGTTAAGGGAAGCACTTTGTGCAGAGTTGGCTGGCATTGTCATGATTCCATGTCTCAGTGCCTTCATTATTATTACATCTGCACTGATCTTTTTCTGCAGAGCATATTCAGAACAGTAGGCAGAAGTTTTCTTCTTCAGGTGTTGCCACCATGCTGGACAGCAGTAACAGCTTTGTTCCTAATAGTAAATGCATCCTTGTGGTTGTATCTGCTGCTGTAGCTATTTTTCTTACTGTGCCTGTTTCAGTGGTACCCTGAGGTCCGACATCATTGCCCAAATACACCTATTATCCTGGTGGGCACCAAGCTGGACTTGAGGGATGATAAGGACACTATTGAAAGGTTACGTGACAAGAAACTGGCACCCATCACCTACCCCCAAGGTCTGGCCATGGCTCGGGAGATTGGTGAGTCTTGTGTGCTGGTGGATCTCTGTGGCAGTGAGCTTTTTGTTCTGGAGTGGATGAGGGATGGTGTCTCCTAGTAGAACTTGAGTGGTTGAGCTCTCTTTCCCCTAGGGTCGGTAAAGTACCTCGAATGCTCTGCTCTGACACAGCGGGGCTTGAAGACGGTGTTTGATGAAGCCATCCGGGCTGTGCTCTGCCCACCACCTGTGAAGAAGCCTGGCAAAAAGTGTACTGTGTTTTGAGGGCTGTGGCCTAGGTGCTGGCTCAGCACATTGTCATCCTCTGCCAGACTGCGTATTAGCTGGGTGTTTCTGGAGGGGGCTGGGTTGTGTAGGGCCCTTCATCATGTATGAAGTCAGTGTTTTTTAAATGTCTCTTTGATTTAACGTCAGTGTTGATGTGAAGGGGCAGCGGGGGCAGGAGATTAGCTGGGGGCTGTACAGGCCCCAGGGGAGGTAGAGTGGGGAAGGCAAGGTAGCTCCGTGGGGGAACAGGCTGTTTTGGCTCTCCTGAGCTCCAAGCTGAAAGGGCTGAGACATCGATCCTGTTCTGGAAACACCTGATTTCAACCTGCAGGTGAACAGGTATTTAAGATCCTTGTGGGAGTGGGGAGAGAGCTGATATCAACAGTGCTGAATGACAAGAGCATCTGGGAGAGTGGTAGGGTCTCTTGCCTAACCTACAATAGCTAATCATTAACAAATTGGTGCTCTAGCAGATACGTGCCTGAGACTGTTAAAGAAATCATACCCGTCCTCGATGGGGTCAAAGCAAATGAGGTATGAAACTGAAGAACTAATCATTAGGTGCTTTATTGGCTACTAGCCAAACAGCTCTGTGCTATCCATGTATTTGCCTTTTGTGTGTGCACACCCTACAACAGTGTGGTGCTGGTCCCCCCATCAGTCTTTAGCAGGGCCTCCCCCCCAGATCCAGTCTCTGCAGAGCAGGGCTGTGGTTGTTGCCTCAGTTTTGTTTTTTTTCTACTAAAGACAACAAAGGAAGCAATGAGGAGTCTGCTAATTTCTTTCCCTTCCCACTGAAAGTGCAGGCAGGCTCTATGGATTTGGATTAATGGGGAGAGCTTCTGAAGGATTGTGGGGGGGAATTAGGGTTGGAAGAGACAGGTCCAATTTCTAATCATCATGTAGAGTGACAAGATAAAACCTTATTTGGTGCAATAAACATTCTCCATGACGGTGTATATGATCTTTATTATATAGCAGCCTTTTAAAGGTAATTTTCTGCTTCGCTTCTTATACACGTTCCAGCCCTACTGCCCCTTTCCTCCAGCAAGACTGGGTCTGTGTCATTGTTTGCTGTCCATTCCACATCTATGAATTACTAGTATGAAAATTAAGGCCAGGTGTGAAATGCAGGTATCATCTTAGGAGACAAGAAATCCCCCATCAACCATCAGCGAGCTGCCAGTTGTCATAGCACTTTTATCACTCAGCAGAAAGAGAATGCTGTTCACCACATCATCCACCTCTGGAATTAAACAAAGACAATATCTGATGCACCCCTCAAACTGTACTAGAAAAACAAACACCCCAAAAGGCATGACTTTTTCTGCCCTCAAACTGTGCTTGAAGAAGCAAGGTACCTTTGGCTATGATGTCCATTAGAAGGGAAGTCTTGGATACAACAAAAGAGCCTATCCTGACAACAAATCAACACCACTAACCTGCAAACTTTCCCAGTGGAATCCGATTGATCATGGCAGCAGATTTCTGAGGGTCACTCCAGTTAATTCTCCCCATGTCGGTCATTACTACTGTGGGATTCACAGTGTTCACCCTAATCTGGGATTGAGAGCAACAAATAATCTAACCAGACTGCTCTGAGAGGAAATGCTCAGGCTCATCTCTCACACTTTTTCTTCTCTCAGGAAAAATCCTACCTTCTGGGGTCCCAGTTCCATTGCCATTACCTTGCTCAGCATATCCAAAGCACTTTTTGTGGAACCTCCAAGAGAAGGGAAAAGCAAGAGGCATTTAAGTGTCTAGCACTAGGTCTGGAACACACAGAGGTTTCTCACTGCTCAGAATTGGCAGCTGGCAGCTCGGTGGCTATGAGTCTCCAGCTAGGCATAAACAAGAGGGGCACTGCTAGAGCTGCATGTACTTACAGTAAACAGCATGGTTGTGCAGAGCACGCTGAGATGCCTGGCTAGAGACATTTACAATAGCACCTGGTATCTCTTGTGCAATCATCTGCCGAGCAACAATCTGGGAGGGGGACAGGAAAAAAAAAAAAGAAAAAAGAAGATACAATTGTAGGAGTATTCGTTACTTCATCCAGTAGGAATCTTGCTGGGCCATTACAGTAGCCAAAAGAGCAAAAATATCTGGAGGAAGTAAGTCCTCACTGCCTCCCACTTAACCAGAGAGAACCAAAGGGCTGTACACACAAATGATCAAGCTAATTTAGGATTACAGTCCCTTTAGCCCCCAGAGTGGACACTTATCTCTTCTGTGCAGAACAACTCAGTCACTGCTGTTCATGGAGACAACTGCGCTGACAATTCTTCCTCACCTGGGAAACATGAAGCACAGCCCCAAGATTCACATCAAAAGACCTACAGATAAATCACATTTAAAGTTAGAGTGGTTGCAGGCCAGGCCAGAGTGCTGTTCTAGGAGGCAGCAGAGGACAAGTGTTGCTGGTACATTGGAAACACTGGTGATACCCTAGAACATGCACAGAAATGCCAAGCTGACTGGCGACCAAGAATGATTAGGCAGCAATAAACCATTAATTGGAGGTCCGATGTTTAGTATGCAGGAGGGGGTGTACTCCTGCATCGTTGACGTTTCTGGTAGGACTTTGATCTTTAGCAGTCTTTAGCACACTGTTTAAAGTTTACACAGTGAGCCCTGGGCCTCAGCAAGTCACTCTTAGGTTAATCAAACCCTTCACAGGACTTTAAAATAGCCAAGACATCTGCTGTAAAATGGGTAGAGGCAGCTTTTCTTTTGTTTCCCCCATAGTCCTTGGCCAGATTTTTCCTGCTTGTTCTGCACAATGGTCTTCCTGTAATCCATCCATTTTAGTCACCAATTAATCCCTTATTATAGACATGCAATAGTCTTTTTTAATTCAGGGACAAAGCATGAGCTGTCTTCTCAGAAGGAAACAGACTCACCAAATCCTGTATCTTAAAGCTTAGCCCCGGCTGGAACTACAGATCTTTCAAGATAAAAAGATGTCATGTTATTGCAGTAAACAAATCTAATTTCTCACTATGACAGTTTTATACTTCCCTACTTTGGTTTGTCTTCTCTCCAAATTGTCTTACCAACAACTGCCTTTCAGTTTAGCAGAGACCAAGTTGGAGCTAGACTGGAAGTGCGGAGCTGGATTAACAGAAATGCATATTTGGCTACAAGTTCTGGCTCCTCAGTGTGGGATGGTGTCAGGGCTTTAGTTTCCTTTTGATATTTATCATGTGAACAGGGGTGATGTTAAGTAAGTATTACAATAAAGAAAGGAGACATACTCTGTAACAATGAGCAAAGCATTGAAAAAGTGAGCTTTGGGCATTTCTAGAAAGTCTGTAAATCTTGCTGGTCCAGATACCCCAGCTGCCTGCTTTTGTATGAGACACGGATCTCTGGACTCCTTTGCCAGTAAGGTTGAGGTTCGTTTCCTAAGACTCATCAGAGAGTTCCCCTCTGCCCCGGGCCCAGCAGAGGCCGGGGCAGGGCCGGGGGCACCCACCGGGAGCACTCACCGCTGCAAGGCCTGCCGCGTCACCTCTAGGAAGGGCTGGAGTTGCGCCACGGCCGCGTTGTTCACCAGCAGCTCGAATGGCCCCGCCGCGCCCACCGCCGCCTCCGTGGCGTCCCAGTCGGCCAGGTCCAGGCACAGGGGTTCGATGTCCGGGCACTGCGGCGAGGGAGGGCGTATGGGTGGGAGGCGCAGGGGCTGTTCCGAAGCGGGGGAAGTCGTACCCCGAAAGGGCCCCCGGAGGGTCGGGGGTCCCGGGGCCGTCCGGTACCTCTCGCTTGAGGCTTTCTAGATCCGCCGCAGTGCGGCTCAGCGCGGTGACGCGGGCCCCAGCCCTACTCAGCGCCAAAGCCACGGCGCGACCGATCCCTGGGGAGAGACGGCGTCAGCCCCGGCCCCGGCCCGCTCCCGGCTCCTGCCCCCCGACCCCGGCTCGCGTCCGGCCCCGCCACCTTTGCCAGCCCCAGTCACCAGGGCCCGGCGGCCGCGGAAGCTGAGGTCCTGTGCCATGTTGCAGGCTAGGCGGTGGGGCCGGTCAGGGGCGGGTCCCGCTCGTCCGGAGGCCGGCGAGGCGGGGCTGGTCCCGGCTCAGCCCCGCAAGGGGGGAAGGGGCTGCTGTAGCCCATCGCTCCTCTGGGCCACGCTGGGGCTCAGCCAGCAAGAGATAGGAGCAATTTTCTTGGCTCCGGTTCTCACTGAACTATCCTAGTGAGAGACCACGACACCCCAGGCTTCTTAGCAGGAGTCTTTAAGAGCTGCTGTGGCATATTTAGTTATAGGAAAGTGCTGAGAAAAGTTTACGACTAACTTACTCATTATTTGTTAATCAGAATCTGCAAGGTTTCTTCTCATGTATCTCACCTCCTCTGCACACCCAAATCATCCAGTTCACCTGCTTTTTGTCCATCTGACATCAGAACAGCCTGACACGGAGCTGTAGTCAGAGTAGAAGGTTTCTGATCAATTTTTGATCAGAAAGTTAAAAGCAACATGACAAAACACAGCCTTTGGCATATTTAAATATTTATTTTGTAGAATTACTGTATGTATGAGACAATAGTTTGGTTAAAAAACTGCATCCTGATATATTCATACAGCCTACTGTGCTCTTAACACAAGAAACCTTAAAAGAAATTTAAACAGTGCTGGTGAACATGGTCCTTTTTCAGTTTGTCTACCAGCATTGAGTCTTCTGGCTTTTGGGCACACCTACCTTGGGGTGACCAATGATTACTACAGTGTGAAACTTCTACAACTTAAGTTTTGCTGCCATCCATATGAAGTGCTGTAATTTTTGAACTGCAGTTTGCCACATAATCACTACCCAGTCCATGCTGTCTGTGATACCTTACAAGAGGCTTCTACTAGTGCAAAAGAAAGAAAAGCTCTGGTAGATGAGTTCAGAATAAGTGCTGGAAGACAAAAAATCTGAGAAAGAGCTCATGAAGGTTCAGTTTTCTGCCACAGGAGGCTGAAAACAAAACCCTAGTAAGTGGGAGGTTTGTGTGTGGGGTTTTTTTTTTTGTTTGTTTGGTTGGTTTTTTTCCTCTTTTTTTTTTGGTTAAGTATTTCTTTAGATACCAGGAATCTCCAAAGCCTTTAATGACAAATCATTAAACCATAGGATGGATAAATTCCAGTGAGGAGAACAACTAAAAAGAGGCAGAACATACCAGAACCTACTATTCCACAAGTCCTCCTGTTTTCTGTAGCAGGCTATCCATGTTACAGGTGTACCTGTTCCAAAACAGCCACCGTGCTATCTGGACTTTGATCTTATCCCAACAGCATCCTTATTCCCATACATCAAGATCACCTTAGAAGAAGTGAAGGAAAAAAGTTTAAGAATGAACTGCAGACCTGTAGCAAGTATCAGTCAGCTTGTTTGCTCCTCAGCGGTATTAACTAAAATCATGCTGAGAAGACAATGTACCCAGGTAAATGCTGAAATGTTTGTGCTTAAAGAGCTGCACGGAACTGCATTTCAGGGAGGTATACACCTCTGCTAAGTTTCACACTTGAATACACTGCAGGTGTTTACCTAAATTATACCACTTTTCAAACAGCAGGAAGTAGCTGAAGGTCCACAGTACAGCTCAGCACAGTTGTTTAGAAATCTGAAACTTCTGCTAGGTCCACATTCTAGCTGTTAATCACAGTCCCAGGTTATACGTCATTCTATTGATTCTGCCCTTAATTCAGCCTCAGACTCAAGCACTAAACCAGCAAGTATTTTCTGAAGAGTTTGTGAAAGTAAACAGTGGTTTGTGAAGCTGTTTTTTATGCTGTTCTTGATGACAGGTAGTGATCGCACATGGCCAACAGAGCCTCAGTTCTTCTACTTTCAAAACTAAGCTTACTTTATTCAAAAAGCAGCAGCAGGTGATCCTGCCACAGTATTGAACTTCTGCCTTTGTATGAGTGTGCAGTCTCCTTTTAGTAATTGTATGAACTTTCTAATGAAACACTATGGAGTTGAAATAAACATTGATATCAATCTCAAGGCAATCAGAGAGTATCTGAAGAAACTGAAGTGGAGTAAGCACAGTCATCCAATTAAAGGTCCTCAAATGATACCATCAAAAACTTCCTCAGGGCATTACAGCTATCTAGCATTCCTCCTCCCTCACTGACAACACAACATACAACACATAAACAGGGTGTGTTTCACCAGCCAATGAGCATGCTCTGGGCAAGGCAGACACTGCTACCACCTGGTTTGGCAAATATTCTTCAGTATCAAATATCAAGGGAACAGTCTCAGACCTGGCAGACCATCATAATGATCAACAACACTGCAATTTATCTGGTTAAGAGAGACAAGTCTGACAATCACCTCCATGGGAGGTACACATGGACTGTAGGAGAGAATGTGCACTGTGAGCAACTCCTTTCCAGTCCTGAGTAAGCTCACCCTTGCCCAGGGTTTTTCCATGACAAAGGCTTTCAGCCTTGTTTACCTTAGTGATTCCAGGATTTCTGGTGTGCAAGAACAGACACTGTACCAAGCCCACAGGTGGAGTTTAATCTGGCAGGCCACAGAAGCTCTTAAATAATTCTGTTCCCAAGAAAGATAAGTTAAAACTTCCCCTCTCTTGTCACCATGGGGGCTAGAGTCTGCTAAAGCACTCCAGCTTTAAGACAGTGGCTTCTAAAAGCCCCTAACAGAAGGAAGAATGCTACCATTCCATACCCATTTGCCTAGGATGTGTCCAAGCACAGATTCGCATGACATCAGACAGAGAAGTAAAGTGACTCATACACATGTGACTGTAGTCATCATACAAAGAGCCACTGGACAGAAGAACAAGAATTCTTCTTGGAATATCCCAGGCTGCAGCTGAACAAATCACACCTTCTTGCCTTTGTAAACAAGTATGTCTAGCTCCTTTGTAGGTACTTCTGGCTGTCTCTCAGAATAAAAAAACCCAACCAAAGCAGTCAGCCACAACTCCTGTCTTACACAAACTGGGAATGATGCAGGCATCAATGACTGGTCAAGAATTACGATGTCTTCTTAGTAGGGCACCAAATAGTGTCAGGATAGAGCAGACAATGGACAGATTTAAATCTACAGAGAAAAAAAAAATTAGATTGTAATTCTCCATGCAAAGAATGTACTAGCACTGAATATGCAACTATCCAATAGAGCAGAGAGGGAGGTTCTACCTGCCCATGGCACAGCAACAAGAGCTGACATGAGGAAACAACCCTATTCATGGGTTTGATCATGCTACACTTGATAAACATGTGCAAGGTAAGGAGGTCTTGTTTTGGAAGTGGACACTCACCGGGTTGGATCCTGCTGAAGGCCAAACACTCCTCCCACACCCACAACATTCTGTTTGTTCTCAGGGTCCCCATAACTTAGGGTTACCTGTAAAAGCAAATAAATATTTAAAAAATTGTAACACTAATGCAAAAAACAGAGTGGAGATAATGCAAATATTAATGAGCTACAAAGAGAGACTCCCATGATCCTTGTCTGATCTGAAGGATGCATTACAAAAAAAAAGCAGTGGGTAGTTTTGACACAAGCAATATTGGTACAGAATGGCAGCTAAGAAATGGACCACTGCTCATCTAAAGGCAGTGTGGGAAAATAAACAAAGGAGCTGAGTTGCATTGCCATGAAGGACAAGATGAGTTAGAACTATAACCTTTATAAAGGCATTAATCCAGCTAATTCACCAGCTGCACCTTCACCAAATAACATGTTCAACCTCACCAGGTATTGCCTGAAGTCTGCAATAGTGGTGTCTTAGCACACAGGGAATTTAGAAAAAATTGGATGTTAAATGGTATGCAAAGGACTGCTGTGTGCCAAACCTGGCAAAAAAATTTAGATCTCTGGAAAGCAAGTCCAGTGTTATTCTTCCACACAAGCACTGTTTCAATGAATGTTCAGGTGCCAGGTAAAAGAAGACATTTTCTTTTTAATCTTCTATTTCTTGGATTTTGGGTTAGCTGTTACAGTCTCAGGGAAGCAATGATCACCAATGAAAGGCTGTATTCAGCCTTCAGTTAAATTCACCAACACGGAGATTACATCACACTGGAATTTGGCCCCAAGCACACATTTCTGCTACCTAACACAATTGCCAGGAAAATGTAACAAAGTAGTACAAAGGGGCAAAACCACACAGTTTTCATGGTGTTTAAGAGGCAGACAAAGGTTCTGGATAGCCTTAGAGCTCCATCTGCTGCCCACGAGTTAAAAGGTATTCCAGCAATTAAAATACTTGATTTTTCCTAAGAAACATTTATTAAGTTTCCTGAAATTCAGACAAATTATTCTTAAAAATGATCAAACAATTTGCTGTGTTAGCTATTGAAGAGGTACTTGTTATAGCAGTGACACCGGCCTTTTGGAACAATGTGAATTAAGACTGAGACAGAAGTATTTTCTTACATAGCAGGCAAACGAAAATGTTGCCTCCTTCTACACTTGCTGCTGCTGTGACTCACAGAAAGTCGGGTTTAAGATATGGGGAACACCATATATAGGCTTAAAGTAGACGAATTTCCCCACAGAGGGGAGATCTAGAACCTAATTGGCTAGGGTGAAAGTATGCTTTTTGCTTAAATGAAGGAATTGGACAGGACACACCTCCGAGAAAGGCACAGACATCCTTCTTTCCTGATGAGTGCTTAACTTACAGAGCATATTCTTTCTGATCATACCGAGGTATCATCACAAGAACAGAACAAGAGTCTTAGCCCTACCTGCTGCAGCACAGACTCGCCTTGTAGTCTCTGCAGGTTTTCCAGATGGGAATGGAACAATGGGCTGTGCAGCAGCTTTACCTCCAGCAGCCCTTCAATGATGTAGCCAATAGTGCAATCATCAGGAAGACGCACTCTTTCTGCAGTGCTGATGAAATTACCTAGGCTGTGAGACAGAGGATAGGAAAGAAAATACGCTTTAAAGCCTACCAAGCACATACTGATGGAGCTGGGCTAAGAACAGTGTTTACCTGGCCCAGGGACTCATCTTCAGGGCAAGACCTCTGCTGATACAGAACCCCGCTCCACCTGTGGCAAACCAGAATTTCACGGTTGTCTTCTGAAGAGCAACAAGAAAAACACAGTAGTTACTGATGATCAGCTTTTTCCACTTGGCTGTGCAGGAAAGGGAACTTGGAGGTTCCACTGGATATCATATACTACACTTGAGTCAGAACAAGACAGTATTTACTTTAGGCTGCTGAAAGCCCTGCTAGCTGTTCTCTCAAAGGAAACTCCACCCTGGAGCCCACAGCTGGTGAACCATCAAGTTAGTGCAACTGAGGTACCACATGCAAGATGGGAACTACAGGCTAGCTCTGACCCAATTCTACCTGTCCCCTGGTCATTCTGGCCAAGGGTGGGGAGGCTCTGCTCACCCCAGTGTGAGGGAGATCACCAATATACATAATGAACAAAGGAAGAAAAACAGACATCAATCCAGGAGAAAAACTTTTTTACATATGCATATGAGGTCAGATCAAAGGTTCATTTAATCAAGCACCCTGTCTCTGAAAATGATCAGTGCCAGGTTGATTGCTTGCAGATTAAATCATTTGTTTTTATGGAGAAATCCTACAAACTCTCAAGGTTATAAAAGCTTAGGTCATGATGCTTTTCAGACTAACTGCAAAGCTTGCTTACTGATCCATCACTTTGAACATGGTCAGCTGCTTCAATGGGATGATCCAGACTCGGTCGCCCCACGTAGACATCCTGGCTGTGCGAGAAGGCAGATAAGAGGCGCAGGAGAGTCCGGGGGTTCACATAGTTGTCATCATCCACATGGCAAAACCATCTTTCAACAGAAAGCAAGGACATTACTCCAGAGCACTGACAAAAAAATGAAGTACAGGTTCACAGCCAAGTTTTAGTGTTTCAGGCTTGGCGCAGAAAGCATTTCCCATTGTCCTGAATTTGGAAGCTGAGAGCACCCACAGATCCTAATTCTGGAAAGGGGCTGAAATTAACAACCCCCTGTAGACTTTCATCCTTTCCACCTTCTAGATGATTCTTGTTCATACACCACTTCATGCTGTGCTCCCTTCCCTGTACTCATGGCCACATTTTAGCTAATAATACTGCATTACTTACTGGAGCAGAGAAGATTACTCACGTTTCCTGTGAACACTGAACTGGAAGTTACAAAGTCAATCAGAACAATGTGTTTCACCTACTTTTGCCCAGATTCTAGGAATTTATCATATTCCACAGACATCTTGCAACAGAGAGCTTGTCGGGTATGGACAGCAGAACAGTTGGTGTTGATCATATGATCCCCTAGAAAAATAAAGATCAGGCCTTTCAAGTTTGAGAACCATGTGTAGTAAAACAAACAAACAAACAAACAAAAAACTACAAAAGAAGTGCAGCTTTGGCACTGATGCTGACTGTCTGAAGTGCATGTGGTGCACACATGGTGAGTAAACAGTGAACTGCAGGACAGACAGGGCTCTGGGGCTATGCATATGGCATGCAAGCTGTAGAGCACATAGGAACATGTGAATAGCAGGTACATAAATATTGTGGTGAGACTGTACATAAAGGAAATAACCAATTTAACCTTGCATCAGGTAGACTGAAGCTTACTAATGGGATGGAAGTGGGTGCAAAATTGAACTCAGTATTCAGGAAGTTCCAGGCATCCTGCCTGGTAGTAAGTAGGAACAGCACATTCCGTGAAAGGAGTTTTCTCCCTTTTCTCCATCTTTTTTTTCCCCCAATTGATTGTGGAGCATGAAATAAAGATTTCTCGGTAAAGCAGGGCAGAAACAAAACTCAGACAACATGCAGCTATGCTACCTGGCTCACCTGCTTTCAGGCGTAGCTCTTGATCCTCCCAGTCTGTGAATATAAATGTCTGTGAGAGACAAAAATGGGTCGGGAGAAAGGTGTGTCCACATTTGAGCAACTAATTTCAGTTTTGCTCAATTGCAGTCATAATTCTGAATGTTTTGGCAGTTTATTTCAGAGTAGCCATAGAGAGCAGGATGAGGAGTAGCAGTGATGGAGAGAACCCCAGCAACTTCACCCCTTACCTTATTTGGTAAGTTTTTGCATTGCAAACCAGAAGGGTTTTATTTCAGCAAAGCATCCAAGATTCTACCCTCCTTTCATCTTGCAGTACAGCCAGACAATTTCCTAATACGAATGAATAACTGTCTTTTTTGGAAGTACCTCTGCAACTTCACCCCCTGTTCTCTGGCTAGGACTCATCCACAGACATTAAGCAAGGTAAAAAGAACGAATAAAAGTCAGGCCAGAAAGTGCCAGGTGGTAGACATTGTCTTGTCCCAAATAGCAGACATAATTACGTTAATAAAGAGTCACAGAAAGGTTTGGGTTGGAAGAGAGCTGGAAGATCATCTAGTTCCAACATTCCGTACCAAGAAAAAGGAAGCCATCCTATAATTCTGTGGAAAAACCCAAGTTGCTAAACTACGTAGTCCAAAATATTGGCTTAGAGGCATCAGCACCAGGGAATGTTGTACTTTCCGGAGTCACAGAAAAGTAAGCTTTTCCTGCTTAGACCACCCAACCCAGATTGTGACCAATGAGCTTAATCAACAACCAACCCTTCTGCAGACGGGTTAAGATGAACTATGAAGGTAAGACGACCTTCCGCAATCTTACACGGAAAGGTGCTTTCAACGCATGCAAGGAAAAAACGGGTGAAAAACTGCAACAGCTGCCGGAAAAACAGCGGGACCGGCTCCTTGCCGCCCGCAGCGAAGTCTCCTCACCTGTCCCCTCGCCCGGGAGATCCAAGTTTGGAGGAGCAAGTCCAGCCGGCTCCTGTGGTACTTCCTCGTAGTCTTCACCGCAATAAAGATGTCCTTCAGCTCCAGGCTCTCCCCGGCCGAGCCCCCGGCCGACCCCAAGCGGCCCTTCCGCACAGGCTGCGGGCTGCTGCCGAGGCCCCCACTCCGCCCACCCGCTCCGGCCCCCATCTCGCCGCCCAGCTCCCCACGCCAGCCCGCCCCGGTGCCGGGCACGCCGCTCCCCCCGGGGCCGCCTCTCTGTGGCGGGGACTCGCTGGGCCCAGCGGCGGGCGGGGGGCGGCGGCGGGGAGCGGCAGGAGGCTGCCCCAGGGGCAGCAGCAGCAAGAGGAGGGCGGCGGCGCTGAGGGATAGCAGGAAGCAGGCCTTGCGGAGCCCCAAGCAGGAGCCGCTCATGCTGCAGCCCCGCGGGCCCCCGCCGCGCTGCGCGGCCGCCTCATTGCCCCGCGGGCTGGAGGCAGCTCCGGGCGGGCCGGCGGCGGGAGCCCGAGTAACCCCAGGCCGCGCTGATCGGCAGGAGAGGCCGCCCCGGCCTGGCGAGCGCGGCCGGGCCCCGCGGGCGACGAGAGCCCCGGGCCGTACCCACCGCTGCCCAGTTGGCGGCAGGAGAGGCCAGACGGGCAGCGGCCCCTTTAAGGGCTTCACCTGCCGGAGGGGTCTGGCTGTGCCGCGCGACCCGGACGTGGAAGCCGCTCCGGAGAGGGAGGGGTCATCCGGAAGTGCAGCCGCCGGGGAAGATGCCGCTGCCCGTCCAGGTTTTCAACTTGCAGGTACGGGGCCGCCGGCCTTCTCCGCGCCCTCCCGCACCCCCTGCCGGCCTCCTGCCGCGGCCGCGCTCGGCGACCCTCCCGCACGATGTCCGGTAGCGCGGCCCAGCGGTGCCGCGGCCCGGCCCGGCCTTGCTGCGGCCTCCGGACTGCGCGGCCTCCACCTGCGGCTCCGCGCCCGCCGCCGCCTCGTGGGAAGGGGAAGGCGATTCGCTCTCGGCCATCCCTGGGCCTTCGCTCGCCCTCCTGCCGGGTCCGTCTGCGTGGCTTCCGCCGCCGCTGGCTAGGAGCAGCGCCCAGCCCAGCCGCTCCTGTGCTTGCTTTTGTGCTGTACAGGTAGTCGGTGGGGCCAGGGCAGTAGCGGAAGATACAGCGAGGAGGTGGATGGAGAACCGAGTCTGTAGTACTGGGGGAAAGCTGCTGGAGCGTAGGGCGGGTCGGTGGCTGAGCCTGGATCGCCAGTCGCCGCTGCGATGACCCTGTCCGGTTCACTGCTCTTCCTTAGCAGCCAGCAGGTTCTCGGTCAGGGCGCAGCGGTGCCGAAAGTCAGGACGGGCTGAGGGGTAGTGCAGTGTGCAGCTCAGCTTCTTCCTCAGTGAGAGACCTGTATGGCAGCCCCTCCAGCAGCAGGTCACTACTATCCTTCCATAGCCCGGCAGGAGAACTCAGCTCAAGTGCCAGCTGGTCAGCTCATCTGACGGTTTATTAGGTGTTTCCCATCCCTCTTGGCTCAGAAAGTCTAAGAGTGTGAGCATTATTTATTTGTTTTGTGGGTAGTTTTTAAGTCAGCTTTGTATCTTCTTTGCAAAATAGTTACAATGTCTGAGTTTGTGTGTTGCAGTGGGACTTCCATCCCATTTGTTTTACTTTTCCTTGTCTGGGAGTAAAGAGAGAAATGCAAAGTACAGCCTACCAGCATAAGCAGGAAACAGAGAGTTCTCTCCCCCCCACCAGGAGTCACTATTAGCTCCTGCAGTCCTAATTTCTGAGGAGTCAAAATCTATAACAAAATCTATAAAAATGTGGACATAATTTGCTGTTGGAGGCATGGCAGTTGGCAGCTGTTGCAGAAGAGCTCAGCTGATGGTGAATTTTTGCAGTGCAGATACATTTTCTCCCAGTATTTGCTAGAAACTGTGGAATTGGCATTCTGCATTCTGTTCTTCACTTTATGACTTTAAACTAGTGTAGCAGTTGTTACCTTTTTGTTTTGCCTCCGAAAAATAATACCTTTAAGCTTCAAAGCAGCTTTGAAAGATTCTGGTGAGTTATTTTGACTTTCAGAGCTTCTTGATCTGGATGTTAATGACTGGCCTTGCTCAAGGATGAGAAACTGAATGTCATTCAGAATTTAGTGTGCGTGGGTAGAATCAGAGTTGTTGACCCTTCCGCTTGAAGGGCTCACAAGCCAGGTTATGCTTGATAATCTACCAAACAAAATAAAACACTGGAAATGCTGAGCCTTAGTCCTGCTTGGGTCAGACAGGGCATTGTGCCGAGTAGTGGTATTGCTAGAGAAAAATCTTAAACATGTCTAAAGGCTGAGGGATGTTTCTTCACTTTTAAAATTTAACGTGTATTTAAGCAAGTTCTTAATGGATTGAATCACACAGTTATTTCCTGTAGGAAGCCGCTTTTGACCTAATTTTGCTATTCTAGGGTGGAGTAGAGCCCATGCAGATTGACGTAGATCCACAGGAAGATCAGCAAAATGCACCTGACATCAACTATGTGGTGGAGAACCCCACTCTGGTATGTGCTTGCTGAATGCCTGGTGGGTTACATTTCTTGCTTAAGGCTTTTGTAAAACTCCCTTATTTTACTCCTTGTCAAACTGTTACAGATTAATAGATTGTCCTCAAAGAAAGGGGTGATCAAATCAGTAATCTTTTCCCTTGCTCTGTGTCATGTCTTGGCTCCACTGCACCTGCTGAGGTGGAGAGGCCTTGCTGTTTTGTGGTGCCTGCTGCCAGTGTGACACAGTTTCCATTCTGAAACAGCTTAGTACAGCTGTGATTACTTACAGAGACACCATTCCTCTATTTTGAGGTTTGTTCTTTCAGGAGCAAGGCTCAGGTACTTTAAGTGTATAATTGGAATAGAATCCTTTCATTGTTTGATCCCGGCTAAAGCCCACAGAGTTTGAGGTTATTAACAGGTGCTGTACCTGTTGCTTAAAGTGGGTGAGCTGATTACCTTGATGATTACCACTTGATGCAGCATCATGACTGAAAGGAGGCAGACTGAGGTGCTGCCTGTTTCTGTGGAAAATCACTAACATTTGAAGAAACAGAAATGGAATAGTCTTGCTTGGTTTTTTTATTTGTCTGAGTCATTGCCCCTCACGAAGGCTTCAGGTCTGCAGGGATGCATGTGCAGTGCAAGGCCTGGTTTGGTTGGTGCTGTCTGAGGTCAGGTTCTGTCCATAGGATTTGGAGCAGTACGCTTCCAGCTACAGCGGTCTGATGCGGATCGAGCGGCTGCAGTTCATTGCTGATCACTGCCCACAGCTGCGGGTGGAAGCTCTCAAGATGGCACTGTCGTTTGTCCAGAGGACTTTCAATGTTGATGTGTACGAAGAAATCCACAGGAAGCTGTCAGAGGCCACCAGGTACTAAGAGAGAGATCGTGGGAATGCAGAGAGCTTTTGTGTCTGAGTGGGTACTGATGTGCCACAGGGGAGACTTTGCATGTCAGACTAACATGTTCCTGCCTTTGCCCCTGGAGTTTGGCAGCAGTGGAATGTGTGCATTCAGGCTGGAGATCTCACGCTTTCTTAAAAGATTTAAAGCAGCAAGACTACCTCATTCTGAAGTCTTGGTGTTTTAAAAGGCTACAGGTCGATATTGAGGAGAGTTTAGTCCTGGCAGCTGCTTCAAGTATTAATGAACACAGTTGTTGTCTCTTCTTAGGTAGATTATGAAGATGAAGCCTCTTGTAGATGCTCTTGTGGTCATTAATTAAAAGCTTTTCCAACTATTCACCTTGTTTTGCGCTTTTTTCCTTTTTTCTGTTTTTTCCCCTAACAACAGGTTTGCTGTTAAGTGTAGCTTTTGGTACTTCATTTATCCATCTACACCCTCTGTCTTTGCATTATTTTTGTTTCTGTGCATATTTCTTGATTTCTTGTCTCTTTTGCCCTGGGAATCTTTACTTTGTATGTGTGGCAGTATGTTCATTGCTTTCTTACATGTCAAAAGGTTGGCTAAAAAAAAACCAAACAGAAAACAAAAAAGAAACAAGCAACCCAAAACCTCAAAATGTGTTTTTGTGTTTAAAGTACTGAAAACTGAGTTGAGTACAAGTAGATGTGTTGATCTGAGCTGAATGGAAAAAAGAATTTTGATGGTATGTGTGCAGTGTAGCTTTGCAGTAGTCCTTGCAATATAGCTGGGGAAAGAACTTGTAAATGGTGCAGCCTGTGTCCCTCAGAGATGTTTGATTGGATTCAGTGACTCTTTAGAGTCATTAAATGCTTTTACAGACTGTAATAATTCGTTGCAGCATTGTTGCTAGCTTGCTTTCAATTGATTTATAAAGCAGATCTCTAAAATTAGCAGTTACTTGCTCGCTAATAGAATACCTGCAAAAGATCATTAGGATAATTCTGTGTTGCTTGTGTTAGTGTTTTCACTGGAAATCTTAGCAGTCTTTTTCTTTTTCCCCACTATCCTTGCTTTCTCTTTGATCTGTTTTGTGCATGCAGTACTGTTTGTTAGTGTAGCAGTGCCAGGTACTTGGCAGACCTCTGTTTTGAAACGTTTGCAGCATAATAGCTCCATTCAACTCTTTCATTTCAGAGAACTGCAGAATACACCTGACGCTGTCCCCGACAGTGGACTTGAACCCCCTCCTCTTGACACATCTTGGGTTGAAGCCACACGCAAAAAAGCTCTTCTTAAACTGGAGAAACTCGACACAGATCTGAAAAATTACAAAGGGAACTCCATCAAGGAGAGTATCAGGTGAGATGCAGAAGGCTTTGCTGGAGCACGGAAGGGCATTTTGCTCCTCCAGGCACCTAACACAGGATGTCAACTGCATTCAGTGCTGTAGGTCAGTGTGTTGAGTTACTTGTTTGAAACAAACTGACTGCATCCCTTTCTGAGCATGCAGCTCATTGGCAATTTAATTCCTGTGCTCCAGGAGAGGCCATGATGACTTAGGTGATCATTACCTTGACTGTGGGGATCTCAGCAACGCTCTCAAGTGTTACTCACGAGCCCGTGATTACTGCACCAGTGCTAAACATGTTATTAACATGTGCCTCAACGTCATCAAGGTAGGGAGGTCTGCAGGAAATGGCACTTGGTGTCTTTCTGATACCAGCTGTGAAGTTAACTCTTGGTTACACCTCTTGTGTCTGCAGTGACAGTGCCTATCTAAGTAACTCCATTTATCCATGCCTATTCTGGCTCTCTACAGGTCAGTGTCTACCTCCAGAATTGGTCTCATGTTCTGAGCTATGTAAGCAAGGCTGAGTCTACACCAGAAATTGCAGAAGTAAGATCCAGCTTTTTACATTGCACGAGTTTTCTCTGTTTTCTTTGTTTTCTCTGTTCAAAATTTGTAAAATGATTTCTTCCTTTCCTCTTTTATGAACTCCTCCTTACAAGACTCCCTTCATCTTACAGTCTGTTCTTTCTCCTAATCCAGCCTCCCTGGCTGCTCCATATTTTTGAGATTCATTGTTTGTTCTCCCATGATATCACAGAATCAGCCAGATTGGAAAGGACCTCTGAGATCATCAAGTCCAACCCTTAATCCACTACCACTGTGGTTACTAGACAATGGCAAGGAGTGCCACATCCACTCTCTTTAAAAATGTCCAGGGATGGACAATCCACCACCTCCCTGGGTAGCCCATTCCAATGTATGTGTGTGGGGAAACCTGACTCATAGTAAAAGCAGAGAGACTTTCCATCCTCAGTTTTTGCCGTGTTTCCCAAGCCAAGTAAGATGAAGTTACCTTGCTGTTGAGATTTGCAGGTTAATTATTAGGATGAAATAACCCAAGGACAGTTGTAATTTAAATGGTTTTTGTGCTGCTTGCTCACTACTTATTTTTTTTTATCCTTTAGCAAAGAGGGGAAAGAGACAGCCAGACACAAGCAATTCTCACCAAGCTGAAATGTGCGGCAGGTGAGTGAATCCTTCAGCTTCCTGTCTTTCTGCCAGTTAGCTGTCCATGGGACTCTTTGGCAACAGTTTGTGCCTGGTTTATTTTTTCTCTCAGATTTGACAGGCTTTGTATTTTCTCAGCAGAATTGCAAAATTTAATAAAGTTGATGAGATGGAACTGCTGACTTGCTTTTGCCATTTCTTCCTTCTCCCTAAGTTTCTTCAGAGAGGATGCCAATGTGAGTGAATGGAGTGCAAGGGATGTTAGATACTGTCTGAGGGTCTCATATCACTTCGGCAGTGAAGGCGCTAGCCTGTCCCACGCCCCGGTTTGCAATTTCACCCTATTGGTATGCTGTCATAAACAAAGCACTAACTTTTTCTGGTTCCTAGGCTTGGCTGAACTAGCTGCTCGGAAGTACAAACAGGCAGCAAAGTGCTTCTTGTTGGCATCATTTGATCACTGTGATTTCCCTGAGGTGAGGACCAAGAGGGAGCTGTGTGCAGTTCTTGGCGGGGATGTAATTCTCTTAAATATTAGGTTGTAAAATTCAGATACTCTTCTCTTGCTGTGTAGTTTGTAGTTTGATGGTGCTATGAACTGTGTTTTAAAAAAGGTCTTTGTTCTTGGGTTCTCTAAGTTATCTACTCTAGATCACATAGGAGTTACCTGTGGGATTTAGGAATCTGTTTAGCTCAGCCCAAAGACTAGCTGTTGGATTGGTTTCTGCTCTCTTAGCAGTGGCCAGTCACTCCTTAGGCTCTGGGTGGATATCTCAGAGCATGCTGAGTGGTTCCGCTGCATTTGACAAGGACAAGTCTTTTTTCTGTGTGAAGGAAAGGCCTGTGGTTGAATACTTAATTTCAGCCTTCAACCTTTTTAGCAGTCAGTGATGGCTCTCTCTCTCTCTCTCTCTCTCTCTAGTTGTTATCTCCAAGCAACGTGGCTGTGTATGGTGGTCTCTGTGCCCTTGCTACCTTTGACCGTCAGGAACTGCAACGAAATGTTATCTCCAGCAGGTAAATGATGACTTGAGAGGAGTTTGTATGTACCAGGTATCTTTTGGCATCGCATCTCTCTGTGTTCCAGGCTCCCAGCCCCACTAAAAATGGTCTGTCTGGTTTGTTAGAGAGTAATTGCTTAGAATCTTCAGATGGTAGTTTGTAACCTTGAGACAGTCTGTAACCTTGCAACTTGGAGTAATGGAGTTTTGGGGTATTTAATTGGTGGGTTCCAACGTCTAGTCACTGCTGTCTTTATCTATAGCTCCTTCAAATTGTTTTTGGAGCTGGAGCCACAGGTTCGTGACATCATCTTCAAGTTCTATGAATCTAAGTATGCTTCGTGCCTGAAGATGCTGGATGAAATGAAGGTGAGTTGCAGGGGAGCAGTGCAGAGCTGCACTGTTCCTTTTGCCTTTCCTTTCATGAGAAGCAGTGACTATTAAAAGTAGCTACTAAGAGTGCTCAGCTCTTCTGTGTCTTCTGTCTCATGATGCAGTGAATGGAAATTAGGAGTAGTTTGGCTGTAGAGAGTGAGAAGAAATTCTGATAATTTAAAAAAGTATTGCTAGTTCATTTTATTAATTGTTGTTTTATGGTATTGTCGTGCAGTAGTGTTAATACCCTTAAAGTTTAAGTATGTATATGTATGTATTTCAGAACATAGGAATAATAGGATTTTCCAGGCTTCATCTCAGCTTCTGATATGTTCTTTTTTGCACAGGACAACCTGCTGCTGGATATGTACCTTGCACCTCATGTCAGGACACTTTATACCCAGATTCGAAATCGTGCCCTTATCCAGGTAATCATCCCTGTAATCCTGAGAGGAGGATGAACAGTGAAATAGGCCATGTTTTTGTAATTGCCTTTCATGGGTTTTTTCAGAGAGTACACTTGGCAACTGAATGTTTTCTTCTTCCTAGTACTTCAGCCCCTATGTGTCAGCCGATATGCGCAAGATGGCCACTGCTTTTAATACCACAGTGGCTGCTCTGGAAGATGAACTTACTCAGCTGATCCTGGAGGGACTGATTAATGCCAGAATAGACTCGCACAGCAAGGTGAGTGCATCTGAGCCACAGGTGTAGACCAAACATCTGTGCTAATGTCAGAAATGCTCCATTCCTGGGACACTTTGAAGCTGCATTCATCTGTTGTGAGTCTTGAGTTCAGTGGGCCTGATCTGTGTGTGAACTCAGACCCCACCATACCTCAGCTTTGCTCCCTTGTGCAGAAGGAACTTGCTCCCTTGTGCTGTGGGAACCCTGTCATAGCCCCTGTGTACAGTTCTCTGTATTTGTTACAGATTCTCTATGCCCGAGATGTAGATCAGCGCAGCACAACTTTTGAGAAGTCTTTACTAATGGGCAAAGAGTTTCAACGCCGTGCCAAAGCAATGATCCTGAGAGCCGCGGTCCTGCGCAACCAGATACATGTCAAGGTGTGGGCAAGTTAAATGTGGACTTTGAGACAGTGTTAAGATTTTAATTTTTTTTTTTTTTAACTGAAACTAAAAATTGGTGAATTGAAGATTCTGAAGGAGAATGGATTTATAGTGTTTATGACTGGACAAATTCTTACAATAGTAAATACTAAATATATGAAGAACAAGCATTTCTAGCCGATACATTGACTTGCTTGTACAACACAGAGTGTCTTTTGAAGTTTACATGCTTGGATTGATACTAAAATTAATTCTGACTAATTCTTGTTACGCATATCTTTTATTAAAACAGCCATTGGTTTGAAATATTTTTTAAGTAGTTGAAGTAAAAAATGTATGAACTGCTCAGAGTATTTCTTCCAGGATGGAATTCCAAAAGAATACCTGTAGGGAGGCTAGGCCATCTGCCACAGAACATGCTAAATTCCATAGTTTATTAGTCACAGTGATAACCAAATGTTAGATAGAATTCAACTTCTAAGAATTCAACTAAGGAGTCAACTTTTACACAGGCCAAGAGCACTTTGTGTATAGTCAAAGGTTGGACTGGATGATCTTGAAGGTCTGTTCCAACCAAAGACATTCTCTTATTCTATGTAGTAAATAAGAGTGGCCTAAAATTTCTGGTCTGACTTTTTTTAGAAACAGGTCTTGTGAACTGTAACTAAAGAAACTGTGAACACAAAGCTGTTGCAAAGCCATCATTATTTATGCATTGAGGGTATGCCCTCCCTCTTCTTTTATCTTGCTGAGCTTCATTTTGTCTCTCAGGATGCACTCTGCAGGATATTTACACAGCACTAACTAGGATGTGTTTTGGTCTTGTTGCAGTCTCCTCCGAGAGAAGGTAGCCAAGGGGAACTTACTCCAGCAAACAGCCAGTCCAGGATGACCGCCAACATGTGAAAAACTTCGTGCACTACCAAAAGAAATGATCCCTCCATGACCATACCCAGTGTCTTGCCCATTAACTGCTGAGCTTCACAAGTTGTCCCTGTCTCCCTCACTTGTTGCTCAGATTGAGGGTGTCAGGGCTGATGGTGGATAATATGAATATACAAGTAACTTAAATTCTTGAAAAGAAATCTTTCTAAAAACAGCATCCCTGCAATGGGTCATCATTTCAGTTTTGGTAGAACAACTTGCTCCATTCTCTTTCTTCTACCACTCCATAAAGAGCTGTCAGTTATTCATACAGATGCTGATTTGAGAATTTTTCAGCTGCTATTAGTTTTGTTTCAAAGATGCAAAAATAGTTAGTGTTAAGTTGAACAGACGATCGTAATCTAAGATGAACTTTGCTGGCCTGAAAGTACTGCCTTGATTCTGAAGCAATGCGAGGTTTCTGTTTATTCCAGATAAACTTACAAGTGCATTGCTCTCAAGTAGGGAGCTAGAATTCTGATGGGAGAAGAGATTTCCTTTGAGAAACTCTTAATGATTTTCCACCTACACCTGAAAACATGGCACCACTTCTGTGCATTCAGTAACAGGCCTTTATTTTAGGGTGTTATGTTTACCTGGATCCAGGTTCTTTCTGTCTGGTCTCTGTTTTCAAAGACCTGTTTCCTGATGTGTTTCCCACTTGTGCATGACCTGGATTTGGGGTCCAGTGTTATCATAGCAGTAAATCTCTACTTCATGCAAATATTGCTGCTTGTCCAGTCTTAATGCCATAGTGTGTGATGGTTTCCCAACATGTGCAACACTTGCTTCTGGTAGCATGGATAAATGCCATAAAATACCACTCGAGTCCCGTGGAAGAGCTGGAAGCAGCCACTCTTTAAGTACCTGCTCTCCAGGTGTGTTTATTCTGCTTTTCCTTTTATAAAGGGATTAAAGGTGGCAGTCAAGGTGTGTGTGTGTCTGTTCTGTGTTAATGAAAGGAGATATACACTGAATTTTCTGATATCACTGCAGCCTTGCATTCATATAATCCATAAGGCAAGCTAAGAATTTGGGTCCAGCCCTGACTGGTCTGGCAACCGACTACAGATGTTCCCATTAATGTGTTAACGCTATTTTGGTTGGTGTGGTTTTGTTTGTTTGTTTGGGTGGTTTTTTTTTTTTTGTTTTTTTTTGTTTTGTTTTGTTTTTTTGTTTTTTGTTTTTTTTGCTTGTTTTTTTTTTTTTGCTTGTTTTTTTGGAATAAGTTCTTACATCTAGTGCATTAAAAAGCAGGATTTAAAAGCTTCTGAGTATATGGAGTTTTGTGTTAAGGTTGTTTTTTAGGTATTTTGATCTCAAGCCATTGATATTTTGCTATACTTGGTGATATATTGTAGACTGTTGTATTTTGCTTTCTGTTCTGGCTGGAGATGTATCTTGAATGAACTGTGAAGTGCAGTTTGTGGGAACATTCCAGCAGCGTAATTCCTGGGCTGCATTTGCACAGCTGCTAAATTGCAACAGTGCTCGCTCCCTCTGGCTTTCCATACTTTTTATGACTTAGGTGCTGAAAACAGAAATTATGGTTTCTGTGAGGTCTTTGGTTAAATGTCTTACATTCTTCCCTTTTTGAGAGGAAGAGGGCCAAGTATCACTACTGTCCAGTTTAGTGAGAGGGACATGTTGGGTCCTCAGGAGGATTGCTGGGAAAGTTGTTTTAATACCTATCTGCTCTTTCCTCTGCTGAAGGAAAGACATTCAGACCTAGTCTACTACTTAATCATTCTCACTTCCTAAAATGAGTCACTGGTACCACTTCTAAGGAAAAGATGTTATGCTCTGCACTTGAAAACATGGTATGGCAACCCAATTAAGTGCATCGTGTCATGTGCCTATCTTTGCTTATGCACAACTTCCACTCTCTTGATTTTGTTAGATTACTCTGTTCCTTCCTGTAAGTTTCTGCTGGAGGAATCATCAGTTGTAAATGGACATTTTCATTGTGCTGATTTGAGGGTTTCTGCTCTTCTAGACTCTTAGTCTTTTCCAGTTTTGCCAAGTGGCTGGAAGTGTGCATCTTTCAGCTGACCACATGGAGCCCACAAGGTGGCAGCAGCATTTCCAGCTTCTGCTGTGGTCTATGGCAGTTCCATCACTGAGGCTGAGGCAATTGGTTTCTTTTCTTCAGACAAAAATGCTTACAACCTCTTTTGGACAGATAGAGCATTTCTTCTAGGCATCGTTCAACACCTGCTTCAGTCCTACCTGCCAGTTGAAGGCAGTTTTAATTAGCACAACTAACTTTAGTGTTAATGTAGAAACTGTCACTATGAGATCTGTGATGAAGTAGTTGGGGATGAATGGTAATCACCTGTCCAGAACTTGTGCAGCATAGTGGTCTGTGTTGCTCAGCTTTCTAGCTGGAGGGCTGTAAGAGGGGGGAGATTCCACCAGTGCTTGAATCATGATTGGGAAGCATCATCTGTTAAGTTGCTGTCATCTGAGAGACTTCAGTGGATGAGGGAGAAAATCACAGAGTTGTCTTTGCCCCATGCCATGTGCCTATGAGCTGTACAGTGCTTTCTGGCACTGCTGAAAACAGACTCAGTGTTACTTCCAAACATAGCTGAGATTTTCAGGATTGTTCCATCCTCTGAACAATACTCAAAGGTGCTGGTGAATAATGTATTATTTCTGCTACATGCAATGTTATATATACTTCCAGAAAAACAAATGAGGAAACTTTATTAATAACAATGCTTCTGATAAAGACCCATCTTACAGAGGTAGAAAGTGCTGGCAAAGCATTGATTAAAAAAAAAATATTTATTTTTAAAGAGTAAAGGCTATTAGAACTTCTTATGCCATCTCTAACTTTTTACATGAAGTAGATGGCAATGGGTGGCACTGTGCACCACAGGACAGTGCTCTTACTATTTTCTTGTGCCACCCACTTACGACTTACAAATCAGAATTTCATTTTTCCAGTAGTCCTTCAACTGAATTTGTAGTAGGGTGAAAACCACCAAACCGGTATGGAACTGACTTTGCTTCTCTTGAATGCTGCTATGGAAGAGGGGAAGGATTGCTTTCAAATTTGAAAGTGAGCTTTGTACTTCAACTGATCCTGTTTTAGCTTCTGTGTTCCTATGGATCTGTGAATTTTGTGTTTCATAGGATCGGAACATAGAACAACCTAACTTTAGATTATCTCATACGAGAACTTGAGCAGGCTAAATTAATTAGATATGCAACAGAAGCTGGCTAATAGGGTATGTCACCCTCTAAGAGAAATGAAATGTATGAGATGAATTAGGAGGTTGGTAAATAAATAATGCAAGTTGCTTGGCAGTAAAGAAATAACTCAAGGCTAGGCTTCAGTAGACGTACCAGAAGCTACAATCTAGAGGGTAGCAGTATTAGCAAGAGATGGTCTAATTAAAACAAGAATTAAAGTGGCAAAACCTGAAATCTGTCTTCTGTGGCAGATCATGCTAGGTAATCTTGTCCTTGATCCCACAGATACCACTGCTGCAGTTCTCTTAGTACATCTGCAGCTACAGCTTTGGCTGTTACACTCCAGCTGTCTGTAGTTTATGTAACTGACATCTGTTTGTACATTAAGTTTGTATCCTTTAAATATAGGCTGAGAGCCAGGGTTTTCAGTCTTAGGTCTTTTTTTTTTTCTTCTTCTTTTTTTTTTTTTTTCCTTTTTCCAATTCTCTGATCATGTAATCTCAGAAGCTGTTTGCCAAATGAAGGCTGTTGGCTTTCTTTTTGTAAGGTGAACCACTGGTGCTTTTTGTTTGTCTCTGAAAATAGATTTAGATAAAAGGACCCATGTCCCTCAAACCCAGACTGAGGACCATTTTCACCATAATCGTACAGGCAGAGCACTGCCCTTTCTTTCCTCTGCTCCCATTAAAATTAAATACTGTATCTTCTTGAGGGCCTGTGGAACTGAAACAAAATAGGACATTACCTTGCTGAGCTGACAGGCTGTAATTTTTCTTACTAGAGATAAATAGGATAATAAATATATTGCCTAGCCTGAAAGTAATCCCTAGTTAGTGTAGATGCAGGTGTGCCCAGCATGAATGGCAAATGTCTTGGCTTTACTCATGTTGTAATAGTACCTCCTAATTCACAAGCATTGTTTATTAAGCAATTGATTCACTGATGGTCTTTATTAATGGAAAGGTTATCATCTTCTGGAATGTCTAAATGAAAGTTCAGGTTGCAACACTTTTTTTTCCATTAGTGTGGTGTTTTGTAGTTGCAGAGCCTAACTTCAGCATTCCAGTCCTGTGTTAAGAGGACTGCAGTTTGCTGCTGTGTCGTGGGACAGGAGCTGACAATTTAAGTGTGGATCTATCTGAATTGCCTATTAAAAATGCTTTGGAAGAGCGAGTGGGGACAAATATGCCTTAAATATTAATTCTGTATAGGAATGTGCCCATCTGGGACTCTCAAGTATAAGTCCCTTTATGACTCTGGGAGCCTAAAGCCAGCTTGATCCTTCACCCTGTTAAATGACTGATGAGTCTGCTCTTGCTGGGAGATGTGTTCTAAAAGTCCCGTGTGTGGTTAAGAATGTGACCCAAACCTCTTGCTTAGTACCAGGCCACTAGTGTGTTGTAACAGTGGATGTTTTTACTGGAAATGCCTTTTCTGACAGTAAGTTTTCTCTGGCAAAGCGAGCAGGAGAATGATTGACCTTTTTGATGTTTTTGGGAAACTAAACAGGAAGGCTCAGGTAAGCAGTTTGAAATTCCATTATTATGAACATTTAGCTTTTAGAAGAAGGGGCTTTTCAAACAGACCAGGGAAATCAGAATACTTGACAGCTTTAAAGTGTATGCCTGTGTGAGGGAAGAAGTAAGACTAGTTCCACAGAAGAGGGGGAGATGTGGGTTCAAGTTCCATCTTTAAGGTAGAGAAGCATTTTTAAACTTGGTTCTCCCACACGAATCATGGGCCTATGCAGTAAACGCCACACCCTTTCACTCCATCCATTTATGTGCTAGTTCCAATTTACAAAGCAAGCTAGAACAGCTGCCAGTGCAGTGTGTAAACTTGAATACAGAGGTCGTCAGAAATTATGAAAACTGCTGAAAGTCGTGGTGAACAAGCTGATTAAGGTTCAGAGGTGCTATTCCTAGAACACTATGGAGAATATTTTGTTCAAGTAACAAGCAAATCTGGTTCCATCTTTCTCCTTTCCATTTTCCCACTCCACCCAATGCTGGTTTCTGGGTTTGTTTTTTTTTTCCTTTAATCTCTTACCCACTTTCCTTGGAGGAACATTAGCTTAAGGCCTGCTAATTTAGAGTTCGAGGCATAGTGCTATGCTGCTTCCTTCAGCAGGTGGCATGTGTGACAAGTATGCGTGAACAGTCAGCAGACAGGTTGCTTTCAGTGCACCGAGCTGCCAGCAGCTCTGCAGCTGCAGGAGGTGGCAGTATATGCCAGAGCAGGGTCAGCCACTGAGTGTTCAGTGAACTAAACTGCATTTAGAAAACAGGTGACGGGGCAATACATTTTCAAAGTTGAGCTAATCTTTATTTATTCTAGCTTGAGCACAGAATAGCTTGACTTTTCTGCAGGTCATTAAACAGCTGCATACTATTCCTGATTTTTTGTTTAGTTGGTTTCTTCAGGGTTTTTTTTGGTTTTTTTAAGCTAATGACATTATTCACAGCATAATGAACACTGGAAGGCTAGGAGATGCATAAAGCCCATGGGGGGGGAAAAAAAAAAGAGTAAAAGCCAGACCAGGTCTTGCATGTATAGACCTGTGTCTTTTTTTTTGTTGGTTGGTTTTTTAACACACTTCTCAGAATCTATCAGGCAGGAAGGAGAACAAATGATCCCGTAATTAAGAGCCTTTGCGCAGGGAAAAGTTCATGGCCTTGGTTTGAAATAGGCATATCATGCTAGACAATATTCTCTATTAAAATAGAGATTTCATTTTCTCCCAGCCTTTCGCTCATGGGAGACCATTAAGCTTCATCGTACTATACTGTTAATACACATTGTGGTTATAGCAACATCTTGATAGTTTTACACTGATGGTCTCAAAGTACATATATATTCCTTTATGTATTGAAAACAACCTGCTGAAACTCAGACAAATGCGACATATTCTCTTTTGGAGAAGAAGACATTGGCATTGCTGTTTTAGCATGCTAGAAGGCTGTTCTAGCATAATAATTTTATTCCCCAATATTAAAAACTGAACATGAAGTAGTAGTGAACAAACAAGAGGCAGATGGTGACAGCAGCTTATGTAGGTTAGTCCCCCTAGACCACAAATCCAGCATTTTCAGTTTTAAAAACACAGCATGAGAAATTTAATTGCATTCATTTTATTTTAAATGCAGGATAATTCCCTGAGTAAGCAGCTTTTTACTTAAATAAAACATTTTCAAAAGTTAAAATAAATCTGTGGAACAAGTTCACACAGCTGATGGTGAGCTGGAGATGTTCTTTGGCCCAGGGAGGAAGAGGCCTGGCAGGAACACTTTATTCATTTCCAAAGCTGCACACTGCACCGTCAGCAGCCTCCTTCAGTACAGCAGTCTCCCCCACATCTACATCTCTCTGACTCATCTCTGGGGTTTGAATTATTCTTTGACTACTCTGCCATGAAAGAGATTTTTCGTATTTGGTCTTAAAAAGTAGTCCATGACCTGAAGAAGCAAAGATTGAAGAAGAACATCAGAAAAAAAACCCAAAACAACAAACCAAAGAAACTGAGAAGAGATGATTGTGCCAGTAAACAGAACAGCTCATTCCCTACAGTTGTAAAGAACATGCCTATATAGGCTGGAAACTGCATCTCATGGCTTTGGAATCAGATGAATACTATATGGGAGATGATACATTTGCTTGATGATTTGTAAGGATAGCTGCACTTACCTGGACAGTCAGCTGTCTCCTTGAATGCTCTTTTCTTACAGCATCCTCGGCACATGTTAAAAACACATTTATTGCCCTAGGTTGGGAAAAGAACCAAACAAACAAAAAACAAAAACATAAGGCAGTCACACCTTAATCTAGTGAAGATGATGTCATATGGGAAGCAGCTATCAACTGTACATTAAGAACAAAACCAAGCTCAAAACAAATTAAAAAAAAAAAAAAAAAAAAAAAAAAAATCCATATTCAACATCTGCAACACAATCTCTCAGGCAGCCTGCATTACGCACCACCAGCAGGTAAGTGCCATAAATACTTTGGACTGAGTTTTATGACATTTATTGCTGGTGACCTTGTGGCAGTGCTCTACAATCGCAGTACATGAAACACAGTGCCTGACAGCTTGTTACCACCTGTAGCTATGCCTAAAATACATATTACCACAGCAATTACATCCCTACTTGCAGCATAAAATAGATCTGAGTTTGCATTAAAATACAATGCTACTGGGGACAACAGCATTTGAGACTCAGGTAGTTGATACCTCTGCTATACTAGATGGGGTGTCCATTGTGCTTTGGCTCACAGGTGCTCAGTAATTCTTTAGGAAAGTGAGGTTTTGTTGTTTCGTGTGTCTCCCTCCACCCCAATTAAAAGATTCCTCATGCTCAGGAAGCCCTTGGCTGAAATCTTGTTTTTGTTGTTATCTCCCTATTCTATGATACAGCTTAGAAACATGAGCTAAAAAAAAATATAACCCCACCCAAACGGGCCCAGTTGCAAAATTTCAAGGGCTGCCCACAGTATTAGTGATGTAAGAACAAAACAAAAGAGCCTAATCCCAGCTTCTGATAGTCATGGCTGATGGACCAAGCTGTGTCACCTGGATTAGCTGTGAAACAGGGTGGCTTTGGAAGCAGGCAGGGTGAACATACTGTATTTTTCCCATAATGCCTCACAGCTGGCTATTTCTAAGGTGCCACAACAGTGTTACAAAAGAGAGCAGCATCACCCCCTCCCATAGCTGGAATGCTATTTTTTTTTTTTTTTTCATCCAGGAACAGAAAATGAAGAGTACCGGTCCCCCTACAGACCCCAGAGGGACAGCACTTGTCACTTAGCTCCATTCAGACACTGAGCCATTGCCTACAATATGGTCATTTAATTTTCCTTTTAATGGACAGTAGCACTGACTTACCTTGGGGTTTCCACATTGATCACATTTGGCATATTTGGCTGGAAAAGAAAGAGAGAGACACCTGATTTTTGAAATGGTATTTTTATGTGGAAGAAGTTTAAAGAAAATCAGGATCAGACAAAGATTGGTGCTTTTCTAGCCAGAGACTCTTTTGAAATAAAAAATGCAGTATGTGAAAGAAGAGTGCAAAGGTAAAGATGTTTTGACTTTTTAAGTGCCTCTAAGCTAAATCCAAACATAAAATTTCCACCTTTAAGTGTAAAAGAGGAGGACATCTGCCCGAATGGCATATGAAATTCCAATTTCAGATACTAGAGACAGCTACAATCCAGTCTGTAAAGCATTTTCATCATAAAAAGCCTTTTTTATATAGTGGATCAGTGACCTACAACTTTGATACTTGACTTCTTTACTAATGAATGCAATTTGAATCACATTGCCTACTACCAGAATTTCCCAATAATCCCCTCTTTTTAAAGTTTCAACAAACACATAAACAGAGAAAATAAAGAGTGGCAATTTATGTCAATGTAATATCAGAAACCATTTATGCTAATAAATAGACCTTACGTTTTAAAGACGGATCAAAGCTTTTATTTGGATTTCTTAACTTCTTTTTTTGCTTATTCTTTGACAAAAGCTCAGAATTTCCATCTTCCTCCTCTTCCAGAGAACGTTTCCCTAGCACACCTTTTTCATTCCCACTGGCTCCATTCTCCTTGCATCTTTCTTTTGGCCTAAAACAGTGAATATCATCATAAGTTGGCTGAAGGGAAGCAGTAGGAGTTTCCTGACCAATATTCTGGTTTGCAGAAATCTGGGTAAACTGTAAACCTTTCTGTTATGGCTAAATTACAAGGAACTGTCATTACCCTTAAAAGCAGATTAAAAAAAAAAAAACACCTTTTATTTTTTTTAACATTGGCTGTTAATAGCAGACGCACTGTCAGATATATCAATTGGGAAATCAGTGAAAGATGGTCAGCTGAATTAGACACATGCTAACATGTCACTCCCATGTTTTACTTACGTATTTATTCAAATATTAATTTTGACATGCTCGTTCTCTTCTTCAGCTCAATTTTCACAACAGAAAGCAAATAAGCTATCTGAAAAGCTTGTCCGTATAACAAAAGCATTCTTTATAGAATAGAACATAGGTCCCATTTTTGCTACCCTGTCAGTTACCATCAATATTCATGTTACATCTAAAAGTAAAGTAGTGTCAGGTAGTGCATCTGTTGCACAACAGCTTCCATTTCTCAGCTACAGTCGATTTTTGGTTTTTACTTTCTAGAGAGACAGAAATCTGAGGAGGATCCAAAGGAGAAGATGCATACTGTGAGCAGTAGACCCATAAACAAAGCAATAACCAGGGAAAAAAAAACCCAAACCAGAATAAAAAGTAACCTTAAGTCTTCACTCCAAGAACAGAACTGGGTGGCTCTGTACTGACAGTATGGGTGGGAGAGGTCTATGGGTACATATGTTAGAAGAAACAACTCACCCCGGCCTGATGTATGGCTGACAGATCCAGTGGAAAAAAGGCAATCCTTCTTTTGGCTTTTCTCCTTCTTTCTGATTAGCTATTTCTTCCTGCAACATAAAGTTACAGTCAGTTTTCCTAACGTTCTCCAGAAATAGTCTAAATAATACTTCAAACTCCAGGAAGTCACAAAATGGAATTTAAACCAAAAGTTACTGACAGTTAAATATAGGCAAACCCCCTCCAAGAAAGATGAATTACAGCAGATTTGTAATTCTTAAATCAACTTTATTCCATGTAAAGCTGCTCAAGTCTTAAGAAGTTGTTATTGTACTAAACTACCAATATCATGGTTGGTATCACAAAGGTCCAATAAAGTGACTAACACACATCAACTACATGACATACATTGTAAATTCCCACCAAGTGCAGAAACTGTTATTCTGGGAGATTAGGTCCCATCTTGGTACCTGGCATCGTAGTTTCAGCTCCCTGTTGACATCTACAATGCCCTCTAGAGTCTTCACTTTTGCTAATTCTTCACGCAGCTGCTGGTATACTTGAAGCCTGAGGCAAATCCCAAACATCAAGTCATTTTTATTCATTATTGCTAGACTGAGGAGATCAACTAAAAATGTCTTTATAAAATCTTTGTATAGATTTTTCTTGCTGCACTTGCCTTCTGTAGAAGCTGGTTTCTTTTAAGTCCAGAGAAAAGCATACATACTCTTTTCCAAATACTTGGCACACAACCGAAGTATTCTGAGCTAAGTTAAGATGAACACACAGTTCAGCAGCTGCTCCTCAGTAGCTGCCCATGGCCATGCTCTTACTCCACAATAAATGCAAGACAGCTTGCCTCACAATGAACAAGGAGTTAGTTAACTCATATTTGCTATTAAGTGTCTGTGTGTAGATGACCAATTACCACATGGTAGCTGATGTGCTGTGAGCTCACACCCTATCTTCTGGTAAATTGTTCATCCCCTGTAACCTGTTTCCCAGATATGCAGCAAAAGGTAAAGGCCTCAGCCCACTTTCTTTGCAGCCGGACCCAGGACAGAAAACCTTGCAGCACACTAATTATGGCCAAGCAATTCCTTGTTCAAAAAAGCCAGACACTTGCTAAGCAGGATGAGCCCTGAAAGTATCTGGAGATACTCACGTGTGATGCCAGAGCTTGAAGAGATGAGCTCTAACGTAAGACAAAGGACAAGGGTACTTCTGCACTATCTCCAGATACTCCTCAGCCATCTCCCACACCAATGGGTTTCGGCCCTCAAACAAAGCTGGGTTATGAAGATTACCTTCTAGGGAATGAAAAAGAAATATTCAAACTTTCGTTCCAGGATTGAAACACAAAACAAAATCTATGCTCTGGAACTTACCAGCTCTCTGATTCTACTAGCCAGTCACAGACACATCACCCATGTACTCACAAAGAAGAACACAGGCTCCATAGAGTTCTAGCCTGACTTCAGCATATACTGTATTTCACAATACAATTCTTAATTGAGCCAAAGAGCTTATATTATTATTAAATATATATTATATTTGATATATATAATATATATATATTATTTATATAAAATATATATTTATAAAATATAATTAAAGTACATTTTCCAGAAAGGCAACCAATCTTGACAATAATACAGTAAAAAAATAGAGAAATCACTGTTTTTATTGCCCAGTGGTTAACTACTTGGACAATGGGTGTCTCACCTTATGTCTCTATTCACATTTGTCTGGCCTAAGTTTAGAGATACTGTTTCTGACTATGCTTTTTTCTACTAGTTTCTTAATTCTTATTATTAGAAAACACTGGTTAACAAGATTCTACAAACTCACATAAAATATGTATCACTGCTTCAACTGTGCAAGTGATTAGAAAGAGGCTTCTTCATGTCTGTCCTAGCATTTCCTGTAGGAAGGTAAGCCAAGTCCTTTTTGTCCCAACACAACATGAACCATTTGCAGGAATACTAATCAGTGCACATACTTATTGCATCAAGATCCATTAAAAAAGATTTAATTGATCAACAGAGGTCCAGGACAACAGCAGTCCAGTTTGCCTTTGTCTCAATGGTACTACAGGTATAATATAACAGTTCTTACAATTCTTAAGTTACTCCTGGTGCTTTCAGAGACAGCCAGTGTAAGAGGAGAGAAAATGGCCACTCAGCTTTCAGTCAAAGCTGTTCACCAATTAAGTCTGCCGTAAGCTTTTAATAAATGTATATGGGACTGCTAAGAGAGGAAGAAACAGTTTGTATTCTCATCTATTACTAGTAAAAGTTGATTTTCTTTACCTGCACTCATGACACCATGCACTCCAGTCTTACGGATACATTCTTCCACATCACTGAGACACTGGATGTTTCCATTTGCAAATACAGGAATGTTTACAGCTTTTCTGTACCAGTGAGTAAAACAGACATATAAAACTGAGAATCAGAGTCAACTCAGATTTTCTACTCCTGTCACACAAATCAGTTTGCTCTCCAATGCCACTGCAGAGTCTGCTTAAAAATCTGCCTTCATACCATGTTAGCAGAAATCCACAAAGATTGGTACTCCTTACTAACCTGACCGCTTGAATGTGCTCCCAAGATGCCACTCCAGCAAGTGGTCCTTTTTGTTCTTTAGTACGGCCGTGCACTGTCAGCAGCTACAACATAAAGCTACGTTTACTTTTCATGTGTATGAATGACTGGAACAAATCCACTGACAAAACTTTCCTTTCACCCCACACACTTCACAGATGCCACTGAATTCCCATTGCTATTCCAACAGTGCGGGAACTTGGTATCACAGAAAGGTATCAGCAACTCACCTGCCATGGCATGGAGTAGGCTTCCTAAAGCTTGCTGTTCCACAGCATGACAAGATTGTATCTTGGGAGAAGCTACAGATTTCCTATTGTATTGATACCCATTTGTGATTCACTTTGCAACTGGAGATATATTGATTTGGCTTGATCCTCAGCAGAAGGCCCAAATGCTGCCAGTACTGGCTCTAACAACACTGTCTCTTCCAATTTAACTGGAGTTAAATCCTAGAAGGCTGCCTGTTTCTTCACTAGTAGTGGCCATCTTTGATACTGTTTCTTCCTACAATCTGTGGATTTCATGCATTCACACTTCCTTGCAACACTAAGACAGAGATGCTCAACCACAGTGAAGGATGCCACACTGTGCACTAATTACAAGAAAGAGTTTGAGGTCATCATGCCTTCTACATTTTCCTATTGACCTACTGCCTGTGACTGCAAATATGTACATTTTTTTCTGCACCCCATTTTCCCTATTTTTAAAACAATAAAGCCTATTCATCACCACATTACACCAAGATCTGGTCATCAGATGCTTTACATAAAGATGTGTGTCCAGTGCAACAGTACAGGGAGCAGCTGCCTCCTTACCTGGCAGCCAGCTTTCTCCAGCATCTGTGCATACTTCACTGTCTTGTCAATTTCTGGGAAAACGCGGATTTTGCATGTGATGGGAACAGAGAGCTTCTCGTTAGCCATTAAAACTGGGAAAGATTGAAAAGACAGGTAAGTGGGTGCACAATGCTATGAAAAGTGCCTGCTCGCCTTAAGATCTGATACTGGGTCTGGTACAGAAAAAGACTGAAATATCAATGCTATGCAGTTTTAACAGCTTAAACAATCAGTAATGTCTTCTCTAATCCTTATTGCATAGGTTAAGCAAGTAATAGAAAAACATGAAGCACAAAAAACTGCATTCTAACATCAAGGCATTAGGTACTTAGAATTTAATAGCCCTAATGCTTCCACTGCATCAAACTACACCTTCAAAGGCCACCCCCCTCAAATCTTAATGACTGATACAGGTTTACTACTGTCACAAACTACTGTACTCCTCCCACTCTGCCAACCTTAATATTCAATCACTTAATTCACCTTTCCCACAAGAAATGCTTTGCTTCTTGCAAATTATCACCCAAATAATCATGACAAGTAGAGTCTTGACCACGGCAAGCAGAGGCTTATTAGCTGAAGTAGGCTATGGAACCAATCAAGTAGTAATGCAGGCTATAGAGCCAGGGTTCTAGAACATGTTAAACTCCCACAGTCTTTACACAGTGCATGGGATTGAAAAACTACGAAAAAGACAGCTAACAAAGATATCCAACAGGAAAACACCAAATGATGATGTGCCTGAAATCCTCTTCCAGAGCTTGGATGTATAATGCTGAAAGTGACCTGCTTCCCTCTAGTCCACATCCCAGAAGCATTAATGATAGGTACTTCTTACAACCCTTTCAAAGGAGCAAGACAGGTGTATACAGATACAAGCAGAACATAGTACTCTATCATTTTAGAGAAGGGTGGGGGAGAAGGACGAAGAGGAAGCTTTGCCCACCTTTTATATGGCAGCCTGGTAAGACAACTCTCTTACTAGACAGCCTGGGTTCTTACCCAACTAGGTGATTTGGGTTCTCTTTTTCACCTTGAGGCTGTTCTGATTTGCATCTTTCTCTCCTAAGAAAACTGCCCAAACAGTCACATTACATGGTCAGAGAAGCACTGTATCTTTCCAGGTTCTCAGCAGTATCTTTGTGCCAAATATCAAGATTCCTTGGACCACGGGAAATGTAAACAGAAGTGAGATTCTCTAACTTCATGGTGTAGACACTTGGTTTCAAGTGGGGTGAAGGCACATTCCTGGTTCTACACAATGACCAAAACCTTGCTTCTAAAATCAATTCCAAAATGTATTTCTTAGAAAAATGTGATACTGTTCACAGCTGCTACCAACAGTGTGAAAACATCTCACACAACTTTAGAGAAAAGAGGCATAACCGGCTATGGTGTGTACAGAAAGAATATGCCAAGTTGATCAGAAAAGGGCAACTATGGCTTCAAGCAGACACACAACTCCTGGCAGCAAAGAACTTCAAAATGAAAAAGGCATTGGGAGTTCTGATGTTTCTATAGCTGGAAAACCACTAAGCCATCATTAGATTGGGATTTAATTGACTGTCTTTCACATAAAGCCTGTTTTGGTTACTGAAGTCTTTTATCAGATCTAGCAGCAGTTTGTAGTGGGATACCACTAAGTATCTTGAGGGTGCCACCGAAGTACAGTAAGAAAGGAAAAAAAAACACCAACCAAACAAAGCCCTCCAAAACCAAAATGCACTGCACTTTCTTCCAGAAAAATCCCTAAACCTCCTCTTGATGACAAGTTTATTCCATTCCCTCTCAAGGTGAAGCTTCTCTAAAGACTTACTCATTCTCTGAAGAAGATCCCACTCTTCTTGCAGAAACGCTCCATAATGACCTATAATAAAATAGCATGACAGACTTGTACAGAAGAGTAAGATTCTGAAGCATACAGTTTTCATAAATGTTCACACATGAAGTTGCAGACAATCATATGCTGCACTGGCAGAAACTGAGTTGCTCTGCCCTGTCCAAACTGGAAGGGTTGGATCATTCTGTTCCCCATGCCACTCTAGATTCATAGGATAAGCAATGAATCCTCACACCCTATTTTCACTGCTACTCCCTAAGGGTGGTGTGATGACACTGGCTCCAAGTCCAAATTTAGGGATTTATACCAGGCACTAAAAAATTCCCTTCGGGATAAAATTTGATCATACTGAAAGATCTATTTGCCCTGGATACCACTGATCATTTCCCTATTAGTCTTTGAAAGATGTTTTGGAAGGGGAATGAGCAGTCACTGAACAAAACTTTCCTCAACATCCTAACTGGTGCAAAATTTCCAAAATTGTTTCTGTTTTTCAAACATAACAGTTTTTGCAATATATAAATCTCTGTTAGTATAGAGGCAATAGAAAACACTAAGTGCCTGCATGATATAATTTTAAATGCAGTTTTGAAAAATTAGGCAGCTTGAGCTACTGAAATCAGAAAGAAAATCAAACTCTTGCTAAAATACTTTTTCTAAAGGTTATTCTAAACACAAGAGTTGTCACTCAAGAAAAGTCTGAATTAATTATTAGTACATCTAACGTTTGCTCTAGGCACTGCAAAGCATTACCTGCTAAAGTGGGTCTGATTAGGTCTGACTTCAGCAGTACTGCAGCCACCCCTTCCCCTCAGACTTAATTTGGTCATCTTGACTTTTTACTGCCATATTCACATTTGAAACACTCTATTTCTCTATTTATTCAAGATTCCAATTTGCACATACCTCTCTTTGCAATCATCTGGGGACAACCCAAATTTAGGTCTATGGCATCACAATAATCCTGAGCCAACAGTGCTGCTTGGACAAACACTTCAGGGTCATTGGCACAGAACTGAGAAAGACAAAGAAAAGTGGAATAATCAGGCAAAAGCTTTCTTCAAGTACTGATAACACATTATGACATAGTTATCAAGCAACTACTACAGAAAACAGTTAATAATAGAAAAAGCATTTCTCAAAAAAAACAAAACAAAAAAAAGGCCACAGCAATAAAATCCTGTGACACCAGATAAAGATCCCCAACCTTCAAATGACAGTGAGAAAAATGAGCATTTAAGAGGCAAAGAAACATTTGTAGAATATTTTACATTTAGTATCCAAGAATAAGAGGGAACTATTTTAAAAATCAGCTGGAAAATAAGAATCTATGGCATTTTAATATGTAGTGATGGTGCAGAAGAAGAGATACCTGCAGTGTCTCTGGGTTTTCTCAAAATTCAGACTTTGTATATACAAAAAGCACCACAGCCTCTAAAATTAATTCACATTAGTGTGAAGTGTGAAACAGACACATTGGGCTGTTAAGTCAAATGCTCAGTCTTAAATATAGTTAATATTACATTTAATGCACAGTGCAAAAATGAATTAAGAAAAATTATGTTAATTCAAAGCTGCCTTGTTGATGACCTAGATTATGCATCTCATTTATGCTTTTAAACAATTTTCTAAAATTCATTATTAACAAAAAAAAATGTCATTACATCTTTAAATAATGTGGATTTAAACTTAAACACACGTGAGCAGGTGTAAGTTAGAACCTACAGCACTAAATAAACTATGGCTGACACCAGCTAAAACCAGAAAAGGCATTTGCTTTCTCTGAGATGACTGAAATAATTGAAAACCTCCAACCAAGCCACATCTGTCAGGACTTTTTATACAGTAAACCAAGCCCACAGAACAGGCTGGGCTCAGGTGTATCTCTGCCTAAGCTGTTCCCAAGGGTTTATGACCAAAACCCATCTGCCCACTAATATTGCAAAACTCTGCAAGGATTGCTGTACTGCATTGCTCAAAACGTTAATCTAGTTAGTTCTGTGTCTTATGTCCAATAGTGGTCAGTAAGAAGAAGGATGATACAGCAAGATCACAGTAGCTGACACACTTCAGATAGGCTCATCCAGAACACACAGCTTACTGAGCTGAAGATCTGTGCCCAAAATACTTCTAGCTTTCTAAGACTTTAAATTTCTGCCACCTGTATTTTTCTGTTGGGAAAAGGAACTGCCTTTTGTGGAAAAAAGGATTTATGAAGCTGTGCTGAGACAGACCACAGGCCCAACTCAATCTGCTCTGGTAACAGCCAACAACAGATGCCTATAGAACAGCAGAAGCTGTAAAGTATCTTCTACAACTCGGGAAGCAGAAGTGGTGTTTCCTGCAGCTAATGACCCTCAAAAGAGTCTTCCTTCATTTGCTTTCTAAACTCATGTAACCTTTCAGCACGGAGTACATCCCATGGTAAAGAACTTTGCAGTATATAACCATCACTAGCCTTATTTAACACTGGTTTCCAGTTAATCACCTTCAAGCCAGTCATACTTTCACAGACTTCATTCATCGTTCCCCTCAGTCAGAAGGGACACATGGTGACATGTCCTCATCCATTTAACTGCTCCACAAGTGGAAATCACCCACTCCGCTGCTCATGCTAACTGTCTTTCCCTCTATCATTCTCCAGTTCTGCAAGCTCTTTTCTCTCTTTGGGATGATGTGGAGAGGTAAGGACCTGAACCTCACACAGTACTCAAGAAGGAGAAGCAACACAAGCTTAAAAGTGTGTCCTTTCTTCCTTGAATCCTTTTTCTACAGCTAAGCACTGAGACCATGGTTTCATTGAATGACTCAAAATACTGTGAATCTCTCAAAATGGTATCTGATCTGGAACAACTCTTGACTCTAGAAAACCAGCTGTGATCTCTCTAAAGATGAGGTGTAGAGCACTGAAACCTTGTGAGGAGTCCAGTGCTCCAGCCCCTGTAGCTAAGACATTCAATTCTCTTTGCTAGACAAGGGATAAGCATAAAAAACACCTTCAGTTAAAGAGCCAAGTACTTTTAATGGCATTTAGGTGAAGAAAATTATAGTACTATCATTCAATATAACCACTTTAAAACGGTAATGATATTGACTAGCTTGAATTCATGCGCATCTGAAAAACGTCTGGATTTAGCACAAACGAGATCGATGAGGAAGGCGAGGGTCTATTTGGCAAGGCTAACTCGCTTTTGTGGTGTCACTCGAGAGCGCAGGGCACGGCCGACCCCGGGAGCCCCCGGGAACCCCGCCGCCGGTGCTCGGGCCGGCGGGGCAGGTCGCTCACCTGCACGATGAGCGGGCGGTCCTCGGGACAGGCCTCGCCGTAGAGGTTCTCGCGGCGGTAGTTGGCGTCTCTGAGGAAAACCTGGGCGTGCAGCATCGGCGTGTAGCAGAGCTGGGCGCCGTGGCGACGGCTCAGCAGCCTCCAGGCCAGCTCGCTCTGGTCCACCATGGGCGCCACCACGTAGTGTGCGCTCCGCAGCGTCTCCCGCCAGAAGGCCTCCCCGCGCAACTTCGACATGGCCCGCCAGCGCAGCGCTGCGGCAGCTGCCGCCCCGCGCCGCCGCCCCGGGGATCGCTGCCGCCCGAGGCTCGGAGGCGGCCGCAATCGCTGGGCCCTGGCAGGGCACCAAGGCGGCCGGACGGTGTCACCGCCATCTCGCTCCGGCCGGCGAAGCAGTGCACCTGCGGACCCTCCCCTGCGGAAACCGCGGCGCTGCCAGCAGGGGCCGCGCGAGGAAGAGTCCGGGCGGGCACAAGTGCAGCCTGGAACCGGCCGTACCTGGGCTACGCGTCGCCGTGGCGGGCACCGAATGGGACGCTGGAGGCCCTTTCCACGGCGGTTGTCAGTGCTCGGACGCCCCCCGCATCGGCCTCTGACCGAGGCCCTGCGCACCGTCCTGAGGGGCGGCCACGGCCCCGCGGCGCGGGCCTCCCCTGGCCGGGGATCCGCGGGCCGGCCCTGCCCCTGTTCCCGCCCTGCCTCCTGCCGCGGCTGGCAGCGCGCCCTCCCTCCCACCCTGCAGTGCACTAGTCCGGAGTACTTTTGCTTCGGAAGTTCTGAATCTGCCGCCAGCCGCGGCCAAGGCGAAGCGGTCACTGAGCATGACCAGAACTCGGAACTCAGTGAGGTCCTTGGTGTGGGAATGTCAGCGCAGAGAGGTGGAAATGATCCACCTTCCTGAACCAAGAAATAACATACATGATAAAGCCGTTCATTCTGCAGCACTTTATACACTACAGACCACCACCAGATGGTAGTGGAGGATTTCCTCTTCTCATCTGCCAATACCTTCCAGAATGTCAAAAATGCTGCATCTCTATTCCAGTGGGAAAAAAAAAAGTTACCTTAGTTATAGGGTTTAGTTGTTGGTTTTTTTTAAAAAGGAAAACCCTCAAACATTAAGTCCTTATATGCAAGAGTGAAGCACTAGAGCCTAGGCAGGCTTCCATTTATGAGTCAATTGTTCAGCAGCTCTGTTGGAGCTCGTGCACTGACAGTCTTCAATGTTCAAGTTTACTGCCACAGCCTCTATTTCTTTCCCCCTCTCCAACTTTCTAGCACTCCTGGCTGTGTTGAACCCTTCAAGAGGCCGCTAAACTTCCAACTCTTCTGATTATTTTCTATAGTCTACCACTCCATCCAAGAGGCCTAAACCACCACTTCTGCTTTAAAATACGCCTCTCCAGCCCTCCTTCAACACTCCCATTTCCTCTTAGGCAGCTTCACCAGGGCTTGGTGGTTTTTGTTTTGTTTTTTTTTTCTTTCCACCCCAATTTACTGGCAAGGTATCTGGTCTTCAGTAGGGTAACAACTAATTGCAGGAAAAGCTAACTGCTTCCTTTATCACCATTCTATCTTTAATCTTCTGCCTTTTACTTGACCTCTGTCAACAACTGAAAGTTTGTCTCCATATACTGTCTGTTTAAAGTACCAGTTCTGTTAAACTGTGACCCTTATTGCCATTTTTTAGCTATTGTCTTTGGCAAGAGAAGCATACTTTTTTCCCCACGAGGAACACAGTAGAAGATAACAGCTTTAATGCTGATGACTGCATGTGCTATGTGCTGTAACTTCTTACTATTAAGGTTATACTGCCCACCCTGAGGCAGCTGCTATTAGTCCCATTTTAGAGGTAAGGACACTTAAGGCAGTAACAGTAATGGCTCATCCAAAGCCGTAACAATGGAGCCAGAATTAGAATTTCAGAGTTTTCACTACAGTCTTATGGGGTGCGTGCCAAAATCATGCCAGTAAGAAACCGTGCTCCAGAATAACAAGTCTTCTTTATTTTTATTATTTCTACAGACTCCAAATCAGATATGCCAGCAGCAGTTTTTGCTTTATACCAAGAAATGAGATTCCAGATGAAACACAGGATTAAGAAATAGCAGTAGAGAATAAGACAAAAAGCCAACCAGTGATCAATTCTGTTTAATACTAGGAAACCCAAAGAGAAAAAGACACTTCTCAGACCAAAAAGTATGAAAAAAAAAAAAAAGGACAAGATTTATTTTTTTAAATGCTTTAAGCTGACATTATGTTGTCTTTATTTCAGATTTCACAAAAGAAATACGTTATAAAACTAAAACCAGTTAACCCAGCCACTATCAACAGAGGGTGGTATAAACAAAAGACACTAGGTCAGAACCTGCAGTGAAAAGCCACCTATTCCTGCCACTGGAATGCTCCTGTACTAGCAGGATACTTCACTGGGGAAGATAGAGAGAACTGGGGTTTTACAGCAGTTCTGAGAGGCACAACAGCTCCTCCTAGTTGGTGCTTTGTTGATACCCAGGTGTCCTCTGTATCATAAGTGTAGCAAGGATGTACTGATTTCGGAAAGGATAGATCCAGCAAGAAGGCAAGATTTTTTAACTTGAACTTTATGCAAGCTTCCTTTAAAAAGATCTTAAAACCATACCATCAAACTGATTACTTAGCTAACTTATGTGGGATCTCCAGCCTTGTAACTGATAGGAAAATCACTACACAAGGCTTAAGCAAGCCCTGTGCTAAATAAAATATAACGGGGCTTTGGATAAGTGCTTGTATGTTTGCCTGAGCTTTAGTTATGGGAGAAGCAGGGGCAGGTTCAATTCTCATTGAAGAATTCTACTTCCACCCTCATTCCATATGTCTGGCTGGGTGGTGAGAATGGCAGTGGGAGGGAATAAGCAGTAGTCTTAATGTTCTATAGCAGAGCACAGAACCTTGTACAAATATAAACAAAGTACCAGGCTAGGGACAGCTCTGCCTTTATTGATCATGCCCAAGTTAAGGCTGTTAAATACAGTGGTATCTGTCAAACCATCCACCCTTTCCCCCCCCCCCCTCCTGCTCAAATAATGGATGATGGCAAGAACCCTCCTTCCTACTCCTTTCCCCGACTGAACAAGGTAGAGCAGTGGGGGAAAAAACAAACAAAGAAACCCAAAGCAAACGGCAACAAAAGAAACCAGACTGTTCCAAAGATGCACTTTGGTTTAACAAATGGGCAACTACCCCCTTGAAAAGGGCATGTTTCTTTTTTCCTATAACCCATGATAAATTAAAACCAGGTAAGAAGTCTCTGGTTTGACACAATAAATACTTAGAATATATCAAATTAAAAAAATATAGTTATAAAAGCCTCAATGGAATTCTCTTTCTGACCTAACTACAGACAGATTCTTCACAGACAAAAGGTATCTCAGAAATCAGCTGCAGCTCCTCCCCCTGGCTCACTGGGCTTGGTCAACAAGTGCTATCACATACCCTTTGGAATACTGTTAAGACATATATAAAGCACAAGAAATCTACTTCTAAATTTGTTTTTTCATACTGCCAAGGGTGCAGGAACCAACCATCAGCAGGAAACCCTCGCAGCAGTGCACAGTTACAGAGTCACTGCACTTGAATAACATGGACAGGGATACTACGGGAAAACAAAGAATTGGAAGGGCAAGAGGAGAGAGAACCCATAGAATTTGGGAAAGGAAAAGATGAGCAAGAGAGGGAGAGAGTAAAACCCATCAAGTTCAGCTGGACTTCCCAGTTCTGGCAGCAGAGCATATGAGATGTTGAAAAACAGGAAGAGTTCCTCGGGGTCCATCATAACAAGGAATGTTGGCATTTTCTTCACCATTGACAGTAAGTAAGCTCAAGTTAACCCTCTCTGACACTGACACGTGGTTCTGCCAGTGAGCTGTGGATGATCCCAATAATTGATTCAGCGCCATTTCCCTCCAACATAGTGCGGTGATCCCCTTCAACGACGTGGACAGATACTTTCCCATCGCATACCTGCACAGGTGTGAAAAAGAAAAACTTTACATTCACAATTTACAAAACAGCTGGTTATCTAGACATTTTGGGTTTGTAAGTCTTCTAGGTTACTCATGGTTTACACCACTGTTTCTATCAAATTCAGCTGAAAACAGCGTTGATTTTATGCTGGCACATTTTCATAGATCAGCTGTAAGGCACTGTTTGGAACCAGCATTTCAAAACATGATTGTCTGACAGCCAGCCAGGTGATCCACTCAGAACATAATCTGGGCAGGAAGCCAACCAACCCAATACTAACAAAGAATGAATGATAAAGTAGCTACTTCCAAGCCCTTATGAAAACCTAATAACGCTCCCCTCCCCCTAATATTTCTCACACCATCATGAATTTGAGGTCACTATGTAACTTTAATAACATACAAATTAGTCTGGAATCAATAATGAATGTGGACAGGGTATGCCAGAATAAGGTGGTGGTTCTGAAAACTGCTTCTTTTTCCCTGGTATCTGTACCATAATGTAAGACACTTATCTGTTTTACATGAACAGGGGCTAAAGAGCAGTCACCTTTCCTGCACTACAGGCCTAAGTTTCTTAGGCATACAAGAAACCCACATACTAATTGCTAAGTTGTCCACAAAAGGTAACTAAGAAAAAGCTGCCTTCTATTGTCAGAAGGCTGACACTTTCTCTTCAGAAATCTGCTCATGCAATGGACCAACTTTAGGGGGTCTAAAGTGAAAGGAGGAGGTTAAAAGTTACTTCTATCAAATTGCTCCTTTTAGCATCTATTATCTAACGTCTATCTAGAGAGCTGCAAGAATTAGCTATAGTAAACAGTCACTTATCCAGTATAGAGGTTAGATCTTTTCCTGGCCCTCATTACCCTGAGAAAATATGTGTAATCAATCAACTCATTTGCCTTTTGGAACTTTGATTCTTGTTAAGAGCATGACAGCTGCAGAACAGTAATTTCCTTCATGTTGGTTTTGTCCCACCTCCCTCAGCAAGGATGGTTTTCCATGCTTTTCATTTGCTCCCCCAAGTATCACGACAACCTCAACAGTCACCAGTGGGCCTCAGACTGACCTCCGAGAGTCGGTAGTCTCCACCCAGACCTTCTTCATATTCATTGTGAGACTTAGCCCGCACTAGCGTCACATTCCCATGATACTTGGACTCGGGTATATACTTGTCGGCAGCCTTCAGTTTATGGTAAAAGGAAGTAGCAGCAAAGCAGAGTGCTTCACGATTGATGTGTGTATGAACCTGAGTTATCAGGTCAGCAGCAGCATTCACACGAGCCTCCAGATCTTTCAGGGGCAGGAGAATCTCCAGCAGCTGGAAATATTAATATTTTTCACCCATTAATCTTTTAAAAACAAACTACAAGCCCACACACTTTTCTTGTGAAACATAATGAGATATAAGAGAAGCCTTACCTTATTGTATTCAATGCCTGTAAATTGCTGAACAAAGGCACACAATGCTTCAGTCTCCAATGCAGCCTCATTTCCTTGGCTTAGCTTGGCTCTGTATCTCTGGTGAAGAGAATAATAAAATGCAAATACGAGAGGGCTTTGGACTGAGGAAAAAAAAGAGTGGGGTGGAGAAGAGGCAAGAAAGAAAAAAGGTAAGACTAAAGCTTGAGGTGGAGAGGAAGATATCCTGAGGTTGGATTAGAAAGATTCCCAAGTGCCTAGTATCCTCTAGAAAGCACAATGAAATGGAGAGGAAGGCTTAGGAGCAAGGTCCTAGCACTTCTACAAAATGATCTTGCAGGCTTCAGCATGTTCCAGAAGACATGCCAATATTACAGTTTACCATAATAAGAGCGTTTGTGTGCCAGCCCACACCTACCCCATATGCTTCCACCCTTCAGCAACCTCTAAACATCCATTGCCTATATAGCTACCCACGTCAAGAAAAATCTGTCAGCTTTTCAGATGATTCATGTCTGAAACAGTGAGCTTTCAGAACATGAGCCCTGACAACACAGGATGGTCCTCAGACAGAAGATTTTTCTTTTTATCTCTTACCTGAGTGTATGCTGCCACAAAGGAATGAGATCCATCAAAGAGGAATAGACTGTTGAGCGCATGGGAACCTTTATGTTGTGCTTGCAGTTGGGAGCACATTTCAAAGGCTACACAGGCACCGAAAGAATATCCAGCAATGCGGTAAGGTCCTTCAGGCTGTATCTGCTTCATGCAGTTAATGTAATAGGTTGCCAGGCTCTGTATGCTGTCCAAGGGAGCAACTAGAACATGGAAGCAAAACAGAAACAGACTTTTGTGAAAGGACATTGGCAGAGACAATTCTGGTTTTATGAGTTCAGAAACAACCTTGTTGAAAACAGCCAGGCTATTTTGAAGGCAAGTTTCTAAATTATGGTTAGCACCTTACATTTTTGACAAGGAATAGTAATGTTCCTCCCTCCTGAAGACAGGTAGAACAGCATGCCATGGTTTTCTTCTGCATGCTTATATGATGGCAGGGACTCAATGCAACATCAATTTGTTCCACTTCCCCATACATAAGCTCTTCAATCTAACCTAGTACTTCTCTTATTACTTGGGGATGTTTGACACAACCCTATGCAGACTATAGTACTGCTACTTGATCCTTCAAGTTTAAGAGTCTATAAACAAAACTCTGTGTTTATAAGGCAACTAAAATTCAGAATGTTACATTTAAAAATTCGAAATGCCAAAGAACTGAGATACCTTTTGTGCACTGGAACCCATAGCAGGGCATATGAAGTTTGGAGGCAAGAGTTTTGAAAACAGCAGTGGATCCTTCAATGGGGTGAACAAGGAAAAGAGGGCGCTCAGTGCTCTGAACATCGTTGATACGGGTGATCGTTGGCCCTTCTGGGTTCACCAACAAGTTGTTCAAATCTAGTTTTGGAGGTTCGCCAGCACCTGTCTTCATCACTTGGGATGGTTTCAGCTCTTAAGGGGAAGCACACCAGACAAACACAATTAGGTTGACGATCAGTCTTGTGCATTTAGCCATAGCTCTAAAGGAGACTCTCAGGGCTGCTCTGGGTTAGTCATCACAGCACAGACATATTGTTAATCACTCTGCAGCAACTGCAACAGCTTACAATAAAAGCATGACATTTCAGTGTTTACTCCTCAGATAGGTAAAAGGTCTCAAATCACATCCTGCACATGGCTGTGTAAGAGTACACGTGCAGACAGTAGCCAGACAAGAAAGTAGCTTTCATGCTCACACCGACCCTGCCCCCAGAACTGATGGGCCTGACCCAATGGTCAATACACTTCAGTGACATCTCTACCACTTAAAAGCCTTCCAGCTTTAAGGAGCTTCAATATTTCATTACTGGATAGAGGTTTATGTCCCTAGATACAAAAGCAATGGGATTGTGAGCTTAATTGTTTGGGCTTCGGTGATTGGTAGCAACTCTGATCCAGAAACTTTACCCTCTGTTGTCCCAGACTTGGAAGAAAGTTCACGCAGCTTGTTGATTGTAAGGAGTCTAATTTCTCTCATGGTCATAACAATGTCATAGTCTCTCTCCAGTGTCTGGCGCACCTCGACACCCATTAAGGAATCCAAGCCCAAGTCTGCCAAGGAACTATCAGCGTTCAGACTACTCACATCACGGACACCTGAAAAAAGTACACAAACAAAACATTTTCCATAGCTAAAATATGAGATGAAAGTTATCAGTGTCAATGATGGTTGACTGCAACACTTGATGTCTATCGCACTGGAGAAGGAGATTCCTCTGGTCTTCATTACCTTTTCGCTTTCAATTTTCAGAATGTTTAAGTCTCTCACTCCTTCCCTACCTGTAAAAAGACTTCTTGTAATAACACTTGCCTCTACAGCACTTCTTCCTCTCCACCACCTTGTGCTGCCCCATGTTGCCACCCTTCCCACCTTTATGCTTCTTACTACTAGCTGCTCCCTTCATTGTTTTCACACTCTCTCCTTCCAAACTAAGCCCAAAACTCATACAATTTCCCAGACAATTTACTATGAGTTCTAGAAGCCACGTCTGTTCTCTGAGGTCAGATTTGCTGTCAGTTATTGCACACAGTTCCTTAAGTAATACTCAGGAGATTGCTTTTAATTTATCAGTACCTCTTTTGGTAGAAAACAAAGCATCAGTACACACTGCTGTCTGCACAGCTGAAGCGGAACACAGAGTTGACACAGATCATTCACTTTCAACACAAGAACAAGGGTAGTAAAAGGAAGCAGGTTCAAATAATGCGTAGTTAAGCTACGGTTACTAGATGTTCACATGGGATGACAGGCGACCAGTCAAGTAATTACAGAAAACCTACTTTTGCAGCATGGGGACACCCCAATTTAAATTTCAAGTAGCAACACCACACCCACATCGCAGGAAATCAGGAGATGCTGAGCAGAGCATCTACAGCAGCACCACTGCATTGAAATGGTCAACACTGCCCAGCAACACTTAGGTCTGAGAACTCACCCAGGATGTGAGCAACAGCTTCTACCAGATCCCGCTGACTGCCTCCTTCAGCTTTCACAGAGACCTTCTCTGCTAGGACAAAACTGGATGTGACAGGATGAGGCTGATTCAGGAAGGTATCGAGCACCTCCAGGCATGAGCTGATTTGCTGGGGAATGGTCCCCCCAACCACAACCTCTTTGTTTCCCATTGTCTTCAGAAGGATACCCACATCACCAATGGCTCCCCACTGGATTGCCAGACCTGGAGAAGAAATCAGAGGAACACACTAGGTAACTAACTAAAGAATGTAGCAGAATAAAACTGAGTTACACCCTCCATCTCCTTTGTACTGTTAAATGGTCAGTGTTCATTCATACATGAATGACTCAGTATAAGAGCTAGGAGAGGAAACATGCCTTCAGCATTCATTATCGTTCAGTGCATACATGTCTGGTGGGCTGGACCTCCTCTGGATGTTTGGTGGGATAGATTATTCTGCAGAATGAGTAAAGTCATCTTACCGGGGAGTCCATCATGATGCCGCTGCTCACAGATACGCTCCATGGTAGAATTGGCAAAACCATAATTACTTTGTCCAGCATTTCCTCTTCCACAGCTTACAGAGGAGAACACAACAAAATAGTCCAGGTCTGGACACTTCTTACGAGTCACCCTTGGAGCAAGACAGGAGAGAGAAAAGCCATCAGAAAAAAACCTGCTAACTACGTGTTACCGTAGAAGGCTAGTGCGAGACTAAAATGACCACGTTTGATCAGCTCTGTGACCACAAGATTAGTTCATATCTATCCCTTCTACAGCCACTTACCAATCCAAATGAAGGGTGCCTGAATACTTGGGCTTGTTGACCTCCACAAATAATTCTGGGGTCTGATTTTCAATCATGGCATCTCTAAGGACCTATTGAAGAGGCAGAGGAGGAAAAAAAAATAAGTGCAGTCTCAGTATCTACAGTTCTTTTGTTTGAATTTATTGTGTTAGACTGAGATATAGGAGGTCATCACTGCGCAATGCATTTTTGTAACTTTATTTTAAAGACAAATCCTGAAATACAGTAAGGGAGACACAGCTTGTGGTAAGTCTATTTTTTTCACTACTGCCACTGCAGCCTTCAACTGGAAAGCTCTGTATGGGATTTTGTCTCCAGGAGTCTCTTAAAACATTTATCTTATCTCAGAACTGAGACTGCTGGCCAAATACTGTTGCTTCCCAGGCCGAGGGGCCAGACCAGGAAGCCCTATGTCACCAGGTAAGGCCAAAGCAGAGTCCTTTGATATACAAAAAGGCAATCTAAAACTGTATTAAGACAGACACTCAAATGACTGCTATTAACTCCTAAGCATATTTGTCACTTACCACAGCCAAATTAAAGATGCCTCCAACTGGGCCAAGCTGCAAGGCTTCTTCTATCAATCGCTGTGCTCCTTCTAGTGTTCCAATATCACTGGTAGATACCAACACTTGGATTCCTAGTGCCTTCCACTCTCTAACACGTCTAGCTTGGTAGCCTGCAAAAAATAAAAGTGGACAGTGTGCCCTGTGTGTCTGGGATAAAGAATTCAAACCATAAGACTTTGGTTAACCTGCTCCTTAAACTTTTCTGACTAGATAGGAATTGAATAGCTAAATAATTCCCAAATAAGCTACAACAGGAGAACTGGACAAAACTTGTACAAGTAGATAGAGAACAACTGAATTTCAGAAATATTCTGAAGAGATCAAAGTGGAGAGCAGAGCTGGGAAAAAGAAAAAAAAGAAAAAAGCAGATGAAAAATAGGTCAAGTTAAAAGATACTTTCTCCTTTAGAATAAATGCTTGTTTGAAGTGAGACAATACATCAATGAGAGGAAAGAGATCACGACACCATTTTTTGATGACATTTGAAAACAGAGACAAAACTACTAAAATAAAGGTCAATTGAAAGGCAACCATGTTGCCTGTTCTGTTACAGTTTTTGCTTACCGGTTCGTATGCCAGAACGAGATGTCAGGATAAGCTTCTGTGCTCCTCTCTCAACTAGCCACTGTGCCAACTCAAGCCCAAATCCTCCTAAGCCCCCTGTGATGATGTAGGATTTGGAAGGTGGACAGGAGGTTCGTGAGATGGCTGAGATTTTAACTGGTTCAGACCTTCTTACAGAATATTCCTTTTCCTCTTCTTGGATCTTTCCACAAAAAGAAAAAGAGAAAAAAAAAGACAAAAGAAAAAAAAGAAAAGAAGTAGTTAAGATTGGATACACAATGCATTTCTGATCTTTCCATGCTATGCTGCTTCAGTCAGTGGGAATAAACATTGTAGAATCAGTGACAGATGTGACAATTATATTCGTTACAGCTACATTCATTATAAAATCAACAGCAAAAACAGTAATGCTGTACTGTCCTAGTTATACAGCTACAACTTGAACTGGATCAAAATATCCAATATAGTCACCTACAGATGATGAGAGATACATAAGAGAATTGAAGTCAATATCTCATTACCTGGATCATAACTTTGCCAATATGTTTTCCTTGAGCCATGAACCTGAAGGCAGCTTCTACCTCTTCTTTTTTGAAGACTGTACTCTTCAAGGGTTTTACCACACCATCTTTTATGCCTTTTGTCAACAACTCTGATACTATATCCCACTCTTGGTTTCCACCCTCAAAGATTGCATCTAGTAGGATCCCATGAAATGCCACATTCTTGAGGAAGAGAGCCATTCCTGGGAAAAAAAAACCCTTGGTTATGACCTGCTGCTGCTGTCATTTCAAAACCTTTTTCAAAACCATTTCAAAATCTGCTTCAGAAACATTTCTGTGTAGGTTATTAGTGTGAGACAGAGGAGTTAGTTGATAGAATTCTACATTTTCTAAATGCTGTAAAAATTAATTGTTCTCTTACTAATAGATCAGTTTAACAGAAACTCTACTCACAAAAAAAATGTGTGCCAAAAGGGCAAGCTATAACATGGCCAGACTGATATTAAAAAAGCCCATTTTGTATCAAGTAACAGCTGAGTTAAGAGTCACAGAGAAGATGGAATCCCATGTACATTCTGTCTGTTTCCACAAGAAAGGCCTGTCAGTTTTTAAGAGGCATTTGAGAAAGGACCTTAATATGCTTCAATTTTTGGTCAGTGCTGACGTGGTCAGGCAACTGGACTAGATGATCATCCCTTTTAACTGGAACTATCATATTCTATTCAAAATGGCACAAATATTTAGTGAAACAATGTCCAACAGATCTACAAGATTTACAAGCTAACAGACACAGTGGTAAGCAGTGCTACATGAAAAGAATGCTGCTTCTATTCAAAACCTTCCTATACAAGCACTTTGTGAGCAACATGTCTTATACTTTTAAAGAATATACTGTCATACTTTTTAAGACAGACTTTAAGGAAGATAATGGTTATCTTGCATGCTATATGCAGGCTTCCAGAAAAATGCCAAGTGCCAATATCTTCTCCAAGAAGATATTTCTTGAAAATAGTACATAACTTGTCAGTGATAGAAGTGAAGAATTTATTACAGCTAAAAGTTTTTCTAAATTTGAAGATTACTTTTTGTTAAGATAGTATGTAGGTTGTTCTGTCATGCTTGCATAAACTGAATAGGATGTACTTCCCAACGCCCCATCTTACCAAGCTGGCTGTTGTTAGACAGATCAAATTTGCCTATTTCCAAGAAGCGACCATGTCGAGCGAGACAACGCAAACTGGCTTGGAGCTTCTCTTCTGCCAAGGAATTTAGCACTAGGTTGACACCTGCAATGACAGGAAAAACAGCCATCTAATAAACTCAGCTCTGCTGAGAGCCTAACATTGTTTTCTATTCCTCATTTTGGCTTTAGAAAGTGCAACCACATGATGTGGGTATAGCTGCCAAAAGAAGGAAAAACGTTTCTTGACCTTACCTTTTCCATTGGTAACTCGCAGTACATGTTGCTCAAAGGCAGTATCTCGGGAGCTGGCAAAGCTATTAGCATCCAGCTGTGGGAATCTTGCTTGGAGATATTCACGTTTCTCAGCGGAGCCTGGAAATAGAAAACAGATGGAATAATGTCAGGACTTGGACATTCAATTTTTTGTGATGAAACAGCCCATTTTCATCTGCTTATCTTTTCTCAAGGACTAGGTCTGACTAGCCATCAAACACTTGCTTCAAAGTTCTCAGGCTCTCAAGGCATCAAACCTTAGGCCAAAGGCTATCTAGTTGTTACAGCTCATTTATGAGCAATCACCAGAAACAGACCAAGCCTTATGGTGGACAGACATTATTTGATCACATTACTGAGCTGTTCATCTGTACTTTAGATTATATAGTCTATAGAGATAAATTTGTCTGCGTTGTAGAAGTTTCAAGTGCATAGTCAGTAGCTATATTTACCATGTATCCTGTTCTCAGTCTAGGAACAAGATCAGAGTTACAGGAAAAGGGGGAAAGGCATATACATAATACATATTCTTTGTATATATAAACACATGCATACACACACACACATTTCCTCTTTTATATAAATAATTTCCCCCGTAACATTGGACACTTAGTACTCACCTACAGTAGTAAAGACACGGCAGCCCATACTCAGGGCAATGGCAATGGCTGCTTGGCCAACACCTCCTGAGCCAGAGTGAACAAGGACACTCTCACCCTTCTTCATTCTACCTCGAACCACCAAAGCATAGTAAGCAGTGGCATAAACCACAGGTACTGAAGCTGCTTCTTCCAGAGTCCTAAAAAGTAAAGCAGAAGAGTAAAAATACATTTTAGCCCTAGAAAAAACTACTAGATTCTCCTGATGAAACTTACTTTTCTGCACTAGAAAGGCTAAGGTAAACCAAAAAATAGAAATGGTTCTCAATCATACAGCTGATAACCACAGCCAGAGTCTCATCTTTCTGCAAAAGTATTTCAGTAACTAACTAGCAATATAGGCAACATTGAAATCCCAAAGAGTACAGAACCTTGTGCAAGTCACTGTATGAAACTTAGCATTCAACTCCTGCAGTTAAGCTAAGCCAAATCTTACAGATGCTCAAGAGACTACAGATCCTATCATTTCCCAGAGGGGAATCTACCAGTTGTGCAGTCCTCTGGTCTGATCTGGGCTGTCATCAGCCTCAGGCAAGAAGGCAAATCTTAACCACATACACAACTAGAAAACAGAAGTTGACCTACCAGTTTTTAGGCACCTCCCACAGAAACTTCTTTTCACAGTCTACCACTGTAGCCAGCCCCTTTGCTGGCAGTAATCCCATCACTCTTCTTCCAGCCATGTCCCGTCCAGAGAACTCCATGCCCAGCATGCACTGCTGCAAAACCCAGTTACCTAAAACAACATTAACATCTTTTAGAAAGGAAATTTCTCTTCCAAAATCCCTTGGTCAATAATTTACTGTAATAGTTGCTGAAGGGTGGAACCACAGAACTGGAAAAAGAGCCAGGATTTGTCTAGCCCATGCACAGTTTTAAGTCACTACAATTAATTTCTTGTTACAAGTGTAGCAGAAAAGGACTTGGTCTTGTTCATTCTTACTCTTTATCTTTGATGATTTTGTTTTTGTTTCCATTTTTCATCTGAGAAATTTCACGGAAACACCTTCTTTCAGAGGCAATTTTATTCCTTTTTTCAAATAGAATTAATAAATAAACTACAGAAAACGATCACAGCAAAAATAGCTTTACTGTGAAACAATATTTACAAGCACCCATTTTAGGCAGAGTAATCTCAATTATGAGGGGAAACCCAGCCCTAGTCTTGTTGCCTGTAAGAATTTGCAAAGGCACTTTTTACATGGTCTGCTCCCTCTCGTTTAAGTGGCATTTTAAAACCATTTAACAGACACGACATTAATTCTTGACTCTGAGAGATATATTCACCTTAATTTTGTATGCAAGAGATTACTTTACCTCACCTTTTTCTCCCTTAGAAGCAAAGCATGACCAGCAGCATGAGACATCGACATCCTCACCTTGGTGCGTACTTTGCCCATCTCTGAACCTCCATCAAGTTGTTTCACCTCATGCTTGATATCTAAGCAATGGGTCTAGTAATGTTTCCTCACAGATCTATTAATTTTGTCATATGAAAAATGAGACTGCAACTGGAAACAGAACTTAGGATTTTTTGGTGTACAGTCCTGCATCAGGGCTATACTTCCTTTCAAAAAAGTATGCTTTCTTGCTAAACAAAAAATGATGCACACTTTAGACAGTACATAAATAGCATTCAGGAGATGTGAATAAATTTTAGACCAGTAACACATAAACAGACTTTCTTCTAGTGTAATTTTAACTTACCAGGGATTGCATCTGGAGAAAGCTTTCCTGTGGCCAGCATAATGTCCCGGAAGTTGAGAGACGCATAATAGACTTTGCAGAGTTGAATATCAGGATTATTTGCCTGGAAGTGTTGAAGTGGGGAGACAATCCAACGAAGAGATGAGAGATCTCCACGAGTCAACACATTTACATAGGCATATTCTGTCAACTCCTGAGGTTGTGCTGCAGAAATAGGAAGAGTAAGAGCTTTACACACATTAACACAGACACACACTTTCTAGAAAGAGTGGATTTCTTGTGTAATTGGCTCCTTCCTCCTCTATCTGTTCTGCAGAAAGCCCTTTCTTACCCTGCAATACCACTCATACCCTAAAGAGCGCATTCCTCCTCTCTTCGCACCAGAGCATGCTACTGTTCACTCTGAGCTGGAGCAGATTAATTTCAAATTACCCATTAAACATAATAATTAATTTTTTATATCTATACGTGTATGTGTATTTTACTAATTTTCCACTCAAAATCCATCCAGGCTTAAGGCCCTGTAAGTGACCTTCAAGACCTTTACGGAGTTACCTTGCTGCAATGGGAGATGCCGGAAGGAGCCCCACTTCCCATCACGATACACATTCATGACCAGATCCCCCTGAACAATCTTCTGCATCTCCAGGGAAGAATGACTTGTGGGTGGGACAGCTGATGAAGGGTTCAAGTTGGAAATGAACACACACCTAGAAGCCAAGAGTTGTAATTTTGTTTGGTTTGCTACTGGTCTGAAAAGAAGCTAAACAAACAAACAAAAAAATGTCATCTTCAGCTGTGACTCAAGGGCATGCTTACATACCTGATTCTATGGCCTTCTGATTCAAGGCGGAGGCAGTTCACCATTCCCAAAATTCCCGAGTTCCCACAACTGGTGGCAGTCAACCACACAGGCTGCTCGGATGAATCGGCCAAGATCTCCTGCGGGACAAACCCCAAGCTGTTTTACTAGGAACCACAGAAAGGACATAGTACTCAAAGCCCCAAGGATTAGGGAAAGTACACACACTACTTTTAACACTGCTAAATACCTCATTTAGAAAGGATAACGATTTAGAAATTCATATATCCAGGACACAGAAATTCTCACCTTTAAAGATTCAACCCACTTATAATGGGTCTCATCCACTGGCAGAAAAATGGGCGTTTTGGCAGGTACTTGTCGGCGACACAAGAAAATAACTGAGCCAAAGAATGATTTCTTCATGGCAACCAGATTCAGTGAGGCTTTGCTGAATAAGTCCTCCCACTGTGTCTGTCAAATTAGGTAAAACAACAATTAACAGAAAAGTTAGAAGTCAGTAAAAATACACATCACATCTATACTTCATGCTGAATCTCCTCAAAGACAGCTTCACCAGGAACAACAGACACTGTCTACCTCTTTTTTGCTTTTGCTGGAATCCTGGCATCTGTTCTGCATCATTTCAGTACAAATACATACTTGATTATTTTACCCATGACTACACTACTCTTTTGTCTCTGAAAGATCCTCAGAAAGCAGAAGTACAAGTATCTTGGAGCCCCAATTAGGGAACTAGTCTTACCACACAACCAGGTGTGCCAAAGAAAAACAAACAAACCCAAACCAAAAACCAGTCACCATGCTGTCAGATCCTATAAGGCATTCCAATGTGTCTATAGAATTTAATACCAGAAGTAAAGCATAACTCCACAGACAAATATAATGAAGAGATTCCAGCACACAAAGTAACAGAAGTGGAAACATGGAGTTTAGATGTTATCACTCTAGGTCACACAAACCCTGTCTGCAACAGAAAAAGTAAAGTGGACAGAGGAAATAAAAAAAACTAAGTCACTCAAACTCCAGCTGCAGGGGACTGGGGAGAAGTAACCACCACTACCATGAAACAAACACACACCTAAGTTACATTAAAACTGCATTTCAGAAAAACTAGAGAATGAAAACCTATGGATGGCATATCCAGAAACAGAGGCTCTACCATGTGAACTAAGATGACTGCAGAATCTTAGAAAAGCACCCATTTGCTTTTCATCTGCCAGACACAGAATAGCAGAAGGTTTTCATAGCACAATCCTTTATACTGAGGACTAGAGACAGTGTTCCTACCTAGAAAACTTTAAGAACTACCACAAGTCCTGCCCACTCTCACCTGCATAGTATCATTTTCTGTAGATAAAGTACATACCACTCACATATATCCTATCCAAGAGATTTGCTGACACCAGGGTACTGACATTAAGACAGGTTTAGGTTTTAAGTTACCAGTTTCAGTAGCATTTCATAATCTTCTTTTTAACCCACTCTACTAGGTAGGCTGTAAAACTGGACAAGCCCCTGAAGAAATCTCCTTGAAAAAAAATCTTTGCATGAAGTGAAGTGCTAGATTCCATATAACTTCAAAATTCAAAATGCAACTACCACACTGCACAATTATAAGCAAGGAAGAAACTACTAGAAGTGCCACTGTCTTGTTATTTGAAATCAAGGGCTGAGGCTACAGCCCCTAAAGTCAGAAAGAATGGAGATACTCTTGTACTCATTACTGCTAAGGCCAACAGCTGCCAGAGAAGGTGATGTCCCAGTTGCCACCCTTGCCCTAGCCACTCACTCTCCTCTTGTGCCAGCATTGTCAATAGTTCATCTGCATTATATACTGGTTTCTAGATCTAAAGCAGACATCCTGCCCCAGGCCCCCCACTTACAAGGGCTTATTTTGCTGTATATCATTACGGAATCAGATGAAGTGGGGAGAGAGGAAGAAATAAAAACAGTACAAAGGAAGAGCCTTCCTTTCTGGGAGCACTTCAATGTTAGAAGAACTTAACTTTACATGCCTACAAGCATGTAAAGTCTCATTCCCAGTGGTACCAAAAGGAAGAGACATTCTTATACTGAAACCTTTTAAGATCTGTGATAAAGCTGTACCCACTCAACAATGCAGGACATTATTTTATCAACAAAGAAACTGCTGTGGTCAGTGTTTTCATTCAGACTGCACAGATACACAAATGATGATGAGTAGTGTTCAACGCACTAAGAAAGGCTTTCCTGACTTAACTCGATTTACTTTCCCAAACTAGTATGTGGAAATTCACAGCTCTCCTCTTCTGAAGAAGCACTTATTACATATTCCTGCAGAGGGCCTCCATGGAAAGCAATACAAGTGGTGTCTACTCAGCATTCACCTGCACCTGCAATCAGAGTTCAGACTGTCCACTAAGAAATTATTTGTCCTATATGGCTTACCTCATGCAGGAACTTATGTTTCTGCTGTAGATCTGGACTTGAAAGGAAACTGACAATTTCTCCAAGAGTTTCTCCTTTAAGAAGAGTGTGTAGCAAAACAAACCCTCCTTCTTTCACTGCAGCTGCCAAGTTAGAAAGAATTTCCGTGGTGTTCCCTAGAACGTTTGTTGCACAGTTGTATACCACCAGGTCAGCATTGGTCAGATTTCCCGATGGAAGGCTGGATGGATCCCACTGGCTAGAGGAAACTCCAGCATCTTGCAGCTCTGTTTCACTAGCTGAAAGAGTTTCCAGGACACGGTCAGTGGCAATGTAGTCCACTTGCAACAAGGGCTGAGTATTCAGAATACTTTTGACACGAGAGAACAGACGTCCACTTCCTGCAAGAGCCTGTGAGAAAAGAAGGGGAAGGAAAAGGAGAAACCAGTTTGAAACATGGAACAAGAGCAGTGTGATCTGATTACTGGAAATCCGAGAAAGTCTAGCTATGGTCCCATTCCAGGCTTCCAACTAACCTCTATTATCTTCATTCTGTGACTGGTCATGTTCTCCACTGCCACATCCAGGCAACTCTTCAGCTCTGAAGAATCTAGCAATCCACTGAGAAGAGGATCATCATGGAAGTGCATTTTCTCTCGAGTCACAATCTGTTCCAGCTCAGAACGGAGGTTTCCATTCAGTTCCAGACGGCAGATTTCAGTAAGGATATGCTGAAGGCCCTTCTGTATGGGTGAGGACTTTGCAGCAGTACTTCCAGTGTCTAGTCCAGGGATGACTAACTTGACCCCATGCACTGCTAGTTTAGCCTGCATCTTCTGGATCAGAACTATGGAATAGAAGGGGAAAAATAAAGAGTCAGATTTTCAAAAGATTTTTCTTTTCCTCCATTTGCTATATCATCTGATCAGCACCACAAATTACAGTATCTTGTACAACTAGCCTAGCTACAATGACACAGTGCATGCTCCCATGCATTCCCATGATGATGTGTTGTGCAGCAGCTACTGCCCCCAAACAAGTACACTTTGTGGCACAAATATTATCTGTGGCAAGACTGACTAATAAGAGGTCAACTAACAGAAAACTTCTAACTGATTTAAGGAGGGAAATTTCCACAGATATAAAAACACATATGCTTTTTTCTTTATAACTACATGCAAAATAGTTCATCCTGACTAGATCAGAAACGGCATTACAAAAAATAAAATGAAAAGCCCACTGCAGCACATGTAAAAAAAAAACCGTGGGGACAGTATTTGGACACTGCATAAAAACCCAGAAATCTTTAAACTGTATTGCCAAATCAAAGGATGAGTGTGAAGACATTTTACTAATACAGAATTAAAAACTTCTGTATCAAGATATAAAATTCACCACCAGTAAAGCTTAAAAAAAAAACACCTAACTTTTTTAGCCTCTAGCAAGTGTACTGGCATAGGACTACTCCTGAAGTCTTCTACAGACACCAAAACTTTATTTCTTGGATGTTCTGAAGTAGTATGAACAGCTTCTCTCAGACAATTCTGTCAGGCTGAAGGATTCCCCTAGTGTGACAAGAAACCAATCCCACTCTACCTTTGCAGTGATCCAAACAGTCATGCAGATGGGCATTGGAAGACAAACAGTCACTCTCAGTATAGGGCACAAAGCAGAACTTTTCCAGGGTAGGAGTCATCCGTTCCTGTTGTCGTCGTGGTGCCACAGAAGCATGAAGACCATCGAGCTGAACACCCCCTGCTTGAAGGCGATCAAGACAGAGGTCGACAACAGCATCACAAACTGAAAGAGAGAAAAGAAATTTAAGTTTACATCAAGCACTACAAGTACTTTATTCAAGGTGATCAGATGAACAGTGCTGTCAGACTGTTATAGCTCTGCAGCTTCAGTAAGACCTGCAGAATGGCTTGGAGACTAAAGAGAGACCCCTCCCAAAGTCCCTCTGATTTCTTAGGAACTCATACATTTATCCACATGGCAGCTAAAGCAACTATCAAAACCCCGAGCATGAGATACATTACCTTCTACATTGTCCTGATACTGGCACACCATCTCCTGATGCAGCACTGGGTCAACACACACGGAACGAATCCTGGTGGGTAAGCGTAAACTGCGCCCAGTGTCAGACAAGATTATTACGTGTAGCAGGGTGTCAAGGAAGGTCACCCAGTTCCCGTTCCACAGAACCTTGGCTGCGCTAGCTGCAGAAGGAGGAGAAACCTCACTGTGATTTAGGCATTCAAGAGATGCCAGAAGTCCCTGCTTCTCAAATACAGTCTCCTGTATGTACCCAGCTTCCCCTGCAAACCCCAACAGTCAGTTCTCGATTGGACATAACAGCTTTTCCTCAGTTGTTCTCCATTATCACACAAAGACCAATAGAATTATTTATTGTTACAATAACCATTCTCATAATTCTTCTACAGAAAGTAAATCTACCTTCACTGTTGCATTCCAGAACGCCCTGGAAAGTTGGTCCATAATTATATCCACGTAAATGCAGCTCTTGGTAAATGTCTTCTTTCAAGAGGCCAGGCTTTAAGCCCATGCCTGCTCGAGTGTGAAAGTCAGCTGGCTTCAGAGCAGTGTTTTCTAGGAGGGAAATCTTCCCTGATGGGCAAAGTGGCAAGAATAAGAAATCAGTGGCCATAAAAAAAAGGATTTTAGTAGGACAGTACATAAACTTACACTTTCTTCACTTACCACTCACAGCCAGATTCCCATTGCCTGACACCTCAAAGCTGTGGGAAGCAGGCATAAGTCTTACTTCCAGCTGTACTGATCCTGCAATGAAAAATGAAGACAGGACCATGAGGTCATTCATTGCTACTATCCTTGATCAGAGCTCTCTTTCACGACCTCCACTGTGCATTACATGTAATGAAGATGACCATAACATCTGCTACTTGACTGTATGAATTTACTTCAGTCATACTGCACTCTTCTTTATAATCTTTTTCCAGTGTTCCTCCTCACCTTATGCTCACATTTCTTTTCTCCCTCTCTCTTCCCCTTCATTACACAGTTTTGCAGTTGTACCAGCACTCCTCACTCACCATTTTTGGGAAGTATAGTTGCCTGATGAATTGTGACATCTTCAAACTTAACAGCTGTTTGCTCCATAACCATGCCAAGGGACCGTGCCAGAGTCCGCCAAGCCAGCACTAGGTACCCAGTTGCTGGGTAGAGGACTCTGCCATCAATGCAGTGACCAACCAAGTAGTGGTCAGGAGAGTCAGGACTCACATCTGCCAAAGAATAAAGAGCAGAGTAAAAATCATAAAAACACCCTAATAATGAGGTATTTTCCCCTCAACGTCTAATAGAGGGTGCAGTCCTTTTCCTAACTATCCTGCCTGGTAACACGCAGCTCTTAAAACTACCATGAGTACAAACCAAGACATTTTCCAACTCTGTTGATACTTTCATGCCATTTCAGAAGCAGATCCAGACTTCTCCAATCCAAAACAACCTACACACTAAGCTTCAGAACGTGGCTTCAAGGATGCTGCTTTGATATACTTTTCCTAATTTTACAACAGAAATGCAGCAGTGGAGCAGAAAAGAGACAACCAAACAAAAAAACCCAAATAAGCAAACACACCAATATTGTAGATTGAAGCAGATGCAGAGCCTTTGGAACCTGAAGGGAAGTCTTCAGCTTTTGGAACATCCCAGCCCTGACTGTGGTCCCATTTGATGTATGGAGAAATAAGGGGTGTTCCCACTGGAACAGGGTATTCCACAGGTGGGAACAAGTTATTTCCAAGAACATTTATCCTAGGAAGATTAAAAAGAATGATATTGAGACAATGGGAGGAGGGGAGAAGGGAGAAAAAAAACTGGTAAATTTAAAATAAAAAAATACTTAAGAGTCTTGGGCTGTACGTCTGATTTCTTCAAGAGTACCATGAACCCCTAGTGAAGCCAAATTTGTAATTCTAAGTCTATAAGACTTAGAACTGCAAAGTTTATTTCCAAGAGTGGCTTCTAAGTTTGTAGGCATGTAAAATGAGACTCCCCTTTAAAAGGCATCTTTCCCAACCCCAGCAGTCTCTAAACCAAGGCAACGTTTCATAAGTGAGCATTCAAATACACAAAGCACAGGCATAAACCCCATTTTTCCAGGTTTGTTGGAAGAGTAATTACATCCTTGCAAAGACATGCATGCTAGAGAAGAGACTTGAAATCTTTCGTAACTGATAACCCACTCCCTCTTAGATAACCCGCCTCCTCTCTTAGTCTCCTTACCCAGTTAAGTGAATCTTTCCAGCCTGTGTCAGGAAGAACTCCAAATTATTTTTGTGGTCTTTCTTCATCAAAGGTAGAATGGTGCAAGTTGGTTTCAAAGTTCTCTTCAAGATAGCCTGGTCAAGTAGAGTCCATAAGTCACTGGTAGAAACTCTTACTTACTACTTTGTCTCTATATTTTTCTCTATAGATCTCAAACCACTTCTGTTTCTGTGCCAAGAGTTCTGTGCTAGGTGCTAGAATCTACACCATTTTAACATTCAACTAGAGCAGCACAATACTCTTCCAGCAATCCAAGAAGTTGTACAGCTGGTAAAGCAGAACCTGTGTAATACTCATGAAATTCTGCCAAAACACAAATCTTCCTTTCCCAAGCAGACTGTCAAGTGGAAACAAAAGCTGCGCTTCAAGAACTGCGAGATCACCCTTCTCAGCCCTCCCACTCACACCATACAGCTGAGGCCTTTGCTCCCCAGAGCAGCCCTTTTTAGTCTGAAGCATGCTAGAGCATTTTCCAAGCAACAGCTATTAAATGAAAACAATGCTGCCTTGAACATCGGATCCAGCTTATATCTTCTCTTCAATTTGATACCATAGTCTTTAAATGGGAAACAGGAAAGGGGCAAGAGAAAATGTAAACACTCTCAAACCCAGATGATTTAACTTCTAATCACTTGCATTAGAGTCCATAATTGTACAATGACTCTAACATGAAGCATAATAATAAAAAATATCTGCTGATTTAAAAGCTCTGCTTCTCCTTTCAAGTCACTTTCAAAACATAAATAAAAATAACAGGGCATAATAGATACTGCATTGAAACTCAGAAGCACTGTTGAGTTATTAAAATTAATTCACAAGCAACTGTGATTCTTAAGACTTCTATCCTCTTCCATGCCACAGACCAAAGGAAAAAATAATTAAAAAAAAAAGTGAGACCAGTCCTCCAGTCCTTGATACTTAACAGACAGGTAGGTACAAGCCCATAGCACTGTTCTTGAGGAGCAAGTGCATTCTAATGTACCTAACATTCTGCATCCTCTACTATGGACCTAATTCCACAAAGATGAGTGAGGAGAAAGGAATAATGATCTGATCATTAGAGGAAAGGAGTTTATGAAGGAAGAAAGCTCCTGTGGTCTCAGACTACTTGGTCTGAGCAAAGGGAGGATAACAATCACTACTGGAGTATTTTTGAAGACCAGAACCTTGAACGAAATTCAGTGTATAGTGGTAACATATTTTTAATAGAGAAGGATTGTTAGTCTTGAATTTCTCGTCACATTAGATCCAAAAATTAAATGCTTCTCTTGCTCATTGCACAGTTCAGAGCTGACTATCAGCTATCTGAAATGGATGGAAATTAATAAAGGCAACAATGTGAATGTCTTGGTTGGGAAGTGGTAGGCTGTTGGTGTTAGGATTTATAGCATTATTTTTAATATTAACATACACCACCCCCCTAAATAAAACAAACATCAAACTAGGAGAGACTCAGAAGTAATGGAGGGAGAAAGTGTTTACAAAAATAGGGAGAAAAAACCTAAGCAAGCAGTATTCTCTGGTCTTCAGACACTCATATCAATGGTATGTATCATAGTGACACAGTTAAATTCAATACCTGTAAAAGAGCATGTGGAGCAATCTCCACTACAACAGCATTCTCTGGAATATGCTTCAGACCTTCGTGGAACAGCACTGGACTCACTAGGTTGTTCACATGATACTCTGCAGAGGAGTACTTAGCTAGATCACTCTGCCACTGAGATTCAGGGATAGATGTACTGATCCATCGTGCTGAACGTGGTTTAGGGTGTGGAATTACCTACAGATAGACAAGCAAGAAGGACAGGAGGAAAAGTTACATATCATAGACAAAGTAAGATAGACACAAGCAAGCAGCCCTTCCTTTTCATAGGCCATTTTTTCCAACTTGATTGCTCAGGACATCTTTCTGCTTGAGGCCATAGATTTTAAACCTTAGGTCTACAAGCTCTTCAAGAGATTTTCTTCTTCTACTAAAGAAAGGATCTCCCTTAGCATCATCCATACTCAAATCCAAGTGCCCGAGTGTAAGCCATGGGGGCCGCAGTTTGGCAGCATTACCTTTTTCAAGGCACTGAGCAGCACTGGTGCAATAGATGCCATATAATGGGAATGAAACGCAACTCCAGCACTGCGCACCTCCTTTGCGAAAACACCAGCCTTTTTCAGTTTGGCTACAAACTCACTCACGGTGGCCTAAAAAGAGGAATATAAGTGAACTAGAAGTAAAGACTCTCAACATACTTGGGATCTGTATAAGTCACTGTACTTCCCCCATGCCGTTCATCACTTGCCACTTAAGGGGAGCCACATCTGGGATGAGGTTATTGCCATTCTCAGTCATATAATTTTTCACTCATTGTACCCACAGGTGTAAAACTATTTAGCATAAAATATTTTATTACTATCTTACTGAGGCACTAATATTACTTCCTCTCACAAGACATTTGAGTGTTTAAGTTTATATAAAGCACCACATCCCCTCCCACCACTTTAGTCCAGCTTTCCTTTGCAGCTGAGCTTTAACTCAGCTTCACACTTTCTTCAAACCATAATTTCACAGTCTCAATCACAACGCTGATATACACCATATTAATTCCATGCTCACCAGAGGTCCAGAAATAGTGACAGTGTCTTCAGAGTTGTGACAGGCTGGTACCACATTTGGAGGACACTGTTGCTTACATTCCTCCCATGTCAGACCTGCAGAAGGAAGACATCAGAACACCACCAGTGTTTCTAGCAGTGAGCCTCATAATCTTAACTGCACAATCAATGTGCTTGATTCAGCATTTTGCAAAAACTGGAAGGCTTCTTAAGAGAAAGATGGACATGCCTCCTTTCTACAAAAGTGATTCTGCAAAAGCTATGGGTATTTACCTCAGAGCTTTATCATGGCATCTATCACTGTGATACTGAGCACAAGAATAAAGGACTGAATAATTTTTATCATCCCACACACTTTCAAAGAATCTACAGAATTGGCTGTTCTGCCTCATATTGCCCTTGGAAATCCAAGCTACAACAGGAGAGAGAACACATGAACTTGACCCACAAACTGGGAGCAACAAAATATCCATAGAAATCGAAAATCCTAGTGGCTTAAAATAGCTTAACACATCCAGCATCTGGTCATTTATTACATGGATCCAAGCCACAGGAAGAACCTGAACCCCACAGAAGATTACAAAATATATCAGAAATATATAAATCTATATTTCAAAAATAATTTAAATACATGCGTGTGAATATATACACAAAATCACGGGTTGGAAAGGACCTCTGAGATCATCAAATCCAACCCTTAATCCACTATCACTATCTAATAACCTGTTAAGAAGAGGCAACAACAGCCACAGATTAACAGACATGAATGTCTCCACCAACACATTTTGGAGCCCACAGAGATTAGATGCACTTTGCTGTGTCACTTCTTTAATAAGTGTATACCTACCAACAGCAGCCATTCCTCCTGGGGGCAATTTTGCCTCTTTAACACATCTTCCCCGCCAATAGGCAGCAAGAATGGCTTCTTCATGACTTAAGCAGTTATCTGCATAGCCACAAGCTAATTCACCCACAGAATGGCCCAAAATCCCATCAGGTTGCAGACCTGCAGCCTTCAGCATATCAATCTGGGCAATCTGCAAGAAAAAGCAGGATTAGTGATTCCATGTCAGACACTAAGCAGATGTCAGGCCTCAAAAGTCACACAGCACTACTAAATACATTACAAAATGTCTTTTTTTTTCTTGGCCTCACTGCTTTTTTTCCCCTCACAACTGCAGCTTCAGCAGAATTTCAAAGCTGTATGAGCCCACTGTCTATTTCGCCTGATATACAGCTTTCCATTTAAAGTGGAAAGTATAACAAGAAATATTAAGAGAATATTAAGAAAGTATTTCCAGCAACAGAATGTTGCCAAGTGCGCATATACGTACAAATTGGAGGCAAGCTTTCCAGATTAGTTTCAAAGCTCTGCTTCCAGTTTATTACAATTGGTAATTAGTTTATTATTATTGCCAATGGCAAGACACACTAGCATGACCCTCTCCACCAGTCATTTGAGTCTTACCTGAATAGCAGCTAGTCCAACAAATGCATGGACAGTCTCATCAAAAGTATTGTCATCTGCTTGCAGAAGCAGGTCTGAGACCTTCAGACCTGTGTTCTTTAAAGCCTGGTCTGAGCGCAGTATAGACTGGCGAAACAAATCCAACTTCATAAGGCTCAGGCCCATACCTTTCCACTGTGTTCCCATGCCTGCAGGATACACAAGGAGAAAGTGAGCTTTAGTAATCCTCCATGAAAGAAGCAGACATCATACACTTGCTCTGGCAGGGAAAGAATTCTACGAGCAAAACATTCTACATTTCTAATATCCTCTAAATTGGGCATTGCTTTTTATTTTTCTGGAGTTTGCTAACATCAGAAGATAGCAAAGTTGGAAGGGTTAGATAAAACACAGGAAACGTAAGCCTTCTAGACATATCACAGGGTTGCAAGACATTTCTTCATGCTAGAGTGAAACACAATATTAGAGCACAGAAACAAACTGCTCAAGCCCCAGAACTACAGAAGAATGCAGATGCCTGGACTCACTGCTGCACACTTACCTGAACAGATGTACCATAGTGGTCTACCAGACGCTTGAACTTGCTGAATCTCTTGTATGTCACTCTCAGTGCCAACCAGTGTGTAGCCCCTGTAGGGCATGGAGGATACGGGCATTGCAGAGATATCACTGAGCAGGCTTACAAATGGGCTGCATCCTCCATGTTTTCTGCTCTCTTGAATTAGTACTTCCACAGCTTCCTGGGTTCTGCCGCAAACTTGAACCAATCTTGGTATGTTACAAGTCTCCGGAGGCTGGCGTCTGTTCTCATTTGGCCTCAGAATGACGTGAGCATTAGCACCACCAAAGCCAAAAGAGTTGATACTGACAAGGCCACCTTTCACCGGTGTTGGCTTACAAATTACCTCCAAAGAGCCATCTTGTAAACCAGGAATATCTGGATTCGGAGTATTGAAATGAAGATTTGGAGCCCACAGCCCATGTTCCAGAGAGAGAATGACCTAGAAGAAAAAACAGTGTTTGGTAGTCTGAATTTTCTTGTGACAAACATTCTTTTGTTGTTACTGTAAATGTTACAGTTTTACTGTAAATGACAACATAGCATACACTAAAGCAGCTCTCCTGATGTTTAGATAAAGGCACACTTCAGAGAATAGTGTTACTGATGCTACTGAGGCAGTACCTACTTCACCTATGCAAATTTTATGTTTGTGCAAGTAGTTTGCAGTGAAGGTGAGCATGGAGGCTTTTAAATTTAGCTTCCAGGCCCTTTCCAACTGGGAATCCACGCAGTCTTGCTGGAAAAGCAGCCTGGCTACTACGAATATTACATCTCCATTCTCCCCCTTTCAGATCCTGTTCCCTTCATCACACTTCACTTAATCTCTCCCCACTCACACAATGTCACATAGGCTAATTTTTATCACAAACACTTCCATTTCTGCTTTTGCCACACAAGAGCCAAACTGAAGCACAGGCACAGGACTATGCTTGCCAGTCTGCACCCATTTGTTGTCTTCTTGATGCATAAAAGCAGGAACAGCAGACTGGTCAGAAATGGCAGAGTCAAAGGCAAGTACAGAAACAGTGCGAGAATCAGAATAACGTCATGGTTTAACAAAACCGAAAGTAAGCTTTATCCTGGCCCAAACCAGGACAAACAGCTGTGCCCAAAAAGAGCTTCCTTGTCTCAGCAGCATCTCTACAAACAGACCATGACACCAAGACCATACTCTTCAGTGGTACAGAGGCTTGGGGGAGAGTGGATGGAAAGCTACCCAGAGGAAAAGGACTTGGGGGTTGACTGCCTGCTGAACATGATCCAGTGTGTGCCCAGGTGCCCAAGAAGGTCATGTGTGCCACAGGCTCTTGCCGGCAGTTTTATGTTCTGATACAAAATTAAGTGAGAAAACCAATGAAAAAGAGTGAAAAAACAATGCCAGAGAAGTCAAAGAAATTGTGGCCCTTGTCTTTGCAGTTCTGCATCCTGTAAGATACACAGAAAGGGAAACAGTAGCTCCAAGTTACGATCCTATCCTGATAGATTACAGCAGAAATGCACTAAACAACAATATGGATGGAGAGCTTTATCTTATGACTTAGTTAACATTCCTTCTATAAAGAAGGTGTCAGTCTGAGAGACTGAGGTGCTAAAAAAAGTAAACTTTCCTCTACAGAGAGACAAACACTGGTGTCTCCATGTTTCTTTTTGCAGATGTGGATATTCACAGCAAGTTATATGTATTCAGGTAACAATAACCACTTTAAGGAGTCTAAAATTCTATCAGTGACAGTGTATGACTCCAATTTATGTGGCTCTAAGACTGTCAGTAATAGGCTTACAACCAAGCGTGAACATCAGCTAGCCCTCTGCTAAGCAGTTTAGCGGCCAGAGCCAATACGTGATTGTCTGCCTACAGCAGTTGTTAGTAGGCTGGTTGCTAAGACAACCAATTATTCAAGCTAGTAGCCTCATCCTAAAGAGCTCACCTGGCTTCATGACAACACAACAGAGAAAAGGAAGAGATGATACATCCCTGATGAACAGCCAGAAGGATCAGCTACTCTTTTGGCACTGAAAGCCCATTCTGGCTATTATCATAGGTCATTGCCACCTACTCTAAACATTTAAATGCTTTGAGTCGTACAACCTTCAATCCCAAATGACTTGCGGTAGAGTTCTGTTGGAAGGTCCAGTATAAGGATAATCAATGAACTGATCCCAAATCCTTTACTCTGAGCAGACTTATGCTCCTGTATTCAGTAGGAAAGGGGAAACTGATGTGTATGTGTGTACACAGCAGAGGATCACAGCATTTGTGTCCAGCTTGCAGAATAGCCACCATAGCTTTTAAAAGTATTTGCAGCAAGTAGATAAGAGAATCACCTGAGTTCTTCTCATTACCAGTGAACTTCTTACACTGCATGCATACAAATTCTCTTTACATCACACAAACATTAAAAAAAACCAAAACAAACCAACCCCACACTGTTGTGTTTCCTCCCTTGCCCAATTTTCCTTCTCAAGCCACCTGTTACCTTGGCTAATGCAGCAAGCCCAGCAGCAGGCTCTGGATGACCCATGTTTGATTTGGTGGATCCAATCTTCAGTGGTTCCCTCTCACATTTACAGAAGACATTTACAATGCTATTTAATTCCTGCGGATCTCCAGCCTAGTGGGAAGAGAATCAGAACGGCAGTTAGCTAACACTTCCAAAACCCACCACTAAAGAGAAATCTGAAAGATTAAGATGGTTGGGGAAAATCCAGAAGTGGTGAAGCAGTGCAAATTCCAGTAACTGCTAGAAGGGATAAATATAGTTCATTTTGGAGAGGCAGAGAATAACTTGATGGGAAAGTGTGACAAGTGATGCAAGGGATGAAAAAAAAGGAGAAGAAAACACTCCAAAACCAAGGCTGACCTTGGTGCCTGTCCCATGAGCTTCTACATATTCCACTTCTTCAGGACTGATACCACTTTCTCTGTATAAAGAGCTGATCAACTGCTGCTGCATCTCTCCAGATGGAAATGTCACACCTAGAACAAAAACTGCCATCAGTGTCTCTCTCCTAGCAGATGCTTCCTGCTCCCATTTTAGCACCCTTTCAACTGCTTGGGACTACCAGATTAAAAATGAGTGAAGAGAGCCTTTTTATTCAGTATTTACAACTATGTCCTTAGCACCAAACACAGTAAGACTCTCAAACTCTTTGGAATAAGTACAAAGGAGCCATATATGAACCTAAAGCAATTAATTAAACTGGTATGAAAATGTCTAGATCAAGCAGAACATATAAATCCTGGTGCCTCCATAATTGGAGTGGGAGAAATGTGACAGCAGTACGGAAAGTCTTACAGTCGTAACAGCACCTACATTACTACCATCAGGGCAGAAGTTAGTGGAGACACGTCCTGAGGAAGGCTAAAGCTGGCAACAGAACATATTTGATACTTTCTACTGTAGAAGCTACCACTCTTCTCCTTCAACTTCTATACAAAACAGGATCCAGAACCTTGCACCACCAAAACAGAAAAATAAAGAACCCAAACAATAAAAAACCTTCATACATGTGAAGATTCCCATAACAGGCTGTTCTCAGTGACAAGGACTCTATACTGAATAGTTCTGTACGTATGGCACTTTTCAGAGGCTGAAGGCCTACCTTGCTCCTTAAAGCCATCAGTGTTAGTTCCAGCATTAACTATTGTGGCATAGATCCGCTTAGCCATAGATCGTTTGGTCAGAAGAACGATAACAACAGCTTCAGAGCGACAATATCCATTTCCTGAGACCAGAGAGAGAAGAAATATAAAAAGTAAATAATGTTATAATGAGTTATGATAGTTTCCATCAAGAGACAGCTACTTCCTTTCCCCAAAGACTGAGGAATGAACCATACAAGTTCATCTCCACAGTAAGTTTCTCCAGGTTCAACGGAGCATGAAATACAGCTCAGGTCTGTGTTGTGTCACAAACAGTGAACCTAGGAACACCTAGGAGGCCAGGTCATTGCTGTGTTACATGAATATATGGTCACAGGCTCCACAATAAGTTCCTCTCACACAACATGACAACCTTTTATACTAAAACCTTACCTGAAGCATCAAAAGCCTTGCAGGCGCCTTCAGGACTAAGCATACCCAGTTTCATGAACTGCACGGAAGTGTTGGGTTTCAGCAACAGGTTGACGCCTCCTACTAGGGCTGCACTGCACTGTCCATGACGAATTGCCTTATAAGCATTTTCCAGAGCAATGAGACTAGAGGAGCAGGCTGTGTCAATAGTTAAACTTGGTCCTTAAAAGTTAAAAAAAAAAGGAAAAAAAAAAAAGCCATTTCTTAATGTTTATTTCCTAGAGTTGTTCTCTGAAGACTTCAAGATCGGATCACAAGAGAAACATTCAAACAACTGTTAAATAAGAGTTGCTTCAGAACATAGCAGGTAAGCCTGATATAATGGGAGACAAGAATCACCATCACTGCCTGCTTACCAGCTAACAAAGGATGAGGAAGGTGAAAAAAAAGTTGCCAACATTTTGACTTCAAGGGTATTTTAAAAAAATTCTGTAGCTTCACTAGCAGATCTCACCTACTTCCGCATTCTCACCAACACAAACCCCTCCTCTTCTTGGTGCTACCCTTGCACATTATCCCTGTTGCCCTTCAGAGCAACTCTCATCCCTCCACTCTCTTCAATACCATGTACATTTCAAGCCACGTCTATGCCTTCACTCACATCATTTGGGTGACTCTCCTGCTTCTTTCACTTTACTCAAAAATAGCCAACTATTCCACTCAGTTTGTTCCTGGTATAGCTGACTTTTACACAGCTTGATACCAAACAGCAGTCTAAAGGCTAGAAAGAACATGGGCCTCCTTATGAAGGCCTCCTGACATCATCTTTTAGATGGATGCCAGCAATGCCCATCAGGAGCAACTGAGTTAAAGACTTTCAATGAGTCTCATCACACATTTACATTTCCTGCTTCTCATCCACCTCCTTACAATAGCTGCATACTACTTTTTCATCTCAAAAGGGGTATAAGTCACCATTTCCATCCCACTCCCCTTATAGAAACTGTGCAACTATCATACAAATTGCAATTGTTGAAAAGCATTGACAGGTTTGGGGGCACTTACCTGTTAAGTCATAAAAGTAGGAAATCCTGTTGGCAAACATACCACGCTGGCAACCAGTCATACTGTATCCCAAAAGCTCTTCTGGATCTTGGCTAAGAGCTTCCGCAGCTTCTGACCCACTGGCACCAACCCATACACCTGTGTCAGTGCCACGGAGGGTGGCTGGATCAATACCTGTGGGGACATTGGAAGGGAGATTACAGCTTACAGTGAGGAAAAAACTGGGGAGATACAAGGTATGCTGGCACCACTTTATGACTGGCAGTGATGAGGGAATGAGCTTTCTATTTCTGAAAGCTCATTTCCTGAATAAACCTTCTATAGAAGCAGGTGAAATGCTACAAATTTTCCATGAATCTGAAAGGAACACATCAGGCCATCTGCCATTCCTTTAGGCCACAGATGAAGAGAGAAATCTAAGTCATCTCTCTTCTGCACTACAAGTATGTCTTTAATATTCCATAACAGATCCCTGTGTAAAGCTAGAGAAGAACATAAAAAAGCTCTAGAACTGTTGACCATTAAGTGTTTCTGTCATACTGGTTGTACCACATAAAGCAGTTAGAGATTTGCCAGCACTCAGCATATATTACTTGGTTTGAGGTCTTGTAGAGAAAACAGCTTTGTTCTAACTCCAGTACCAGTTCTGTGATGGCTTTCTCTTGTGAGAGATCAACACAGAGGTGTATGTTTGCACACACTGCACAGAGACAACAGCACAATTCTCTTCAGTTCTTCAGCTGCTTACCTGCATCCAAAATAGCTTCATAAGAAACTTCCAACAGCAAGCGAAGTTGAGGATCCATAGTATGAGCTTGTTTGGGGTGGACCCCAAAAAAAGATGCATCAAATTTGCTTATGTCCTTGAGCTTTCCATTTCTCCTGGGCAGTCCATAAATTCCTGAGAAGAAAAACTCAACACTGAGTCTTGCTGACTGACCACAGCAGATTCTCAATTATTCCTGAATCCTCACATCTCTGATGTGGTACCCAGACTGCTGCACGAAAATCCACCTACCCACCTCTCTGAAACTCATTTGGAAATGAAAACGCTACATTAACAAAAATAACTTATTTTTAAGACTCTCCCTGATATGGCAGCAAAAGACATCTATCTACTTCAAGCAGTTTTGCTTTGGCAAGTTGTACCTTGCACATAAACTGAGCCCTAATAAGTGATTCCAGTCAGTCACCAACTAGAAAGAAAACAAAAGCTTTTGTTTTCACTTCTGCAAATCACTGGCTTGGATAGGACAGACACGTGCCAAACACTTCAGAAAGACAATGAGACAGAAAAGAACATTGCAAAATGCCATAAATCACAGGACTTGAGTCTCTGTCCTACTTCTGAATCTTAAAAAAATGACAAAGCTATCTTACTGCCACAGCTTTCAACTGCAGGTACAGTATTCATGTTGCATAGCTGCTCCATCAGAGTGTTCTTATATTTGGAAGTAAGCTACATATTATTTATAAGCTTCTACTGCATGGGGCATGACATTATAAAATGGATTGCATGAGACCTTCATAGAGGTATTCTGTTCCCAAATTTCTTACTGATGTATCAGACATGAATACAGACATTCTGGCTGGGTTTTGATCCGATAAATCCTTTCCTTCAACACTTGTTCCTCTCAAACCCTTCCACAAGGGAAGACAATAAGCACTCACCTGGTTTCCACCTCCGATCATCTTCTGTGACCATATCAACTCCATTAAGCAGGTTCTCCCAAAACTCTTGCAAGTTCTCTGATTCTGGCAGCTTTCCTGCTATGCCTGCAATCACCACGTCCTCCATCCCTTAATTTCTCCCTGTTGCTGAGATTCACAAAGCAGTAAGACTAGTAAGATTTCACATAGAGAGTATATGCATCTCGTCTTCCTGACGTGTTGTGACAAACAAGTGTACTTGCAGAAGAAACACCCACTCAGAAACAGCCCATGGAGTATCTACTAAAAAAAGACATCCCAACTAACCAAGTGGACCAGAAGACCCATGGGGACAATTAGGATGAGAAAACTAATCCTGAAGAAGTGTTGGGCTACAGTTTCTACATGACAACTAGAAAATGAACAGGTCTAGCTCCACCAAATGCAGAGCCTCTGTGAAATCAGCAGAGAAGAAAGATTAACATGCTGGAGCAGAGGTGGGTGGAGAAATTATGAAATGCATATAGTAAAATACATAATTACAAGGCAAACCTAACAGGCAGCAAAACAAGTTCTACAGTCATTCCGAAGTTAAATGCTAACTTAAGAATCAATAATCAGAAAGTCTGTTGGAGGAGGAAAAAAACAACAAGACCCCACAAAGCCAACAAAAACCCAACCAACCAACCACAAAACAACAAAAAAAAAAAACCCAGAACACACACACAGGAGAAAACCCACATAAAAGCACAGCTCAGGACACAATTTAGCGTAGTTTTAAATACCAAAAACAGTAAATACATTTTACATATAAAAAATTTCCTATCAGGACTCTGTACTGCCACACGAAGAGGCCCGAGAATGGAAAATTGACTATGTGTGATAGAGAGCGGTGATCTAAAATAAGAGTTGGCAGAACAGTTCTGGATTCTAGATGGGATGAAAAACCTTAGCTGTTGCCCTAAGAAATTTGCATATAAAACTCTAATCTCAACCACCACAAGACAGCATCATGCTGCATAATGCAGCATGGCAGACCATCTACACAGATCACAACACCAAATGATGGCTCATCTACTACAGTGAACATACTAATTTATTTTCTAGTACACTAAAAATATATTAGCAACTAGGCAGAGAGTAGTACTAAAACCAATATTTCAGTTTAACTCAAATTATAATTTGTAGATCCTAAGTCGACAAGTTACAGAGGGGGGTGGGGAAATCCACACATACATATGGGTTTATATATATATATATATATATGTACAAAAATAAAAGTGTGGTTGCATGAACAGAAGAGGTAGTAAACATTCACAGTACTTCCCTAAATAAACCTACTGGTACGTAGAAGCAAAATATTCTTTAGAGTTAATGTGTGAGACTTTAACAAGTAAAGATCACAGAGAAAACTGGATATTGAAATAGCTAGATGTCTGCCTTAATAACTCTGAAGGAAAGACTTTGCTATGGATGACCTAAAGTTTGACTCCCCTCACAGATTATGCTCCATAGTCCCATGCAGGCACTTTGCTTACATGCTGTGGGTTCCTGATGATATGCACAGAACAGCACTAAGATACTCTTAGATGAGTACTTCATAGCTGTTTCTCCAACCCTAGACATTTCATTTAAAT